>NC_092872.1:542365204-543565204 GCF_028372415.1 Notamacropus eugenii | reverse complement strand
CCTCCAATCTCCCATATCCAACTGCCTCTCAGACATCTTGAGCTGAATGTCTACTATGCATCTTAAACTCAACATGTTCAAAATTTAACTCATTATCTTTCCCCCTCAACTCTCCCCATCCCCTTTTGCCTTCCCTATTCCTTGTGAGGGCTACACCACCCTCCCAGTCTTTTAGACTTGAGACCTAGATTTAGTCCTTATCTTTTATTTCTCACTTCTCATATACAATCTGTTGCCAAGGACTATTGATTTCACCTTAGTAAAGTCTCTTGAATATATCCTTTTCTCTCCTTTTATAGTGCCATGATCCTGGTGTAGCTTCTCATCACCTTGAATATTATAATAATATACTGGTGGATCTGCCTTTCTCAAGTCTCTAACTCCAATCCATCTTCCACTCAGTGACCAAAGTGATTTTCCTAGAGTATAGGTCCAACCATGTCACTCTCATAATCAATAAATTTCAGTGGCTCCCTATTACCTCCAGGATCATATGCAAAATTTCTCTTTTGGCATTTAAAGCCCCTCATAACCTAGCTCTCCCCTGACTACCTATCCATTCTTCTTATACCTTGCTATCTGTAATAAGCTTTTTTGCTCTTCCATAAACAAGACAATATATCTTTTGGATCAGATTATTTCCTTGATGCCCTCTACCCCCAATGCCTAGAATACTCTCCATCATCTCTACCTACTGGCTTCCCTGTCTTCCTCCAAGTCAGAGCTAAAAATCTCGTCTTCTATAGCAAGTCTTTTTTAACCCTTCTTATTTTTAGTATTTTAATATTTCCTATTTAATCTGTATATAGCTTGTTTATACATATTCATTTGTTTGTCTCTCCCATTAGATTGTAAGCTCCTAAAGGGCAGAGATTGCTTTTTTGTTTGAGGCTTTGGGGTTTTTTGATGCTTTTTGTATCTTCAGTACTTAGCACAGTGCCTGATATAATCAGGTGCTAATCGTGTTTATCGACTGACTGACTACTTCTTGTTTCCCATACATAACATTCCATCTTCCGTTTCTATACCTTACTATCAACCCAAAATTGTTTTGTTTATTTTGTTATGAGAATCAGAATGTCCCAGGGATTCTGGAACCAAGAACTCTGACCTTATGTGACCCTGGACAAGTCACTTAGCCTCTTAATGCTCTAGGCAATACATTAAGATGTTGCAGGAAAGAAAATGACCTTCATTTGTAGGTGTTACCTATACCAATGAAATCATAGGTGCTATCTCTAGTCTTCTATTTTGTATTTACTATATGTGTACATGTTATTGCATCTCAGTAGATAGTGGGATCCTTAAGTCCAGAGAATCTTTCATTTTTGTTTTTGTACCCCCAGTCTTAGTACAGTGACTGCCATATAATAATTAATTTAATTAATGCTGGTCTGAAGGAGAACATAGTAGGTATTTAATGAATGCTGATCTAATTAAATTGTATTGAAAGATATAGGGAAAACATAAGATGAATCAAAGCTAATGAAGGGGAAATGGATTATTATTGAGCAATTTGTGGTATAACAAGTTTGAGTGAGATCTTTAAACATAAATGCTATAGTATCTAAAAAGCATTTTGAACAGTCAAGAGGGGAAAAAATTAAGAAAATATAAGAAGCTTAGACTTTTAGCTGAAAAAAATAAATCCTAACACAGATTCATTCACATTGTTCTTAAAGTGGGGTACATAGGAGCATTGTCCTAGTTTCTGGCATATGGTAAGCCCTTTACAAATACATTTTGATGAATTGATTGATAGGGTTCTTATTCAACAGCTAGGTGGCACAGTGGATAAACTCCAGTCCTATGGTTAGGAAAATTTGAGTCCAATACCAAATCTGGATTACTAGTTGTATGACCCTGAGCAAGTCGCTTTATCCCTGTTTGACTCAGTTCTATCAATTGTAAATGAGGATAATAATAGCACCTACCTTGTAAGGATGTTGTAAGGATCAAACAATATTTTTAAATGCTTAGTATAGTGCCTAGCACATAGTTGGCAGTATATAAATACGTATTCCCTTCCTTTCCCCTTCCCTTTATTGCCCATTGACACTACAATGATCATCACTGACATATAGTAAGTACTTAATAAATATTGTTTGGCTGATTGGCCAACTGATGAGGCATGATAATTTCATATACCTGTCCTATATTCTTGGGCTTTGCCTTCAAAAGGAAATTGTTTGGAGAGTCCACAGCAGTTAGATAATGGAATGGATACAATGCCAGCAATCAGGAAGACCTGAGTTTAAAATAGCCTCAGACACTTAATAGATGTATGACTGTAGGCCAGCCATAGGACTCTGTTTGCCTCAGTTTCCTCATCTGTAAAATGAGCCAGAGAAAGAAATAACAAACCTTCCAGTATCTTTGCCAAGAAAACCCTAAATGGAGGTCACAAAGAGTTAGACATGACCGAAACAACTAAACAATTTGGACCCCAAGAGGTTGGATAATCAGTGACAGAAATTCAAAGAGCAGAGGGGCAACATTCAGTTGTAGATTCTGTTTTCTGATGAGAAACCTGTGCTTTCATTTGAGTGACATCTATGTGATGTGACCACATTGACAAAAAAACACCAGATGAAAATCAATGACAAGGGATTCTGGAAATTAAAAGTCAGGACTGAGGAGCAACGAAGAACATAGTCATGATATGAAGAAGCCCAAATGGACCTTACCCTTTGATGGTAGCACTTTTCCTTCAAGGACAGTGTATTCTAAAGGTGAGAAAAGAGATACATAAATCAGTACCCATAAATACAGAATAGATGAAAGTTGGACCTGGAGGGGCTAAGGAGCCAGTGTGCACCCACAAGGCCACAATAAGACATAAGAATATGACATATGAGTTTTCTTAGGACTTACCTAGACTATATAGGTGTATGACAGAGTGTGGACAACTCTCTCTTGAGTTGTCCTTTACAGGACCTAGGACAATACTACAAGTCTGGAGGATTGTACAAACGTCTAGAAGGAAGGGACCCACCAGAGATGTAAAGGGAGTCGTTTTGAGTTTTCAAGGTCTCAGATATAATTCATTACCATGTTTCCATTAGTAAACCTTCAAGAGGGCATGAGCAAATATAGTGTGACTATTGAGAACCTCTCCAAGATTGAACCCATCTCCATGCCAGATTGCCTGCTTACTATTCTCTCCTTCTGACCCGGAAGTCAAGCTCCCACCCTTGTTACCTTGAGCTCCGATCAATCAACATTCACCTTTCCTTCCCTCATCTCAAGCCCATCTCCATCTTCTGGCCATCCCTATGCCATGCTGCCTGCATGCTCACCCCACCTGTGAGTAATCTCTATGACATGTCACCATGCTCATGCCTCTTCCCCTACCTTTGAAGCTCCAACTCTGAAAACAGCAGTCCAACCAACACTAACATGACTGCAAAAGAACCTGTCAATCATTCACCCTATGACTGCAATCTTCCTTCTCTTCATTTCCCTGTCCAAAAAACTCCTCTCTGACCACACTCTTCTACATGTATTATCTTTCTTTATCAGAATGTAAGTTCCTTGAGGGAAGAGACCATCTTTCTTGCTTGCATCTATATCCCCAATGTTTGGCATAGTACTTATACATAGTAAGTGCTTCGTTAATGTTTTTTTTATTCACTCATGTAAACTGAGGACTTCTATCATATTCTGAGTCTCAAATTAAATACTCAGTCAATACATCTGCAACTAGTCTAAACAAAACAATGGAGAAGGGGCCTTGAGAAGTAACCCCACAGTGTTTGTACCATGACCAAAGATGACTTCTTTTTTTTCAAGACTCTGACTTTAGTTGTTCAATGAGCTAATTGCAAATTTCTCGAATTGCAAGATACCCTAAATTACTTTGGATTAGAAAATGAACAGAAAAGATGTAATTATTTTCTGAGCAAAATAATATTTGTGGTCTGAAAAGGACCTGGGAACTATTTGTCATATTTCCTTGTATCATCCTGACAGTTTGTAATTACTTTCAATTTTGCTGTTCTCTAAATTATTAATGTTAATCTGTCATGACAGTGGCTGAAGAGAACCAGTGATTACGTGTCTCCTTGCTAACAAGGCTAGTTTTAAATAAATGTCTCAATCACAAGAAAAGACAAAAAAAAAAAAAAGGTAGCTATTTTATGAGGCAAATGAGTATCACCTCCTGGGGGATGGGGAGGGCTGGGGCAGTGTGGGGAAAAACATCATAGACCAAGTCTTTATACAATCAGATAACAGAAAAAAGTTGAAATTGACCTGTTCAATTAACTCCAAAGGAGATCTGTTTTTGATGATTCACCAAGAAAAATAAAATAGACGAAGGCTGGACTAACTTGTTAACTAGTGAAACCCAGTTTTTCTAAAGAAATGTACTTATAATATTAAATAAATATTCACGTAAATGAGACCACCTCCTGCTGAGTTTTTTCTGGTCTAACTCTCTAAGACAGATTCAGGATCATAGATAGAAAGCTGAAAGAGACATCATCTGGTCCATTTTGTAGATGAGAAAACTGAGGCCATAATCTTAGAGATGGAAAACCCTTCATTCTCTAGATAGAGAGATTGGAGTCTCCTTAGCTTAAGTGATTTGTGCAAGGCTGTATAGATAGAGGCAGCATGGTGGCATAGAGAATAGAACACTGGACCTGGAGAAAGGAAGCCCTGAATTCAAAGACAGTCATCAGGGGTAGAGAACCTGGGGCCTTGAGGCCACATGTGACCTCTAGGTCCTTGGGTGTGATCTCTTGACTGAGTCAAAGTTTTACAGAACAAATTCTTTTATTAAGGGGATTTGTTCTGTGAAGTTTAGATTCAGTCAAGGGCTACACGTGAAGACCTAGAAGTTCCCATGTGGCCTTGAAGCCACAGGTCCCCTACCCCTGCCTCAGACATTCAGTAGCTGTGGGACCCTGGAAAAATCACTCAGCCTCTGTCTGGTTCAATTGTGTCATCTGTGAAATGGGTATAATAATAGCACCTACCTTGCAGGGTTGTTGTAAGGATAAAATGAGATAATATTTGTAAAACGTTTTACAAACTTTAAAATGCTATTAAATGCTAGCTATTATTAGTATAGTAGAGATAGGAATTGAATGCAAGCTTGTGACTATAAATCCTGTGTTCTTTTCATTGCATCATGATGACTCACCTGGCCAAGACTGAGTTCTGCTGGATAAAGAAGAATAAGGTATATATGCACAATTTATTTTTAATATGTATATATACATATATATATTTGCATTCACAATTATATTATGAGTCAGCAAAAACTAGGTTCTAAAGATTTTCACAGAAGCATAGAAACTTAGAGCCATATAGAGCCTTAGAGCTTATCTACTATAACCTGTGAACAGCCAGGTGGTGCAGCGAATAGCATGCTGAGCCTGGAATTAGGAATCTTCCTGAGTTCAAATCTAACCAAGGACACTTACTAGTTGTGTGACCCTGGGCAAGTCACTTAACTCTTTCTGCTTTAGTTTCCTCATTGGTAAAATGAACTGAAGAAGAAAATGGCAAACCATTCTACCATCTTTGCCAAGAAACCCTAAATGGAGTCACAAAGAGTTGGACACAGTTGAAACCATGGAACCTACACCAGAAATCTTTAGTCTCCCTGAAAAATGGTCATTTACAACCTTTACTTGAAGAGTCAATCTTGGTTCACACTGTAGCTCCTCATAATCTCCCAATTAAAAAATTAATGCAATAAGTTTAAATCACAGAATTCTTACTTCATCAGATTCCATTCTAGGATTTTATAATGAATGTCAGATCAGGTTCATAGGGTGCTAAAAGAGCTGTGAATTAATATCTTTGACCAATGAAACTTGAATACCTTTAAAAACAAGCACCACGCCAATAAGACTTCTGATGACATTGAATCAAAATAGTACGTTTAGGGTCATGAACACATATTTAGAGCTATGTGTAATCAGGAGTCGTGTAATCCAACCCCCTCATTTTCTGGTGCAGAAAAGAGCCCCTAAGCAGTAGTGAGCTTTCTTAAGTTTAAACAAGTAAGAAATAAGAATCTGAGATCAGACCCTCTGAATGCAAAAATATCACTCTTTCCACTATTTAATCTGCTATCCAACTCAACAAGGCATCTAGGTGGCTTAGTGTATAGATAACTGGGCTTGGAATCAGGAAAACCTGAGTTCAAATCTGGCCTTAGATGCTTACTAGCTATGTAACTATGGGCATGTCATTTAACCTCTGTTTGCCTTAATCCACTGGAGAAGGAAATGACAAACCACTCTAGTATTTTTGCCAAGAAAATCCCATGGACAGTACTGGCCCATGAGGACACAAAAAGTTGCCCAAAGTGAATGACAATAATGGGATATGGGAAAATCTTGTGACTAAGCAAGGGATAAGGTAGAACACAAGATTAAAAAAATGAATTTTTATTACAAAAAAAAGTTGCTTTTTTTTTCACAAATGAATCTAATGCATCTAAGATTAAGAGGAGAAAAACTAGAAAAATATTTTCAGTAAGTTTCTTTGATAAAGGTCTTACTTCAGGTCTTACTTCCAAGATATAGGGAACTGATTCAAATTTACTAGAATAAGAACCAATCCCCAATTTATAGAAAGTCTAAGGATATGAACAGGCAGTTTTCAATGGAAGAAATTCAAGTTATCTACAGCTATATGAAAAGAAAAGTTCTCCAAATCACTAATATTTGTAGAAATGACCATTAAAACAACTCTGAAGTGTCATCTCATACCCATCAGTTTGGCAAAGTTGGCCAAAAAAAAAGGGGAAATGCTGAAAGTTGGAGGGACTGTGAGAAAACAGGTATATTGATTCACTTTTTGTAGAGATACAAATTAACACTGCCATTTTGTATAAAGCCCTTTGATCTGCAACACCATTACCAAGCCTATACTCCAGAGATACATGTACAAAAAATTTATTGCAGTTCTTTTTATGACCAAAAAGTAGAAAGTAAGGGAGGGAGTCCACAAGTTGGGGAATAGCTGAATAAATTATGGTATGTTGATAATGAATGCTATTGTGATATAAGAAATGAAGAAAAAAATTATTTCAGAGAAACCTAGGAAGATGTAGAAATTGATGCAAAGTGAAGAACTAAGAGAATGATCTATACTGAAACAAAAACATTCCAAAAATGAACAACTTGAAATATTTAAGAACTCTGATCAATGCAATGTTCAACCATCAGTGGACTGATGTTGAAGAATGCTATCCATCTCCTGACAGGAAGACAATGAATTAAATATACAAAATGTGACACACATCTTTTGACATGGCTAATATGGGAATTAGTTTTGTTTAACTATGTATATCTTTGACAAATGTTTTGGGGTTTTTTTTGAGGGTAATGATGATAGGATGGAAAGAAGATAAGTGCTTATTTTTCAAAATTAAATTGAATTTTTTAAAAATGTTTATTATGAGAAAGGTCATATGCTTGGCATTGACCATATTGGGGTGTTTAGGGAGGACTAACCCTCTGGAGTGAGAGCTTCAGGGTTGCTCATCCACCTTTGGTGTCCATGAAGGTATAGCATGTGCAGCAGCCACAATCTATTAAAATTGTCTCAGCAGACAGGCTACACCAGGTTGAGGGTAACCCACAGGAAATCCATCAGTGAGTTAGGGTGACATCTACTCAAACATGTGAAGATTTCCCTTGGTAGAATGGGCAAATGAGAACAATTTGTTCCAATAGCCATGAAGGCAACTAAAGCAGGCACTTGGGAGAACTTACTGCTTGGTCAGAAGTCAGAGATGCCAAGGACATCCACTACACTCCAGGCCATCACCAGTCATCTTGACTTTTGCCTGGCCCCTGGACTTTGATAATTCAGGAAGAGATTGAGGCTGAAAATTTTTTGCTACTTGGTCTTACTTAAATCCAATTCACACACAAGTCAAGATATCACCCAGTGATATCATTGGTTCACTTCAAAAACAAACAACAGATGAAAACAACATATCTGAGTATATATATATGAAATGCCATGGCCTCTCTCCCCAAGGAGCACACAATGTAATAGGGATAACATTTCCCATATAAATGAGATGGAAGGTAGAATGTTATGGGAACAAAAAGAGATATATAGATTAAATGCTCTAGAATAATGTAAAGAGGGAGAAAAATAGGAGTACAGAGTTACAGCTAGAAGGGACTCACCAAAATATTGTATTTCTTCATAAGACATCACAATATAACTTTTGCGTTTATGTAGGATACTAAAATTTTTAAATTAAACTAATGTTTATTAAAGCATAGTATGAGCAAGTCTAGATGCCATAAGAGATGTATAGGGTCCTGATTTCAAGATATTTATAGTCTGATGGAAATTAGGGAAGGGGGAAAGAACTATGTACACAGCAATTACAGTACAAAGCAGAAGTAACACACAAAGTTGCTTATTTCATGGGACCCAAGGGTAATAGATTTAGAGCTAGAAAAGATCTTAGAAGACATTTTACAGATGTGGAAATTAAGACCTAGAGAAGGTGAATGATTTTCTCAAGGTCAAACAGGTGACAAAGCTGGAATTTGAATCCATGTCCTTTCGCTCCAAATCCACGATTCTTTCCCCTATACTGTTATTTGAAAATCAATTCTGCTAAATAGAAAAATAAAACTAAAATCTGCTGTAGAAGCCCCTGGGTCAAAGGCTCTTAACTTTTATTTGGATGCCCCAGACTCCTTGGACAATCTGATGAAGCCTATGGATCCTTTCCCAGAATAATGTTTTTAAATGCATAAAGGAAAATTCATAGGATCACAAGGGAAAACAATTCCATTGAAATATAGTATTAAATTCGTTTTAAAGTTCACAGACCCCATGTTAGAACCTCTGCATCTGTTTTATACTGCAGTGAATATAAAACATGGGAAGGTGCTAAAACAGATTAAAATTGTCATGAATTATAATTATTATTTATTATAATTATTATTATTGATAATGCTATTGTTATTCATATTAATGATAGTGATAATAATGAAAAATGAGAGGACATATAAGTGATCTCTAAGGTTCTTTCCAGTTCTAAAAATTCCCTGCTTTCTTAGCATCATCTTAAAGGGGTCCCGCCAAGGTTGAATATGCTTCCTGAGTTGAGCTCACACAACATAAGAGAGACGCTGGGTTAGTTGACTTTCCTTTCTCTTCAACGACCTTGCTAATGGCATGCATATCAATTTTCTCTCCCCTTTTTTCAGATAATTTAATAGTCCATTTAGTCATCCTTGGTAAGGCTGATCACACTGAGTCTGCTGCAAACCTGCAAGGTGATTTCCCTCCTCTCTGGACTGACTTTTTGTGGTGATGTGTTTCATGTACCAAGATAGGGCTCCCCAAGAGTTCAGAGTCAACTGGGCTGAAGAGACAGGATCCAAAGTCCTTCCTGGCAGGGCTTTCACATTGGAATTGATGATCAGAAAGAATGAGCCTGGAATGCCAGCCAGCCATGTGCTAAAATGCTTCATTTACAGTCAACCTTTTCAAATGAACCCAGCCTCACTCAGCTTAGCTCTGCCTAACTGGTAAGAAACCATAAACCAATCTTACTTGCCAAAAATCAACAGGCATATGAATTTTCATTAGACTAGGGTGAATGGGTCTTTGCCTTGGGGCTTTGCCTCAGGCCTTTAAAATTTAGAAAGACACTGGTAGCACCATCCCTTCAGGAGTATGGAAATAAATGAGCTTAGTCCCTAGTTTTATACATACACATACACACACACACACACACTGTATGTATGTATGGATGTATGTGTGTATGTAAACATACATATGTATGTATGTGTATATGTATGTATATAAAATAGTTAAAATAGAAAGCTATCGAATAATATGCTATTGGCCACCCATCCTACTGACAATTCATTTAGAAACTTCCCTAGCAACTTCTTCTAATGGATGGAGAATTGTCTGACATCAGCCATGGGTCAGTATTCTGGGTATTACTAATTACCTAATAGACCTCTGAGTCATAGGGTGTCTGTCTCTCTGTTTCTTTGTCTCTCTTTCTATCCTTGTCTGTCTCTGTGTCTGTCTCTATGACTGTCTCTCTTTCTCTCTCTCCGTGTTTCTGTCTCTTTTTGTCCCTCTCTCTCTCTCTCTCTCTCTCTCTCTCTCTCTCTCTCTCTCTCTCTCTCTCTCTCTCTCTCTCTCTCCCTCTCTCCCTCCCTCCCTCCCTCTCTCCCTCCCTCCCTTCCTTCACTACAGCACCTCCAACCAAACTGATAATGAAATTTTTGCTTGTGAGTACATTTCCTACTGACTGCCCCAGGTGCAATTCGCGAAGCTTGTCTCAAGTGCCAAGACTGCTCTTAATGGATCTAGCAGGTGCAACATGCGGACTGGCACCAAGTTAGAACAACTCACCTTCAACTAAATTCAACAAATATTTATTAAGTGACTCCTCCCAGTTCTGCAATTAGCTTGGGCTCCCATAAAACACTGAGCCAAGACACTTCCAAGGGCAATGCATGTGAAGGTATTTGATATTCCCAGTTGTCCTATTCACTCCTATTTTGGTGACAGACTACCCACTCCCCAGGCAGTCAAATGGAGGACAGGGCACAGCCCTATCTTTCACTATTCCTTCTTTGAAAACTGTAGTGGGACTTCATATGGGTGCCTTAACGTCATGCTAGAATGCTCCTTATCCCATTACCACCACCATAGACTCCTTCTGTACCTTAACCTTAAGAGGCCAAGTTGAGCTGCTCCTTGAGTGTCACAGTTTAGTCTTTAGTGCTTTCCGTTAGATTTCTCTTCCTCAGGTCAGGCTTTACTGTATTCACAGGTATGGAACACCATAGCCCAGAGGACTCTGTGGTCTTTACTTACCCTCTCAGTGCAGAATAAAGAGATTTAGTGAAAGCAGACCTCAGAACAGTCCCCCTGCCACATTAAACAGTTCTTGGCAACTCCAGACATGGCTGTTTATCATTGCTTGGGCTTTATGATCCTTTGGCCAGCTCTCAATCTCTATGACAGTTCCCTCCGCCAACCCAATTTGAATTAATTTGTCAAGCAAGATTTTGTGAGCTAATATATCAGCTACATTGCTAAAATAAGATCTATGACTTTTTCCGTGATCCCTTCATCTTCTAATTTAGCAATTCTATCAATAAAAGCAATCAGGTTTTCCTGGCAAAAGTTCTCTTTAATAAATCAGCTTTATAAGTCATGGATCCACATTCTTCTAGATGTTTATAGATTTTCCTTCCTTATGTTTTGTCCATTGTCTTACTACAATGTAAGTGAGATTTATAAAATGTAAGTTAGCTGTCCCCAGTGATGAGTGAGTATGAAGCATGGGCAATGTTGGATTTTAAACTGTGGCTTCCAGTTTTGAACTTGAGGAAGCAACATGGTATAGAGGAAGGTGTGAGTAGATATGAAGTCAGGGAAGACTTGAGTTCAGATCCCACTTCTAGATATTGAGCTTACTAATTAGTAACCATGGAAAAAGTCAGCCTTTCCAAGATTCAATTTTCTTATCTGTAGTAATTATCTCATAGGACTGTTACAAAGATCACTTAAAATAATATATGTAAAGCACCCTGAAAATTGTAAAGTTCTATATGTGCTGATTATTGTTAGTAATATTAACCTTAATTTGTATTAACTAATTTTAATTAGTATTCATTTTAATTAGTATTCATTTTAATTAACCTTAATTTTTAGTATTAACCTTAATCTATCAACCAATAAAATATCTCACATGACCCCACGATTCTACAACAAACCATTGATGAAAATTAACTTTGATATTAGATTTTATTCAGTCTCATCTTAGGCAATGGAGATGAGTTTCTGTTGTTGTCGCTGATTAGCTTATTTCAAATATAAGGGAAGAGAAAAACTTTATGAGATTGTTTTCCTATAAAATTATACAAACAAGCAAGCCTGGGGCCTGAATCAGAAAATTCAGATGGAAGGAGGAAACAAATGAAAACTTCAAATGAGATCCATTCTGCTTTACAGAAAAGGGCAAAGGTACAACATGGTCCATAGATGCCCACTGGTGGCATCCTCTGGTGTTTATGTCATAAACTGAGCTCGGTAGGAGAGAATCATAGAATCAGGGACTTAATAACTTCCTCTGTTTTTGCCCTCTGTCTTTAGGGTGGTATTCTACATCACGGAAGATTGAATACCAGGGAAATGACATAGCTAATAAGTGATGGCATCAGACCTAGGACAAAAATGTCCCATCTCCGAGTACAGGACTATTTCTACTACAGCACACTTCATGATGTCAGTGGCAACATAATCTTAAAAGTGGCACAGTTTTGGCATTAATATTAACATAAGATGATGTTATCCCTTTGACCCTGAAACAAACTTGCTGCTGCTTTCTCAACTTGGCATCTGGACATGGGTCTGATTGTTGAAGATTGGAACTTGGCCTTTTATGAGTACATGGCAAGTCAGTTCTTATTGATCGTTAGACAGATGCTATCTTCATTCACCTTATTATTTGCTTATCATGTTTAAGACATGGTTTTTTGCGTTGGCCATGCAAAGATGAAAAGGTTCAAGGTCCTTGCTTTCAAAGAGCACAGACTAAAAATGAAGCTGATGTGTATAAAGTATGACGCACAGCAAATGTTGTAAGGGCAAAAGAGAGACTCAGACAAAGTGTAATAAGACTATTTGTGGACAATCACTTTCATCTGAAGAGATCATGGAAGGCAACATAGTGGAGATGACTCCTAAAATGGGCCTGGAGAGATTTTAACAGGTAGATATGCAAATGGTATATGTAATTTTAGTATAGTCTGAACACACACAAGGAGGAAAAAAGGTCAGGATGAAATCAGAGAAGCTACTAGTCAAGTTTGACTATGATATCAGGTTTGGGCAGGGAGTGGGGTACAGGGGGTAGAAATGAGTAAGGAAATAAGGCTGGAAAGGTAGGCTAAGACCCAGTTGCAAAGAGCCTTAAATTCAAAGTTAAATTTAAATCTGTAGGCAATGAGGAGACAGTGAAGGCTTCTGAGTAAGGTTATTGGAATGGTAAGACTCAAACATTAGGAAAATTATACTGGCAGTTATGGGAAGAATGAATTAGAGACAATCTTGAATAAATAAAATTAAAATGTTTTTGTGCAAATTAAATCAATAACAACAAAGTTAGAAGAGAAATAGAAAATGAGAAAAAGCTATTTATATCATATATCACTGATAAAAGTCTGATCCCAAAATATATAGGAAAATTAGATTTAAAATGTAATGCCAAGAGCCACTTGCTAATAGTTAAATTGTCAGAGGATGGCCTTAACCGTTTTCAAAATAAAATTTTCAAACTATCAATGACAGCATTAAAACATGTTCCAATTCACTAATTTAAAAAAAAAATACAGATTGAAACTTTGAGATTTTTACCTCCCACTTTGTAAATTACAAGAGATAAAGAGGAAAGAAAGAAACAAGTATTGGTTGAGCATCTTTATATGCCAGGCATTGTGCTAAGTGATTTACAAACATCTCGTTTTATCCTCACAACAACTCCTGGAGGTAAGTGTCATCATTTTCATTTTACACTTATGGAAAGTGAGACAGACATTTGCCCAAGGTCACACAACTAGTAAGTATCTGAGGCTGGATTTGAACTCAGGTCTTCCTGATGTTGGTGGGACTGTGAAATGACTAAACCATTCTTGATTCTGATGAGTGGTTCAGTAGATAGAGTCCTGTGCCTGAAGCAAGAAAATCCTGAGTTCAAATATGGTCTCAGATACTAGGTGGAGGACCCTAGGCAAATCATTTTACCTCTGTTTGCCTCATTTTTCTCATCTATAAAACGTGGATGATAACAGCACCTAACTCACAGTTATGAGGATAAAATGAAAATAATTGTGAAGCACCTAGGATAGCATCTGGCACATAGTAAGCACTATGTAATGATAGCTACTATTATCATTATTAGTATTATTAGAAAAATGCAATAAGAGTGATGAAACTATGTGTGTGTTTTTGATCCAACAATCCCATTACTGGACATATATCATAAGAAAATAAAAGTACAGAAATCAAGATTCAATAAATACCAGATCTTCATTTGCAGTGGCAAAGAACTAGAAACAGAGTGATTTTTCCATTGATTTGGGAACAGCTAAAAAAAAAATATGGTATAAGAGTGCAATGCATTATTATTGAACAATAAGAAAAAGAAATCCTTATAATGAATTAAATAAGCAAAAGCAAGAACATTATACACAATGAATACAATGATATTCTTGAAAAGATCACTAAAAAGAAGATGAATTCTGAGTAATGGGAAATACCAATAACAGGTGCTAGAGAAGAGTTAACAAAACCTGTCTCCTCCCTCCCAGTGAGAGGTGAGGAACTAAGAGAATAGAATATTATATACATTGTCAGACAAGGTATCAGCAGATTTTTTTTCTTTGTTGTTTTCCTTTGTCACGAGGGAGGATTCAATCTATAAATGGGTATAAAATGACCACAAGAGAATCAATAAGACATAATTTTTAAGAATAAAAATGGATTGGAGGAGGGAAGGTCTGAAGGCAGAGAGATAAGTTAAGAGGTCCTAATAATAGTCCTGGTGACAGATGATAAAGGCCTGAGCTAAAAGGGTGACCAGGTACCAAACTCATATACAAAGGTATTTACACTCATTATCCCCATTTCCTCTCCTCTCAACCATTTATATTCTGCTTTCATCACAAAACTGAAATGCTCTTTTCCAAAAGTAGCAGGGATTTGTTAATTTCCACAACTGATGGTCTTTTCTCTGTGCTCACCCTTCCTGATCTCTCTGAAACATTGGACATCGTTGACCACAGGCTTCTCTTGTATAGATTTTCCTCCTGGGTTTTCATAACACTGCTGTCCATTGTTTCTCCTCCCAGAGGTTTCATGACATCACTCTCACTCCTCCTGCCTTATCTGACCATTTTATTTTGTTTCCTTTACTCTAAAATCAGCCATAGTGTCTTTCACATTTGTGCCCTTCTGTAAATTTACATTTACCACTCTCATTCAGACCTTAGCACCTAAGCTATTTCGATAGCCTCTGAATTGTTCTCCTTGACACAAGTCTCTCTTTCTGCAATCCACCCTCCACACAGCTGCCAAGTTGATATTCTTAAAGCATAGATCTGACCATGCCATCCCCTTCTCAAGAAGCATCAATTTTTCCCTGTTTCTAGAAGAAAATAGAAATTCTTATATTTTTCATTTAAATTCCTTCATAGTTCAGCTCCAGCCTAGCTTTCCTGACTTATTATACACATCACATACTCTATGTTACAGCCAAGCTCGTCTTCATACTGTCTTCCACATGGGACTTTCCATTGCTCATTTCCATGCATCTTTACAGGTGGTCACTATGGCTAGACTGACCTCCCTCTTCACGTCAATTTTCTTCAAAATCAGCTGAAGTACACCTGCCTACAAGAAGTCTATGCTGGTGTTCCTACCCCTGACCCATAGATGTTAATGCCCCCCAAAATTATTTGTATATATTTTATAGAAATTTTGTGCTTGTATGTGTGTGTCTGTGTATGTTGATTCCACATCCCAAGAGAGTGAAAACAGTCTCTTTCTTTTGGGATTCTCTATCTCCAGCACCCAGTATTGTGCATGAAATTGTCTTTTTGGAAGAAGTCTGCGATTTCACTGGCATCAGGAACTCCCACTTCCCAGGAATTCCCTCTACTAATGCAGATTGGTATCTGCTCTATAATATCATTGCCAATAATATGAACTTTTGTTGTTGTTTAGTTATTTTAGGTCCTACTCTTTGTGACCCCATTTGGAGTTTTCTTGGAAAAAAAACTGGAATAGTTTGCCACTTCCTTCTCCAGCTCATTTTACAGATGAGGAAAATGAGGCAAGCAGGGCTCAGAGCCACAGAGCTGGTAAGTCTGAGGCTGGATTTGAAATCAGGTCTTCCTGAATGCAGGCCTGGCACTCTATTCACTGAACTACCTAGATGCAAGCTGTTACTACAGAAATGTGTTCAGTATTTGTTTTCTTTTGAATAGAGGTGATAATCAGACTTCACAGGGATGTCCTGGAGTCAGCTCATACTGGTGCATGAGAGCCAATTGTAGAATATTCAGTGTGATCATGTATACCTCAGAAATTGACAAATGCACAAATCAGGGCTTGATTTATTATTTTGTTGCTCTCTAGACTTAGAAAAGTGATGGGAAAATTTTAATAAGGCAGTTTAAATTTACAAGTGCTTTGTACATTTTCAGAGAGCCAACTGTTAAACATTATCATCATATCACTGGATTAGTCATACATGAAGTGGATGAGACGTCACAAAGGTTCACTCATTTCCTAAAACCTGAAGACATAGAGAAGGTTTTAACGCATAGAGTAGGGGAAAGTAACTTTTTGATGGACAGTAACCATTTTTTAATGAAGTAGGGATTGAAGTCATCTGTTGAGAGGTAAGAGATGAGTTAGTGGGTTTCAGAAGAGACAAGATTTAGAACAGCTATTATACAGAATGTGATAAGCACACAGAATAAGAAATTAATGGGAAAAAAAGATTACTGTGCATCAGTGGAAGTTCAGTTGACCTTACCACAAATATCATGAAATTTTCACAGTGGAAGCTAGTACTGTTTTGTGACTTCCTCCAGAAGAGTTTGGTGGCAATAGAGTAGGAAAGTAGAAGGCAAATGGTGGCATCCATCTCAGGTTAGGTTTGAGAAAGTCAGAAACAGAAGGATAAGGGGTCAAAGGATTCAAATGAAGCTATCGCATCATTGAAATGAGTAACTATAAGATCTAAGTTTTGAGGAAGGGAGATGAAACCAGAAAACAAGTGATGTACTGAGAGAAAAAGGAAAGGTCAAGAGGCTGGAGGTCAAGATATAGGTGGAGAACAGGAGGGAGGGGTGAGAGAGAAGACAGGGAAGAAGACTATGATTAAAATAATATTAGAATTTTCAAAATAATATAGATTTGTTTCAAATTCTAAGGGAATATGTGTGATCAGATATAATCTTGCCTCACATTGATATTATGACTGCCTTACCAAGAAGAAAGCAAATAGATATCTTGTTCTCATGTTCAATAATAGGATAGTTATCTCAAAATGGGTGATTTTTTTGTCACCCTTGCCTTTATTCATGTTTTTTTTAATATTTATTTTGAAGAGTATTAAACATCCACATAACCAATTAAGGATGTTTTTCAACTATTTACGTTTAACTACATGAATATCTATTCAGAAAATGTCATAGCAAATTTTCACTGTTTTAATAATAAACTTCATTCCCTTTCACTTTTTAATTTTTTTTTATTTTACTTTCTCCAATTATATGTAAAAACAATTTTAATATTCAGTTTAAATATTTTTGAGTTCCATATTCTCTCCCTCCCTCCTTGAGAAGACAAGAAATTTAATATAGAAAATAAGTGATTTTAAAATGGCGAAAGCAACCTGGGTTTCTCCTACAGTGTTGTCTCTATGGCCTGGATTAGTCAGACCACAATTATAGTTCTAACTGTAGGATGCTATCCAATGAAGACTTAGAGGAGGCTGTATTTACCACATTCAGTTTATTGAGCCTACCTGGGAATGCAGTGGCCTAATACAAACACCTGTAAGGTGACATATTGTGGTTTCTGGGTAATTATGCCCTGGTAATCATTCCCCTATTTACTCTTCTCTGACAAGTTATATTTCAGACCATCTATCATCTGAGCAACGCAGCACCTGGTGCAGAATAACACTCCTCTAGTTTAAGCTCTATCCCTGTCACTCATTACCTCCCACGCAAGTAAGTTGGGGTTTGCTTGTGGCCCTGCTATGGGGCGAAACTAGTGTTTGGGAAACAACTTGACTGAAGGATGAATGGATATTTATTACAGGCTAAAATCTCTAATTTTTGAAGAATTGTAAAATGTCCCCTGACCATGTTCTCCAAGGAAAGGTCATTGGGTTGATGCTGACTTTATTCAGTAACACTTTTATAGTTGTTTAGTCATTTTTCAGTTGCTTTTTTAGTCAGAACCTTTTTTACCCCTTTTGGGGTTTAGTATTCTTTTAGCAAAGATACTAAAGTGGTCTGTCATTTCCTTCTCCAGCTCATTTTACAGATGAGGAAACTGAAGCAAACAAGATTAAGTGACTTGCCCAGGGTCACACAGTTAGGCAAAGTCTGATGCCAGATTTGAACTCATGAAGATGTGTCTTTCTAACTCCAGGCAGGGTGATTTCTTCATTGTGCCATCTAGCTACCCTTTATCTACTTTTATACAAATAGCAGCTATCCACTATGTTGCTATTAATCCCAGGGAAAGTGAAACTCATTATTATGGTGTTGGTAGAAAGATCACTGAATCTGAAGACACAAGAACTAAGTTCAAATCCCAGATCTTGCATTTCCGATCTGCAACCTTCAACAGTATTCTAGTCTTTCACAGTGTGACCATCGGTAAACTTAGGGGTTTGGGCGAGATGACCCCTTAGGATGCATGAGTTATATATTTGTGATGAGCCTATAGATGATGGCATCTAGATTGGAATAAGAAAGACTTAAGTTTTCTGTTTCTGAAACATTATGTAAGTCACTTTTTCTTCTCTAGGTCACAATTTCCTTTTCTGTAAAATGGAGCTAATAATAGCCTCTATCTCATAGGGTTTTGTTGTGAGGATCAAATAAGATAATAAATGCCCATTACTATGTAAATTTCTTCTTGAATTAGTTAGCATTCATTGTAAAAAATAACTGTGATTTTATTTGTATGGAGAACAGCTGGTATGAAAACTCACATTAAATGCAGATCAGAACCTCAGCTGTAATTTATAGTCTTAGTTGCTTAGGGTATGAAAAGTTAAATGACTAGCTCAGAGTCACATGTATGTCAGAGATCGGATTGAACCCAAGTACTTCTGATCCCAAGGCTTGACTTCTATCCATGTTGCCATTGTAGTGATTACCATTACTTTAATAGTTCAGGGATCTGAAATTTCATCAGTGTGTGTATTTTACATCTACTGAGATAAATCACCAACATTCCCTGCCTTAGTAGACAGTTTCATGAGTTACCATGGCTAAGAAACATGCTTCTCCTGGTGACCAACCTTCCAGTGATGACTGTCTCTGTTCTTAATTACCAAATATCATGTACAAATTATCAACTCTAACCCTAACCTTAAACATCTGACTCTGCCTCTGACTCTCACCCTAACCCTAGCCCTAACCCCCAGGTCTGTACTCAAAACCTTTCCAGCTTTGCCACTTAATATGATATGACCTTGGAAAAAATCACAACTTCTTTGGGTTTCAATTATCTCATCCATAGAAATGAAAAAGTTAACTAAATGATCGCTAAAGTTCCTTCCAGTTCTAAATCCATGACCCTGTCAACCTATAAGGACCTGTCAAAATGAGTTCTCCTCTACCTTCAAAAACCCAGGATAATGTCCGCATCACCAGGAAGCATTAAGATAGAGCCATATTGATCAAGTACTCGTTTTGACCATACTGAAAATGGTTAAAGCTAAATGGAGGTAATGTCTCTGAGTGGCCAACCACAGCTCCAGAACCATAAAACATCTACATCTGTCCTGTCAGTTTCAATAAACTTATTTTTTATTGCTTTATCCTGAAATCTGTGGAGAAGAGGTCTTTCAAAGCACATGGTCTAAGAGTTAATCTATTTTCAATCCGAAAGATGTTTCAAAAATTATCTAGAAGACCTGGCTTTGATTTGAAAAGGAAGAACATTTGAAATTTGAGAGAACCCATTCTGATGCAGAATTAAATTTTTATAACATGATGTTAGCATCTTCATTAGAATCTTTCTGCATCTGCGACCCCATGTCTCAAGGGCCCAGCTATAACATTTGCATTTTTGACATTTAGCTATGCTGTTTGTGCCATAACAATGCTCCTACCTCACCCCAGTCTCTCATACCAGATTTATATCACAACTGAAACCTGGACAGGAGAAACCCCCTTTTCTCCAAAATGCAGTACTAGAAACTGTGTAGTAAAGTAGATCACTAAAAGAAGAAAACATTTTAGCACAGGAACAAGGCTATAATTATTTGTGGTCCTCCTGAGAAAACACTCTGCATTAAAGTAATCACAGGTATGAGCAACAATATGTCATTAATCCTAAGAAAAAAGCATCAGGACCACATGGATTAACAAGTGAATTCTACCAAACATTTAAAGATTAACTAATTCCAATATTAAATAATTTGAAATAATACCCAAAGAAGGAGTCCTACCAAACTACTTTTATGAAACAAATATGGAGCTGATCCCTAAACTAGCAATAGCAAAAACAAAGAAAGAAAATTATAGATTAATTTCATTAATGAATAAGGATGCAAAAAATTCTAAATAAAATATTAGCCAGGAGGCTATAACAATATACCCAGAGATCATACATGGTTACTGAATGGGATTTATACCAGGAATGCAGGGACTGTTTAACATAAAAACAATTAACAAAATTTATTGTATCAATAACAAAATTCCTTTATATCAATAGATGCAGTAAAATCTTTTGACAAAATATAACACTCATTCCTATTTTGGAAAAAAAAAACACTTGAAAGCATAGGTATAAATGGATTTTTCCTTAAAGTGATGAGAAGCATCTACCTAAAGCCATCAGCAAGTATCATTTGTAATGGGGATAAGCCTTCCCAATAATCTCAGAAGTGAAACAAGGATGCCCATTATCATCAGTTCAATGTTGTATAGAAATCCTATCAATAGCAAGGGAAGAAAAAAATGGAAGGAATTAGCATGCGCAGTGGGGTAATAAAACAATCTCTTTTTACAGATGATATGTGATATACTTGGAAAATCTTAGCGATTTAACTAAAAAGTTAGTTGAAACAATAATTTTAGCAAAGTAGCAAGATATAAAATAAATCCACATAAATTATCAGCATTTCTATATATCACCAACAAAAGCCTGCAAGGAGGTATAGTAAAACACACCCCATTTGAAATAACTACAGACTGTATAACACCTAGGCACATACCCGCCAAGATAAACCCAGGAACTATATGAACATAATTATAAAATACTTTTTATACAAATAAAGTTGGATTTAAACAATTGGAGGAATACTAATTGTTCATGGGTAGGCAGAGCCAATATAATAAAAATGACAAATCTGCCTAATCTACTTATTTAATGCCATCCCAATTAATTACGAAAAAATTATTTTATGAAGCTAGAAAGAAATATAATGAAGTTCATTTGGAATAGCAAAAGATCAGGAATATCAAAGGAATTAATGAAAAAATACAAAGAAGATTTAGCAGTATCAGATCTCAAACTATTTTATAGGGCAGTAATTATCAAAACTATCTGGCACTGGCAAAGAAATGGAAAGGTGGACCAGGGGAACAGAATAGATTTGCAATACACAGTAGTAAATAGAGATAGTGACCTTGTGTTTGACAAATACAAACATTTAAGCTTTTGGGATAAGAATACACTACTTGGTAAAGAAAAAAATATGTTGGGAAAATTGGAAAGCAGTCTGACAGAAATTGGGCATAGACCAATATCTTACACCATGTACTAGGAAAGGTCAAAATGGATACATGATCTAAATATAAAGGGATCTAAATATAAAGGGAGATATCCTAAGAAAACTAGAAGAACATGGAACATGTTACCCATCGGATTTATGGATAGGAGAAGAATTTATGAATAAACAATAGACAGAGAACATAGTGAGATGTAAAGTAGGTAATTTTGATGACATTAAATTTAAACGGTTTTATACAAATAAAGTCAATCTGGCCAAGATTAGAAGATGTAACAGTAAGCACCGCAACGTACACAAGGGGGATCTGTTATCACAAGTTCTTAGATTGGCATTTATAAAAGGAAAGGCAACTTTTGAGGGATCAGCAATCACTTTAATCAAGCACATGTATCATTCACTTGGGGAAATAGCATCCTAAACTTCAGAGAAAATATAGAGAAATCAAAGGTCAACAGACATGCTTCCAAATGTCTGATACAAGCAATACATACATCATAGAACAATAGACAGATCCAACTATCTGATCATAGTTACCAGAGAGGGAAGCACCAACATCTGGGTTTTCAACATCTGGATTTTCAAAGCCAGGGGGCTCCTTAGCAGCTTCCCAGAGTAACATCTGGCCAAGTAAACACTTCCAGTCAGTAAGCCCCAAAGCAAAACCTCATCTCACAGTCTTTATACACTTGTTAGAGCCAGAGGGCATGACAACCCTTGAGAACCAGTGCCTCATTAACAAAAGGTATGGGTCTTCCTACAAATCTTCCCAGGCCCATTAATGGGTGGGGAAGATCTTCTTTAATGACATTATTCAATTAGAAGCACTTGATTATACTAAAACAAAAAATATATTATCAATACAGAAGGAAAGTAGAAAATTAGGGGGAATTTATATGGACAGTTTCTCTGATAAAGAGCTCATATCTCACATATATAAAGAACTTTATCAAATTTATAAGAATATGAGTCATTCTCCAAGTGATAAATGGTTAAAAGATATGAACATGCAGTTTTACAATGAAGAAATCAAAGCTATATATGTAGGCATATGAAAAAATGCTCTAAATAATTAATTAGAGAAATTGCAAATTTAAACAACTTTGAGATATCATCTCATACCTATCAGATTGGCTAAAATGATAGAAGGAGAAAATAACAAATGTTGGAAAGCATATGGAAAAACTGTGACATTAACACCCTCTTCATGGAACTGTGAACTTATCCAACCATTTTTTGGAGAGAAATCAGGAATTATGCCCAAAGAGTTATTAAACTACCTATACCCTTTGACTCAGCAATACCACTATTCAATCTGTTTCCCAAGATGATCAGGGGAACAAGAAAAGAACTTATATCTAAAATATTTATAGCAGCTCTCTTTGTGGTGTCAAAGAACTGGAAATTGAGGGAATGTCCATCAATTGAGGAATGCTCTAACAAGTTGTCTTGTGTAACTGTGATGGAATGCTACAGAGAAATGATAAGATAACTAATTTAGAAAAACATGGAAAAGCTTGCATGAAAAAATGAAAAATGAAATTAGTAGAACCAAAAGAACTTTGTAAACAGTAACAGCAATATTATTTGAAGAATAATTGTAAACAATCAAGTTATTCTGAATATCATAAATACTCAAATCAACTCAAAGTACCTATGTAGGAAGATGCCATCTACTTCCAAAGAACTAATAAATAGAAGTATACGGAGTATGGTTTCATATATTTACGTGTGTTTGTCCTTCATTGTCGAAGAAGACTATGCATGCTATCAGAGAAATAATGACACGACTTGCACTTGACTTTGTTTTGAGTGAGGGAGGGCTGTGCAGGTCACCAGCCTCACTTCTGCTCCAGAGCCATCTGGGTCCAGTGACCAGATATTCATCAGGATGACTGGAGATGACCCAGGATGAGGCACTTAACAATGAGGTTAAGTGACTTGCCAAAGGTCACACAGCTAGTGAATGTCAAGTGTCTGAGGTGAGATTTGAACTCAGGTCCTCCTGACTTCTATGCTGGTGCTCTATCCACTGCACTACCTAGCTGCTATATATTTATATTTATAGATCTGTGTTAAATGGTGACCTTCTCTAGTATGCAGTGGGGAGGGAGGGAGACAGTTCAGAACTTAAAATGTTATATAAATAAATGATTTTTAAAATATTTTTAAAATGTTGTTAAAGTAAGGACATAATATCTATAAACCTTGCTAAATAGTTGCGCAGAGTTGTTTATGATTGAAATATTTTTTAAAATGGGCATACATCAATAAGTTCAATTTAACTTCAACAAATGTGTGTTAGGCACCTCCTCTATGACCAGCATTAGGACAAGCCCTGGGAATATGGAGACAAAAATAGAAACATAACCTGTGGTAAAGGACATTACATTCTACTTTAATGTACATATAGATTATTTAACATGTGCCCTGCAGAACTTCCTCTCTCTTTGCCTCAGTTTCCTACTTTATAAAATGAAGTATTACAACATAATCATCAACAAGGTCTTTCCCAATTTCAACATTTGATCATTCAATGATATATTTTTTTCTCTAATCACATAAAATTACACTGATACTTCATCATGACATAGAATTCTCTGCAGGGTTTCAGAAGCTATGCCAGAAAGACAAATGCTCATCTAACAGGTTCTCCCATGCTGGAAAGTCCTGAGGTACAGTCCTAGAAGCAGACTATGTCTGCTTTCCAAGCACCAACATAACCGGGTACAGAGAGGCTCATTACCAGAAGAATGGACACTTGGTGATAAATGCTTTGGCCGTAGCACACCAGGAAACAAAATAAGAAAAGAAAATTATAAAATTATCTTCAGTTCTGTTGCTGCCCCCTTCTGCTCCTATAAAGATGGTGGCAAACCGAATAGCAGGAAAGGGGGAGAGATGTAAGTGGAGCAAAAAGTGTGCTTTAAAAAATCAGACAATGTTTAGACCATCTATCAACATGAATTTAATTATTGGTTTTTAGAGAGAAAGTGGTATAGTGGATAAAAAGCCAACTTTAGAATTAGGAAGACCTGGGTTCGAGTGACACCTTTGACATATTCTGGCTCTGTGACCCTAGGTACAGTGATTAAAATACTGAATTTGGAATCAAGAAGACCAGAGTTGAACATCTGGGTTCAAATCCCACCACAGATAGCTGTGTGGTCCTGGACAAGTAAATTAACCTCTATCAATCCTAATGTCCTCATCTACAAAATGCAGGTAACAATGGTACCCACCTCACAGGGTTATTATAGAGTCAAATAAGATAATTTACAGAAAGTATGTGTATGTTTGTCCTTCGTTGCTGAAGAAGATCATGCCATCAGAGAAATAATGACATGATTTGCACTCGACTTTGTTTTTTGAGTGAGGGAGGGCAGGTCACCAGCCTCACTTCTCCTCCAGAGCCATCTGAATCCAGTGACCAGATATTCATCAGGATGACTTCAGATGACCCAGGATGAGGCAATAGGGGTTAAGTGACTTGCCCAAGGTCACCCAGCTAGTGAGTGTCAAGTGTCTGAGGTGAGATTTGAACACAGGTCCTTCTGACTCCTGCACTGGTGCTCTATCCACTGCACCAGCTAGCTGGTCCCTTACAGAAAGTATAGTATATGCTAGATACCGTTTTACACTTGAGTACCTTAGACAACTCTCTAAAATAAGGATTCTTAATCTTCTTTGTGTCATAGACCTATTTGGCAGTCTGGTGAGACCTATGGACACTGTATCAGAAAAGTGTTTATAAATGCATAAAGTAAAATACATAAGATTACAAAAAAAACTGAATTTTTAAACCACATACAAATGTTCCAATTGAATGCCCCCTGATTTAAATCTATAAATTGCAAAACAATTGCCAGTCTTAATTATTAGAGTGAGTTTCATCATCATGAATTCCCTACATGATGAAATTATAAGGTTAAGTTTAAAAGGAAAAAAAATGTGCTCTAACTGTAAGATTTTTATCCAGTGACCATGAAGTAGTCAAAGTGAATCATACCAATCCTGACCTTCTTGTAAGATGACAGAAAGGTACAGCTCAACATAAAGAAAACTTTATCTCTATGAACAGGGTGGGGAAAAGTACTGGTTTTATCATGCACCTAATCACACCAATAAACTTTACTTGGTCAAGATGACACCTTTTACTCTGTATTCATGCTAAAGATTGCCAAAAAGACCACCTGAAAGATAACTGTGGCTTATTCACCAATTGTTCCAGATCTAGCCCCTCTACTGGGGCAGTTAGGTGGTACAGTGGATAGAGCAGGAGTCAGGAGGACCTGAGTTCAAATGTCACCTCAGACACTTGACACTCACTAGCTGGGTGACCTTGGGCAAGTCACTTAACCTCATTGTTAAGTGCCTCATCCTGGGTCATCCGTAGTCATCCTGATGAATATCTGGTCACTGGATTCAGATGGCTCTGGAGGAGAAGTGAGGCTGGTGATCTGCACAGCCCTCCCTCACTCAAAAAACAAAGTGCAAATCATGTCATCATTTCTCTGATGGTATGGTCTTCTTCAGCAACGAAGGACAAACACACAGCTCCTGGGCACAAGAAGAGGGCTACTTCAAAGATCCCTTCAATTGCCTCTCAGACAAAACATTTCTTTTGATGATAGGAGTACCAAGTCACTGAACAACGGATTGTAGCAAAGATGCCAAAACTATTTAATTGGGGGATAGAAGGTAGAAAGAGATGAAGTATAGGTATTAATTAGAGACAGTTGAAGGAATGGTGCACTGAAAACTGAAGAACCTTTCATATCTATGTTACCCCGTCCCACGCTGATTTCAGTAACCTAGAATGATGGTCTCAATCTAAGTTCTACACTTAGGTTAAAGTAGTCACAAATATGGTATGAGGAAGGCGTGGCTACACAACATATGAAAAATGATTTTTTTTGGTAGAGGTTACTTCAAGTTCAGTATGAGTCTATAGCTGGCCAAACTAATCCTGTAGTACACCCCCTCCCAAAAAAAACCAAGCAAACAAACTAATGTAATCTTAGACTACGTTGAAAAGGCCAATGGCCTTAGCAAGGTTTTATAGTCCTCTGCTCTAGTCAGATCATACTTGGAGTATACACTTAGTTCTGAGTACTACATTTTAGGAAGTACAGCTCAGTTGGAGAACATTCAGAAGTGGATAACCAGGATCCTGAAACAACTGGACACCATACCATAGGAGGATTTATTGAAGGAATTGCAAGGTGTTAACCTAGAGAGGAGAAGACTCATGGAGGCTCATGGTAACTATTGTTGAAAATTTGAAGGATTGTCTCTCAGTGTTTCAACTGCATTGCTCCTGAAAGGAGAATTTTCCTTACAAACTCCTCTTCCTTTCCCAGTCTCCTGATGAAAAAAGTAAGACATCCTCTCCCCCAAACTCTAGCAAGCATGCATGCACACACACACACATGAACACACATGCACATGCACACTCATGCACACACACACATACACACAGTCTTCTCTAAGTGTAAAACAGAGCACAGAGCCTGGGAAATATTCAAGGCTCAAACCAATAACATAAGCTTTCAGACACTGACTTAGATCCTTCTCACTGCAAGGACCGGCATCGATGTTAACATGACAAAGTTGATGTAGCTTTGGTGCAAGATTGAAGCTATTTTTAAATGATATGTGTTTCTCATAGATAACATGATATGAACAACCAAAATAGCTTGTGAGAAGGGAAAAACTTCAATCAGTCTTGGCAACTGATAAATCTCCAAATTGTGTATCTGACTGAAATTGATCTTTTTAGAAAACTGAATTCAGTTCCTACAATCTAAGGAACCCATCCCCTCCTTCCCATCTTGGTTAGATAAAGGGCAAGGACACTGTTACTTGGCCTCAGTCAAGCACAACCCCTTTGTAGCACCAGCTTCTTAAGACTGGAGGATGACATGGTTCTTTGCAGAATCATAGGATTATAGATTTCAAGCTCTATGGGACCCTAGAGGGCACTAAGTCCAACCCCTTCACTTAAAAGTGAAGAAACTGAAGCAAAGAGAAGTAAAGTGATTTATTTGCCCAAGATCACAGAGCTATTAAGTGACTGTCTTTGGATTTGAACTCATCTTCCTGATTTCTAGTCCACTCATTTAGCTACTATATCGTGCTGCTTTTCAAAAGCTCTAGCCTGGATTCTGTTTATGGAACCCAGGCTCTTGACTCCAGCAGCCACTTCTCAAGTATTTTATTTCAAACAATGTTTGAGCAGCTAGGTGGCAAAGTGTATAGAGTGCCTGGCCTGAAGTCAGGAAGACTCAATTTCCTGAATTCAAATCTGGCCTCAGACACTTACTAGCTGTGTGACCTTGAGGGAAGGGATGTCTTAACCATATTTGCCTCAGTTACCTCATCTGTAAAATAAACCGAAGGAGGAAATGGCAAACCACTCCAGTATCTTTGCCAAGAAAACCCCAAATGGAGTCGTGAAGGCTTGTACACAACCGAAACTACTGAATAATAACAAGATCATGCAAGCAGAAGAAGGGAGAGGAGAGGAAAGGAGGGAAGAGGAGGAAAGGGGAGGGGAGGAGAGGAGAGAAAGGGAGGGGAGAGGAGGA
This sequence comes from Notamacropus eugenii, assembly GCF_028372415.1. Lineage (NCBI taxonomy): Eukaryota > Metazoa > Chordata > Mammalia > Diprotodontia > Macropodidae > Notamacropus > Notamacropus eugenii. Next base: position 543,537,091 of record NC_092872.1, on the reverse strand, counting down.
GCTTACTTGGGGTATCCCCGGAAAGAATGCAAGCTCCTCCAAGGCAGGAACTGTTTCATTTCTGTGTCTGCATCCTCAGTGCCTAACATAGCAACTGGCACACAGTAGGCACTTCATTGCATTCACCAAGCGCCCTCTTTAGTTCTCCTTCTTCCACATCCCCCAGATGCCTTCTGCCACTAGCTCATATTTCACCCCTGTCTCATATAATGAGGTTATCCTTTGTGCCAAGACAACCACCTGCACAAGTGATTCCCATTCCCAATGGATTGCCTCCTTTATCAGCCCTACTCTCACTTATTGTCAGTCTCTTTCTACTGACTGCTACTTTACTGCCTACAAACATGCCCACCTTTCCCACATCCTCAAAAAAACATCACTTCCTGCATCCATCCTCAATACATATCATCCAACATATCCCCTTCCTTTTTGTATCTGAACCCCTTGAGAAGGCCATCTAAAACAGGTACCTCTACTTCCTTGTCTTGCACCCTCTTAACTGCATTCTGACTTCTGCCATCCTCATTCAGAACTTCTCTCTCCAGAGTTACTGATGATCCCTTAATTGCCAAATCTAATGTAATGTCTTTTTTTCCATTCTCATCCTTCTTGACACTGGATCACATTCTCTTCTCTCTAGGTTTTCACCACACTAAGTCTCTCCTGGTTCTCCTCCTACATATCTGACTGCTCTTTGTCAGTCCCTTTGCTGGATCTTAATCTGGGTTATACCAGCAAACAATGGGTGTCCCACTGGGCTCTGTCCTGGGCCCTTTCTCTTTTCCCTCTGTACTATCCAACTTGCATCTATTCAATTCAAACCTTAGGGCTAATGATTCTCAAATTTTGCTGACCCTGAGTCTATTAGACATCTCAAACTGAATGTCCAGTAAACATTTTAAACCCAAGTTCTCCAAAACTGCACAACGATCATCGTCTTTCCCTCCAAACCTCTCCCACTTCCTAAATTCCCTATTACTGTTGAGGGTACAACCATCCTCCAATCACGTAGACTCAAGACCTGGTTGTTATTCCCCATTCTCTCTTCCTCACTCCAATCTCCTCCTCCTCCATCTAATTTCCAATTGCTAAGATGTGTCAATTTTCCCTGCATAATGTCTCTCACATATGCCCCCTTTGCTTCTCGGACACCACCACCACTCTGATGAAGGCTCTCATCCCTCACACCAGGATCATCACAATAGCCTGCTGATTGGACTGCTTGATTCATCTCTCTCCTGTCCAGTCCACCCTCTACTCAGCTGTCAAAGTGATCTTCCTAAATGGTAGATCTGACCATATCATCTTTCCCTGCCACCACCACCCAACAAACTGCAATGGCTCCCTATCAACTCCAGGAAAATAAAATGAAACAAAATTCTGTTTTGGCAATCTAAGTTCTTAATAACCTGCCCTGACACCTTTCCAGTCTTCTTATACCTTACACCACCAACCCCCACATACTTGGTAATCTAATAACACTAGCCTTCTTACTTTTCCTCAAACAAAACACCCTTGAATCTTCACTGGTTGTCCCCCATGTCTGGAACTCTCTCCATCTTCATCTCTGTCTCAGAGAATCTCTAGCTTCTTTTAAGTCACAGCTTAAATTCCATCTCCTGCAGGAAGCCTTTCCCAATTCTCTTTAATTCAAGTGCCTGTTGATTATTTTAGTCTCTGTTGATTATTTCCATATAATCTTTTAAATATCTTATTTGTACATAGTTGTTTTCCTGCTCTCTCCCCCATTAGACTGTGCTCTTTGAGAACAGGGAATTTCACCTTTCTTTGTACCTCTAGCACTGGCACATAGTAAATAGTCAACAAATGTTTATTGAATGACTGATAATTTTTTTTAATTAATTGATTCTATGGCTATTGCTGTTGAGCAAAAGAAGGTTTCTAGGCAGTCAAAGAATCCATAGACATAGAGGAACCATTAGATGCTCGTTTGCTCCCCATGTCAAGGTTTCACTGCTACCATCTCAGAGAAAGCAAGCCCCTGCCCTGTTATAGGCACAGTAATAATGGAAACCTTTGGAAGAGGAGTGTTGAATAACTCCAGGTCTGTCATATATCATTTTTATTGGCCATTAGGAAGATGTCATCTGTCTAGCTGAGCTGTAGGATAAGCATGACTGGACATGAAGTTCTGGGAAACCTAGGGCCTGATTCTCCACTTCTGGTGTCTGGACTCATCAGAGAGAGCCTGACCAGGTGAGGGAGTCTTTAACCTGTGTGCCTAGACAGATGAATGAGCAGGGAGGCTGGACCTAATGTATCTCCTTCCAGAGGCCCTCTCTGCCTTGGGGATATCCCTAACTTGCCCTAGCTCTCCCTGCTTCATGCTTAATCCCTGTTCCAGTGAAAGACTTCCCACCCAGCTCCCAGGGCCCTGGATTCCCAGACCTCATGGTTTGACATTGGATCTCATGGCTTGACATTGATTCCCAAAGATGCTGACTTTGAACAGTTGCTTCATGTCATGAAAAGAGCAAAATCTTAGGAGGCAGGTGGTCTGAGTTCTAATCCTCCCCCTATTTAGCACCACTTAATATATGTGGGTCTTTGGACAAAACAGCCAGTCCTGGGGCCAGGTATACTCATCTTCCTGAGTTCAAATCCAGCCTCAGACACTAACTAGCTGTGTGACCCTGGGCAAATCCCTTAGCCCAGATTGCCACAGTTTCCTCATCTGTAAAATGAGCTGGAGAAGGAAATGACAAACTACTCCAGTATCTTTGCCAAGAAAACTCCCAAAATGGAGTCATGAAGAGTCAGACACAACTGAATGACTGAACAACAACTTCCTGACTCCAGGTGCAGCATACTACCCACTGCACCATCTGGCCTCCTTGTTATCCTCTCACAAGACACTTTTACCTCCTGAATCTGTGCCTTTCCCCTGGCTGTCGTTCTGTATGGAATTTCTCCATCATCATCTCTGCCTCCTACAAGTCTCACCTTCAGCAAGAAGGCTTTCCCAATCTTCCTTAATTTTAGAGCATTCCTTGTGTGGATTACTTCCAGTTTATCGCATATATACCTAGGTCGTACAGTCATTTGCTTTTTGTCTCCTCACCCCACCCTCACCCCCAGTCATTAGATTATGAGCTCCAGAGAGCAGGGACTGTTTTTTTGCTTTTCTTTGTATCCCCAGTGCTTATCACAGTGCCTGGAACATAGTAAGTATTTAATAAATGCTTACTGACTGTTTCATATATACCCATATCTGTGCATGTTGCCTCTCCCATTATAATGTAAGTTCCTTGAAGACAAAAACTGTCTTTGGCTTTGTATCCCCCACCCCTTGCACAATGACTAACACACCCAGCTCCTTGGTCAATGCAACAATTGACTGATCCCCCGTATCAAGTCCTGTATTTGCATCTCAGGACACCTTCCTTTGCTAACCACTCTGTTTTTAACCTGTTTTTAACCTTTCCTCTGATTCAATGCCATTTCCACCTCTGGTCTGTAGCCTCAATAATTCATATTCTTTTGACCCCTAGGTTATTACAGGCATCATCAAAGGTTTCTCACCCCTACCTGACCAGTAACCTCTCCATCGTAGGTTCCTCATTCCCCAACCAAGAGATCTCCTGTGCCATGGAATGCTCTCTGCGCCATCCCATGCTGTAATAGTTTAGCTGCTTCCTTAAATCAAGGATTGTGCACAAAGCTCTAGGAGCTTTTTAAGAAAGGAACTATTGTTCCTCTTGATATAATCCTGATATAATTCCTCCTGAGACTCCCATGGACTGTTGGAAAATTGATCATTGTCTCCAAATCTTCCTTACTCATCTCCCTGACAAATAATTCATTTAAGATTGAAGATCCCCATCCTCAACTCCCTCATCCTTTCCTTGGTTCATCTTTGTCGCATGTGGGGAGCGTTTAAGGAATTTTTATTTTTGTACCTGGTCAGGCCACTGCATCCACAGAGGCATAGTTCCAGCCTTCAAAATAAGAATTGAATCAATGTCCAGAATACGTTTCAGTTCTTTAATCAGGGTTTCACATTGTATTATGTTGAGGAGAGTCATCATTTGCATTCAAGAGAATCAGACCCAGAATCTCCCCTGAGCATCCAAGGATCACCCAAAGGTCCAGTTCTTTCTTTAAGTAGTGGCAGATTCATTTGAGCAAATCCCATTAAGGCTAACAGGAGTTAAAACCATTAAAACAGATAAGGACATTGAGCTATTTCAAGATTATTCTGTGAGACGTGACCTGCAAAGGAGTAAGTGGAGTTTGTTGAGACCACATAGCCATTCATACAAATTCAATGCTCATAAAGAAATTAAAATAAAATAAATCTGATGCCACTGCTAAATGATTTTTAATCACCTTTTACATATGGAAAACCTAGGGATTCTTGCCACTAAGGGACATAATTGGTCAAGGTTCCTTGAAAGATGTAAGAACAGAGATGTTGTGGAATGATCCTCTGAAAAATTAATATCAAGCAAGGCATAGAGATAAGGCTGATTATCAAAAATTTTTGCCATCGCCTTGGAAGATGTACAGAGTTGGGTCAAAATGGAAAAGTGATTCCAGAGAGATAGCAAGGCCCTCCAGGAACTCCTGTTTGTAGGTGTTATTGTTCTAATTGAATCAAGACCTAATTGTTGCAGACCTTCCCACATGTAACTACATTAATTCAGAAGAGTTTGACTTTACTATCCATGCAGGAAAAAATAAAATGGATGAAAAATGCCTATTATCCAGACTATTATATGCTGTGAAATGAATAGCCCATAGAACTAGTTCATCAATGCATAATCTCTTCAGTATATATAGTACGTAAATAATGAACAGGAGAAAGAGTAAGTTAACTTTGGAAAATTACACAGCCAAATTCAAATTTTGGTAGGCAAAAGGAAAGGTCTGAGCTTAAATAAACTTAGTTTGTCATGCTCAGTAGTTAGAACATATTTTATGACTTTTTAAGTTGTTTTATTTGGAACAAGCATTACCCACAATGTTACTGGTTAACTCTACTGGTATGCAGCCCTTGCTTATCTCAAATGTTTACTAAATAGGAAAAAATTATATCTGGGCTGCCATAAACAATTTAGGCTAGACAAGAGAAGACATATAGTTATACATCACTATATGTGTGTATGTATGTATGTATAAGTATGTATGTGTACACACATACATACTAAATTATATGTATGTTTATAGGTATAAATGCATATATATTTACACACACCTATACACATATATGTATGTGAGTCTGTCTGGGTGTCTTATACGTATTCATCTTATCCACGTGCAGAAAAGATATTTCATGTAGATGCTGATCTAAATGAGTTCTCAGGACCTTTCCAGCTCTAAGATTCTCCTAATGAGTGGGTAGAAATTAAAGAGGGAACATGAAATGATGAAGCCTAAAAGGTCCTAGACTTGGGGGGAAAGCACTAGTTCTGGAGTTTGAAGTCCTGGGTTGAAATCCTGTCTCTAATGTATATTACTTGTGTGACCTTGGGCAAGTCAATTAATTTTCTCTGGACCTTGGTGTCCTTATCTGTAAAATGAGGAAGTAAGACTCAATAACCTCTAATGTCCTTTCTAGCTCTAAATCTATGATCACATGAACTAAAAGGTAAAGTACAAATCTGGATTGCTCTTTTCTTACCTGTCACAAATCTTACACTTACTCACTTCTTTAAATACATCTATAGGATTTTATTTCAGAAACTTAAAGCACTTTTTTGTCTGGTCCTATAAGCCCAAGATAAAAGGCCTTCCCAATTCTGATGATAAGTATACCCACTAAGTCCCTTATGACTCACAGAAGGATTTAAACACAGGTGCACCTCATTTCCTGCCATAAATGTGTTCCTGGCAAGGTGTGTAATGATCTCTTCTTTGCAAATTGAATGTATTTTAAATTCATTAGGGGCTTGGGCTATTTAAAGGAATTCTGGGGTAAGTCTTTCTGGAAAAGTTGAAGAATCCCTTTGCGTTGCATGGAAATGATTAATCTCTAATTTGTTTTGTAAGTTCAGGTGTACGTATATTAGATCTGATCAAAATAAGGACATAGTCACATTTTAAAACTTTGATACTATCTTCCCAAAGGTGTTACTTAACCAAAATGGTCTATCTCTACATTCTCTATGACATATCTAAGAAACTTTTAGAGGCCTTCAAGTAGGATTTTCTAATTCTTCTTTACTGCTAAGAACACAGCCCTAGCCTAGAATTCTTCAGAATGGAAAGCTAAACACTAAAACAGAAAAACCTAGGGGAAAATTACAAAAAGAAAAAGTAATAGTGTCATCTATAGAGGAAGGGTCTCTTCTAAGATATTTATTCTCATACCACTTCTGTCAACAGATGACTTTAGCAGGACCAAATGTCCATGGACAGCTTACTCTACTTGGTCCCATTGAACATCACAAACCAGTCTTGTCAAAATAAATATGTCACAGAACCAAAAATCCTGAGATGTTGAAGGGGCTTTGAAGGCTATATGGTCCAATCTACAAACCAATGAAGATATCCTTGTACAACATCCCAGGGATGACAAACAGCCTCGCTTCAGTTCCAAATTTCCAGTAATAGGGAAAGTGCCAATATTATCTCATGATATAGCCTTTTCCATTGTCAACTAGCTCTTTTAGGAAATTGTTCCTTTCATAGAGAAAATATGCCTTCTTCCCTTCATTGTAGAGGTGAGTACCAGGGGCATGGACTATTATATATTCTATCAAGTACAGTTAATGTGTTAGTTTTATTGAAATGCTTTTTTATCCTTCTTTCTGAGAAGGATATATTCGGAAATGAATGTGATATAAAAATAAAAGCCTTAAATAAAAATAAGATTAAACATTTTTATAAAGGAAAAGCTTCCTTACATTGAGGTGAAATCTGTCTTCCAATAACCATACTACATTGGTCCTGGTTCTAACTTTTAGATTTAATAAATGCTATTTGCTCCTTCTTCTAAACACATACTGCATTTCAGATCAATAGATTTGTTTAAATTGTGTTATGAGCCAATCTGCAATCACCCTGTTGATTTCACATATGCCTCAGGCTTTAGGATCCCTTCACTGTGGCTGTCCTGCCACCTGCTAGGGATTTCCCATACAGGGAACACCAAAATTGACATTCATCCATCAAAAATCTGATTTTGGTTTTCTCAATTTGTTCCTCAATACGGGTGTTACAAAATGGTGAGAATGTTCAAATGACTATGTGGCAGGCACTGTGCTAAAGCACTAGGTATACAAACAAAGGCAAAAAATGATCCCTGCTCTCAAGGAGCTCCCAGTTTGATGTGAGAACCAACACACAAACAACTATGTGCAAACAAGATATAGACCAGATAAACTGGAGAAAATCTCAGAGGGAAGATATCAAGTGAAGGGGGTCTGGGAAAGATGAGATGATGAGAAAGATGATGCAGAAAATGAGATTTCAGCTAAGAATGGAAGAGAGCCATGAAAGCCTACAGGTAGACATAACATTGAACATTGATAAAAATGTTGAAACAAACAGAGACAAAAATAGAATCTTTTAGCATACTCATAAACACTTTCTTCCAGGTTAACATCAGTCCTTTAATACACATTCTTTAGGTACGGTAATTCAACTTTAACCAATTGAATAACATTCCTAGCAACCCACATTTCTCCATCTTATTCTCAAGATTATAATGAGGAACTTTGTCAAATGCGTTGTAGATAACCTAATACAGTAGTATGGCCAAAATACTTCCTAGATCTAATAATCTTATTTTGTAATCATAATAAAGGAAATAAAATTCACCATGAATATAATTTCTTAGTGAACCCTTGCATGCTCTTAATTATCCTCACTTTATTTGCTAAGCACTCACCAATCATCATTTTTTATATTCTATTTTAAAATTCTGTCAGAGATACACAAACTTTAGTGTATAGTTTCCACAATATACCTTTACTCATTTTTGAAAATTGAAATATTTGCGCATTTCCAGTCTCCTGGTATGTCTTCCATTTGCCATGACTTCTCAGAAATCGCTAAGTGATTCTTCAGTCGGGTCTACAAGTTCTTTCTGTACCTTGGGATATAATTTATCTAGATCTAGAGAACTGAATTTATGTTTAAGTGACTTGTCTCATCTTCTCAATAATCTTCATCCTCTTTACAATGTTTATTCTACCCTTTCCAGTTTGATGATCTGTTTGCTGGAGATAGGAATACTACTTCTAATAAAGAATCAATGAGGGATTTCCTAAGTAAAGACAAGTACATAACAGAAAATAAAATACAGACATTGTTGCATTGTAAGGACAAATAACAGAAAAGACCAGCCTCTAGAATGCCTATCAGACATGCACAGACCATGGTAGCTTCCCAACCTTTCTTGGATAACCACTTTCTAACTACCCCTACAATAATTGTGATCTGACATTCAGATCCTATTGCAAATGACAAGCTGGTGCTTCATTAGTTAAATCTAGAGGGGAAGGGTGAGTATACTAGCTACTCTACTCTGCCACTCCCAGGAAAAAGAGAAAGGTCATTCCTTTGGTATAATGGCAATCAGTCATAGCTACAACACCTTGACTAGGCTGACAACTAGGGACCTTTAAGCAGCATCTTCACTAAGCTTCTTTAGGTTCAGTTCTCCACACATTCATTCTCCTTTAGCCAGCAATATAATTTCAGATTTCCTGTGGTGCAATGAGAACCAATTTCTTCTCCAGCCTTGAATTTTATTAATCCAATCCCTCAGATGCTACAGATTCCATTCCAAGTCACAAGAGGGCAATCTGCAGCTGTGTGTCATCTACATGGGCCATTCTTCTTAGAAACAGCTCCCCAGGGCAACCTAGTGGTGCTAAGGAGTGCAAGAATCCAGATGAACCACAGGGGACATCATATAATATTTTGGGAAGGGCTGATAAGAACTCACCCAGAGTGATTGGCTGAGATTATTGTCACTCTCTCTCTCTAGTAAGCCCATGCTGTAGTGTCTAAATTCACATGATCTGCATCCAGCAAGTCCATCCTCACACTTTCCTCAAGCCTAGCACAGTGAAACGAGGAGCCCATTACTGTACTTTTTACCTTTATTCAGCAGCCACAGAGTGCCAAGTGTATTCAGGATATGTAAAGCTATAAACTGGTCACTTATAAGCACCTAGATCAGTTCTAAGAATAATGAAGGAGGCCTAATTAGCAGGCTGATTGCCAATTAACCAAATCCACACAAAGTTAATATGGTCTGGGTAAAACAAAGAATTTCTTTTATTTATATTAAAAGCTAAATCTTATCAACACAAAGCATTTCCTAACAATGACCATTAAAAGAACTGAGGGGAAAAAATGACCTTTATTTTGTCAGATTCAGTTTAATCACAAAGACCTGCTCTCAGCTGCTGTTCTAATTTGTCTATGCTTCTGAAAGAAACACAAGGAAATTGGAGGAAGAAGGAATAATATTGCCCTTGACATGTCCATTTCTCTCTGTGCTAACAGAGGATAGATAGATGGATGGATAGGTGGATGGATGGATGGATAGATGGATAGATAGATAGATAGATAGATAGATAGATAGATAGATAGATAGATAGTAGATAGTAGATATTGCATTAAACAAACTGAATTCATTTAAAACAGCTATTATAATAGCCCTCCTGAATTCTATGGTTTGTGCCAATGCCTGCCTATAATCACTGAGTCATTCCAAGGATAACCAGACCAGTGGGTCATACTTTCCAATTTACCCAACTTTTAGCTTACCCTCCACTGCCACAGAATCTCAAAGTGGGAAGGAACTTCAAAGGTCATCTAGTTCAGTCCCTGTGCAGTATCACTGATAAGGGGTATCTTGACTCTTGGTTTCAATCTTCATTTAAAAAAATAAAAGAAAATCAAATTGTTGGTATTTCTGCATCAGTACTAAAATTTAAAGAGCAGAAATGAAAGAAAGGATAAGTACAGAGAGGTGGAACCCATGGTCTCAGTTGTTCATAATTCAAATGAGAAGGTTAGACTAAATAGTCTCTAAGGTCCCTTCCCATCAAACTTTAGGTCAATAAACTTATAATCTTACATTCATTTATTCACATTTGAAAACTTTAAGGATCCATCATTTTGCATGTGTGGGTACTACTTGTATCAATGCAAATTATAGCCATTCCACACTTTAATAAAAGGTTTCTGTGTATTCATGTGGCTGAAATTGCATGCCCCCGCCTTTCCAGCTGCCCCCAGCTTGTATTCTGTCAACACTGGCTTCAAAAATTCAGTGTCACTATCATGCCACGTAATAAACTGAGCAATGGCTAGCCATTTTGTGCCTTGGGCAAGAAACATAATATGTGCCCTGGGAGGAACACACCAGAGGTATTGTCATGGGCTGTGAGGGAAAGAGTTTTAGAAGGGGAGAAAAATCAACATCTAAGAACTTTTGACTTTAACTAGTTATCCTAGATAACTAAGAGCTGAGAGAAAGTGTGGTTCCATGGATAGAGAGCTGACCTTGGAACAAGAAAAAACCTGGGTCTTGCCTCTAATACATGCTGGCTGTGTGACCTTGAGCAAGTTTCTTAATCTCTCACCACTCTAGGCAACTTTGTAAGAATATATGTTACCAAAAAGATGCTAACTGACATTGCAAGAAGTTCTTCCCTAACAGTTTCCAAAGTCAATGAATCACAAGTCCAGTCCCTAACGGATAACTAGACATCATTGATTCACTGCAAAAAGACTAAAAGTTCTTCCATATACCCTGATAACCTTGTTACTCTCAAAGAGAGACCTAGTTATCTCACTCTAGCTAGAGTTTTGATAATGAGTTAATTATACAAGCACAAACCATGTGACTAGGGTGCACACATATTACCTAGGTTAGGTCCTGTGGGAAGCCCCTGGGGTACTGAGGGAAGTATTTCCAAGAGAAATCTGGCCTGTCTTTGGAGTTTCCTGGCATGTTTTCGGTCTAATCCATATGGGCAGTTGCCTCTACGTCTGCAGGGTCTGAACATTACTTATCTGAAGATCATGATGTAGTTCTCACTCCTGCTAAGGAATCTGATGCGTACAGCTCTAGGCATCAAGCCAGCCACGGGCTCAGAAAGGCATTTTCCTTCTATTTTGCATTAGGCAGGCCACCTGAGCTGGCCAAACCCCAAAGATTCTCTGAGCAGAAAACGTGGATGGAGTTCGTCTTATGTAAACATGAAAGAAGAGTACAAGGAAAGTTAAAACAGCTTTTCTCAGGGAAAGTCTGATTTCCATGAGACTTTCTCCAGAAGCTGAAAGATGATACTTTTCCCAGAAAATCTTAGTCCCATGTTCCCCTCCTCTCACCCCCCCTCAATACATGCACTCAAGGCCCACTCTCTACCTCAAGAACTGAACCTGAAACTCCCTCCATGTCCCATTATGGGTGGCTTTGGGGAGTGATAGAGCAGTGGGTAAGAAATCAGGTTCACAATAAGCAGTTTCTTAAGTCACATCAAAGCCCAGAAAGCACATAGCAGAGTGAGGCACAGGATAGTTGAAGGACTCCAAGTCCTCTTTTTCTGTTCAGACTTGAGAGAAGTCCCTTCACCTATGAGCTTGAGTTTTTTCATTTGTAAAATGAGGGACATGGTCTAGAAAATCCAGGGGTTTATATGAAGTTTGGATTCAGTCAAAGGGCCACACTTGAGAACCTAGAGGGCCTCAAGGCCACAGGTTCCACACCCCTGAAAAATTTTGCAAATTCCTTCCAGCTTTAAATTTTATCACCACATTTTGAATATGGAGCCCTTGATACGAAAGTTGAATTCAGTTTGATTCCCTTCTATAAAAATTAATCAAATCCCTACAAGGTGCTAGGCACTGTGCTAGGTGCTGAGGAAAACAGACAAAAATGTTGCTCTTGCTACCAAAGAGCTTATATTATTCCATGGAGAAACATATACACAGAAACAAATACAAAAAAGTATAATTATGAACCAAAAAAAAAAAAAACTTCCACAAGAAAAGGACCACTAAAAATTGGGGGAATCAGATTAGTTGATTGGTTGTTATCCTTCATTCTTGAAGAGGACAAAAGTGACATCACTATGTTGGAGTCAAGGTACAATGTGTTTGAGTAGATAGAGATTAAAGGAGACAAGACCTGTTAATCAATTAGCAAGCAATTATGAAGTGCTAACTATTTGCTAATTGCTGTACTAAATGCTGGGGAGTTAAATTATAAATGTATATAAGTTCAGGTGATGAGCTGATAGGGTGATGAAGTGATAAGGTGACAAGGTGACAAGACCCTGAATGAATGACTTTTCCATATGGATGGAAACAAGAGGGCAGAGACAAGAGAAGTTGTAGAAGAAGAACTAGCAAGATATTGCAACTAATTGGATAGGTAAGGGGACATAGGAAAAGCAAGAATCAAAGATAGCTCTAAGATTGTGAAGCTGAGTAACAGGAAGGAAGACTTGGGGCCAAGACCAAAGTAACTGCTACCTTGGCTAAATGAAATCCCCTCTCCCCAGGATGACTCTCCAAAGATCTGAGATGTGTCCTTATGTCATGAGTAAGCCTGCACCCAAACCTCCCTTTCAGAAGGCTACTCACGCTTCTGGGAGCAAAAATTACATATATATATTTATGACGGTTTGGAAAAGTGCCTTCAGACTGATCTGTTGTCATAATCACCTACCTGGCTCCAAGTTGCTAAAGCTGTGTTCTATGTCATTGAAGGAGGGATCTGTAATTGTCGTGACATCACTCCTAATAACTAACCACGGGTACAAACTTCAGCAACTGCATCATCATTTCCCCACCTGACCAGGGAGCCATACAGAGGAGGAACACATTCCCCCTGCCTTCTGGCAAGGTGCCATCAAGCCCCAGCTTGATCCCTTGGCTTGCCAGCAATGCTTTCTCCAACAGCTGGCAATAAAGTGCTTTGTTTCTCTTGGTATCCAGGGAGTAATAATGATGATGGCTAGCATTTTTATGGCACTTTAAAATTTATTAAATGCTTTGCATACTTTATTCCATTTGATCCTCAAAATAATTCCTTGTGGTAAGTAGTGCAGTTAATATTATGCCACTTTTACAGATAAGGAAACTGAGGCCTAAAGGCATTGTAGCTTTTCCATGATGACACAGCTGCTGAGTTGAGCTGATACCTGAGCTGAAACACGGTTCTTTCCACACTCCAGCAGGCTGCCTCTCCCCTTGAAAAGAGAGAGGGAGGGAGTCCCCTTGGAAAACAATGGAAAGATGACCTAAGAACTACTAATGATGGAAGAGAGTCCCTGGCTCCAAACCTCCACTAAAGCACTTGGCCAGCCCGGCAGACTGATGAAAAGCACTGATTATCCGAAACTATCACATTTGACAATTGCTCCATGAAATGAATATTTTCATCCTGTTACAGCAATGAAGTGAAAATGAGTTGTGACGGCCAATGTCATGCATAGAAAATCATCTTCTTCTTGGGGAAATATTCTCTCTCCTTGCCATACTCTCATTATTCAACCCACCTCCCTTCTTTTTTCCCTCACTTGTTACCTCAACTTCTTCCAGAGCTGCTCTGCTAGGTATTTGTTGTGGAAAGGGTCTTTGTAGCCAAATCTATAGGAAAGATGGCTCACCTTGAGCCAGAGGCCCCTGGGGTGAGGATGGAGCTACTCACCTTTAGTTAAGATCGTTAAGATCCAGGCTAAGGTAATAGGTGGGTCCATTCTCTAGCACTGTAAGCAACTCTATGAGTTCCACCAAGCAGGGGCAGGAAGAAAGGATCCTCCTGAGGAAGAATCATGACACAGCTTGCCCTCCAGCCAGGGCTTCAGCAGTAGATAGGAGACAACTGAGAAGCAGAGCAGGCAGAGACATGACTTCTGTCACTGACCTGTCCCACAACTGAGCTACATTCTAACTCACCCTGGAGTCTTCCAAAGCAGCCAGGGTAGGGAGGGAGGAAGAGAGAGAGAGAGAGAGAGAGAGAGAGAGAGAGAGAGAGAGAGAGAGAGAGAGAGAGAGAGAGAGAGAGAGAGAGGAGGAGGGAGAGGGAGGGAGAGGGAGAAGGAGATAGAGGGAAAGGAAGAGAGAGGGAGAGAGACAGAGAGAGAGAGATGGGGGGGAGGGAGAGGGAGAGAGAGGGAAAGAGAGGGAGAGAGGATCTTAAATTCTAACAAAGGAAACTACATATGCACAAATAAAGAAATACAAAATATATATGAGGAGATGAACCAACAAATGAAGTATTCTAGCTTTAGCTGTTAAAAATGATCATAATAAATAACTTTCCCTTAAATCTAACCTAAACCTTTTACTTCCCTGAAACTTCCCCCCATTTTAACTATTCACCTGTTCTCTCTTCTGAAGTCAGACAGAACTAGACTACTCCCTCTTCCTTTTGATAGTCCTTCAGAAAGTTGAAGACAGCAAGTCATCACATGATCTCTAAATAAATAGTTTTAACCCTCATTGTTTTCCCAGAGCCTCTTTGTGCTATGAGGACAAACACCATGTTAGCCACTTGCCTGTTTTTCTTCTGTGACTTTCCCAGCAATGTTTTCCCCATCAGCTTATGCAGTGCAAGAGGTTAGGAATCAGAGCGTGGTGTTTGGAAATGAATGGTGAGGTTCCTAAATGGCCTACCTGTCTGTCTGCCTGTTAATCTGATGGGACAATGATGATTGGCTCTAGGTAGGAATAGGGAGGCTTCAGCCTCAAGGCCTATGGCCGCATGTGGCCCTCTAAGTCTTCAAGTACAGCCCTTTGACTGAATCCAAACTTGACAGAACAAATCCCCCCAATAAAAGGATGTGTTCTATAAAATTTGGACTCAGTCAAAAAGCTGCGCCCAAGAACCTAGAAGGTCACATGCGGCCTCAAGGCCACAGGTTCCCCCCACCTGGAGTCTAGTGAATCCCATCATGCCTTCCCTGCAAGCTATACCAATCAATACAAGTCTAATTGACTTTATGTGTTACATGTGTTTTTGAATAGTAATAGTATGAAGAACCAGTGGGTATGAGAGCCAGAAAGGAACTTAGAGACATCTTTGTTTTATGAGTGGGAAAACTAATGCCTAGGGAGGGAAACAACTCACCCAAGATCACACAGAAATCAAAACTAAATCTGTCTGATCCGGTCAAATCTTGCCTCAGATACTAGATGTGTGACCATAGCCAAGTCACTTTACCTCAGTGCTTCATTTTCTTATCTGAAAAAATGGGAGCAGGGATTGGACTAGATAGTCTCTAAGCCCCTACCTAGATCCATCTTCTCAGGAACTTTTCTTTATTAGTATATTTTTAAATTTTAAATGATAGGCATTAAGTGACCATATTATTCGAAAAAAAAAATCCTGCAGTATTTTCTTTTGTAAAGTAACAACAGATGCAATAATAATTACAGTATTAATCTAGCACTCTTAAGGTTTGCAAAGGACTTTACATGTATTATCTCATTTGATCCTCACAACAAATCTATGAAGTACCATTATTATCATTATTCCCATTTTACAGATGAAGAAACCAAGGTTCCCGAGGGATCAAGTGATTTGCCCAGGGTCACTTAGCTAGTTTGTGCCTGCAACTGGATTTGAGCTTATCTTCCTGACTTCGGGTCTAACGCTAACCACTAACCATGTTCTAAAGCAAAGGGAAGTCTTATTTTCATAGTGCAAGTTTTCTTAAAGCAAGACCCCCCTTGTTAAGACACAATTACATATTCAAAATAAAGCTAATATTGAATGTTAACTGGTAAAGATGTACCATGGACCTGTAGAAAGAAATGGAAACTGTGGCCTGGATATAATTAGTTGAATATATTTAGTTAATATCAGCTGCCTGCACATGCCATTCCTCAGTAGCCCATTAGGTTACTGTCTGAAGAATGAAAACTGGAGATCTGCATGCTGGTCTCAGCCTACACAAACCTGTTTGTGGGAAGTTATTAGTTGGGGTTCAGTTTCATGATGTTCTTCATCTTTGTAGTCATTCACATATGTAGGTGAGAGATTATAGATGTGTGCTTTTCTCTGTGGGGTGAATTCACTCCCCTTATTCCTGCAGAGAGTAAAGCCTCACCCCTCTCTGCAAATGAGGCAGCTGGCTCCCACTTTTCCAGTCTGAGAGATTTCTGTCTCTACCCTGCAAGTAGGCAGACAGTTGGAGATGATTTACTGGAAGAGTTTCTCAAGTATAATTGTAGCACAATGACATTAGAAACCAGCTCTGCATGTGGTCACAATGTTTTCTAACAAAACAGTCTCCTAATGCATGAAAGCCAGTATCTTCAAAAGCATTTAACTCCTACCTTGAAAATTCATGTCAACAAAACCTAGGTCAAGGAATTACAGTATCATGCAGTGAAAATACACTGAATTAGGAATTTAGGGTCCTGGGTTCAAATTCAAATGAAAGTAGCTCAATATTTCTGAGCCTCAGTTTCTCCCTCTGTAAAATGAAGAGCTTGGGGTAGATGGCCTCTTATGTTCCTTCCAGATCTAAGCCTAGTAGTATATCTCCCATGGTGGAGTGGAAAGAACACAAGATTTGAAGTCAGAAGACCTGAGTGTGTTCGAGTCTCACCTGGGACATTTTTAACAAGAGTACCTTTGGTCATTTCATTTCTCCAGTCCTGATTTTGCTCATCTGTAAAATGAGAGAGGTGACTAGATAACTTGTAAGGACATCCTCCTCCCAATGATCTCTCAAACCACACATGACTACACTATGTGGGTGCTGAGTTAGGTGGAATGGGAACAAAGCCAGAATCGGGAGTAGATAGATACAGTCAGCCAATTAGTCAAGTAGCACTTATTTATTGAGCTCCTAATATTTGCCAGGGATTGTGCTAAGTGCCACAGAGAAAGAAAGGAAGAGAGGGGGAAGAGGGAGGGAGAAAGAGAGAAAGAAAAAGAGGGAGAAAGAGAGAGGTACATGCTCAAGTAAGTACTGCACAGTCTAATGGTAGAGACCTTCAAACAACTTTGTACAAATAAGCTATATACATGATAAACTAAAGGATAGTCTTAGGGCACTAAATTTAGGGAAGAACAGGAAAGGCTTCTTACAAAAGTTGGGAACTTATCTGAGATCTGAAAGAAGCTAGGGAAGAAACGTAGCTGCGATGAGGTTGGAGATAGTTCTAAGCATGGGAACAGTCAGTGAAAATGCTGTCAGGGGATGGAGAGTCATGTCTAAGGAAAAACAAGGTTAGGTGATCCAGTGGATAGCATGATGGGCCTAGAATCAGATGAGTTCAAATCCAGACTTAGGTTTACTAGTTGTGTGATCCTGGGCAAGTCACTTAACTTCTGCCTCAGTTTCCTCAGCTGTAAAATGGGGTAATAATAGCACCTACCTCCTAGGGATATCATGAGGCTCAAATGAGATAATATTTGTAAAACTCTTAGTACAGTGCTTGGCACATAGTAGGTGCTATAAAAATGCTTATTCTCTTCTTTTCTCCTCCCCCCTGACAGAGTATGTGGACAGGGGTAAGAAGTCAAAAGACTAGAAAGGTAAGAAAAGGTTAAATTATAAAGGACTTTAAAATCCATACAAAGAAATTTATATTTGATCCTATAGGTAATAAGGAGGCACTGTAGTTGATTGAATAAGATTCCATGGTCAGACCTGCACTTTAGGAAGATCAATTTGACAGCTAAGAAGAAGATGAATTGGAATGGGAGAGACCAGCCAACAGGTTATTGAAATAGTCTAGGCATAAGGTAAAGAGGCCTGCATTGTGAAGATGGCAGTATCAGAGGGGAGAAGGTCACATTTGCAAGAAATGTTATGATAGAAAAGACAGGATTTGACCACTGATTAGATGATGGGGGCAGTAAGAGAGAGCAAGGAGTTGAGGATGACATGAAAGTTACAAATCTAGGTGACTGGGAGGATGGTGGCATCCTTGACAGTAATAAGAAGCTTAGGAAGAGGGGAAAAATTGGGCAGGGAGTAAGCAGGGGGCAGGGGAGAAAGGAGAGAATGAGTTTAGTTGTCTGAATACAGACTGAAGCATGTTATTTTTCATTTTCTTTTTTTGTTGTTATTTGACTTTTCTTGTACAAAATGAATAATATAGAATTGTTTTACATGATTGCATATGTGTAACCTATTTCAGATTGATTGTTGACTCAGAGAGGCAGTCAGAGAGGGATTTTGGAACTCAAAAATTTTAAAAAAATGTTAAAGATTGTTTATCATGTAATTGGGAAAATATTTTTTTTAAAAAAAGATGTCTATAGGACATCCAATTCAAAATTCTAAGAAGCAGCTATAGCTATGAGACTAAAAGTCAGAAAAGAGGTTAGGGCTGGATAATATTTGTAAATAATCAGCATAAAGATGATCATTGAATGTATGGGATCTTAGGAAATCACCAAGCAAAACATTATAGAGACAAAAAAGAAGAGGGCCTGGCCTTAAGGTCTCAGGAAACTCTTAGCAGCTGGTGACCTGCATCTCTGGCCCTACCCAATACCATCTTGTGAATCTAGACCATGATCCTTCCCCTACTCTTCTTTGACTTATTTACATCATTCCTGGGTGTGGCTGAGCAATCATATGCTTCTCTTTTGGGTCCCTGATATGATAATACCAATCCCATACATTTACATAAACAGAGACCATTTTTGAAGAGCTACCTATGTGATCTTCACAATAACCTTTTGAGGTGGGTGAACAAGGGAAGGGTTCTTGTCCCCATTTCACAGATGGGGCATCAAGTACTTAGGGTATCATAAAGACAAAAAGAGAAGCCCCTAGGAATCACAGATTTCCTGTGATTTTGCAGATTTATTTAACAGCATCAAGAAGTAGCCTCAGGGCTGGTATCACCATCACACCTACCCAATGCCTTGGGTCATCCTGTGCCCTAATGACAGTACTGTTCTCTCATTCTCAATCTTACTCCAACATACAACAAAGTCCTCTTTTTAAGTTCCCTCAGGTCAGTCTCTCAAGGTTCAGAATGAGCAAAACTAGCACTGAAGTTATTTTAAAAAAATATTTTTATTAAGCCCCTACTATGCTCAAGGAATTTTGCTATACCATAAAGATACAAAGATCAAAAATAATCCTTGCCCTCAAAAAGTTTACAATTGAGTAGGGAGGTAGAAATTCAACAGGTACCCAGATTAATAAATGCAAGGTAATTTTGGGAAGGGAAGGAGCATTAACAACTCTGTGGGTGGGAGTAAGAAATCACCAGTATCTATAGGCTCGAGAAGAACACATATACCTATTCTATCAGCCTGTAGCATCCCAAGATCCTGACATGAGGAAACTGAGGGTCATGAAAGGGATTTGACTTGCCCAAGGTAATACACCTAAGTAAGACACAAAGCTAAGACTAGAATCCAGATTCTATGACTCTCAGTTCCACTCTTTGTATCAATTTTTACCAGTAATCTTTCTATTCCTACATAGTTTGTTATGCCTGGGATGCAGTATCTCTCTTACCATTCAAATTTTAACACTTCAAGAATCTGTTATCTCATCAGCACGGATATTCTCTCTACTGTTACAACTCACAACCCATATGTACTTTCTCATCCTGTGTAATATTTGTCTACTTATCTCCATAAATCTTCCATAGAAAATCAAACAAATGGGCTCAAGATCCTCCTCTGATTCTTTTAGGATATCTTATTCTGATGTCTTGTCATAGCATAGAGTTGATCCTGGATTCTCAAGGGCTATTTCAGTGGAACACAAAATCAGACAGTTTCCACCAAACAACACAAATTTCTAGCAATAATGGTCTATCCACTCCCCAAGGATCAGCCCATCCACAAAGTAAAATATGCCCTGAAACTTAAAAGACCAACCTAAAGAGGAAAGAGTCCCTAAGAAAAGCCATCAGTGGAAAACAGTGGGATGATGGACAGTCTTAGAAGCAAAGCTAGGGATCTGTGCTATATCTGTGAGACTGGGCTGTGCCATTGCAATGTCTTCCCCAATACCAAGCTTAGGCACTTAATACATATTTATTGACTAAAGACTAAACTTTAAAGAGATTCAGACTCTTATGACAGACTTTTCCCTCTTAGGGTTAAGAAATCATCCTCATGATTGTCTGGCTCTGGGTGTCTCATGGCAGGAAAGACATTGACGAGCATGGATGAGCTATGCTTATAGTACCATAGGATCCTAGAAGGGACCTTAGAGGTCATCCAGCCCAACTCCCTCATTTTACACATGAAGAAACTGAAGCATTGAGAAAATAACTTTCCAAGATTACCTGGCTAATACATGTCTGAAGCAAGACTTAAATTCAGGTCTTTCTGACTCCAAGGCCAGCATCCTACCCACTATCCCAGGCTGGTCCCTGATGACTAAGGGCTTCTAAATCATGCTATTTTAGAATCAGTTGAAGAAATTGAGATTGTTTAACTTAGAGAAGACTTAGAGGGAAAGATGATAATTGTCTTAAAGAGCTATCTTATGGAAGATTAGACTTCTTCTGCTTAACCCCTGAGACCACAGCAAGGACCCAAGGTAGAAGTTACAGAGAGTCATATTTTGGTTAGATATAAAGAAAAACTTCTAAGCAACTAGTTATCCAAAAGTGGAAGAGTCTCCTTCAAGAAATTTCAAGATCTTCTCATTTCCATGTCACATAAAAGGGTCAAATCTTCTGGCCTGGCCAAATGGGTTCCTGTCTTTATGTCCTTGGATAGGTCCACAGCCTGGTCAAGGGCGTGATTCCCTCTAAGGTGGAAACCTGAGCAGCCAAGCAGGATATTAAGCACTTCTTCCCACTGCTACTATTTAAAGACATGGTCAACCAAGGAAAAAGTGCACAGAGGGGTTGGATGATTTTACTAAACTGCTTTTTTCCCACTCTATTTTTTTGTCTCTTATATGGGCTAGAGGAAAGGAAAGGGAGAAGGATATACAAATATTAAGGTGATGTAATAACAAATATGTACATTAAAAAATGGGTCTGAAAGGAGGCATGAGAGAGTTACTATCAGCGATGTCCCTATGGCAAAAATGCCCAGGAAGCAGCATTGAGCTCATAGGATCCAGAGAGAGAAGACTCTAAATCAAGGACCAGCAAACTTTGTTACAAGGGCCAAATCCAGTCGACTGCCTAATTTTGTATGGGCTCAAGCCAATTTTTTTTTATTATTTTTAATACAGTAGAATTTTATTTAAATAAAGTAACAATCATTCCTTGCTCACAGTCCACACAAAAGCAGGTGACAGGTCACATTTAACCCAAAGGTTATTATAATTTGTTACCCTCCTGCTCTAAAAAGATCTTTTAGCCCAATCCCCTTATTTTACAGATAAAGGCACTGAGGTTTGCAGTGGGAGGTACTTGTTCAAGACCACACAGGTAGTAATTGACAAAGCCAGGATGCGACTTTAAATTCATTTTCCTTACCAAAACTTCTCTCCTTCAAAATTCAAAAATTGATTCAAAATTCAAATTGATTCAAAAAGTGAGACTTGTGGATAGAAAGGAAAAACATATCCCCATCGATCAGATGACGGAGTTTTTGTTGTTATTGGTTTGGTTTTTGTATAGACTTGTGATTTCATTGATGTATAAAACTCCCATTTCCTCTATTAGTGCAGGCTGTAGCTACTTTGGAACTTAGTTTTAGGCGGTGTCCTGGGACTTTGAAACAATATACTATGTGTGCATTTCAGCATTCTTTTCAGAGGAATAGGTACTAGACCGATTTTATTGTATACAGAATTCCCCAAAAAGGAAACTTCCTCTTGCTACAGGAGGTCAGCACCTTCTTTGCAACATATAGTCTTAGAGAGTGTCAGTCAGTGAATGTTTATTAAGCATCTACTGTGTGTTAGGCGGGGCAGTTAGGTGATACCATGGAGACAGCACTGGGCTTGGAGTCAGAAAGACCTGAGTTCAAATCCAGCTTTAGACATTTACTAGCTGTCCGACCCTGAGCAAGTCACTTAACCCCTATTTGCCTCAATTTCTCACATGTAAAATGGGGTCACCCTGGAGATGGAAATGGCAAACCACTTCAGTATCTTTGCTAAGAAAACCCCATGGACAAAACTCCATAGGGGTCACATAGAGTCTGATATGACCAAATGCCAGAGGAACAACAACAAATGTGTTAGGCACTGAAGCACTGAGGACACAGAGAAAGGCAAAAAGGCAGTTCCTTCCCTGGAGGAGCTCATAATCCAATGAGACAATATTCAAACACTTATGTACAAACAAAGTATATACAGAATATGTAATCAGTGGAAGAAGGGAGCTAGAATTAAGAGGAATTCTGAAAGACTTCCTACAAAAGGTGGGATTTCAGTGAGAACTTGAAGTATAAAGACTTCTATACACATGAATCTCTCAAGAAACCTTAAAATATGCCTTTGAATTTGATTGAAAGAGTCAATTACCATTGGTTAGTTGAAAAGTGGTCAACCTTCTGCTTGCCTTTAAAAAACTAACATCTTGTGGAACTGAGTGTTGAAAACTAAAAATTAATTATTAAAATAAAAAAAAAACCTAACATATTAAATTCACAGTCCAGCAAGGAGCCAGTGGTTGAAGGGGAAACCAACTCCAGGAAGGGAATCATTGTTCACCTATGGGGAGAGAGAAGAGAAAGAAAAGCCTTTCCCTCTCCTCCTCACTCCCAACTCAGTCATGTATGGCACTCTGCACCAGGCTGGGCCACTTACTTACCCAGTAGGAGCCAGTACCTCCAGTAGGAGGAAGTTGTGAATAGCTCTAGGAGTTACGCTATTTGAGACAACAGGCATGGGCACAGAAGGCAGATAACCAATTGGAGGATTCTGTAGCAGCACAGAAGTGAACTGATTAGGGATTCAAGAGAAAACAAAGCTTGGTGGCTATGAGTTAAACTGTAGAAAACAGTAGACCCAGGGAGGTGAGCTCACCTGCCCAGCAGAGATATTTCACCTGAATGGGGATTGGGGGATAGGGAGTATCATGAGGACTCTATGAAGAGAAAGAGGACATAAAGGTCTTACTGTACTGGAGGCATAAGCTGCCTAGCCACATGTGTACCCTGTGTATGTACCTCATTACTATTGTACTTTAGGTTGTGCCCACTGACCCTGCATTTATTTGTGGGTGATTATGTTCTCAATATTTTGGGTGAATATTTTATAACTACTGCTCTTTACTATGCCATTTTAGTAAATGTCATTGCTTTGAGCTAAAGGCTTCTACTAGTTAACTATAAAAGATAAGCTCACCTGTAGCTCCTTATGAGCTATACTTTTAGGAGTGTAGATTTACAGAGTAACCACCTAGGAATCCCAGCCTATAAACCTCTCAATGCCTGGTTGGGGAGGTACCCTGGAGAAGGTTCTACAGCAATGAGCTGTCTAGGGCATCTGTTATTTGACAGTCCAGCTAGAGAGGATCAAATGACCATCAGTATCAGAGATCTAGATTTGAGATTAGTCTCCAAAGAATTTCTAGTTGAAGTCATGATAGTGAATTAAACCACCAAGAAAGAATAACTAGACAGTGAAGACAAGAGGGCCAAGGAGATACTCTTGAGAACAACCATGTTCTTGAGAAGAGTCCAAATTAATGGCTAAGAAATATAAAGAACCAGGGAAAGCACAGTTAGAGAAGTAGGAGACAAATCAGGAGAATATGGAATCTCCAAAATCAAGGCAGGAGAGATCATCCAGAAAGATATGATCAAGAGTGATCAAGAGGTCAAGGAGTATAGGAACAGAAAAAAAAATAACATTGGATGTAATCATGACAAAGCAATTTCAGTAGAGTAGTGGGGATGGGAGAAAAGCCAGACTGCTAGATATTGAAGGGAATGGGTAAGGAAGAAGTGAGGTTTGGGGTGAGGGAAAGTTTTGCATATAGAAAACTTTTTTCTGGAAGTGTAGGAGGCTAGAGAGAAATATTTTTAGGATTAAGATGACCTGAACATGTTCTTAAGTGGATGGGAAGAAGCCAGTGGAAAGAGAGAGCTTAAAATATGCATGAGAGAGTAGACAATTACTAGAACAAGGTGCTGAAAGAAGCAAGAGGGAATGAGACCAAGGGCACAAGTAGAAAAATTGTTAACCTTATTAAACAATAAGAATACTTTTTCTCAGAAAAAAAATACAGAAATAAGAGAAAATGAGCAATGATGCGAGAAGTTCTGGAGTGTAAGAGGGGACCTGGCAGCGCTCACCTAGAAGAGTTTCCATTTTTCAGTGAAGTTGAAAGCTGAGTCATCTGCTATAAATATATGTGAGGGTGAGGGGGTGAGACTTGAAGAGAGAAAATAGCTTAGGTTCACAGCATTTAGAGGTAGAAAGAATCTTAGGCGTCATCTTGTTGAAGACTTTTCATTTGTCATCTAAGGAAACTAAGGCTCACAGAACTTAACTAATTTGCATACAGTTCCACAGGTAGTAGGGAAACTGGGTACCACAGTGTATGGAGTGCTGGACCTTGAATCAAGGAGATCTGAGTTCAAATCCAGCCTCAGATTCTTACTAGCTGTGTGACCCTGGACAAATCGCTTAACCCTGTTTGCGTCAGTTTCCTTATTTCTAAAATGAGCTGTCAAAAAGTCAAGTAGAAGATTTTGAAATATCAATGCAACTATATCAACACTGCTGTTCTTTAGTCATTTTCCAGTCATCTCCACTCTTTGTGAACTCATTTAGGGTTTTCTTGGCAAAGATACTGAAGTGGTTTGCCATTTCCTTCTCCAGCTCATTTTACAGGTGAAGAAACTTAGGTAAACAGGGCTAAGTGACTTGCCCAGGGTCACATAGCTAGTAAGTGTCTGAGACCAGATTTGTACTCAGCAAGACTAGTCTTCCTGACTCCAGGCTGAACACTCTATCCACCCATAATTTAAAGGGGATCAAATCAGCTTGATTTCATGACATCCTCTGTCAAATTTCAGCAGCCATGGAGTAAGAATGGAGAAAGCTAATGAAGCTTTATCCTCATTTATAAAATGGCCACTCCATCAAGTAGGAACAGGAAAGATTTTGTGTCTATTCTGCATGTGGCAGAAAGGACACCCTCTTGCACTTGGCAGGAAACCAAGTTTATTAAAAGTAGCAGGAAAATAGAATTTGCTTTCTTCGAGGAGCTATATTCTGAGTGGGGCCATCTGTTATGTTAGTTGTTTGTTCATTTAGTGCTGGAGGGAGAGGGTCCAGCTCTGCCTTTTGTCTGTCGTCCAATGAGCACTGGCACAAAAAGAGGGCTATGGGAAACACCAGATATTGTTTTTTGCCTTGTTTTCATCCCTTTTCCACACATCTGCTGCTTTCCATCTTCTGTCACATCCCCTGGGCCACTGCAGTGGATTCCTTCCCTGGGGGACAGAAGAGAGGCACCCTTAGGCTGTGAAAGCTGGGACTTCACCAGAATCTTCTGTGGGAGGAACAGACTCTAAAGTCTTAGACTTCATTTTACAGTCTGTAGTGGACAGAATGCAGGAGGTGCGGTCAGGAAGACCTGAGTTTAAATCACACCTCACGTCCACGTGAGCTCTTTGAACCTCTGGCTTCTCATCTGTAAACAGAAGAGATGAGGCTAGATCGTCTCTGAAATCCCTCCTTCCCAATCTCTAAATCTAGAATTTATGAGCTCCTAGTACTTTGCTTATTTAAGGGAAGGACACTTACGCCTGAAGCCTGAGACCTCTCCCCAATCCCTCAGAATCATACAAACTTTTGAGTTTGTATGTGAGACAGAAGGGACTTTAAAGATCTAGTCCAGCTTCTTCACTGAACCCTAGGGGAAACTGAGACTCAAATGGAGGAAGGAAAATGTCCAAGGTTATTCAGTGACTCAGCTGCAGTGTTAGGACTGCAGTCCAGGCACTCTAACCTCTAGTCACCTGTTCCCTCCTGAGTCTCTTATGTTCCAGTAATCTGGGGTTTGTGCCATGCAATGGTGTTTGGTTTGATTTCTTGACACCCCTGCACCCAGAAGTGCCGTAGGTTATGCACTTATTTTTAAAATGCAAATTAGCATTCATTGTGTTATGAATAGTTCTGTAAAATTTCACAGTTCCTCTTGAGATGACTGGAGTCACCCTGGGGTGCTATAAACTAGAATTAGCAGTTGCCTGTTGATATTCCCAGGGTGTCCTGGAAGAATCAACCTCAAAGTCCCACCAGGTCTCCCTAATTGTATCCTCAAGAGGGCAGAAAATGTAGTCCCTAACTCAGGATCAGAGCCAGGCCCAGGATCCATGGCTCCCAGACAGGGATCAGACCTTGCTTCTTTATATACTTAGTGGCCAATACTCCCTTTCCTTTCTTCTTTCAGTACCTCTTCCCACATCTTCTCCTGCCAATAAGTAAAAATACCAAGAGCTAGAGGGTTATATAATAATATATAGTACATTATAATAGAGATTTGTATATAACAATATATAATATAACATATATAATAATATCTGTTACAAAGCAGAAATCAGGACTTAATTCCTAAGGTACCCGAGAGTTAGGGGAATTTCAGAAATGCCACACTTAATAAATTCTTTTTAAACAAATGAACAATTCAGTCTCTTAAAACAAGCTCTAAATAAATCCAGACCAGCATCATGAGTTGCATTCTTCAGGAAGACTCCAGTACATTTATTTTCTAGTAGCTAAGAGAAACACATGATCATGGTTTGAGAGCTGAAAGGGACCTTAAAGGTCACCCTAAGTGACTTGTTCTAGGTCACACAAGTAGCAAGTGGGAGGACTTCAATTTGAACCACATATAAAGGTATCCAATATATCCAACTGATGTGTAATGAACAAAAATCCCTACATTAATTTTGTATTGATGATAACAGTGAATTCCCATTAAATCTCCACAATAGTGTATAAAGCCTCGAATAGCACATCCAAGACTTTGCCCCAGGAACCAACATGGGGACAGGGAGATGTGCTACCTTAATCACTCTCCCTACTAGCAGAGTACTATCTATGTAGCCAACTGGGCTGCTCCCTAATCCAATTCACTGGACTCCCCCAAGGGAATCATGGCTTGTCACCATCTCTAAGGGTGGCTATCATATCTTCTGACACCTAGGGCCAAGGGAAGGAGTTGCCATCATCTATATTTCACACTCATTCTTAGACCCTCCACTGACCACCATCATTCAGCAATTTCCCTACTCCACCTTCAAAAAAATACTCCATCCTGGTGGATCCTGGTTGTTATTAGCTATGAACCTCCTGCTCACTCTCTCTTCTCCTTAATAAGTTGAATATCTAGCTTAAATTCTCCTGGTCTACACAATTCCCATGTCCCCTGTCTGCAGTCAATCGTTCAATAAAAATTTATTAAGTACCCATTATGTGTCAGGAACTACCCTAAGTGCTGATGATACAAAAAAAAGAGGAAAAATACAATCTATACCTTCAAGGAGCTTACAATCTAATGGATAAGACAAGATGCAAACAAATACATACAAAACAAGTTATATACAAGATAAATAGGAAATAATAAAAAGGGAGAAAGCATCAGAATTAAGAAGAGTTGAGGAAAACTTCCAGTAAGAGATGCAATTTTCGTTGAGACTTAAAAGAAGTCAACAAGGTTAGCAGGTAGAATGGCAGAGGGAGGGCATTCTAGGCATGGGGACCAGCCAGAGAAAATGCCCAGAGACAAGAGATAGAGTATGTAATTTGTGGAACAGTCAAGAGGTAGGTGCCACTGGATCTAAGAGTACATGTTGGGGTATAAGGTCTACCTCAACTATGCACAAGAATGGTCATCTCACAGAAAGAAAATTGCCACTGGTGTCAGAGTTCTCATTATAACCTTGCTGAATGAATCAGTATGGTATAGAGTTAACCCTTGATTTTCAAAGTTTATTCCAATCTAACATAATTTCCCATAGGTCCTAACAAGCAGTAAAGACTTTTCAAATAAGGAAGACAGAATGTCACAGTGGAAAGAGCCCTGGCTCTACAGAGAGAGGGTCTCCATTCCAATCTCCTTGGGCCTCAGTTTCCTTACCAATAAAAGGAGGATGTTAGACCTGATGGTGCCATGATCCTTTAGATATAGACTATATGTTTCTTATCTGAAAACTAGATTAGCTAAGGTTGGGGAGGCTCTTTATCAGGTTATCTGCAAGGGGATGAATGTTTCAGCTATAGGAATTCTTGAAGACAGTCACAAAGGGGCTGCAATATGCAAGAAAGGAGAGAGTGACTACATTGACAAAATAACTGCTCCCTGAAGTATGAAGCATGATATTACAATGGTGAAGTTTAGCCTGTTAGCAATTCAAAAATGACAGCAATACAAAAGCAGTCCACAACTTTTGAGCAATTCTTTTCAGACAAAAATGCCCTATTATAGACCTGGCTCTAGTCATTGACTGATTTTCATCAAGTTAATGAGAACACTGGTAATTTAGCAGACTGAACTATTCTTCTGCACTGCAGGGTCTATATTCAGCTAGGACACATCTCAATTGTGTCCCCAGATTCCCATTACTAATGATGTCTCAGCTTTGATTTCAGCAATTTCTTGAAAGAGAAATGTACTTTCACAGATATTGAGAGATCCAAATATATTGTCCAGAAAGCCAGAAATGCTAGATGGTGAAGCACTGTTGACCTACATGGTGCACTGGAAGTAGAGTTAGACCAACCCTGGGTTCAAATCCCATCTCTGATCTTTGTGATAATAGATCATTCAGATCAGTCTAGAAAGGACAAAGCCAATCCTTTCATTTTACAGAAGAGAAAACTGAAGTCCAGAGAGATTGTGACTTCCTTATTTTTGCCAGGGCCACCACAATCCTTCAAGTCACTAAGTTTCCCAACACTTGGCATTATCCTTCACTCCTCATTCTCTCTCACCCCCCTCATAACCAATCAATTATTAGATTTTGTCATTTCTAGATTAAAAGGCATAATACTACCTATTTCATAGGGGCTTTCTGATAATTAAATGAGATAATCAGTCAATAAACATTTATTAAGCACCTACTGTGTGCTAGGCACTGTGCTAAGAACTGAGTATAATGTATATATAATATGTAACAAGCCTTAATGTAGTACTTAAATGCTAGCGATCATTATTATTTCTAGTCAAAATGTACTAACTAGGGAAAACATTTCTCTGCTAAAAATAGCAAGGAGATCTTCACCTCAGGGTCAAGTGGCAGTTGAGAGCCAAACATTGCAAATTGCTCTACCTCCTTCCTCTCTCTCATCTGGTTTCTCTTGATTCATTATTCACCCCATCCCCATACATACACTGTTCTTGACTTGGACCTCATCTCTCTGTTTTGGCTTTTTAAACTGTGAAAAATATATTCCCCACCCCAGGCAGTCTCACAGGCTCAATAAAGGAACTGAGTGGCTCCCTAGAAATAGGAAAACATTCATAAGTCCTTATCCCTGAGGCTTCTTGGAGAATTTGCTGCATCCAATTTTCCTAAAAACTAGTTTCTAGACTAGTCATTCTACAACCACTATGCTTTTTCCTCATTCAAATCAAATAACCAGTCATTCCCAGCATCTTTTCCCTCTTTTGAAAAATAATTTGGATTAGATAAATGGTTTCCGAACTTTTCCAGGATAATGACCGTTTCTTCATATCAAAAAAATCTACAGACTCCCCCGAGGTAGCTAGGTGGTACAGTGGACAGAGCACCAGTGCAGGAGTCAGGGAGACCTGAGTTCAAATCTCACCTCAGACATTTGACACTCACCAGCTATGTGACCTTGGGCAAGTCACTTAACCCCAATTGCCTCATCCTGGGTCATCTGCAGTCATCCTGATGAATATCTGGTCACTGGATTCAGATGGGTCTGGAGAAGAAGTGAGGCTGGTGACCTGCACAGCCATCCCTCACTCAAAACAAAGTCCAGTGCAAGTCATGTCATCTTTTGTCTGATGGCATGGTCCTCTTCAGCAAAGAAAGATGAACACACACACACACACACACACAGACTCCCCTACTTTATATCAGAATCATAGACCAGGAGCAGACCTCAGTGCAACTTCCTCATTTTACAGCTGAGGGAACTAAAGCCCAGAGGGTTTGAGTGACTTCATCACTAAGATAATAAGCATCAGAGGCAGGATTTGAACCATCTCCAGAGCCCATGTTCTCTCTACTATTCCACACCTCCAGTCACACTAGCAATATCTTACTGAATTAACATACACACATACACACATTCACACACATACATATACACACGACAAAAAAAGCTATGATGGATGACAAAAAGCTACAATGAATTCAATAACACTTTAAAATGAATTTCATTTTTATTAATCATAACAACATCTATATGGATATGAAAAATAGTAATATATGTATGTTCGAGACATAGCAGTAATTCAACCTATGGAAGTATGTTTGCTTGTTTATTTCACCGAGTCATTTAATAAGATGGACCTCATGCAATTGCTCCATGTAATATCCACCCAACTCACCCCCCAGAGATCTATATATAGTATATGGACTAGGGACCATTGATAGATGATCTCTAAGGTTCCTTCTGATTCCTAGATTCTGTGATTCTAACCTACTGCAGAGAGTTTCTATCTGGACAGGTATCTTTATCTTGTGGTGAAGTTCATGGTCTTTCTAATTCCATTCACTCCCCCTACCCCTATTATTCTTCTAAACCTCTGTATTGCCACACCTTTCTCCTGAGTGCCCTTTTGTAAATGACCATTGGTCTGGCTTTCTTAACAAATATAAGGGATTCTTGGGACATCCTCATAGTGATAACACCCCAGAATCTATAATCTTTCTTGCTAGGTTATCTTCTCAGTTCTCCTAGGCTTAATAATTCTAAACAGAGGGATTCTAGCTAACTCTATATATCCAACCCCAGTCTTTCCCCTGAGTTTCAGTCCTGTAACACCCACTGCCTACTGAATATTTCAAACTAGATATTCCGTGAGCATCTCAACATTGACACATCTAAAACAGAATTCATTATCTTTCTCCCCCAAATCTACCCTTCTTGTGAACTTTCCTACTTCTCTCAGTGGTACCACTATCACTAAGTCACCCAAGTTCACAATCTCAGTGTTATCCTTGGCTCATCACTTCACATATCTATTCACTTGACACGTGTTGTCATTTCCACCTCTACAATATCTCATGCCTTCTCTCCATTCACAGAGCCACCATCCTGGTGTAGTCTCTTATTACCTCTTAGTTAAACTAGCTCAATAACCTAATTTGTATATCTTCCTCAAGTGTCTCCCCTTTTCAATCCGTCCTTCATATGGCTACAAAAGTGATCTTCCTGAAGCACAGGACAGACTCAGTCACTCCTCCACTCCAAAAACTCCAATGACTCCCTATTGCTTCTAGAATCAAATATCAGTTCCTCCTTTGGGCACTTAAATCTTTGCATCCTATAAACCTAGGCTAATACTCTAGTCTTATTGCATATTCATACACTCCAGCAAAACTGATCATCCTACTGTTTCTTTCAAATAGTACTCCATCTCCCATTGTACTGCCTCTCTGCCAAACCTGAAATGAGCTCTTAACTCTGCCCCTTAGAGTCTCTTGTTTCTTTCAAAACTTAGCTCAAGTACCAGCTTCAGTGTGACCCCTTTCCTGACCACTCTCCGCAGTTGCCAGTGTCTTCCTCCCCCCAAAAGCCTTCTATTTATTTTGTAAATACTTTTTATATAATATATACAATACATATATGTATATATCTGTGTGCCCATGTACATATACATAATGTGTGTGTGAATATATTGACCTTCCATTGGGAGGGACCATATGTGTGCATGTGTGCTTACGTAAGGTCTCTCCCAATAGAAGGTAAACTTCCTGAGGTTAAGGCCTGTTTTACTTTTGGTATTTGTATCTCTAGCACAGTACCTAGCATGTAGTGGATGCTCAATAAATAATACATGTTGATTTTTTTATTGATTCTTTTTAGCCTCCTTCACCAGAGCTGTTGCTAGGAATTTTGGCACCAATGGCACCCATAAGCCATGACCAAGCCAAACGTTAAGAAGCATGGACTTAGTTGAGGGTGTTGTGGGCAAGCAAGGGACAGGGACCCTGGAACACTGGCCAATACTGCTGAGGCCACCAGATGGGAGAAGAGACACCAGAGGAGCTCATCTCAGCCTGCCATCTGGTAGCTTCCTATTTTAACTAATTATTCTTGCAAAGCTGCTGAGAGGCAAGTGCCGTCAGCACCCTCTAAATTTGGCACCCTGGGCCAAAGCCGTGCCCTATCTCTGAGTCTTGTTTTGTTTTCTTCTCTCATAGTCTAACTCCAAGCTCAATTCTTACTTTTACCCCAGTGATCCTGAAATATATCACCCCACAATTCTCTTGACTCTCCTTGCCTAGAATTGATGACTCTGGTATTATATCTGTTGAAATAAAGCAACTAATATATTATTTCCTGGTTAAAAAAATAGTTCGGCTGAATTGCTCTATTTTACCCCTAAACTGCAACAGGTGAGTCCACTAACAGGATTATCTTGAAGTCACATTCATAACTGATGACTCCTGAATTTGGAGGGACCCCCAGGCACACAATCTCCTAATCCCAATTCAGGAAAAGGAAAAGTAGAGGGCTCCAGTCCCCTTGTCTGTGCCTGAACTGTCTCAAAACCTTCAGTGGTTTCCTATTATCTCCAGAGTAAAGTTTAAAAGCCTTCACTTAACATTAAAAGCTAGTGGAATTTTTTTTGTTGTTATGTCATTCTTTAGTCATGTCTCTCTCTTCATGACTCCATTTAGGCTTTTCTTGGCAAAGATGCTGGAGTGGTTTATCATTTATTTTTCCAGCTTGTTTTATAGATGAGGAAATTGAGGCAAACAGGATTAATTGACTCACCCAGGGTCACAAAGCTAGTAAGTGCCTGAGGCCAGATTTGAACTCAGGAAGATGAGTCTTCCTAACTCCAGGCCTGGCACTCTATCCCTTATGCTACCTAGCAGCAATTATAATAGCTAACATTTATATAAAGCTTTAAAGTTTGTAAAGTGTTTTACAAACATTATTGCATTTTATTTTCACAATAATCCGAGGATGTAAGTGTTATTATGAGGAAAACTAAGTCAGCAGACAGAATTTAAGTGATTTGACCAGGGTCACACAGGTAATAAGTGTATAAGGTCATATTTGAACTCAGATCTTCCTGACCCCAGATCATTGTGCTGCCTAGCCGTACCATACAGTCATATTGGAAAACATCCAGAAGGCAGATAGAGGTAGGGAGGGGGAAAAGTTGGCAGAAAGTCTGGTAGAAGTGAAGGGTGTGGAGCAGATGGCAGAGGAAATCTTGGGAAAGGGCATACCTCTCCATCTTGGGACCCAAGAGCAATGTCCCAATAACTTCGCCCTAGTTAGACATCTTCAGACATCCTTATTCATGATTCAAATCTTCTTGGATTTGGGGAGAAAAACAGACACCCTCGAGGCAGGAATCAAAGGCAATCTTGAAGAACTAGAGATTAAATTGAGAAGGTAAGAGATATCAGGAGAAAAGTCTAGGTCAGTAGATGAAAAGCTGACCAGAGCAAGCTGGAGGGAAAGGACCTGAGAGTGAAACAGGAGTGGCTAAGAGTCACTGAGGATGCCCTTCTGATGGCCTCAGGTACAATGGAGAAGGGAAACGGAAGGGGACAAGAATTTATTATATCATCTACTATGCTCTAAGCCCTTTGCAAACATTATCTCATTTAATCCTCTCAGTAGGTGCTATTGTTATCCCCATTTTACAATTGAGGAAACTGAGGTAAAAAAAAGGTTACATGATTTGCCCAGAATGATACAGCTAGTAAGTATCTGAGGCTGTATTTGAACCTAGATATTCCTGACTTCTGGCCCAACCTATCTCATCTGGTTCTCAGAATGATCTAACTCAGCCAAGTTTTGACAGTTATACTGTTCTAGATAGCTGGAAGTCTCAAAAGCAAACCCTGGGAGATTGGTTGATTGTCTAAGTGATGATAGAGACATGATGCTATCATGTCAACATCCTAATAACAGTGACACAAGTTGGCATCTGACTTCCTGTCCTTCACAAAACCATTCAGCTATGTTTGGAGTAGGAAGAACACATGTCTCAACACCTCTCTTACGTTCACTCATTTTGAAAATTCCTGAGACAGATCTCTGTCATAATGCTCAGAACAGCACCATGCCCTCTGATGAGGGTACGACCTGGGCAGAGGGGTCAGGAATACTTGAGAGTAAACCTTGTCTCAGACACTTGCTAGCTATATGACATTGGGCAACTCCCTTAACCTCTGTTGAACTCAGTTTCTTCATCTGTAAAATGAGGATAATAATAGCACCTACTTCCCAGGGTTGTTGTGAGGGTAGAATGAGATAACAATTATAAAGCAGGTAGCACAATTTCTGGCACAAAGTAAGCATTATATAAATATTAGCTGTTATTATTAATTATTACAATATGCTACCTTTATTACATTCCCTCATACAAGCCTCAACTTGTTGAATAGGACCTAGAATCTATTTCATTAAAAATAATCTCTAATTAGAGAACCAAAAAGCCTGTAGGAGAATTCTTACCTGGTTGATGCAAAATACTTACTCTTACCTGACCCCACTCCATATTTGTTATATCATTCTGAACAATTTTGATTTCTACTTATTCCCAGTCATCTTCCTGCCAACTACATTGCCACCCAGAGCAGAGACTGGAGTCCTTAACCTTTTTAGCTTCATAACTACTCCTTCCTTCCCCCCTCTCCATCACTTTACTGATGTGTGAGTAACAGATGTGGTCTGCTCTATCTAGGTAACTCCAGTCACTTTACGTCCTAGTCATCTTACCAGCCACCTTGCCACTAACCCTCTGCCTCCTTCCCTTTCCAGTTATACATCATAATCAAGTCAATACTGTTGTTGCTCCTGGAAAAGACATGTCAATCTATTTCCCTATGGCTCCCTTTTCCAAACCAAAAGACCCTCCCCTGATCATCATTCCCTTATATATTTTTCCCTCTCTATTGGAATGTATGCTTCTTGAAGACAGAAATTTTTTTTTCACTTTTGTATTTATATCCTAAGCACTTAGCACAGTGTTTGGACACTGCAAATGCCTTTTCATTCATACATTCATTCACCATGCCCATCTATAAAATGTGTTTACCAATATTTGTTATTTCCCAGAATGCAGTGCACAATAATTAGCTGTCTGAATGTATTAGCTAATGTTTATTAGGGTGCTAGTTTGAAAAGTATAACCTAATTAGAATATCTTGGTAGAGAAAAAAAATAATGTATCTATGGAAATAAGGTATGGTGACTTCAGAAGAGAGCAGATTGTTCTAGACCAGTCCAAGACCAAAGGAGCCAGCCTGGCCATCAGGCAGCCCTAGCTCAATGGGCTGGCATTGTTGTGTCAGCAGGAGGTAAGCACTTCAGGTTGTTAACAGCCCATCTGGGCCATAACAGATTTGCCACCATGGTCTGTTGGGAGCCTGATTCAGACTGTGTCAGTAGGGCAGATGGTGAGCCTGACAGGAACCCCAGGAAAGTATGCATGAAGTTCTGAGTGTGGAAAAAGCAAACACAGAGGAAAAGGTGAACCCTATTCTCTGTTCCCACATCTATCATAGATATGGCACTGAAAGAATTCCAGGACTGTCATTACAGGGCCTAATATGGGTTGAAAGGAGGACCTTGAGTTTCAGCTGGAGAGCTATTCCCATAGATACCCCTGAAGGTTGGAGGAGCCCCTGTGCATTAATAAGTCTGCTGCCTGACTCCAGTCTTTGGAACTAGCCCAAGTAGGAGCCCATCCTTCATGGATCATTTCCCTATTGAATTTTTAAAGGATTACAGATAAGAGACCTTCCCCGAGGCCTTGTCCTGGCTATGGCTAAAGGCTAGACAGATGTCTCACTAGCCTATGAGATGCCTGAGATGCCTGAGATGCCATTCCAGTGGCCACCTGAGACAGGAGAAAATGATCAAGGAAAGATAAAGAAGGTGACTCTGTCCTCTGGGCCTCAGATGACATGTTTCTGAAGCCTGACATATTGACAATCATGCTTCTGCTTTTTTTATAGAGGGCCCCCAACTGCCCTGATAACTGCATTCTCCAGCAGTAGCTCTGTGGCTTTCACTTCACAGAAGGTCATGCCCCCATGCTAGGTACTTCCTGGGATCCCTTCCCCAACCCTGCAGCCTCTTTTTTGTGTTGTCTTCCCCCATTAGAATGTAAGCTCCTTGCGGGAAGGAGTTGTCTCTTTTTCTTAGACTGTCTCTTTTCCCAGCATTCAGCATAGTGCCTTGCACACAGGAGGCCCTTAACAAATATTTATTAAGCTTAATTAAATTGAACAGAATCTAATAAAGGTCAACTCCTTGCTAATAGAGACAATATCGCTTTTTATCTACATATCCCAAGTGACTAGCCCATCACTTGCACGTAGAAAGTGCAAAATTAAAACATTTGTTCACTTTGTTGAATTGAATCACAGAATCCCATGTTGGAAAGGACCCTGGATACCACCTACTCCACTCTGTGCCTCAAAAAGCACCCCAGCAAGATCCCCAACAAGCAGCCATCCAGCTTCCTGTGAAAACCTCCACCGATGGGTGGCTCACGAGTTGTAGATCTTGATAGCTCTAATTGTGAGGAATTGTGCCTGACAGAGAGCCAAAATCTGCCTCTCCACAGTACAGCTGCTTCTGCTAGCTCTGTTCTCCAGAGTTAAATAAAAGAAATTTACTCCCTCTTCGCCATAATAGACCTTCAAATAGCACCTGAGTACCATTCTCCCTCTTCTAAGTTTCTTCTTCTATAGCCTAAACATTCCCAGTTCTCTAAACCAATCCTCACATGGAATTGTCTCCTGATCCTTATTATCCTGGTAGGATCTCTCTAGACACTTCATTTGTCAATGTGCAAATATTCAAAGGATTTGCAATGTGCTATGCATTCAACTTGTGGGGGGAGTGGGAACTCCATCCATAAGATACAGAAGCAGCAGAGAGTAGGGCATAGAGAGTCAGCTTCAAAACCAGGAAGACCTGGGAACCATCCTGTCTTTGACACATATGACAAGTCATTAATCAATCAATGCTCTAGGAAGCCTTCTAAAACTAACCTGCATTGGGAGGACAGTTTTCCTCACCTAACTTTCCTATGCCAAATAAAACACAGGTATCAAACATTTGCATCCTTGTCCTGTGACTCAATAGATGAATTCTCTAGGGAGTTGCTTGAGAAGTTAAATGACTTTTCCAGTGTTGCACAGCTAGTAAGTGTCAAAGACAGGATTTGAATCCATACTTTCTTCACTCCAACCCTAACACAATTCATTATGCCAGGCCACCACTACATATTATCTTGCCCATATTCTTCTTAAATTGTGGCACTCAGAACTGAGAAAAATGCTCTAGTTATGATTTAAATGGGGCTGGGTATAGTAGGTCTCATTGAAACTTCTCTTAATGGAGTCTAAGATTAGTAGTGTGATCTGACAATAGTGACTCACACTGAGTTTTCTGTCCCCTAAAACTTCCATTTTGTTTGGGTGTTTATTTAACTCAAACTGTCTTCCTAGCTCATGAACTTGACCTTTTGAACCTAAATGTAGGATGTGGCATAGGATAAAAGTTCTAGTTTCAGAGGCATAGAATCTGGGTTTGAAGTCACTCCTCACTACACATGGGACTTTGACAAAGTCGCTTCACCTGGGTCTCACCTATAAAAATGGGAGAGGTTGACCTAAATAAAATATTATGATTAAAGGTTTGTAAAGCACTTTACATATGCATTTCTTTTGATTTTCACAAAACTTGCTAAGGTAGATGCTTTTATTATCCCTATTTTACAGAAGAGGAAACTAAAGTTCAGAGAGATTAAGATCCCATAGCTACTAAGTGTCTAAGACAGGATTTGAACTCTGGCCTTCCTGATTACAAGTACAATCCACTGTGCCACCTAAGTGTCTAAATCTACAAGGTTTCTTTCATATCTAAATCCTATGTTCAATCCCTACTAGAAAAACCAATCCCGGTTTCCAAGTTATGGGGACAAAATATACAGAATGCACTTCCCTCTATATCCTTTCATTTGCCTTTTAGCATTTTTGAAGGGGTAGTGGCGGACCAAAAAGAGTCCAATGCCTTGGTTCCACCTTGGCAAAGGAAATCCCATTTTAATAACTGGCCTCCTTGTCATGCAATGCAAACTACCACTTCCCCCATACTTCTCTCCCTGTAAAACCTCTTTACCCTTCCTCACCCTGTCTCTACTGTCCTTACCACGAGGTCAGTAAGCACAGTATTCCTGACCAAACTAAACAAACAAACAAAAAAAAAAACCAAGGGAAAGAGGATGGGTAAAAAGACAAAGATACTGAAAGAACTTTCTGACAGAGCTGAAACTACATCTGATATATTATAAGAAGGGGATTTTTGATCAGTCATGGCTTGGATTAGATGCTTTCTAAGGTTGTTTTCACCTCTGTCATTTTCAAATCTCCATGATGATCCCCATGCCTTGGTCAGGAGAATAAGTGATGGTTGTTGTACCTGATAGAAGTAAAAAATGGTAATGCTAAGAAAATCTGTTTTTAAAGGATGTTCAGAAACTATTTCCACAGTTTCTGTTTTAAAATACATATGCACATATATATGCACACCTAAAATTAATTTCTATTAGACTCAGACCTCAAGAAAGGCATTGATAAAAGGAAAATCTTTCATAAGCAGCAAACAATTTCTAGCCACACTTCTTGTGGTAGCAGAGAACTTGAAACAGAATAGAAGCCCATCAGTTGGAGAATTGCTAAACACATTGTGGTACGTGATTTTAATGGAATATTCCTAAACTGTAAGAAATGATGAATGCAGAAAAGTGTGGAAAGACATATAAGAACTGATGCAAAGTGAAGTATGCAAAGCCAGGAAAACAACACACACAATGACTAAAGCAACATACATCAAAATAACCATAAAACAATCTAGACTGAGTGCTGCAAAATTTCAAAGAACAATCTTGATCTCGAAGAAGGTATAAGAAGATACCTTCCCCCGCTCCTTTGCAGAGGTTGAATGCAGGTGGGGAGGCTCATTAGTATGGAACATTACATATATTGTAAAATTTGTTCAATATATTGATTAATTTGGTGAGTTTTTTCTTTTTCATCTTTTTCATTTTCCTTTCAAAAAATTTTTGTTAGAAGACTCTCAGGAAAGGGGAGGGAGGAATATAGGGGAAAATTTAGACGATGTAATAACAACAAAAATCAATAAAAATTTATTTTTTAAAAAATATATTTTAAAGTATTTTCTTCTAGAAGAGACTCTGGCCCTTTAGTAATCAGAGGCAGCTCTAAACAACTGCTGGGTGAGCTGCAGGGGACTGATAAAGTAATGAGAAACTTGGTTACCAGGGAGCCTGACACCTAGCATAAGAAAGCTATTTGGCAAGACAGACTGGCTTTTTCAGAAGCTCAGAAGTTGTCTTCTGACTGGAAACAAGAAGAATGCTGGGTTTGACACTTCCCAAATGGGAGGACATTGTGTACTTTTTTCTCCATGGGGAGAGAAGATAAAAAAGAAAAAGAAGAAAAAGATGTTGAAATTGCATCTTCTTGCCATTGAGAAACGATGGATGGGGCTGGGGAAATAGTGAGCAAGACTGGTGACAACTCACCAGCTGAACAAGGATTCTCCTAGCAGTAGGAAGACCACCACTTGTGTATCAGCCCCATTGGTTTTCCTGAAGCTCTAATGTCATTGTCATTGGCCTGGTTTATAGCTAGGTGTGGGAATAGGCAGAAAGGAGGGTGAGGTATCAGTGTGGAGCGCAGGGATTTTTGAAGGTTAATAGGAAAGAGGAAGGAGGAGGAAGGAAGATCAAAATTGGTTCAACCTGCCCATGCCCTCCATCTGCTTTCTTTCCCTTGCTAAGATTTTAATAGCAAGGCTATGAATGCTTTGGGCAATGAGCCAGATCCAGGTGTGAGTGGTGAATGCATGAAACAAGCCAGGAAGTGGCAATTGGGAATCGTGATAGTGGGAGGAAAAGAGACCAAGGCAAGGAATGGAACAGCAGAACAGCTCCAGTGACATATTTTCACAGTGCAAATGTTTCACTCATCAATGCAGACTGGAACTACTGTCTAATGGAATAGATGGGTCTTCACAAATATCACTGACCTCCTCCTGCAACTTTGCAGAGGTCAGGACTATGAGTGTGGAACACTGTAATTAATGTTAGATTTTTTTCAATATGTTAATTCTTGCTGTATTTTTTTCTCTCTTTTTTTTAAAAGAAATCTTAGCTACTAAGGAATATCTTGCTGGGAAGGGATAAAAGGAGGGATAAAGGAAGAAATCTAGGTAATTTAAAGTAGGAGATAGTAATAATTTTTAGAGCGTCTCTAACCAAAGAATTCAGCAACCTAAAATCAGCCTGATAGTGTACCTCTCTGGCCATAAGGTGACAGATACACGTCCACTCCCAAGTACATACACAAAGATTTTTTAGTTTCATAAGACATGACACAGCACATGATCCTCTCATGTTCATATCACAAGTTACAGTGAATTGAAGTAATAGAAGTTTAGTAAAAAAAAAAAGATAGATAGATAGAGAGATAGAGAGATAGATAGATAAAGAGGTCAGCATCAACTCTGCTTCACCTGTTCATTTATGCAACCAAAGATTTAATCTCCTCAAACTAAGCCATTTTGTTCAGCCCAGTCTCCCAAACTTAGATAGGAGAGCCCTGGGAAGGACATTTGCCCTTCGGATAAAAGATATGGCATCCATATGGCTTAAGTATAGCTTTGCCTTCCTCTGGTTCTTTTTCATCTGTTCAATTAAACTCCTTAAGCTTCTTTCTTGCCCCCTAATTATAGAAGTCCCCCTCAGCTCTGCCCTGGTACCTCTTCTCTTTGTATTCTTTAAGAATCTCATCAGCTCCCACTCTTCTGGGTTGGTTCTTCTGGACTGGAGCCCCTCTTACCCCACACTGCCCCCAGTCCTTTCAGACATCAGAATGCTTTCCCTAGACTCATGTCCCTCCATGCATGCCAATGGAGTTCCTGACACCAGGACATTTTTTAGGATCTCTACCTATTTCTATTGCTGGGGCCTTTGTATTGTTTATACCTCCCTGTGGCTCAGTTTAGTCTCCGGATCCCTCTCTCTGACCTGAGACCCTCCTACAGAGACTGGGTGAGTCAATCTCTCTCTCTCTGATACAGACTACTTCAGAAAGGCAAACCCCTAAGATGGATGATTGGCTGAGGACCAGCCTCCTCCCAGCTTCCAGAGAAAGGGTCAAGGAGATCAACGTGAACAGGGTAATTTCTCTAAGTATCTTATTAAATCTCTGTCAAATAAATGAACATCTGTTCCTTTCTGCGTGTTTTCCTGGGAGTAGAAATAGCCCAGAATCACAGAGTAGAAAGAGACCTCTGCTCATATATAATCAGACAAAAGCATTATCTTAATTCCCGCCAAAGCAATTAGCAAACATACTTTTAGCCAATTAAGGACCATCTTACCAGCTTCTTACAATAATGAATGCATCCATCCCCACTGCTCCACCTCCACTGAGGACCATTCTTGCAGGAACAATTTTCATTCCTAAAGATGTTGCATATGCTGATGAAAAACAGGGAATTTCCCTCTCTTGAACTCCTTTGGGCAGATTTCTCTCTTTTAAAAAATACTTATTTTGATCTGAACTTAAGAAATAAAAGAAGCATTCCCATAACAGAGTAGAATAGAAAGGGAGAAAAAGATGATTGTACATGAAACAGCAAATCTATTATGTATAACGTGCTATTCCTTTTAAATATATAACAAAATTATCATGCAACATTTTTTTCCTTTTTTCTTTTCCTTCCCCAACCCTAGAGATTGCTACCATTAGGTACAAATATATGTGTATATATCTATACACACATACACATATATACAAAATGTGTGTATATCTCCATATATGTGGAGATATATGTATATGTATATATATAATAACACCATTCAATACATATTTCTATTTATTAGTTCTTTCTCCAGATGCAGATACATCTTCCTTCATATGCCCTTTGTAGTTAATTTGGGTCTTAAAACAATTAAAATTACTTCCTCACTCAAAATTGTTCTTAAAACAATATTATTGTAACAATATACAATGTTCTCTTGGTTCTGCTTACTTTGCTCTTTATCATTCCATGCAAGTCTCTCTTGAAAAAGAAGAAATTGTGGACCTGTCCCACCCAAGAATATGTGTGCCCTTCAAGGTATGCTGTTCATCTATCTGGGAAAGATGGAGGGTGGGACTCCAGAACTGATGTTTGTAATAATGTCTTCACCAAGTTTACCCGTTCTGGTATTATGTATTTGTTAGTTTTCTACTACTGCAGGTTCCCTAGAGATAGTCAAGCTAAAACACCTGGTAGTCCTCAGACCTATAAAACTGAACAACTAAATCTCTCCAAATGCCTAATTATACAACTGAAATTTACAGGTACATTTTTTTAATTCACAATACTCCATACATACATTATCTCATTTGATCCTCCAACAACTTAGTATCAACCCCATTTCATAGATCAGGAAATGGAGGCTCAGAGATGATGATTAACTTGCCTATGTTCACTCAGGTAATGTGCAGGAGGTAATGTGCAGATCTCCCCAGACTCCAAGTGCAGTGGTCTTTTCTCTACATCATGTTGTCTACATTATTAAATGGTGAAACTTTCTTTGATGCCTTACCAGAATCAGAATCACCCCGAAATTTGTTTTTCTTCTACAGAGCCCTATTCATTATTGTTAAACAGGACCCCTGTGCCAGACCGGTGGCTGATCTCTGAACATCACTTACTGCCCTATCATTATGATAGTAAAACAAGGACATAATGAATGAATGGGAGACTTCAGACTTTCCTTCCTCCTCTGACCTTAAGGTTCTTCTCTTAACAAATGTCTTAATGGAATTCTAGTTTTATGGTAAAGTAGAAAGTTTACTGGTTCTGGAGTCAGAGAAGGTGGGTTCAAATTCCCACTCTGATGTTTACTATTTGCCTGTCCACGGTAAAATCACTCTAACATCCTATGTATCTATAAAATATTTATATATCTATAAAATGAGGAAGTTGAAGTAAATGGCCTCTAAATCCATTCTAGCTCTGGACCTATAATCTTCTGCCTTAAGGCAAGTTTTCCCATTCTGTTCCTAGAAGCTTTCATGTTGCCAGATGACCAAAGGCTCTCTCTCACCTCAGTATGAGGATGCTTGCCATCCTACCTCTTCCACAAAACCAGGAGAC
The DNA here is from genome assembly GCF_028372415.1 of Notamacropus eugenii. Taxonomy (NCBI): domain Eukaryota; kingdom Metazoa; phylum Chordata; class Mammalia; order Diprotodontia; family Macropodidae; genus Notamacropus; species Notamacropus eugenii. The sequence goes on along the minus strand of NC_092872.1, from coordinate 543,493,868 downwards.
AAAAGGTAGCAAGCTCCCTTGTTCTTTGCCTCTCCTAAACATGAAGCTGTCCTGTTCTTCCTTCCAGTATCTGTGAAATCTGGAAATTTGATGAAATTCAAAAATACTCCGGAAATCTCTTTATCTGCTCCATGACTACACAGTGTCTCTAGGTTGGCCTTTTCTTTCACTGGGGCTGATTTTAAATAAGAACTGTATATGACTAGGTTTGAGAAACATCATGGCATAGTAAATAAATAGCCCATGAGCCAAAAAGACCTTTCAGTCCAGTCTCTGATTAGAGGTGTGATCATGGGCAAGTAATTTAAGTTGCTCTAACAACTCTCAGACTATGGGTTGCAGAAAAGGAATTGATCTGCATCATAAGAGGGAATTACTTTCATCTAGAAATTCTGTATAGCAATGAAATCATAGATCTATCCCTTATTCCTATGACTGGATTTATAGGAGGTAGTGTAGTATGATGAAAAAAGCATGGGTCCTGGAGGCTGTGAATTTGAGTTGAAATCTACCTATGAAACTTACAATCTGTGTGATCCTTGGATAAGTCACTTAAGCAGCCTAGGCCTCAATTTATTCATGTGTAAAGTGAAGGGGTTAGAGTAGATTGCTAAGCACAGTGCGCAGTGCTTAGCATAGAGCCTAGCACATGGTAAAAACTTAATAAATGTTTATTGACCGACTAACTGACAGGTGACTTCTGATGTCGCTTTCAGCTCCAAGTCTATAATACTGTGATTCCATAATTCTCTAAGACAGTAGAACAAGAGACCTAGGTTAAATGTGAGGAGCCCCAATTTTAGCCCCTAGCCTGTGCAACCTAGATTCATGCACATCCTCTTTGAGGGCTTCTCCTCATCTTTAAAACAAGGGATTTGACAAGATGGTCTCTCTAAGGTTCTTTTCCAAGTCAATTGCTTTTTCAGGGAAGTCAGTGGTTTCATTTTTCACCTTGCAGTGGATTTGCTCAAATGTGAATTTTAATAGGGATTTAAGCTGCATTGACCACAAGTCCCATTTAATTATCTCTTGCCAGATTAGTCCAATATTCTTAGGAAGAGTGAGTTAAGACATACATGGAGCGAAGTCTGGGTTACTGCATGACAATTAGCCCAGTGCTGCTTTGTAAGCCACCGAAGCTGCCTCAATAGCCCTGATCTTCCTCTTAAAAAAAAAACACCACAAGCCCTGGTTTGGGGCTTTTTCAATGTAAGAAACATTTTGGCTAATCTCTGTACAGATAAAAAGAAGTATAACACTGTGTACAGTCCAAGACCAGGTGTGATTGGGCCACATGTAGAGTGCAGTGCTACCTTTTAGAAAAGATATGAGTAGTTGGAGAACATCCAGAGAAGAGTTGTCAGGATTATGAAAGGACTCAAGGTCATGCCATGTGAAGACTGCTTGAAGGAACTGGGAAGATTTAGTCTGCAAACAAGGCCCAGATTTCTGAGTTTCCTCACACCAAAAGCCATGCTCCCTCCCCCACACAGCTCCAGCTCAATAGCACATAATCCATATGCTTCCCTGGGAGCTCCATTCCATTTTGGAAGTGAGTGCTTGATTCCTAGCCTTGGTTCACAGCTCCCTTTCCATCCTCTACTAGCCAGGGGTCTTTGTGATGACCAAAACAATTCTTCTGGGGATGAAAAGTTCTATGTTAGATAAAGCACTATCTAAGTAAAGCTATGAAGCATTAGCATCAGATTCTACCCAATGCCCACCTCCAGCCCCTGCCATTATCTCTCCCTTCCTCTTCCACTCTGAAATGAATGATATAGAACTTGTGTTCATTGGAAAGGACAACAGTATTCCCTGTGTATCCCCACCCCCACCATCATCTTTGTTGCCATTAAGAATCTCCTTCATTTGACCACTGTGAAAAGAGAAACTAAGGTTGCAGCATCCCATGGGTCATGCTCAGACATAACTCCAGGTGATGGATGTTGTGTGGGAGTCTCCAGGATCAGAAACGGGATGTGCAGCATAGGAGCTATGATCCATGCTAATGAGAACTCTTGGTTTTTCCAAAGAAGTCACATGATTTTGGGGGGCAGGGACTGCGTGTGGACCTGGCTGGGAAACCAGATGGCTGCTATGATCACACAACTTAAAGGGAGAAGTTTTACCTAAGAAAAAGCATCCATCAATATCAACCCAGAAAGTGTTCCCAAAATCAGAAACCAAATCCCTATTTATTAGCTGAATGACCTATTGCTCTAGTTTCCATAATTTTTTCATCCAGAATAAAGTTTATAATTCTCTTATGGGATTGTCCCATAACGAGTTCCCCACATGACTTGTCCACATCCCAAAGGGGGTTGTGGAATTAAATGGACCTTTGCCATCCATTGTTTTCCTCTTTTCTAGAAGGTTATGGGTCTCTCTGCTCTCAGATCAATCAATTTTACTCATTCTTTTTCTCTTTGCTCTTAGTAGGTGACCTTTCATGACATTTTCTTCAGACAATAAACAGGCTTTGCTGGTTGCTAATAGGATAGAGTCAGACCTGACTGCAGAGGTGGTTACCCAGAAAAACCAAAATGCTGCTGAGCTACTAGGTTCCAGTCTGAGAAGGGTAAGGAAGAAGAACCAGGTTTGGAAAAAGAGAAATAAAAAAGGAAAGAAGAAATGGAGAAAAAGAAAAGAGGTGAAGCGGAGAAAGAAAAAGGGAAGAAAGAAAAAGGAAGAGAGGATGATGGTTGAATAAAGAAGGAGAAGAATAGGAAGAGGGAGAGAAGAAAAGAAAGGCTCAAGACTGAGAAGACAAAAGGAAGCTAAATGAAAAGAAGGAAAGACAAGATAAGGAAAGAAAGAGAAAATGGAGCAAGAAGGAGGAGACAAAGAGAAGTAAGGAAAACACAAATAAGGAAAGTAAAAATAAGGGAAGAAGAAGAAAACAGAAGAAAAGGGAGAATATAATTGAGAGGAAAAAGGAAAGTAGGAGGGGTGGAAAAAGAAGAAGGAAAAAGAGAAAAAGGAAGAAGGGGAAGAAGGAAAAATTAGGAGGTGAAAATATAGGAAGAGAAGAGGAAAATGAAGTAAGAAAAAAGGAAGAGAAAGAGAAGGAAAAAATAGAAGAAGAGGAGGATGAGAGAGGTGGAGAATAAGGATAAAAGAAAGGAAGAGCTCTGGAACGTGATTAGGCAAAATTCAGGAAGGTAAAACCAAATCTATTGTAGAATCACATTATAAATAATAGTGCTCTGGGATTAGTAGAGTGCTTTGTTATCTCCTAATAAGAATCTTATGCTCTCAGATTTTCCCCCTAACCCAGGATGCCTCTAGAGGAGGTCATGTAATGTAGTATAAAGGCTGCTAAGCTCCCTTTGACATTTCATTAGCTCTATGATCTTCCCCTCTCTGGGACCTTAGATTCCTTCACTGTAAAATGTGGGGGTTAGACTAGATAATCTCTTTTCATCTCTAATATTCTATTGATTCTTGATAGACGCGAATGGAAATGGACAATATTCCTCAGCAGAAACAGGAAAGCACTCATCTGTTTGTGGGAGTATGAGAGGACACAGGAGACAGTTTCAGTAGATAGCTACTCCCTACCACATTTCCTTTTGGAGCTAAAGTTCCATTTTCTGAAGAGCTATACCTGTCCACCATCAAATGGCAATTAGAATAATTCCCTCCACAGAGGAAGGAAAAGAGAATGGGAGGAGGTGTGTGAGTACCTGTGTATGAAATGTAAGGATTCCTCATATGCCCTAAAGCAGATGATGGCTGAAATAGTAATCAACACATTTCAATTGTAGACCTAGGGTTCTATCTATAGTCACAAACTAGGATAACAGAATTATGACTATTCAAAGTGGAAGAGATTTTAAAGATCACTAATTCCACCGCCTTTTCTCAGTTGAAGAACCTGAGATTCAAAGAAAGAATCTTGCCAAAGGCCAAACAGGTAATGAGCAGCAGAGGCAGAAGTCAAATCCAGGACCCTTGGCACTTAACCACCATGCTTTAGAGGTTGGGAGAGGTTAGTTTAGAGGTTAGTTAGTTGGGAGAGGTTGCTTTAGAGGTTGCTTTAGAGGGCTCTGGGAGTATTGTTACATTGAGCATATACTGCATTACTGGTGGAAGGGAAATGTAACAGGGACCAGGGGTGGGAAGGGACTGAAAGTCTATTTGCTCAGTTTTCAAACTGCCCATGAAATGTAGGGCAACAAGAAAGATGGCTTTTGTGGCTTTGAACTTAAGATATTTGAAGTCATCAGGTCCAAAGGTTGGGAGAGATAAACGAAGCTCTCTTGTCCTAACAGTAATGCCCAGTGGCAGGAATCAAAAGAGATGAATGGATAGGAAGTCTTTAGTTTAAATAAGAAGAGGAAAAATAGTGACAGGCCCTCAAAAAAAAGGTTTTTTATAAGGCTTTTAAACATGACAGAGGAATCAAGTACAACTTTTGAATGACTTGCCTATCAATTTAGTGGGGATAGTGGGGGTTGATCTTCCAGGACATCTGCTGGTGATCTCCCAGGACATCTGCTAGTACAGCAGGTTAGACATTGTTAGGCAGACTCTAAAAGCAAACTGTGAAAGTAGAAGAGAAAGATAGAGGACAAAGGAAGGAAAGTAGGGGTCATCCTTACTGCTCTACAGTAGTCATCATAGATTTAAAGCCAGAAGGGACCCTAGATGTGATCATGCCTAACTCTTGATATTTTACAGAGGAGGAAATGGGGGTCCAAAAACTCTGAGTGTCTTGACCAGGGTCACACAGGTAGTAACTGGCAAAACACAGGATTGGGGGAAGTTCTCAGGTAATCTCCTTAGGAATAGGTATCATTTCATTCTTTGTATTTGTATTCCTGCCAACTAGCACAGTGCCTGTCACATAGTAGGTGCTTAATAAATGCTAGCTGATTGATAGCAAAGGAGTTAAATCTTTTTGACAAATTAGAAAAGACAGATGGAGCAGACAGCTGGACCAATAAGTAGGTAAACAAGAGAGATGACTGTGTACCAGAGGGCTTGTGTCCTTTGTACTTTGGCCCTGCAGATATAGTTCTTAAAGCATCTTTGGCTTTTAATAAATAATTATGCCCTAAAACTTTAAGAAATTTGATTTTAATATTGAAATCACATCCAAAAGCAAGTATCCCCATGAAACAAAAGGAAGTCTAGCAAAACAAGAGCACTGAAACGAGAATGCAGACATCAGATCTCAGTTTTAGTTCAGTTACATCACTATAATTGGTCCCCAGCAGATACTTTGATCTAAGGCAGACTCTTTGGTCATTGTACTATGGATGGACTCTGTAGCTAGGTGGTAATTGAAAGGCATATGTGCTGGGAACCAAGATCCCACAAGGAAAGGAAAGAAAGAATAGGACCCAAAAAGACTAGGTGATCTCTCAAGCTATCTTCCCTCAGCAAAAAAATGTAATTGTCAGATCACCCATTTCCCCTCCTCTCTTCTTGGTACAAAGCAGCCAGTGGAAAAAGCAATGGATTAAATGTCAGAGGTCCTCAGGTTCAAATCTCAACTCTGCCACTTAGTACCTTTGTGACCTTTGGCAAGTCACATTCTCTCTGAGTCTTGGCTTCCTCATCTTTCAAATAAGGGAATTTGATTAGATGACCTCTAAGGTCTCTTTCAGCTCTAGATCTATGAACCTACTGGAATATCTGCCACATCCTACAACAAGATATTTTCAGGCAACTAACAGCTACAAATATAAAGAACAACTTCCTATGATTGTGATGGCAGAATTGTGTACTTTTGTCTGACCCTTAATGTATTTACCACCCAACATGAGGACTCAGTTACCATCTCTATTAACCATTAGAGAGCCCTAACTATCGATTTGGAGGGAAACTACATTCATTATAGCCCTAAGAGCCACAAGTCCTTCCTATGGTGACCTGGCTGAAGCAAGGGAGCTGGAACTCTTCTGCTAGGTATATAGGAACAAGAGAGGCTGTTGAGAATGAGGAAGTAGGAAAGAAAATGAAACACTTTCCCTCTAAGTCTTCCATTTTGATGGGTCTCAGATCAAGAGTGATTTTCATTAAAGAAAGAGCTAGCTGGCTTCTTCCTTGCCCAAGCTTCTTACCAGTTACAGTGAAGCTGAAAGACCCAGCCAGAGACATTGAAGGGAACTTCACAAATTCAACTTCTTCCTGCTAATTATACCCCAAAGTCCAGAAAGGACTATTCTTATTGGCACAACTGGATTATTCTTTAGTGGTTTTACACATGAGGAGCCTACTATACATCTTTCTTCATTGAGGTCACTTGTATGGCCTCCTCATTGGAGGAGAAAAGAAAGAGGCTCAAAATTCTCCTCCCAATACATGAACTAAGGCCCTTTGTACCACATGTGTTGGTGGCCTGCCTAGGTTCCTATAACTGAAGCCTTCTAACCTGCACACATGGAACCAATTAATAGCTATAAATTCTACCATGATGCAGGTCCTGGAATGAAGCAGCAGTACAGTGTAGTGGGAAGGATACTAGATCTAGAGTCAGAGCACATAGGCTTAAATCTCAATTTGGTTGAACTAAACTGCTATCTATGTGACTGTAAGGGAGTCACTTAACCTCTCCAGGCCTCAGTTTTCTTGTCTGTCAAAATGAAGGGATTGGACTCTGAAGCCTCTTCCAGCTCTAAATCTATGTTCTGTGGCATGTGGCCCTCCCTCTGGGCTGCCCCGCACCTGCCACTCACACTAGAAGACTGGTTGTTCAGAGGGTGACTGACTACTAATCTCTCAGAGTTCCACTGGGTGACCCTAAGGGGCTGGATATCCACAGTTAGTACTTTCATTCGGGAACCCTGATTATCATGCTTGCCATTGACCATCATCCAATCAGATTTTTAGAAAAGGAATTTACTCAAGTACTATAGTAAAACTATTCCATATAAAACATTGCTCCCAAATCAATGCGGAATTCCTCCCTACCCTCCACATAGATAAGGTCGATGCGGAGAGTGGGCTCAAACTTAAAATGCAAAAGTAGAAGTCCTTTTCTCCCTTCATAGAGGCCTCAGGAAATTCCCCTTAGGTGTAACTTTCTGCTGAGTTTCAAGGATCAATGCCTCTGCCAAATCCACAGCTGACCTACCACTGTACTCAGTGATTTTGTTTTATACACAGGTCCAAAACTATTTGTGATCAGCTAAATGCAAAGTATTTTCTTCCTATAATCATCTATCTTTATCCAATGGTCAAAGTACTTTCCTAACAAATTCTTCACAAATTGATTAAGAACATATTTGTACCTAGTTCATATTTTTTCATTAATTGATAGAATGGAACTATATGGGTCTTCTGTCACCATATTTATTGGAGTGAGGGTAGAAAGCCTGAAGCCTTCTAACATAAGGAATAACTCTCTGGGGCACCAACAAGTCAGCTTGTTTGTCTACTCTTAAGAACTCAGGCTCTGTAATCTGTGTGACTTAGGGCAAGTCATTTCCCCACTTCTCCATTTGGCATTTAAGGTCTTTTACAAGTTGGCTTTAGCCAGCTGCCATTCATAACTCCCAAATGGCCTAAAGGATTCAGCCAAAAAGGCCTTCTTGCCATTACTCAAACATGTTCCTAACTCCTACTACCTGCTCCCATCAAATTGCCTTTTATGTCCTTTGTTTATGGGACCACTGGATCATAGACTAGAATTGGAAGATATCTCAAGGGTCATATAGTCCCCCTCATTTCTATAGAGAATAAGTGACTTGCCCAATGCCATGCATGTTGTAAATGCTGTAGGCAGGATTTCAATCTGGGTCCTCTAAGTCCAGAACATTTGTTCTTGATACTATATCATGTATATTTTCCATATATTGTATGTTTCCCCAAATAGAATGTAAGCTCCTTGGTGGCAGGGACTGTATATATTTTTTTCATATCCCCAGTATCTAGCATAGTACCTAGCATATAGAGGGGGATCAATAAATGTTTGTTGTTTATTGTGCTCTCCAGATTCAGTTTTTTTTCACCTAGAAGCATGATCCTATCCTCCTCCAATATCTACTTACAGATTTTTTTATACAGACCTTGGCCTTTCTCTGAGTCACTGAATACACAATTCCCACAATACCTAGTGCAGTGCCTTTGCAGGGAATGAACTTTCAGTGTGTCAGTTGGCCCATCAATTGGAGAATGAATAAATCAATTATAGTGAATTGATGTAATAAAATTGATTTTGCCATAAGAAATAGTCCATATGAAGTATACAGAGAAGTATTGGAAGATTTATGTGAACTGATTGAAAGTTAAAGTAAGCAGAACCAGGGAAACAATATACTTGATGATTACAACAATATAAATAGAAAGAATGAAAAAAAATAATACTGTCATTTTAATTCTCAAGCCTGATCTCAAAGAGCATATGAGAAAGTATATCTCTTTTTCTTCTTTGAAGAGGTGGCAGGTAGGCCATGGGTTTAGAACAACGTATATATACTTTAAGATTCAGTTAATACCTTCATCAGTTTTGCTCCATGACATTTTTTCTTCTCTTTTGTTATTTTTTGTATACAGGATTGCTTTTTTTAGAAGGACAGAGGAAGCGATAACCTTTGGAGAATGTGGCATAAAAACAAAAGAGACCAATAATTCTTAAAATCAGCTGACTAGTTTGACATTGACAACTGGAAACTAAACTCTAGTTTTACTCCCTCCTCAAAGTTCCCCTATTAAATCTTAACATGACAGCCACAGGGAATGAAACAATGCTACAGAAATGGGTATGTTTTCCCATGAATTTAATTATTCAAGAACTAAATCTTTGTGCAACTTTTATAAAACATTCCACTGCAGTGTAGCAAATGTTTATGCACCAGTAAATACAAGCTGGAGGGTAAGAATTCACCTATGCTCCAACAGTAAGTCATTTCCCTCTCGGCCTCAGCTCCTTCATCTGTGAAATAATGTTCTCATCTGCCTAGGTGTTTTCTAAGATCCCTTCCAGCTCTGACATTCTATGGTTCCATAAGTCTACCAGAAGGCTTAGAGGCTGACTGTGAGCTTAATCCCTCTGTAATAAATGGAAATACATCTAAGTCATTCCAGAGAAAATGCATGCCAAGACTGGGGTCCTTTGAAAACCCTCCTTATCCTGAGTCTATGTGGTTCTTCATGCCTGCCTCTGGCTATAACAGTGGCCCTTCTCATTTATCCATTCAATGGCCATTTACTAAATACCTAGTCTGTACAGAGCTCTAAGTTGGTGTTAGCAGATATGCAACATTTAGGTAAAACAAAGTCCCTGAACTTATAGAGCTCACAGTTTAGGAAGGGAATCTAAGCAAAGATAACTACAATACACAGTAACACATAATAAGCACATTACAGAAGGAAAAAGTAAAGTACTACTGCCAAGTTTGAAGTGAGTGATCAGCAATGAGGGCTTTTAGAAGACTTCCTATAGGAGTTATTTGAGTTTGTCTTTAAAACATGAGAAAGAATTTATTAGGGATTGAAAAAAGCCATTTTGAGCAGAGAAAAGAATGTGATCAAAGACAGTGAGACATCAAAAGTCAGGACTTGTTTAGGTACAGACAGTGGTGTGGTTCTGCTAGAGCATAAAGTGTGTGGCAAAGAGTAAGACAAAATAAGGCAAGAAATGTAGAGTAGTGCCAAATTATTAAGGGCTTTTAGGGGTAGGTAAAGGATCATAAATTTTATTGAATAGGTGATAGGGAGCAGAACTGAAGGTTTTCAGAACTGAAGAATGACATGACATCTGTGAATAAGAAAGAATAATTGTGTGCCAAGTTATATAAATTAATGGCAGCCAAAAAATCCAATAGGGAAATATTGCAGTGGTCCAAGTGGTAACAAGGACATGCCCCAAAGAAGAAGCAATGAAAAAAATGAGGAGGCAAGGAGCAGATGTAAGAGAGACTTTCATTTTTGCCTTTATATTTCGGTGCCTAGCACAGGGCCTGATACATAGCTTACACTATGTGTATGTTGACTGATCGGTAATATCAAGGGATGCCATGCAGATAGGAAGGTGATAAACTATGAAATAAAGTAAGAGATCTTTTGGGGGGAGTTGGGAAAGAATTTCTTTTGAACTTAAATGCCCCCAAAACTATAAATCTGTGAATCTTCATTTCATACCACCTGCTTTTAAAAAAAACTACATAATAAATTCTACGTCACTTTCCAAGGAGACAGCTAAGTACAACAGTGAATAGGGTGCTGGACTTGGTGTCAAGAGGACCTGAGTTAAATCCTATTTCAGACACTTACTAGCTGGTGACCCAGGCAAGTCACTTAACCTTTGTCTGTCTCAGTCTGCCATTGAACCTGTGAAATGGTGATAATAATAACACCTACTTCCCAGAGTTATGAGGATCAAATGAAATAGTATTTGTAAAGTACTTTATAAATGCTAGCTATTATTAGTATAATTATTAGTATAAATAGTATAAATATTAGTAAAATTATTAGTATAATTTCCAAATTGTCTTGCTTATCTGTGCTTTCTGGTAGAATCTCTTCTGCTTTCTTCTGCCCATATAAAATGTTCCCATAGCATTCTTTTTTTTTTTTTACATCACCATGACTAATTCCCTTCTATTCCCTATCACTGCAATTAAAAACTGGGAGGAAGAGGTATGGTTGCCTCAAAATGATCTAGACTTCGCAGAGGAGGAAAGAATGTATCCCATCCCTTCTTCTGTTCCTGTAATTGGGGAGTGGTCTTGGACAGAAAGGGTTTAGATATATGTGGTTTGTTCAGGAGGAACATTACTTTTCTGTTAATGCCAGGAAGTGGAAGGAATGATGGTTGAAAAGAACCATGTGTGAAGATGTCTGAAAAAATTGATAACTAAATATGGGTTAAAATGAATTACTTTTCTTGTTCTTGATCCACCAAACCATTTGTTTTGCCATCAGCTCTATCTCTCAAGAGTTCCTCTTGGGATCCATTCAGGGGCAGTAGGAGTACAGAATTTCAAGTAAAAATAAAAGTTAAAAAAAAGGAAAATTCTTTTAAAAATGAATTCTGCTAGGCACACTAATCCTTGTTAAAATTTAAAGTCTTATGAATATATGACCTTCATTTTCTACTCTTCCCTTTCTGCCCATTAAGTGCCTCAAAACTCCCTAAGGACTTTCTCTTCCATCCACTTTGGGCAGAGCAAGTGCCAATGACGTGATGTTTACGTGGAAAATTAATTAGGGAGCCAAGCCAAATCCTATTGCATTACAGAGAAAGCCATTTTGATTTCAAATTCAAATGAGTTAATTAAAAAGTGAGTGTGGAGGCTAGATTAAATCACGACGGTTCATTCGGTCTCCCCTGGGAAGCTAGGATGCTGCTGGACTCCAAGATGTCTAAGGTCTCTTCTCTCAGCTCTGAGTCAGGCATTAGGAGGCACTTGTTTGGATATCAAAGGAGGAAACGTAATGTTGTCCCTAGGAAGTCACTAAAAAGCCTCCAAGCAAATGTCAGTTCTAATAGCCTCAGACTGGCTGTACTTTGACTCTAGTGCATAGACTCTTAGAATTTAGGGCTTGCAGGAACTTCAGCGATCATCCAATCTAACCCCCTCATTTTATAGAACCCAGCTCAGTATGATTCATCTAAGATCACATGGGTAACAAAGCCAGAATTTTAACCCATGTCTTTTGACTTGAAATCTGCTTTTTTCTACCATACCACATTACCAATGCTTGGCTATTGCCCTAATCTTATTCCTTAATTCCATAGCCGGCCATGGGTACTTCTCTGCTGCTACTTCAGGGAAGCCCTACTGACCCTTTGCTTATCCAATAATCTGGGGAATCCCCAAAATTCTGGGGCCCCTGGTATTATAGCACCTTCTAGGGCTCACATCCCATAACTCTATGACTTATATAAGCTACATAGAAATGTGTGGAATCTCCATTCCTAGGCTTAGTCCAAAAACCCAGGAGATCTTGACAGCCCATTTATCTTGGAACCAGATGTAAACATACTATGAAAAGGAACACAGACCTGTTAGAGCTTCATTTAGCCTGAAAGATATCAGACTACATGCTTGCAGAAATATTTCTAAAGTACAATCTATGGTGTTGGCCAGTTTCAGGTTACTGTTGTGTATATTGACGCAGATTCCCTTTCCCACACCAACCATCGTTCTGCCCTTCAAGAGGACACTTGAACATAATTTAGGAGACAGAAAGGACCTCTGCCCCCATCTAGTTCAGTCATACCTTGAACATAATCTGTGCTACACTCCCAAAAAGAGGTCTTTCAGTCTTTGCTTGAGCATATGCCATGAGACAGATCCACCCCTTCCCAAGGTAGCCCAATGCACTTTGGAACAGTCCTATTAGTAAACTTTTCCTTATACTTAACCTAAATTTGATCAAATGCTTGTTCAGCCAGTCAATCAATAAGCATCGATTAAGGACCCATTATTTTTCAGGTCATACGCTAAAAGTTTGGGATACAAGGAAAGACAAAAAATAGTTTCTGCCCTTAAGATGCTCACATACAGCCTAAAGGAAGCAATAATAGGAAAATAACTATGTACAAAGACCTTCTATGTAGAGTCTTTGTATATAAATTGAAGACAGTAATAGACACAAGCATTAAGGGGGCTGACTTCTCATGGAATCAGAATTTTAGCTGGGACTTGAAGGAAGTAGTCCAGGCATGGGGAATAGCCAATGAAAGTCTGAAGTCTGGAGATGGAGTGTCTTATGAAAGGAACAGAAAAATTTCAGAAGGGGAAGAATCTTGGGTTGTGGGGTAGGGAATAATGAATTTAATTTGGGATATGTTGATTTTAAGATGTCTATAGGACATTCAGCTTAAGATGTTTAATAGGCAGTTAGAGATATGAAATCTGAAAATGATCTGGAGAAGTATATTCCCCCCAATCAAAGAAGAAGAATCATCAGCAAGAGATAACCTGAAACTATGGGACTTGATGAGATCATCAAGTGAAATAGTACAGAGGGAGAAAAGAAGAGAAAAGAGGAGAGGAGAGGAGAGGGGAGGGGAGGGGGGCCCAGAACAGTGTCAGAGAAGACATCCAGCTTTAGGGAGCTTGATCTAGACAGAGATTGAGCCAAGAAGACTAAGAAGGAATGGTCAGACAGGACTGATTGATTTTTATAGGGAATGGAGTAAGAGGAGCTGTCAGCATCTCCCCCCATCCTTCCGTCCAGAAGCCATTTAATCTTTTGCCATCCATATAGTCAACCATAACATCAGTTGTACAGGCCCCTAGATTAGATTTCTCATGTTATGCTCATCCCAAATACGGAATTTTGTGAAAGATCAGAAGGGATAACCAAGAGCATTTTAAAATCAGTAATAGTGTCATCAAAGACTCTTTACCTTAAGTATTTTCTAATTGTTCATACTTTGGCTCATTCTGCTTATCTCAGGTCAGATATAAGTTGACATCATTCAATCAGTGAGCATTTATTAAGTGTGTATTAGTGCCAGGCACTATGCTAAGCACTGAGGATACACTGAGGATACAAAGACAAATGTGAAACATTTGTATTACTAAGTCTTCCTTTAAAGACCCTGAATCCTTCAGTTGTTTCTAAATGTTCCTAAACTGTGCATTGGAGAGAATCATTGCATTTAGAGAACCATTTGCCTGCCTGTGTATATGAACTCCAACCAAAGAAGACTTCTCTAATCAATTTGGTAATGTATCCTGACCTTGCTACTTGTGTGACCTCAGAACCACACCCGGTGCCTCCCTGAGCAAGGATCTTCCAGTTTTGGCCTTCCCTTGCTTCCTAGCACCAAAAGTGACTCTCCACCTCCTCGCGGTATATAAAAAAATGTCTACCTCCAGACATTCACAAGGGCAGTTATCTATCCTCCAGGGAAGTCCTCCTGCACCTATTATGAGAGCTGTTAGATATAATAGTCTTTCTTGAACAGTGGATTTAAGAACTAGAGATCAAGAATAATGCACTGCAACAAAAAGCTGGACCCTATAACAAATGAGAAAATTATTCTTTGGAGTGAATGACCACCTAGTAAAAAAGAGAATGCCTGTCTGCATACCCAGCTAAACAACTTCATGGTAGGGGTGGAGGGTTATCTGTAAGATCAGTAACATTCCCAGATATATTTTCTCTTTGAAGTTCAATTTCCGTGGGCTCACTCAATCAAAGCTATTTATAGACATACATCTTTGAGAGTTCTAGTCTTAGTTTTCCAAGGTTGCATTTCTGGTCTTCCAACTGCTGCCAAGGCAGAATGCCCTGTTTTTGAGTCCATCAACCAAGAGCTCAAAGATGCTTACTTTCAGTTTTATGTAAAATTTGTCAAGAGATCTGTTAACTTCAGTATGGAAAGAGTTCCATATTGGAGACTCTCAGGACATTTCAAGTTCTTGCTGAAGACATCAAATGGAATCAAATTGTATTGATGGACCAATGTAGACAAAGCTTTGTAGATTCAGTCCAACATGAATCACCTAATAGACATATGGCAGAAACCCTGCAGTTCCTGGTCTCATCAAGCAATTCACCCAGATCAGAATACAGTTGACCCTGGCAGACTGAATACTATCATAGTGGAGTCATAACAATTCACTTCCTAACTGAGAACCACAACCACCCGACTGTGGAGGAGCCTATCTTGATTATTGCTATGCAGGTCTCCCCCTCCGGGACCAGAGTACCCACCTTCCATGAAGACTTTTGGAACATGACTCAATCCACTGTCAAGCAGAGGGTGTGGGGAGGAGGAGAGAACCCAAAAGTTCTGTGGTTTGAAAGTGGTTAATATAACCAACCTCCTGTTCCCAGCACCCCCTGTCAACCCAGACTTTCAATCTAGCCATTAGACTTCCATGCCCATAGACTTAAATTCTCCAGGCCTAGGTAACTTTACCTTAAAGCACTGGAAAACACTGGCAACTTCAACATACTTTTTAGACATAGGGCAAAACAAAGAAAAATGTGTATTTCTTTTGCCATTGGCAACTCTATATACTATGTACAGTATATACTATGGACAGTAGGAGCCTATAGAACTCAAAACTCAACAATGAGGGTTCATATGAGGAGTACTTTGAGCCTTTGGGCTTAGACATCTGCAATATCCCTGATTATCTTAGATTTGAGTGATATACTTATTATGACCTTGATATATCCTGTTCCCCTGTGTGTCTGGTTATCATTGCCTCTACGTGGACCCTTGGCATGAGTGATTAATTAGGTTTTCAGTGCCCCTGTTCACTCAAGCCACGTCTATTCACTGATAGTGAGGAGAAGGAAGTGTCCCAGGAGGTCTTTGGGGAAAAAAAACTTGTGTATTTTGACTCTCCTTCCACCTCTCCTCCTGAGGTTCTGATTTATTTATGAAGTAATATAAAGAACTAAAACTGCATCATGACTACATGAGAGCTAAATTACCAACAGTGTTGAATTGGGCCCCTAATCCCTGATCCCTGACTGGCTGGCTGGTCCTAGCTGGTAGGTGTTTTCATTATTCTGGATTGTGGGAAGCCTCCAAATTCATCCATGTCCACATAGAATCTCAGGATTAGAAAAGACCTCAGAGGCCAACTAATCCAATCTCTACCTGAACAGAATCCATCTACAACATACTATAAAATGGTAACCTCACCTTTATTTGAAGAAGTCCTACAAGGAGGAACCAACCATCTCCTGTGGCAGTGTATTCCACTTTGGGAAGCACTAATTATTAGTTTTTCCTAAATAAAAACCTAAATTGTCCTCTTTGAAATTTCTTCCCATTGTTCCAATTTCTGCCCTTGAAGCACGTAGAGAACAATTATTCCCTCTTCCGTGTGACTGCCTACAAAATCCTAAACCTTTATCATACCCTGCCCCAGTCTTCTCTTTTCCAGACTAAAGATCCCTATTTTGTTGCACTAATCCTCAGACAGTATAAGTTTGCTATCTTACATTGCCATTCTTCCTAAATGCAGCTCTCAGAACCAAAGATGCTGCTCCAGAAGAGGGTTGATTCAGATCTGAGAGGAAAAGTAGAAAATTAGTTTCATAATTGTCAGTATGACAGTGGAGTCCAAGTATAACTCTGAAGTCCAAGGACCCAAATTCAGATTTCAGCTCTCCTACTTCCATCTCTCCGGCCTTGGATAAATCATTTCACCTCTCTAAGACTATTTCCTCATCTATCAATTCAAGGGGTTTGACTATAGATGACCTGTAAAATACCTCCCAGCTCAAAAACTATCATCTATAATTCTAGTCTAGTTTGGTGACTTTGGGGCAATGAAAAACTCCAGTGGTTAATGAACTCAGCTTCCCATGAACTGCTGAACATGACAGGAGAGGAAAGAAGGAGAATACATCAATAATATGTCGATTTCATCTTGGCCGTCATATTGCCTTGTTTAAAATGGTTCTCCAGCTCCTATTCAGAAATCATCTCTTCAAGAAATTGGAGAAAAGCCAGTTCAGGCAGGGGAAGTTGAATTCATCAAAGATGGAGGTAGTCCTACAATGGAGAGCATCCATAAAACCCAAGATTTGGAAGCAATTGGCCCCCGGTTTTATCCTGTGCTTTATCCCATATTTAACAGTGTTAAGGGGTCCCTTGAACTTGTCCTTTTGAGTTGCCATATTTTCTAGAAATACTCAACCCAGAGAATGCAAGATGCCCTGAATGTGTCAAGGATGAAGCATACCCTCTCCCTAAGCTGACAAAATTTGTTGTTTGCACCCCAACCTGAATTCCCTGTGTGTCCTTGGGGATTAAGACAGGTCCCAGTCAATCTGCACTAGATTGAGAAACTGCTTGTGCAGCTGAGACTTTAGAGAAGCAGACCATCCTATCTTCATAGTCTAACAGTTCCCAAGGGAAAATAATGTTGACTTTTGCCATATTAATTATTCGTGATTTCTCCTCCCCTGCCACTCCCATTTAGGAAGAGATTTTTGTTTCCTCCTCTTTCCTTCATTGTAACCTCATAAATATGCAAACTTCTGTTTGGATTGTGAACTCTTTGCTTAGGGTTCCACATACATGTTCATTTCTCTTGTAATAAATCTAGGTATAACGCAGTGTCTCATGGATTTGTGATATTCTTTTTGATTAACAATAGTTCTTCCCAAAGCCCTCTCAGATTTCCTCAGACTCACAGAGGCTTTTCACTGGGCCCCTGGTATAGGTTCTGCCTTTTGGGAACTAAAACAGTAGTTTACTTTGACTCACAATAAGTATCCAAACTCAAGTAAAGCACTTGTGATAGATACAGATGTCCCTAATGTAGAAGTAGCAGCTCTTCATTATCAAGTCACTATCTTCCCCTTTTACTCTATAAAATGTTATGTATATTTTAATATACTATTACTTAAGCTGCATATTGTTCCAACTACTCTGGGAAAAAAATTTGAAATTACTTGAGAAAAGTTATTGAATTTTTGATCCAGAGATTCTACTATTGGGCATATGCCAAGGAAAGCAAATGAAAAGAAAGGTGCCATGAATATCAAAATACTTATAATAGCACTTTTATGCCAGCCAAAAAGAGAAACCAAGTGGATGTCCATCAATCATTGAATGATGGAATCGACTGTGATATATGAATGCAATGGAATAATATTATGCTATATATGAAACAAAGAGTATGAGAAAATGTGTATGAGCTTATAGGGAACAAAGCAAACAACACACACAATGACCATTAAAATATAAATGAGACTCTCAAAGGCAGCTGAATTCAGATTAAATGTAATTACCAATATTGATGCTAGAGGACAGATGCTGAAACACTCCTCCCCCAAGTAGGGTAAGAGGGAGGACAACAATAGATGCTGTTTATGTCAAGCTTAGACAGATGTAGTTGCTGTATTGGTCAGTTTTGCTTGATGGTACAACTTTATTATAAGAGGAGGTTATTAAAAGTCCAGGAGGTATAATAGGATTTGACTGTTAATTGTCACTAAAAATATAAAGATATCAAAAAACTTGCATTAAAACAGAAATAATGGACTCATTGTTCAAGGAAATTGTCACAGCAGAAAGAAATTGTACCTTATGGAAGAAAAAATTGATAGTATTAAAAGCATAGCATGACCACTTAGAGACACACCCCCATCCAGTCCAGTCAGCTCTTAAGAACCAAGAATAGCAATAACATGCCTAGAAATTAAACCAGGGGCAAATAAAGGGGCATCTTTTTATTTGACCAGTTTCATCTTTCTATCATCCATGGTCAGAGTCATTATGGATCTGCAGTTAAAACCAGTCCCATTCAATGAGAGAGTGGACACCTTGTGTTAGAAACTATAATGTAGCAAAAATTAGAGCTTCGGTATTTGATGACTACCCAGCCCTAACTAAACATTATAAAATTAATCCAATAGGAACAGGCTCAGGATATATAGAACTAAGTTCATCTGCCTGACATCCAAACAAGAAAAGCTGCTGGGGGAAAAGGAGAATGAGAAGGGTGTCCCATTAGCCACTACCAGGGTGTATATTCTCCTTCCAACCACTAGTCTCACTGTGAGGAGTTACCTAATGGACACATCTGTGAATATGCCATGACAGGTCAATAGTAGGAAAAAGAAGAAACAGCACTCAGTCACTGGGAACTTCTGCCGATCTTTTGTCTAGCATATGACTTACTTCCTGACATGTATTCTTTCATCCAATGACACTGGGCCTCCTGGCAATTCCACAAACAAGACATTGTAGGCACTTAATGTGTTTTGAATGAATAAATGAACTTTAGCATTAATCATCATTGAATTCTTCCATCTATGTAGTCACATATAATACTATATCTAGACCCTCAAATTGCATTACAGTTTTACCCTCATTATAGAAAGTAAACCTTCATTCCTCCAACAAAGGAACATCTCTCCATGGTCTACTACCCTCTGTTCCATAGCCAGTAAAAGAACAAATGTTAGAACAAGACATTTACTGAGCATTAGTCCACGCATACACACACACTACCACTCACCATGTGGTTTTGTTTTGTTTTTTTTCTTTCAGTAACACTACTTCTTCCTCCAAAATGAATATGTTGTCTTTTTCCTGGCACTCTTCACCCCAGGCTTGTTATTTCTTATCCTACCCCCATGCCAGTGACTAATGACTACTAGTGGGAATTGGAAGCAGCTTAGACTGGCCAACAATGGACGCAATGTGGCTAATGATTACTCTAAATGGTAAGTAGATCATTTCAGAGCCCTGGGGGAGCCCTCGTGTGTAAGGACCTACCTGTGACTGAATGCTAGGAATCTCCATAATGGGGAAATCCTCAAATAAACTGAGATAGGGAAATATAGGATATATTCCCTTCCTACCCTCCTCACCAAAAGCCTCCAGCCGAGCATGAAAGTGTTGGCAGCTCTCAGACCCCAGACATCATTGCAGCAGTAGAAAGATCCCCAGTAAAAACATAATAAAAATAATTGACATGTACTTATGTCATAATCTCATTTGATCCTCCTAACCCCTCAGTGATGTACTTGCTATAGCTACTGCTATATTCATTAATCAGATGATAAAACTGAGGCTGAGAAAGATTAAGTGGCTTTCCCAGGGTCATGTGGCTGGTATCTGAAGGGGTATCTGAACCAATGTCTTCCCTATTCCAAGTCACACTGTTCCCCTGAAGGGTACCCTAGGGCCATGCTCTAAGAGGGTATCTCCACATGCCCTAGAAAACTAGAAAACCTCCCTCTTGGGCTAGGCCTGGGTCTTTCTCCTTCTCCTTCCTCTTTCTTAAATTCAGTCTCTCTTACTTCTTATTTCTCCCTCCTATTCTCTTCTTCTCTGCTTATCCCGCCCCCCCCCCCCCCCGTCTCAATTTCATTCTCCCTCTTTTCTTGTATAAGCTTGTTTCTGTACTTCAGCTTTTTTGTCATCTTAATAGCCATGAGCACCCTCTCACTTTCCCAGGCCCCTTTGATCTCTGCCTGAGCTGGGCAGACTGCCATGGGCTGGCTGCGCCTTTCATCCTTCTCACTGCTGATCAGTAATAACTCCGGCCACTTCTTTTTTGAGGTTCTGAGACTGGAATTGCCACTTTCTTCTTTCCCTTTTTTCTGGATGAAGCATCATTTGCTTTGGCCCTGAGTCAGACATGAGCCTGTCCTAGCTCCTGAGTTGTGCATTAGGAATCAGGAAATTTCAGATACATGTTTTTTTCTTTGACACAACATAAATCAATTAACCTTAGTCCACATAGAAATGAAATTGTCCATTTTTGAATGAGTCTTTGAAGAAAACATTTGGAAAATCTCAGCTATTATTGCTTCCTTTAACTGTTATTATCAATCAACTTGGAAGTGGTTTTTCTGTTTGAAACATAACAGCCCTATTGTTAATATATCTTATGAATAATGCCACATTATGTCCATTTATTAATAAAGTGAGACAAAGGGACAAAAACAACTTACTTTAAACATTGTACCAAAGAATTAATTTGGAGTAGACTCCAAATTTGGGAGCTATAGAACTAATAAAACTAATATTAGGACTGAATATCAGTAGTCACTGAACTTCATCAATTATCTCATAAATAAAAGCATACAGGTAAATCTCAGTTAATCACAAATGACGTCAATTATTTTTTAAATATTTCATTGTGGGGGGGGGGGTCTTTGATAGGGGTGAGAAGTTATACTTCTTTCCCTCCCCAAAAACATCTTAACTCCAATATAACCCCTCTTCTAAAAAAAATAAATCTATTGAACAATGCAAATCTCCATAGCATGGAGCTGACAACGTATGCAGCAGGGTACATTCATAGTCTACCACCTCTCTATGAAGAAGAGCTAAACATATTTCTTAATTAGATCTCTAAAACCAAGATTAGTCATTACATTTTTGGAGTCTTCATTTTTAGAGATTATCTTTAGGGAACCAGGGTGTTTTCCACAATTTTCAACCAGCCAGGGCCCATGGTAGCCAGAATAAAACCCAGACTGAGAAGAGATATAAATTGGAAATGGTGAGGATCCTCATTTGAGCATTCAGATGTATGCATTTTCCATGCACTTGTGATGGCATCTATTTCACTATTTGTGTATTTGATTTAGAGTTTGTATATGTATGAGAGTATGGGTCTGACTATTTGTAGTTTGCCATGCCTATTTGAATATGTGTGTGCTTCTTATTTGTATTCTCTATGCCCATGCTGGCTCCCCCTCCCCTCATTTTTTCAGAGATAAATGAATGATAATTATAGTGATAAAGCCTACTTTTGTGTTGTACTACTTGGGAATCCCTGATTCTTCATTTAAAACAGAGCTAGAACTAAGAATTATACTGCCTGTGACAAATTCATGTAGCAACTGGTTAAAATTGGAGGAGATGGAGCTGTAAAGAAGACTGTGGGCATCATAATTCTAGTATGGAAAGCAGCCTTCCCCCTACAGAGTCAAGTCCATGACCTTTGGGGATTGAGAGGGAAGTCAATCCCCAGGATAGGAGTGCCATGATGATGGGACCCTGAGGTATAGGAATAGTGGTCACCATGAGGAGAAAGTACAGTAACCCCAGGGAGGAAATATTATTCCTCTCAATGCTTTTGGAGAATGCCTAGGTAACCTTGTACTTGTTGCAGCTCTGATTTAGCATTTCAGACCAGTTCTTTAGATAAAATTTCCTAAAGAATGAGCTTAGCATTTCCTATGTTTTCTTCGCTAATGTGTATTCATATCCAATATTTCTCTGTGTCCAAAGACTTCTAGAGCTCGTTAAGCTTAAGATTCAATTTAATTCAATTCAACAAGCATTAATTAAGTACCCACTATATGCAAGGTATTGTGCTAGGCATGTTAAATGCCACAAATCATGGATCCAGGGCATAAAAACAATATATTCCAGTCAAATGTGAACTACATAGAACAGGTGCTGTATAGTCTGTATTTATATAACTCAGTTGAATTGTAAGGATACCTCTTTTTCTGCTATGGGGGTATCCAACATTAACTTTCCAGGGAGTACAATGTCCCTGCTTTCTAGATTCATGGCTTCATGTGTCTGCATGTTTACCAATGGGGCTGCTGTCCAGCAGTTCCAACTCCTGAAAACTGCTTCTACCCCAGTGGTTGTCAGAGGTGCATGTGTTTCAGAGAGCTATAAGCAGTCTAATTTCAGAACTCAGTCTATTGAGATTAACCAATGTTTCTCTGTCAGCATTACTCCTATCCACAACTTCCCCTCCCTAGGGGGGATTTACTTGGTATAAGTCTATGGTCTTAGAATTTGTATAAACTTTTTCAGTGATCAGGTAGCTAGATTCTTGTCCAGGGGTTTGATTCAGAATAGAATGTGAAGCTAGAAAGGACATGGAGAGCTCATCTGGTCCACCCTATTGTACCTAGGTAGTTGAATATAGAAACTAACCAAGATGAATGGTTCTCTTTTATTTTAAAGAGTTTTCATTTTAAGATTCTCTCTTTCTCTTTTTTCTTCTTCTCTCTTCCCATCCCCTCCTTTCTCCTCCTGTCCTCTCTATCTCTCTGTCTGTCTGTCTGTCTCTCTCTCTCTCTCTCTCTCTCTCCCCCACCCCAAAAACAAATCCCTCTCAGAAGACTGGCCTCTACAGCTCCCAAATTTGGAGTCTACCCCAAATCAATGGATTCTCTCCAAATTAACTTGCTGTTAACATAGCTCATCAGGAATTGATTAAACTTCTCTTCAGCCAATCACAAGATATTTCCTCTGTGACTTCATCTGCTTTTATTCAGTGACCCAAAGCCCTTTTGATCATTTCAAATTGATTAAGGACTTATTGATACTTAATTTGATAGGTTAATTAGTTCAGTCTATCTCTCTGGACTTTTACTGATTAATGTGACTGAGTATGAATTCCCACCCCTATAATATGACCCTATCACCTCCCACAAATGATCATCATGTTATCACATGAAAAATTTTCAGTGACAGGGAACACTAGTAAAAAGTAGTAGAAGCTGAGATTCAAACCCAGGACTTCTGACTCCAAAATCAACTCTCTATCCTCTTCCTGTTTCCCCACATCTTTTCTTCTTCAGGCAAAAATAGTTCTAATGTTACATGGCCTCCTACCCCTCACCAATCTAGCTATTCTTTTCTGGAATCTCTCTAGTTTATTAATGGCTTTCCTAAACTAAAAGAGTATTAGTTTCTTTTGCCTTCCATTACCAGATTGTAAACTTCTTAGAATAGGAACCATGTCTTAACATTATTTAATCTATTTTCTCCTCTTGCTGTAACATAAAGCTGTGTATTCTTCCTTGTCACATGTTGTGGAGAGATAGAATTACTCTCCTTGCAATAACTAGTTGTAATATTGGGGACATAACAGTGAATTCAGATCAGATGCCAAGAACATTGCTGGGAAATGGGAGGTTTAGGTTTAAACTCACAATAGGTAGTGCACTAAGTAGAACATTTGACAGTCAGGAGGATCTGAGTTCATCCTACCTTAAACACTTATTAGCTGTGTGACCCTGGGCAAGTCAAATAATCTTTCAGGCTCAATTTCCATATCTGTAAAGTGAAGACAATAATAAATAGTACCTATCACACAGTTGGAACCAAATTGGATAATAAATGTAAAGTACTTTGTAAATTTTAAAATGCTATATAAATTTTAGCTACTATTATTCCCAGGATAAGAATATTTTACAATTGGCCAATAAAACATTTTTATGGACCAATTCTGACTGAAATGCATGCAACTTTTCTCCAAAGGCAGGGGTATTTAATGGGTCATAGAATTATAAAGTATATGAACTTGCAGAGAAATTTTTAGCTTAATACACCCAAGTGTTCATAACTATAGAAAATAACATATATAATATATAGTGAATCAATATATAGTTTAATAGTAACCCCAAAACAAAAGTACCCCCACATATCCCTGAAAAGAAGATGGAACTATATTATATAGCTCATTCTATTCTATATTATATAGTCTCATTCTAGGTTTTATTAAGTTTGTGTTAGAGGAGGAGTAACAGCAAGGATCCCAGCATACACAGGAGGGCCTGCTGTACAGGTTCTTAGATCGGCTTTTCAAAAAGGAAAGCAACTTTTGAGGGGTCAACAATCTACTTTAATAAAGCATGTATATCATTCACTTAGTTCAGGGGGAAAAGTCAACACCCTGAACTTCAGAGAAAATACAAACAGAAAGACCAACAGACAGGGCTTCCAACTGTCTGACCATAGACAATACATACTTTGTTACCAGAGAGAGAAGTAGGAACATATGAGTTTTCAAAACCTGGGGGCTCCTTAGCAACTACCCACATTCTCATCTGGCACACCAACCTACTTCCAAAAATAATCCCTAAAGTAAAATCTCACCTCAGAGTATATATACACTTTTCAGAGCTGGAGGGCATCACCCTCCTGACTCAGTGCCTCATTAGAAATTAACAAAAAGTATCCTAGGCCTATTAATGGGTGGGGAAGATCTTTGACTCTTCCCTCTACCCACCATTAACCTTACATTAACATTACAGGAGGTCTCATGATCTAGAAGCTCTGAACACCACTCTGAGGGATGAAGTGGTGGGAGGTAGAAAGCAAGAAAGAGGAAAGAAGATCAGGAGAAACAAAAAGTCAGAGATAGAGAAGAGAAGAGAACAGATGAGAGGATGAGGAAAAGGGGGAAAAGGTATTAGCACATCTTCATGATCCCTGAGTTCAGGGACTCAATCTACTTTGAGAAAGTCAAAAAGGATGCAAGAAGGAGAAGAAATAAGATGGAAAGCTATAGTTTGTGAGGACAGGAGAAAAAAAGTTGAAAAATAAGCTACCTGGCTTGCAGCCCTTGGAAGAGAGGAAAAGAATCTTGGAATGTGTCTTCCTTACTGGATGTCCAATAGAGATAATACTTATTCTGTATGCTGGCCTTAGCGGAGGAATAGCAAGAATTGAAGACTCAGTGTGAGTTTTCCCTAGTTTTTCACCAGTATTACAAAACTACCTTCCTGTTTGCTGTCATCTCTACAATCTGCTCCTCAGTTCTGGCTAAAATTGGAAGCAAAAATACTTGCTCCCCATTCCAGCTCTGGACCAGATCTGATGGTCAATGGGAAGGGCAGCCTTTTTAAAGCCCAAACTACTTTGGAATCAAGAGTTTTCTATCTGAAAATCAAAGCCACAAAATGGCAAATGAACAAAGGGAAATCATAGCAAGAAAAGAGGAAATAAATGGCATAATCAGAACCTATTAAACACAATTAAATGCTTTTAAAAATAATGAGAAAATCAAATAGAGGAATACCTTCAAAAATACCAAAATTAACAGAAAGTCAAATAGAGGTCTTGAATAACCCAATATCAGAAAAGGAAAGAGAACAAGCTATGAAGAAGCTCACAGATGGAGTGGGGAGAAAAGGGAAAACTCCTGGTACTGATCAATTTGAAAAGAATACTATGAAACTTTTCAAGAACAACTAATATCAGTATAATACAAAATTTTTTCCTCAAAAACTGAAAGCGCTCTACCAGATTCCCTTTTTGAGACAAATATAGTACTAATACTTAAACTATGGAAGGATAAAGTACAGAAGAGAACCGCAGACCAATATCATTAATGAATATTTAATAATTTTATATTTTAAAAACATCAACATATTCATTTTAAAAACAAAAATATTACCACATAATTAGGTCAATTGATATGGTATTTTTAAAAAGTCTTTGACAAAGTAGAATACTTACATATCCAAAAAAAAATACTTACAAAGAATTGGCATAGAGGGACCTTTCTATTATCATCAAAAGGACCTATCTAAAACTAAAAGCAAATATAATATGCAATGAGTTACACTAGAACCTTTCCCAATACATATGAGTAAAACAAAGATGTTTTCTCTCCACACTGTTATTTTATGTAATTCTAGAAATGCTAGCAAAAAGAAAAGAGAAAGAAATTAAAGGAGTAGAGATTGATAAACAAGAGATAAAATTATCCCTGTTTACTGAAATGACGGTTTACTTAGAAAATCCTAAGAAACGAACAAAGACACTAGTTAAGACAATAACTTCAACAAAGTTGCAGCTACAAACCCTCAAACATGACAGCATTTCTATGTGATAACAAAAACCAAGAGGTAATAACAGAAAGGAAAATCCAATTCTAAGAAGTACAAAATTCATAAGGTACCTTGGGATCCATTTGCCAAAGCACACAAAATACTTGTATAGATTCCATTTTAAAAAACCTCTTGAAGATATTTTTAAAACTTAAATAAATGGAGGAATATTCAGTACTCATAGTCTGACTATGTGAATATAACAAAAATAATAATACTACCAGACTTAATTTACAGTTTTAATGCTACCAATCAAATTATCAAAGAGATATACTCACAACTTAGTAAAACAATAACAAAGCTCATTTGGGAATGTAAATGATCTAGACTATCAAGGGAATTAGGAAAAGAACCAAGGATGAAAAGAGTCAAGGAATAGCACTTCTAGACCTTAAACCATTACGATGGTTTAAGCAGTCATTAAAATCATCTAGTATTGTTTTTAAAAAATAAAGTGACTAAAATAGTCATACTTTGACCTAGAGATTCCATTACTAGGCTTATATGCCAAGGCCAGTAATAAAAAGTCCCCATATATACCAAAATATTTATAACAGAATTTTTGTGCACGTGATTTGGGAATAAGGGGGAAACAGATACCCACCAATTGAAGAGCAAGTTTTTTCATTGTGGTATATGAATGTAAAGAAATATTATTAAGTTATGAGAAATGATGATGTTACAAATACAGAGAAATATGGAAAGATCTATTGATGAATAGATGTAAGGTGATGTAAGCAGAGACAAGAAAACAATTTACACAATGACTACAACTAGGTAAATGGAAAGAAAAACTACACAAAAAAACTCAAAGATCAGTGTTACAAATTATAAAGGATAAGCATGGCTAAAAACGAAAATGCACGAGGAGACACTCAGTTTCCCCTTGCAGAGGTGGAAGGTCCTTAATTGTTGTATATTGCACATATTTTCAGACTTTTTTCAATGTATTAATCACATATTCTGATTTTTTTTCCTTTTTTTCTTTAAAAAATACCATTTGATACACAGAATGGTTCTTTGAGGGAGGGGGAAGACAAGTGATACTAGAGGGAAAACAATGATAAAAAAGAAAATCAATAAAAACATAAGATAGAAGGGGAGACTCCTACTCTTTTAATAGCAGGAAGTCATTTGTGCAACACAGTCATTTGATCCACCCTTTATCTGAGACCTATTGTACCATCTGGAGCTAAGGAAGAGAAGGGAGTAGGGAATTATTAAAGCCCCATTTCAAATGGCTAGACATTAGCAATGTATTAATGCTTAATTATATTAGAAGTCTTCCAGAATAGGAGTCCCTGACTCTAATCCTTGATCTGTCCCTTACTAGCTAAGAGATTATAGATAGGGACTCAATGTTCTTCTCTGTAAAATGGGGAGAGAGAATTAAATGATAGCTGATATTTATATACCACTTAATTTTCAAAGCACTTCATCTTGATCTGGTGGTATAATGAAGAAAAGTACTGAACTTGGAATCACAGGTTCTGAGTTGAAATCTTGGCTTTTCTACTGACCTTGGAAAATCAATAAACATCTCTGGACATCAGTTTCCTCATATGTAAAGTGAAAGAATTGGATAATTTTACTTCTAAGGTTTCTCCTAGATTTAGGATCTTTCCAAATCTTGCTATATGTCATGTCTTTCCCTATTAGAATATAAGCTTCTTGAGGGCAGGCAGTGTCTTCTTTGTTGGTATTTGTATCCCCAGTGCTTAGCACAGTGCCTAGAATATAATGAATTCTTTTAAAAATGCTTTTTATCATTCATCCTAATATATGTTCCAATGATCTCATTTGATTCTCACAATAACCCTACGAGGTAGGTGCTGTTATTGTCTTAATTTTACAGATGAAGAAACTAATGATCAGAGAGGTTAAATGATTCATCCAGAGTCACAAAGACAGAACTACAGCATTTGGTATTCTAATTCTTCCTCTCCTGTCCTGGATAAATCACCTGCTCACATTTCTCAACTTGCCTTCAAGTAGAATGCTGGAGAAACGCAGTACACATATTAAAAATGGAGATCATAGGAACGGTGATGAGGCTAATAGGAGCTACTAAATAATCCCCAGAATCTCAAAGCTCTCCCTATTAAAAAAATCTCAAAGCTGGAAAGGACACAGAGTCAGATTGGAGTTGACAACCATGATTCTACAAGACAGCCCTTCACATACTTGAAGATAGTTATTCTCTCTCAAGTCTTATCTTCTCCTGCCTAAAAATATCCATTCCCATCCTTATGGAGCATGGTTTTTAGTCCTTTCCTTATTCTGGTCACCCTCTCTAGGTATGCTGTAGAGTGTCAGTCAACATTACTTTTCAAAAGTAGTCCCTATCACTGGATTGTTCACTGAAGTTCCAGCCCCAAACATTATTGCTTTCTATGTGACTCGTGGCATCACTACTGGGGATTCCCAGGACTCAAGAACAAAAAGAATTATGCCACTGGTAATATCTGTCTAAAGTTCCTGTTCCTCACTGGCCATTTTCTCCTGAGTTTCAGGTATATTTAACTGGAAATACTCATCTCTTTGGATGATGACATCAGTGAGAAGGGGGCTGGAAGGAATTTGCCAGTGTTGCCCTCTGCACCAGATCTTGGTGGCCCATCTTTTGAGCCACACTTTTCAACCTTTGTCAATGCTATTGCCTATATTCCACCATGGGAATCATGTCTGTAGCCTCATTCTGTACTCTTAAGGGTGTGGGGGAAGAGTTACAGGGGGAGGGGGGTTGTAGCTTGATATTTCTCTATCTAATTAAAATCTTTAAGTCTCTTCTATAACAAATGTCCTCTTTATGTTGGGGAGAGGAAATGTAACCATAACTACACAGCACCCCCCAAGCCCTAGTCTCACTGTCACAGCCATAGCTCCTGCAGAAACACAAAGCTAATTGGTTTGTGCAGGGGGCTGTGTGGCAGCTCGTTAATTTTCTGTCATCTGACCTTTACCTGAAGAACATGATCCTCTGGGATAGGGATCATCCCAGACGTGTCTGAGGTGACTAATGCACCAAATGAGAATCTCCAGGTGGCTAGCTGCTCACAGCACTGCTAGAATAAGTTCTAAGGGGTACAGTACTCACCACGGGTATTGGGATAGAATTATGCACTAGGAATGTCACTGCCTTGGGAAATGGGGGGAGGAGAGCAGAGTCTTCAGTTACTGTTTTCAGTGAGAATCTCTGATAGTGGAAATGGCATTTTTCATGAGTCCTGAGGCTTGTAGAAGTCCTTTATGTGATTTTATTACCAACAGTAACAACAGAGATTTGGGGATGGCTGGGAGGAAGGTGTTGTCTGGTTGGTTGTGATTATTCTAAGGAATGTAACAGTTTTCCTGATCTATCAGCAGACATTCCTATCCCAGCCAGTTTAATTAACTTTTGTCATGTGGTTCAGTGAGTTTAGAAATGCAAAATTATCTGGCTGTGTCCAGAGATTTGTCAAACAAAACTTTTTAAAATAACATTTTTTAAAAATACCTTCTATTTACTGTAAATGGGGTGGGAAGACAGTGGGGAGAAGACTTAGAAAAAGCACATACGCACATCCAAGTACAAACACAACTACTCTCATACACAATGTCTTTGATTTGAAAAATATGAACCATCTGTAAAGCACAGGAAGAACAAGCTAAAATCCAGAATATTGACACATGCCCTCAGCAAAGGTACCATGACTGCCTTGGAGAAATGAAGGAAGAACCAGACTCCAGAGATGAACCAAGAAAGACAAATATAAACTTGAGAACAGAGCTTTATGTCTTTTAATTCTCCACCTTTTCCACCATCCCCTCCACAGTGCCTGACACACAACAGGCATTTTCAGAAATGCTTACTAAATGATTTGTTGATTAAAAGACTGAAAAGGGAAAGCTGATGAGGAAATGTTTTACAAGACACCAGTTTACTAACAGTTTAAAGCCACAACTAGTGGCTTTAAAATGAAAATATTTTCTGTCTGGCAGATCTAGAAGTGACTAATGAAAAAGAAAATGATAATTTCTCTTAAATGTCAGTGGAGACTATGAAGGAGAGATTGGTTTCAGGCACTTCCTCTTCAAACAAACCAAAGATGCGGCACATTTTTTTAGGAAGCATTGTCAGCCTCTGCATCAAAAATACTTGGGAGAATCTTAATATTCATTTGCACAAAACCGAAAAAAAAAACCCAACCTCATCTCTCTGGATTTGCCATCACTTGATCCTGCCTGAATTAGCCAGAGTAGTTAACTCTGTGCCTCTTATAGAAAGAAAGACTCAAAAAATTATAATGGAGACCAAGGGCTCCTGGTCCCATGCCAATCATGAGAGAGTCCCATGGACTGAGTAAGGTTGGAGCTGGGTGCGTACTGGCGCAAGACTTCAAGGTCAGACCTACAGCAATGGAGAGACCCAGTCTTTCCCTCAGAGAATAGCTAGTTCTGGCATATCTGAAATGGGCAACCTTGGGAGGAAGTCTTCCTCAGCTCAGGAGGTTGAGTGAGGACAGTTCAGGACCCATGGAAGGAGGGGAGAGAATAAGGCACAAAATAACATTCTGCCCTCCATCATCTTTTAAATACCAGCCCATCATGTTTTAAGATTTAATTAGTGTGTTGAATTTTGAGCATCAGAGTTGCCTACCTGACCACACGAAAGGCATTATGTTTCATGGATTGTGTGTATGTGTATATTATACACTTGCAAATATAATATATACACATATACAGTACACATATACAATATACAGACACAGACATTCAGAACAAAGAAGCTGTTTCCTGGCTAGAGGCCAGCTGTGGAACATCGTGTGCTACACTAAGATCAACATTTAAAGGAAGGGCAGGTCACTAGGCTTCAAGAAGGCACTTTCCAGTTCTAAATCCTGTAATTCTGTGAGTAGTGTTAGAACTGTTCAAAGCTACTATCCACAGAAAAGGTTAACCAAGAAAACTAGCTATTTTATAAAAAGATGGATGGGCAGCAGGGGATAAGGAAGAAGAAAGAATCAAAGAAATCTTCAAGGTTTGAGCCTGGGAGATAGGAGGCAGGTTTCATCAAGGCTTAGGAAGGCAGATTTCATAAAAGAGGTAGAATATAAGTTCCTGAGGGCAGGGACTCTTTTATTTTTTTCTTCATATATAGAGAGATCATAACCTGAAAGAGAAAACAACTTCAAGGACCATGACTGCATTTCAAAAAGGAATACGAGGTATGGATTTGAGACAGGAAGAGACCTAGAGGTCCAGCTGAGTTGACCACACAGCAGAAATGTTGAACCTAAGGAGACCTGAGTACTCTACAAAGAAATAAAGGACTTCCAAATCATTTAGTATCAGGAGTTATGAGTTACCTTTCGCCATACATGTAAGGAGGGGCAGGTAGGTGGTGCCATGGATAGAGTACCAGTGCAGGAATCAAGAGGACCTGAGTTCAAATCTCACCTCAGGCACTTAACACTCACTAGCTGTGTGACCTTGGGCAAGTCATTTAACCCCAACTGCCTTACCCTGGGCCATCTCCAGTCATTCTGGACACTGGATTCAGATGGCTCTGGAGGAGAAGTGAGGCTGGTGACCTGCACAGCCCTCCCTCACTCAAAACAAAGTCAAGTGCAAGTCATGTCATTATTTCTCTGATGGCATGGTCTTCTTCAGTAATGAAGGACAAACACACACACACACACACACATGTAAGGAAATATGTGTGGCTTGTTTCTTCAAGTTTGACCAATTATTCTCATGGACACTGAGTATTTATGGTAAAATGTACTCTAGATGGGGGGGAAGGGGTGGATGATATGTTTTTGTACTTATGGCTCTTATTATGCCATTTGAGTAAATGCCTAGGTTAAGAACTAGTTAAGCCTGATAGCTGATTGCTAAGGGGAAGCTCTCTAATGGGAGCTTATGAACTGCAATAGTAAGAGTAGCCAGGGTTACTCCTAGAGCCCAAGGTATGCTCTGAAGACCCAATCCATAAGTTAGGATACAAGTTAGAGGAGTAACACGGAAGTGTTACATACATAAATAAAAATGAAATCATTTAGGTGTAGGAGATGACTAACTATTCCCCCCCCCCCCATCTTTTCTTCAGACTAAGCATCCTCATTTCATTCAATGAAGCTCTCACATGACACAATCTTTGAACAACTCATCATCCTAGTTGTACAGCACAGTAGGAGACTGGATGAATAACCAGAAGACCTGGCTTTGAATCCAAGACTCCTACTTACTACCTCTATGAAGTTGGGGAAGTCATTTAACCTCTTTGTCATCTTTAAAGTATAGGGGGAGGGGAAGGAAATGATGATTTATCAAGCACCTATACTGCACTAAGTCTTTTTTTATAAAACATCATCACACTTGGTATTGAGGAATTAAGGGTTCAATGAAATGATTGCTAAGGTCCTTTTCCAACTCTAAAATCCTATCCACAGCTATACAGTAGATGTTTCAGCTTGTGGCCCTGAAAACGTGAAAACTGATTCTAATGCACCAAATGTGGTCTGACTGGACCAGGATGATCACCTACCTACTTCTGGATTTATTGTTTCAAACAGCACAATCTGAAAAAAAAAATACCTTTTTGGCTGTCATGTCATCTCTTTAACTCACATTGAAACATACTAAACCACATCAAATCCTTTGTTGCACAAACCACAACGTCCCATTCTCTGCTTGAACAGTTAGGTCTTTTAACCCCAAAATAAAACTTTACATTTGTCCATATGAAATGTTGTTTTGTTAGATATCACCCATCATTCTAGCCTATCATGATCCTTTAGCATCTCCATTCTGTCATTTGGGCTCAATAAAAACATAAGGATTCTAAAAATGAGAGTAGTCCAACAGTAGAAGGGGCCACATCATGAGGTAGTGAGTTGCCCATCACAGGAAGTCTTCAAGTGGAGATTGGAAGATCACATGTTATAAATGGTATAGCGGAGATTCCTAATCAGGTATAGGCTCAAGTAGATTAAAAACCATTATAAGGGTACCATAAGGTTAAGCAAGAGTTTTTTACTACTATTCTTGTAAAGTAAATAGTACAAGTATTTTTATTCATTTTGCAGATGAAAAAAGCTAGACAGAGAGGCTGAGTGGCAAAGATAAGACTAGAACCCCTATTTTCTGCCATAAGTCACATCTGCTCCATTACAGCGTGTACTTCACCTAGAGATGACCAAAAGTCTCTTGTAGCTGAGAGTCTATGACTAGGAAAGAAAGTAGAACAAATGTATCCCTTTGTCCTTTCTTACAGAAAGTTTGTTATCAGCTTAACACTGGACACAAGCTTCTCTCCCTCAACATGTTCCCTTGGAACCAAACAGCCCCAAGAACAATTAGAAGGGTTTCCATCAACCAAGTTGGTCCATGTTTCACTCAGAAACTTGTTTTACTTGAAAGTAAAGCTCAGTTCCATTATCATTACTTAATGTCAGTGTAATGCCAGCATGAGACCAAGGCTTTGTGTAAGATATATCATCTCTACAAACTTCAATGTGAGCGGCACAGAATAGGAACACTGCATCCCAACTTCCCCAAATGCGATCAACCATTGATATTGATGGGGGACCATCAATCACTTGCACAAGGCTTTTAACTTGTCTCATTTTTAACTGAGGTTTACCATGCATTACAATGGGATATTTAAAACCTTGTATACATTTTATCAAGCCTTCATGACCACTAAATGCTTTCTGGTTTGCAGCTCTAAATATTATTCATTACTTCTGACGAGGCAGTATGGGAAAGCTAGAGGAAAAGAGCGAGAGTAGAATTTGATTAAAAACAAGTAAGGAAAGAGAATCCAGAATGGGACTAGGCCCCCTGCGTACAAGCCTTTTGAGTCCTGCTCCTGAATACATCCCACAGGATGATGCAAACACTTAGTGATGGGTGTGGTCTGGTAAGGACTGGAAGGCCCTCCTGAGCCAGGGGTCTGAACAAGAGAGGAATCTACCATTAGGTTAGAAGGTTGGTGAGGGGGCTGTTAAGGTATTTCACAGGAAAGCAAAATGATCCATGTCATAGAATCACAGAATTTGAGAGCTGGAAGGGTCCTCAGTGGCCAGCTTTTCCAACTGATGCAAAATTTTAGAGTAATTCCTCATTATCAAGTCAACATCTCCCTGCACTGTTGTAAGCATGGGACATACACATACAAGCAGAAAGATACCACCACCCTCAAGGAACTTACATTCTAATGGGGGGAGACACAACGTAAGAAGTATCTTATGTATCATGTCTTCTGATCCTTCATAGGACAAAGATGGAGAAATCAACTGCCTCAATATGTAACAGCTAGCAATTAAAAAAGGTTTTTTAAAAAGTAGACCAGTAATGCATAAAGCAATAGGTCCATACACCACAATGGGTTTCAAATGAATACATGGCCTAGGTTTATTTGAAGTCACATCTTAAGAAAACTAAAGGAAAAAGAAGGAAATAGTATTGGATGTTTGAATTGGTTGAAGATTGGCAAATTCACAGTAGAAAAGTTAAAAACATAAAATAATCTTTTATTAAATTAAATTAAATCTTTTATGAATTTTTTTATTAAATGCAATAGCATTTTAACTCACCCAAGAAGAGGTCTTGAACCTAAAATAAAATTCCCAGATGCATGGATATGAAGAAACAGTGGTAATAGAGAGAGATGCTTATGAGCAAAGGTCTAAGTTGCCAGACAGGGTAAATACAATCAGGTCTTAGTCGCTGGAGGGATCTCTCACCTGAGCCTTGAGTGTACTTACTGGATTACTACTCTGGGAGGAATGATAGGATCAGCTGTGACCCCTTAGAAAGGCTGCTGCGGGACCTGGCACACAGTGTCCACAAGCTTTCTGGCTCTTCCTCCTCAATGTGTTGGGATACCTGGGGTCTTGATTTCCTTCACAACAGGGAAGTTCTCTTCATGGTGGTCATGGCTTTTCACAGAGTTGAGATAACAAGCCCAGTTCCACTCCTCCCTTTAGGCATCACAGCTGCAGGAGTCATCCAGACTGACTTTATAAATAGTGAACCATTTCCAATAGATAAATACAAAAAGATGATGAGTGTTTACATAATAGTGTGGTTTATAAGATAACTAACGTTCACATATTTATAAGACTTTAAGGTTACCAAAGTCCTTTATACGTATTATGCTATTTGGTCTTCATGGCAATCTTGTCATGTTATTCATATTATTCTCATTTGATAGATAAAGAAATTATCACTCAGAGACTTACAGTGACTTGACCAGAGTCACACAGCTGGGGAGTATGTGAAATAGGATTTGAAACTAGGTCCAACACTCCATCTACTACACCAAGGTGCCTCTCTATATTTACACAAAGGCATAGGGGTCAAGTAAGTAGGGAGGTGTCTTACTACCTTACAACATTTTGTCACCAGATCTTTTATGACAGCTTAAATCCAAAACAGCAGTTAGGTGGAACGATGGATAAAGCACTGGGCCAAAAGTCAAGAGGACTGAATTCAAATCTGACCTCAGATCCTTTCTAGCTATGTGATCCTTGGCAAGTCACTTAACTCTATTTGCCTCAGTTTCTTCATCTGTAGAATGATCTGGAGGAGGAAATGGAAAAGCACTCCAGTATCTTTGCTAAAAAAAAACCCAAATGGGATCGAGAAGATGATGCCAACTGAAATGACTGAACAATTAACAACTGTGTTTTAAGAAAGTAGATCGGGGGGTCACGCTGCCCTGAAACATCCTGTTACCAGATAATTTATGACTGCCTCCTCCAATTTATTGCATTGCCTCTGATCTACCATTAGAAAGGAACAGTGAATTCTTTTATCATATTTTTCATTCCTCCAGTTTTATAGCATTGAAGTGTCCTCCATTTAGCTTCTCTCTAATGTGTAATAGAAAGAGCCAGGAGAAAAGAATCAAAATTCCTGCTCCCACATTTACTGTTTGCCCCAATGTGGGCAGTGAGAGGAACCATGAAGAAGTGAAAAAAATTCTGGATTTGAAATCAGAAGACAAGGCTCTGGATCTCTGCTCTTCTATTTACTTTCTATGTGACTATGGGTATTTCGCTTCCTCTCACTGCATGCCAGTATCCTAGTCTATAAAATGAGAATTGGACAATGATCTTGAGGGTCCTTTCCTACTCTAAATACTATGTCTTAAGTCACTCCTCTTCTCTCAACCTCAAGTGTAAAATGAGAGTGATAATATTGACATGACCTACCTTTCAGGGCTATTGAAGAGTGCTGTACAAAGCTTAAACAATCATATAAAATTCAAGTCACTAGTATACTGCAGGTCTCTGCAGATACAATTCAATACCCATTTATTTAGTACCTATTCTGTACAAGATCCTATGCCTAGTGCTATGGACAAAAGGATGAAAAATGTCCTAAGAAGTTTATAGCCTACTAACAATTCAATAAATTCAATTCAATTTGTAGGGAAACTGAGGATGGCACATGACAAGCACAGTAACATTCCAGTGGAGACTACCTATGCAGCAGTCACCAGGAGACTAACAGACACTAAATGGCGAGACCAGCAAAGCCCAGTTGGGTGCCATACCCAGCAGAGGTGTCATACCTAGTGAGGAGCAGATCCATTGAGAGCAGCACAATGACACAACCAAAAGACATAGTGAGAGGCAGGGGGCATTACAGTGGCAGAGGTGTGAGTTGCTCCCACCAAACATTTTCCCCACATATGGATCCCTTATATGGGATCACTATGAATGCTCATTCTTTTCACTGGTAGTTTTTACATTTTGTATTTGTCAGAGACTGTACTCTATGCTCATTGGAAAAAAGGAAATGGGATACTTGATTGAAAAATCTTCTTGCTCTGCTATACCATTAAATGTTCTTTGCTTTGAACTAATTTTGTCCTGTGACTGAGTAGAGAAAAAGTAAACATCAATGTAGATCCATAAGGGATAATTTTGAATGGATGTGGATCCAGAGTAGCTTGAACCTAGGATAAATGCTCTGGGGTCCTCACAGGGTGAGCTAACCCTGACGGAACCAGATTCTAATTCAATGGAATACTAGGTTAGACATAATGGATACAAAGACAAACCCCAAAAAAATCTTCTCTACCTCCAAGATTCTAATATTCCACTCATAATCAGAAGATACAACATTTAAAGCATGTAAGTAAATGCAAGACAATATGATAAAGGAGAAATTGCTAATAGCTAGGGGCATCTTGAAGGATGCCTAAAGTGAGCTTTGGAGGCAGCTAAGGCTTCTAAGAAGTGGAACTAAAAAGGAAGTGAATTCCAGACATGCAAAAGAAAAGAGAGAAGAGATAGAGTGCTGAGGTTGTCTGCCTTTTAAAGCACTTAAGTATGGGAAAGAGCCCTAGGCTGGCAGCAAGTTGAACTGGATGATCTGTCAGACACTTTCCAGCTCAAACATTTTCTGTGCTTTCAACATGATTTTTAGGGATGATGACTTTCCTAAAGCCTAGCACATCACAACCAGTTCCTTAAGGCCTTCATTTTTTTTTTTTCATTCAGAGATAAGTGAAATGCAGATGAGGCCAGCAGTGACGAAGTCTTGGCACTGTTAGAATACTTCTAGTCTAGGAAAGCTCTTTCCCTAACATTTGGGTGTGATGTAGCTAGTCTTTGTTTTTAGTTTCAATCAGGATAAAGGGTCTGCCAAGCCCAATCCAGGGCCTAAGGATTAAAAAGACAAAAAGAAGGCAAAAGACAGAGTTCATTCCCTCAAATAGTTTATCATCTTCTGGGGGTAGAGGACCAGATGACACAGTGGCAAGAGCTCAGGACTGGAAAATTAGGAAACCTGAAGTCCAGTCCCAGGTTTTACACTTATTAACTGTGACACCTTGAGTAAGTCTCCACATTTTGTCAAGTCTCATTTTCTAGCTAAACAGCAGCAGCCAAAGGCTAGTTCCTTGCCCATGTTTTTGGATGGACATCAGTGAGGCAAAAGAAAGGTGCCCAAAAGAAGTCCAGCACTGAGATTCAAAAACTTTAAGGGGGTATGCTATGTAGAGGCTCACAATGGTGGTATTACATTGCAAAGATGTAGTTTTTATTTATTATGAAAGAATTGTGGCCAGATTTTAAATTGACAGAATGGATCACCTCTTATACCAATGACCAAGGTCAATCAGAAAGACAGAAGAAGCTGACCCGAACTCAACTGGCCACATATCTGTACAAATACTGTTCACACAATGTCTCCCAAGCAACCCTCTCAGGAAGAAGTTATGAAAAGTGATGGGATCATCTGCATGTATAGAAAATGGGTAAATGTTTTTGTTTAGTTTTATTTTCTATTTCTCGTGACCTAGTGATTTTTATAAGAGTCAGAGAAGAGTTTTGAAAGTGGTATCTGTAAGGACTGATTATAGTGGAAGGACAAATGTTATCACAGAATATCTAGCAAGACATTTATTTTAAAAAGTGGACTAGGTGCATGATAATGCATACCTGCAATCCCTGCTGTTGGAGAAACTGAGGCTGGTGGATCA
This sequence comes from Notamacropus eugenii, assembly GCF_028372415.1. Lineage (NCBI taxonomy): Eukaryota > Metazoa > Chordata > Mammalia > Diprotodontia > Macropodidae > Notamacropus > Notamacropus eugenii. Next base: position 543,455,389 of record NC_092872.1, on the reverse strand, counting down.
CATGAGCTGCATTTGGGCTAAAGTGATTGGACCACTAAGTCTGGTACTAATATGAGGAGCCCTCAGGAGTGAGGAGGGTCACTAGATTACCTTGAGACACAAACTGGCCAGGGGAGAAATTGAACAGGTCAAACTTTCCATGAAGATCAGCAGTGGAATTGACCCATGAGTGGTCACTGCAATTCTAGCCTGAGTAAGGTGGGAAGCCCCAGTTGATGATTAGATAGAAAGATAGATAGATAGATGATAGATAGATAGATGGTTGATAGATAGATAGATGGATAGATAGATAGATAGATAGACAGATAGATAAATAGATAGATAGTCAGAGTAGACTATGTAGCACTATGAAATTTGCTTTCCTCATCTTTGCTGGTCCAATAAGAACAATAAAGCTTTTTGAGTAACAAAATGAAAAGTCTTAATCTCTAAATTAACTTGAAAGCCCTATGGCTCTTTCCAGCTCTAAGTCTATGATCCTACAATCCTATGAACTGGTCCGTCCATGAGCTATCGTAGAAAGAGCACACAACTGGAACACGGAGCTCAAGAGCTAACATACAACTCCCTGTGCATCATGATATAAGGCTTTGAAGATTCCTTCATGTTTTCAAATGTCTGTTTTTGGGGAGATAAGAGAAGACCAGCCAAGGCCAGCAAGAACCAAGTGCTGGGGCTGACCATCAGAGTACCTCTAGACTAAAAAATGTCTTCTCCCCAAACCTTTGAGTATCAAACAGTGTCTCCTGACTAAAGAAAGACAAACTGGTGATGCACAATTTCTCAATTAAATAGTAATTTAAAGTCTGCATTCTTGTTTGGCATGTATAAACCATGTGTTTATTAGAGTGAGAAACAGTGATATTTATAGAAATGTTCTCTGTTTGGCAGGTCCTGGAATTTTCATAAACCAGTTTAGTTCATTGGCTTGGGACACCACAAACTCTTCACAAAGGGTTGGTAGGGAATCTGCCAACTACAAGAGGGAGGGAGAGATATGCATATGTTTCTACATGTCTCCCTCAGGCTCAAGTGATACCAAGACACGCTCTGGGGAATCGAGGCCTGCCATTGGCTCTATACCAGCAGATCCCTTGTAAGGGACAAGAGCCTCGAGCTGCTATTTACCTGGTGTTTATTTTTGTAGATAAAATGGAATAAGGATCAAAAGGGAGCTAAAATACCTTAAATATTCAGGAAATACAATGGCCTGAGTGGAAAAAAAAAAGTTATTACCCACACACAGTCTAGGAACAGAAGAATTTGACCAGTGGTACATGAACATTTTTTTCTATTTTAGTAACTGTATTTTAACATAATTGGTTTCCCTTGTAATCCTAGATATTTTAATATACACATTTAAAGATATCTCTTCTGAGAAGAAGTCCATAAGCTTCACCAGACTTCCAAAGGGGTCCATGATGCACAAAGATAAAGAACTCCTGTAATAGAGACACAGAACTATTGACAGGATCCCAGAGAGTTAATCAATAAGAAAAAGGAAGGTAGGGTTCCTGAGGACCTTTTGAGATCACTTCTCATTCCAAGCCCCATCTAACTGATTCTAAAAGCACTAGGGGAATCAGGAAGGGTTCATGTAAAACCAGCCCTGGAAGGGAATAGGCCACAAGAAGAACATCCCTTTTCTAACCTGATAGCTCCATCTAGAGGGTGAGAACCAAGGCACTAGACCTGCCAACTTAGAACCATAGATTCACAGAGTATTAGAGCAAGAAAGGAAGAGTTCACTTCATTGCTTGCAAGTCCCCCATCCACCTTCCCTAGGACACCTGACTACTCCATTCTAAACCCCTCCTACCCAGAGAACCCAAGCCATTTCTCTGTGCACCTCTGCCTCCCATGGCCTTGAACATTCCCCTGCTGGCTTCACTTACTTCTGATTCTAGTCTCTTTAACAGCCCACAGGGGTGAAAAGCTATTGTTCCTTGGAGAGATGTGCAAGACGTTAAATGTTCATGGAGTCTATATTTATATGAAGGATTATATCAGGTAGTGCAGACTTGAAGAAAGAAAGAAGGAAAGAAAATAAAAGGAAAAAGAAGAAATAATGGTGCTATATATATGGAGGGGATAAAAGTGAAAAAATGGGGTTGCTGAAGCAAGGATGGAGATGTCACTGGGGTCAGCATCTGAGGAATTCTAGGTTATTTTAGAATGTCTGAGGAAAACAAAGAAGCAAGTTGGGAACATGGGCACATTGAGAGATGGGGTGGGGAGTTCACAGAATGGTGCTCCACTGCCATTCCCTAAACCCAGGAGTCTAAGTAGAACCTTGCTTACTCCAGGATCAAGTCAAGAGGTTTGAATACATAGCAGCCTGCCCCACAAGTGGCAGACTGTCATGTTGCTCAGCGGGTGCCTAGGGGAAAGAGAAGGGAATGACTGATAGCTTCCTTACTCATAAGTTTTCCCCTGAAGTTTTCTATCTCATCCATTACCTTGGGATATATAGGGTTGCCACCATTTGTATATGGGTGCCAGAGGGGTCCCTGACATATAAAAGAAAAATAATCCATGGAACAGAGACACAGTTAGAAATGCTGATAGGACGCTAGAGAGCTAATAAACAAGAAAAGGGAAAGATGAGGTTCCCAAGTACCTTTTCAGAACATTCCTCATCACCACCCCCAACTCACTCAACTACTTGCTTCTCTCTTGCTACTTACATAATTTTTATGTTTTGATGTTATTGGTGATTCAGGGATAGCCTAGCAAGAAAATATCACCCTGGACATGGTCTCAGATGATGATTTGCACAATTAATTACCCTCCCCCAAAAGCCAGGGTACTCGAAAAACAGCAGGGTACTGGAGTCAGACTTCTCAGAAACTTTAAACCTGTGTTACACTAATATTCAATGTCTTGCTTAACCTGGGAAGATATTGCCAGTCTGATCTTTTTTTCCACTGTTTCCCATACTGATTTCTCCCCCTAATTAAATCCATCCAGTTACTATAAACTGAATATGAAATGTCCCTTTCTCATCTGCCTTTGTCGTGATGTTCCCCTTTTCAGAAGGTTTGCCCACTGCTTCTTCTAATGCTGTCTTTCAAGGTCTATCTCCAATCCCACCTCCTTGAGGAAAGCCTTTCCCCACACACTGTGTGCATTGAATTATTTTATGGGTCTCATTAAATGAGGGAGGAGTTGCATATGAAAGAATTATAACTCCCAAGAACTATTCCTCAGTCAACAGGATTTATTCTTTCCAAAAAGAAAACAAAACAGAATCTAGCCCCAAGCGATTTCAAGCTCAGCTTCTTGAACAGTCAAAGGGGCTGTCAGCAAGCCTGGGTCCATCTCTTGTGCTTGCCTGGCCCTGCTCTTCTCATTCATCCCTAAATACAAGAAGTTTTGCATTTTCATTACCCTCTCTAGAGTAAGGTCTGAGTACATTAACCGTGGGTAGGCCCCAGGGAGGGCAAGTAACTACAGATGGTAAATTGCCTGACTAGGGAAGTAGAGATTGTTCTCATGGTACAAGCAGAGCCCTGGTTTAGACTCAAGTCCTTGAGAAGCCCCTGGCTGTACTGTGTTCATCTTCAAGCTACAGGCTCAACGATTGCTGGTGAACTAAAGGAACGCTTATCTTTTGTCCTTTTTGTAAACTAACAAATCTTTCTCATCCACTCCCATTCCATCTACCCCATTCCTCCATCCCACTGAAAAAAATCAAGAAAAAAGAAAACAAATTCCTCTTAATGAATATACATGGTCAAGCAAAACAAATTTCCTCATAGGTTGTGTACAATATGTCTGTCTCATTCTGCACTCCATCCTCTCTTTCAGGAAGTGGATCATCTGTGGTCATTGGGAATCATGGACACTTACTGAGCCAGTTACAGTTTTTACAGTTTCCAAGCTGTTTGTCTTTATGGTGTTGTCATAACTGTATAAATTGTTCTGCTGGATCTGTTCATTTTTTTCTTCACCACTGTACAAAAGTCTTCAAATGGTTCATTTTTTATATTACTGATGTTTAGCATAAATTATCACTCAGTTTCTGTTCACTTCACTCCGTATCTGTTCATATAAGTCTTTCTATGTCTTTTTAAAATCAACTATTTCCTCATTTCTTACAGCACAGTAGTATTCCATCACATTCGCATACCACAGTTTATTCAGCTATTACAAAAGACTGAAAGGAGGAAGGCACAGACTTTTTTCAACAAAAGGTCACTTTAAGAAGCCCCTTCTCTATATCTAAAAGGAATAGCAAATTATACTTAACAGATGTGCAGTTTTGTGTGCGATCATCTTTTTTTTATTATACTGCGTTATTGGAAATGTTTGTGCTATTCCATAAATTAAAAATAAAATAACCTTTAAAAAAAGAAGCACCTTCAATTGTCTTTCATTCTTTATTGATCTATAGATTGATTTATTCATTCATCCTTTCAACCCCAGCACATTTGCTGAACAACTACTCTAAGGATTTGTTGAAGGAAAGGGGGTTATTCATCCTGGTGAAGAGATGACTTTGTGAGGATACAATATCTATCTCCAAGTACATAAAGTGGTGTCATGTGGAAGAGGGATTGGGTGTGTTCTGTTTTGCCCCAGAGGGAAACACTTGGTGAAAGTTATAGATTTAGGCTTAATATAGTTGCAGATTTAAGCTTACCAAAAGGAAAAACTTCTTAGCAACTGGAACATTCTAAAAGGAAAATGACCTATAGGAGATCATTGGAGGTTGCCAAGCAGAGGTTGGATTAAATTTCATCAAGAGCTTTGTAGAGGGGATACTTGCTAAGGAACAAATTAGATTAGATAATCTGTGAGATCTCTTCTAACTTGGATTCTGGGAATTTGCGCTAGGGTCAGAAACCTATGCTTGGCACTACAGGAATAGAAAGAAAGCAGCCTTGGGGTCATGAAAATTCCAGGTCCAAACTCTCCTTCCAACACTTCTTAGCTATGTAGTCATGGGCAAAAAGATTTCAGGGCTCTAAGCCTCAATTTCTTATCTATAAAATGGGATTAATAATACCTGTAGCACTTTCTACTACATAGAGTTGCTGTCTTATCCAATTTTTTAAGCATATAAAGCACTATATGAATGCCATTGCCATCATGATTAGGAATGTGTCTAACAATAACATAAGGTAAAGTGTGATAAAAGAGGTACAAAACGCTGTAAGAGTTTCTAGTCTCATCATTCAACTCAAACTGCTCTCTCCAAAATTACTGATGCTCTCTGCTTTCACAAATCTAATGGCCTTTTCTCAATTCTCATCCTTCATCTCTCTGCAACATTTGACACTGTCGATTACCCTCTCCTTGATTTCCTTTCCTTCCTAGGTTTTTGTAACTGCTCTTTCCTAGTTCTCCTACCACCTGTCTGACTGCTCTTTCCCAGGCTCCTTTTCTGGCCCTTCCTCCAGAACAAGTCCACTAACTGTGGGTGTCATCCAAAACTCTATCCTGGGCCCTCTTTATATATAAGGGACTCAACTTTTTGTGTCATGGATGCTTTTGTTAGTCTGGTGAAGTCTATGGAACCCTTTTCAGAATAATGTTACTAAATGCATAAAATAAAATACATAGGATTTAAAAGGAAGCCATTAAAAAAAAGGAAGCCAAGTATATTGAATTAGAGCTATCAAAATATTTTCAAAAACAAATTCACAGACACCAAGCTAGGATCCCTGCTTTATACTATTTTCTTTGGTCATCTCATTAGCTCCCATAGGTTCAATGATCGTATCTATGCAGATGATTCTCAGATCTACTTATCCCTATCTAACTTCTCTTCTGACCTCTAGTCTTACATTGCCAATTATCTATTGGACATCTTAGATTTGCTGTACTGTAGACATCTCAAAGTCAACATGTACAAAACTAAACTCATTGTCCTTCCCTTCAAACCCTCTCCTCTTTCAAACTTCCCTATTGCTGATGAAAGGACCACCATCCTGCTAGGCACCCAGCCTCACAACCTTAGTGTTATCCTTGACCTCTCACTTCCACTCACCCACATAGCCAATTTGTTACCCAAGACTCATCATGTCTAACTCTACAAGATCTCTTATATATTTCTTCTCTCCATTCACATAGCCACCTTTCTGGTCCAATCTTTCTTCATCTCATGCCTTAACTATTGCAATAGCCCCTCTGGCTGATTTCCCTGCCTCAATTCTCTCCTGCTCCAATCCATCTGCCACTCAGTTCAAAGTGTTCTTTCTAAGGTACAAGTCTGACTTGTCACCCTGCCACTCAATAAACTCCAGTGACTTCTTATTACCTCCTAGATCAAATATAAATCATGGCTGGCTTTTAAAGCCCTTCAAAACCTGACCTTTTCTAATCTTCCCAGTTTTCTTTCACTTAACTCCCCTTCATAATTCCAAAATTCAGAGAAATAAACTTTCTTACATATAGTTCCTTACACACAGCACTCCATCTTCTGATTCTATACCTTTTCATTGACTATCCCCCTCTGACTAGAATTCCTCCTTCTTTGACTCTGGCTCCTGGCTTCTCTGGTTTCTTTCAAGAATCAGTTTAAATCCCACTTCTTTAAGAGACCATTCCCAGTTCCTCCCATTACTAACCTCTTCCCTCTGTACATGATTGCGTATCAAGTATGATCTGGTTCAATGTCCCAGAGTCACATCTTTCCCCTCAAGGTTTTAGGGATACCCTTAAGGCACTTGAGGTATCTCTTCTCTACTGCCATCGGTTCAAACCCTAACTGGTTTTATTCCCCTCACTGTTATGCTTCAGTGACTAGTTCCCCAATTTCCTTTTATCGTTTAATGTTAATTTGCTTTTGCAAAGGGATGTTGACTTTGAATATATATAGCAACAACAAAAGTATAAACATTTTTCCCAGTATGTTCGGGACACTCTAACAGTATTTTGATCTCAGCTCTGTAGAGAGTAAGTTCAGACTTGGTACAGTTTCTTCAGAGGTAGCACCAAGTTAATATCCACAGGTGACATCATTGATAGATGAGCTCTTGTCTCAGCTACCACTAGGATGGATCCCAAAGGTCATTGCCAACTGTCATTCCTTACTCTTTGGGGCATTGACATATGAATGGCTGCAAAACTCAAATTCTAGAGGCCTAGACTCAAGAGTCTCCCTTTTCTGACATTTCAAAACTCATGAAGTCAGTGTCTCCAGATTATTCTTATCCTAAAACAAAAGATAGTGAGACAAAGGACTGAGACCTGTTTTCATGGAGCTACCTGTTGATCTTGGAGGATGAGGGCCCTCAGGCCCCCCACTTTACATCACTATATTTCACTAGATAATAAAAGTGAAAAGGTTAAACCAAGAATAGATAGATCTATCAAGAAGATGCCTCTAGTTCTAATTCTGCAGCTATAGTCAATCAAAGATTCTGCAGTCCACATGGAATTAGTAGACCAGAATCCAGTACAAAATGTCTGCACTCATTCTGCAGTCTCTCCAAGGCATTTCCATTCTATATCATCACAACTCTCCTAGAAGTAGGCTCCCCAGCCTCCGTCAAGACAAGAATTTCCATCAGCCGAAGAACGTGATACACAATCCCCCTTTATACTGTTTGTATATTGTCTCCTCCTTTAGAATATAAGCTCTGTGTGGGCAGGAATTGTGTTTTTTACTTTCTTTGTATCCTCAGTATTTATCCCAGTAATAGGCCTGTGCATGAGAAATTCTTAATAAATGCTTGTTGAATGACTGACTTAAAAAATTTATTAGGCCCTTACTATGTGCCAGGGCAAAAACACCAGAAGGGTTGGTGGATGGTGCAATGGATAGAGCTTGGGGCTGGACTCAGGAAGGACTGAGTACAAATCTGGCTTCATACATTCACTAGCTGTGCGACCCTGGACAAGTCATTTAACCCTGTTTGCCTCAGTTTCCTCATCTGTAAAATAAGCTGGAGAAGGAAATGGCCAACCACCCAAGTGTCTTTGCCAAGAAAACCCCAAATGGGGTCACCGAGTCAGACATAACTGAAACAAATGAACAACAACAATGTGCCAGTAACTATGCTAGGCACTTTTTAAATATTATTTCATTTGATCTTCGCAACAGCCTGGAGAGATGGGTACTCTTACTGTCCTTGTTTTATAGTGAAGGAACTGAAACAGACAGAGGTTAAGTGACTTACCCAGGGTCACACATCTAAGTTTTTGGAGCTGGATTTGAATTCAAGTCTACCTGACTCCAGGCCAGCATGCTATTTTTGTACCACTTAGCTGCCTCTGAAAACTCAGATAAGGAGATCATTTTTATGGGGCCAGATAGGAGAGGAAGTAATTCAATTCATTAAAAAAATAAAGCATTTAAGTGCCTATGACATTCTTAGTGCTGTGAAGAGCTAGGTATTTGACAAATAAGCTTTCAGTAGGCCCAGACTACATGTTTGGGGGACCAGAAGCTGTACTTTGCAGAGTTAGAGAACAATGGAATGCTTTGTAGATCTACTCCAATTGAGTTAGCAGGCCCGCAGCTGGGCGTGGTATAATTTCTCCACAAACTGATCATTTGTGGCCATGTGGCCCTGCAGTCTTAATGTAATTTCACCATCTTGAATTCCTGGGGGCTGGGGAGGGGAGCTATGGGAAGAAAAGTTCTCATAAAAGCCTGGTGATAAAGAGAGACTGTCAGTAATGCTGTTCAGTCTCTCGGTCCCTATCATCCTAGGGCTGGCTTTGGAGCCCATCGATGATTCCTGCCACTGATGTTTTCCCTTAACATTCTGACACAAGCCTCAAAGATGTGGCAAGAGATCCCTGCACATCCAGCTAACAAAACAAAAATATGAAGATCTGCTGAAACATTGATGTTTGCTAGTAAATATGCCCCCTCATCAAACTATAAAGAAGCTTGAGGTGGGAGATATAGAGGCATTATCTTCAGGGACTAGCAAAATCACTTTAGCTGAGGCGTTTTTTTAAGCTCTGGCTGCCAGTCATTAAAGTATTTCCCAGTCAGTCATAAGCATTTATGTAATGTAACGTAATAGTAATAATAGCCACCTTTTGAATAACATTTTAAGGTTTACAAAGTGCAGTAATAATATATAGTATGGTAGTATAATAACATTTATATAGTACATATTTATATGCCATGTGCTAGGCACTATGCTAACGAAGGATATTCGATTATTATGTCATTTGAGTCCAAAAAACCCTGGATGGTAGGCATTATTACTATCCTCATTTTACGGACCAAAAAACTAAAGCAGGTTTAAGTGACCTGCCCAGGGTCACACAGCTAGTAAGTGACTGAATCAGAATTCAAATTTAAGACTTGTTGGTTCCAAGTCCAGTGTTCTGTCCAATGCACTAATAAATACATACAAGATATGTGTATGTGTATTTATGTATCACTCTATATGGAAACAGATATATGTTAGATAATAATATTACTGTATTGATCAGAGTTCATAATTACCTCTATGGGAACAAGATTTCCAGACCCACTGGAAGAAAAGGGAAAAAAAATGTAAGGGAAGGGGGATGTTTTACAGTCCTAACGACATCTTTATCTTTGTTTATTTTCTCAGAACTAGTTTTGCAGCAATAATATACAACAATTACTGTACATACATATATGTATATGTGTATATACACACGTACATACGTATACCTATATACACACACATACATATATAAAAATACATATGTGTGTATATGGGAAAGATATTCACATCTGGGAGAAGTAGGAAAGGCTCCTACAGAAGGTGGGACTTAAGTTGAGTCATAAAGACAAGAAAACTAAAAGTCAGAGATGAGGCAACAGGACATTACAAATACTGAAAACAGACAGTACAAAGGCACAGACAAAAAATGCAGTGTTATATTTTGGGAACTGCAAGTAAGCCAATGTAGTATGAAGGAAAGAGTGAGGTATAATGATGCTAGAAAGGCAGGAAAGAGGCAGGAAATGAAATTTTCATCTCCAAATAGAGGACTTTAGGCTTTATCTAATGGCTAAAAAGAAAAAAAAAAACAATCCCGTGCCCTCAAGGAGTTTATAAAAGAACAGAGGCATAGGTGTAGAGGTATCCCAATTAATTGGGACAAAGTTTAATGACTAAAATTGGCATACAATTACTTCTCATTATCTGTTGTCTTAAAAAACGACATGTCATTTCTTCCTTTTGCTATAATCACTTGTTTTCATGATTTAGAGTTGAGTTCACCCAATTTTTACCCATATTCTTCATCATGAAACCACACTTTTTATCCCATTGACATTAAACATACCTTTGACAAATAGGCTGTGTTTCCAAGTCTAGCCTTGAGTATAGCCCATAGCTTTTCAATAGGGCTTAAATCAGGTGAGTTCTCAGGCCCTGAAGTATGTTTAAGCTCTACCTCTTGAATAAATTTCTTGACCTTGCAATACTGTGCAAGGTCTTGTTGCAAAGTTCCATCCCCCTTGGGAATTTCTGTAATTCTGAGAAAATTCTTTCTCATATATCAGTGAACTGATCAGAGCTCATCATTCCCTCTACTGGAACAAAATTTCCAGACCCACTGGAAGGAAAAAATAATAGGGGAAGAAGGATGTTTTACCATCGCATCCTCTTTGGTCTTTAGTTTCTTAAGGTTTCGTCAGCTTTGCAACAATAACATGTCATTTCTTATTTTCAATGACACTTTCTTTTGCATTTTGGTATTATGAACCCTGCATCATTGTGAGCTTAAATGATCCTTTGAATGTTGTTCCCCACACTAACATTACTGACATTACCCAACAGTTGCATGATAATCTGATAATGATGCCCAGGTTGCACAGACTCACCTATATTTCTCCTGACAATGGTTTTGTTATAGCCTTGCATGGTAAAAGTATGTTTTATCAATAAAAGCTACTTTTTCTCTAATCCTTATCCTATCCTTTTGGACACCCTATATGGTCTTGCCCATAACATAACTATGTTACCCTTCATAACTATGTTAATAACTTTTTAAAAACTATTCTTGCTATTTCTCTAACTTTAGGAAATCCATACCTCACTTTAGAGGAATCAATAACAGTGGATAGAGTATCTGAACTGGAGTCAGGAAGATCTGTGTTCAAGTCTGGCCTCAGACATTTACCAGCTATATGACCCTGGACAAGTCACTTCTTGTCTGTAAAATGAGCTGGAGAAGGAAATGGAAAATCACTGCAGTATCTTTGTTGAGAAAACCCCAAATGGGGGTCACAAAGAGTTGAACATGACGGAAATGGCTGAGCAACAAATAACAACCTTTCTAGTTGCCAAGTCACTCTGGATATCTTTGCTTATTTTCTGATGATTAATTAAGCTACTTTGCAGCAATAATATATTTGCAGCAATAATAATATATAAAAAAATTTTTTTTGTTTTCATGACACTTTTATTTGCATGTGACTGATCCTATTTTATTATGGGCTTGAATGACCCTTGAAATGCTTTACTTCCCAATACCAAGTCACTGAAATATCTCTGAGTCACTGAAGTATACTCTTTAAGAACTACAACTATTAGAAGTTTCCCTGAGGTAATTATCCATTCTTTAAAACCACAGAATTAAAAAGATTACCAAAAAAGCAATAAAAAGGTTTCTTCTTCTGCAAATCCGGCACCCAACTAACCAAACACGAACTGAAGTTGAGAAAAAAGCAGTTCTATCTGGTTTCATCTAATCAAAGGAGGTCTTCCGAGTCAGCCTAGGGTCAGAAGAAGCATGCAGGCATTATAACCAATACTGTCACGAAATAAAACCATAGCAAAATTATTGATTTTCACAAGGAATTTATAATTTGTGCTTATACTCACTTTGTGCACTTATATTAATAACACCTCCCACCTGCCCGTCAGTTCATGCGCACCTCATTTACATGTGCATTAAAAAAAAAAAAAACATGACACCATACCTTTTACCCACACAAACATTCTGATATTGAGAGATGCCCTTCAGGAGTTTCTTAGTCACATTCCAACCTGGACAACGCCTCTGGTATAAGCTCTGAGGAAAAGCACAAACTAAAAGAGGTATTTCTAACCTAAGCCCCAAACTAAGCTTGGACATTTCATCCTGAAATAAACCACATTTGATGGCAGCTGACAATCCTTTGCCTCCTTCTCAAGATCAGAGTTTCCTTTCCCTGGAGCAGACTTTTGAAGAGGCATGGTGTCCAGCTTATACCAGGACCTTTTCCCCATGATCTTATTCATCACTTGGAGATGGGCCTATATTCCTGGTGAGTTGCTTTCTCCTCTGGAATCTCTCTTGTCATAGGTACTCCATGAAAGTCTTGGATCATTTCTGGTCTGCACGTTGATATTCTCAAAAAATAGAAACAGAAATAACAACTGTTAGATGAGAGATTGTGGTCTTCTTTAGAAAAAAGAATCTCTCTAAAACCCAAATAGATTTTCAAAAGTAATTATTATTCAAGAGGTAGGTATTTTGTCTACCAAGAGTTTGGCGCTATCCTTGGGTCTAATTTTTTTTTAATTTTAAATTAAGGCATTTATTTTATTTTCAAAATTGGAGATAACTGACTAACTTCGGTGGTTAAAATCTAACTTAAGATTCTAAAATTTAATGAAGAAATCTGGTTTAAAAATAATATTTTTATTTTTAAAAAATGACATCAAAGGGACAACACATTACTTTCCACCTGCATATTGATTTCTGATTGTGTTTCAGTTCTATCCCCATCAGAAGTATGTAGCTTAAGATATCAACATTGGGAAAGGACCTCATTAGTCACTGGGTCCAACCTTTACCTGAGCACCATTTCACTCTATAACATAAATGACAAGGGATTGTTCAGTCTTTGTTTGAGGTCTGCCAATGAGGGGAAACCTTCTACCTCCTAAGGCAGTCCACTCTATTTTTGAACAAATTTAACTGTTGGAAAATTTATCCCCATATAAAGCCTGATTTTCCTCCCTACAACTCCTACCCATTACTTCTAGCTTTACCCTTTGCGGCCAAGCAGAAGGAATTAAATTCTTTCACATGGCAGCTCTTCAAATACTTTAAAACAAGTCCTTCAAGTCTTCTCTTCTTCACATTTTAAATTATCTTTTATCCATTTTTGCTCTATATTTTCCAAGCTCAAGCTCACACTCCTTAGTAGAGAAAGCAGAAGCAAAACAGAAATTGAATAATTGTGCCTTCTTTCCATTGTTTGTGATCATCATCCAAGCCATCCTTTCCCTTCTCTGACTTTCCTTTTGCCCCTCCTATAGTTTTTTAAAAGTATTTTGTTATTGGTTGTTTGTTTCCTATCTTTAGCATTTTTTTTAACATCTCAGTTCCTTCTGAACTTTAGATTTACTGCCATTTCTCACAGGTACATGTCATTCTTTCGTCTTCATGCGTAGCTATTTGCCCTCCTTTAAAACTAAAGTTGATTCTTAAGTTCCCTGTATATCTATCTACATGAGATTCTTTAAACAGCTTCCCATTTTTTCCCATTGAAATATTTTGCATTTTTGTTGGCAGAATTTAGTTCTTGAGAACATCCCATCCTTGTGGGTCCACTTTCACTTCAGAATTTCAGGCCACAACATTCTATCCTTTCTCTTTCTTTGAAATCTCTTCGTTCAAAGTCTAGGATGTGTGATAGACTCTGACTAACTCTTCTCCCACATTACCAACTCCAACCTAGATGACTTGGTTACTACCTCCCAAGGTTCGTATATTTTCCAGTTTTTATAATTTCTTTATTAAATGGTTCCAGAATGTCTTGCATGTAGTAAGCAATCAATAAATTTTTGTTGAATTAAATTGAATCTATTTATTTTCCACAGAAGGGAAAGAGAGAGTTTTTCAAGAAAGGCTTTGTCATTCCTCTGGTCCTCTGAGTGGAAGGAAGTAAAGGAAAAATGGCCTCCTTATTCTCCTCCATTCATACTTCATTCCTTATAGGATGCCAGAGCATTCATAGATCTAGAATCCCGGAAGCTGGAAACCAGTTGATGAGTGGTAATGACACAGTCAAGGGCCCACAAGGTGATTCTCAAGGTTAAGGCATGCATTTACCCTATCAGCAGATATACAATGCCCATCCTGGGGCCCAGACAACTGGATTACAGCTTTGTATAGCCACATACATAGTGCCCTCCAGTGGACAAAGGAGGAAATCTATGAAAAAAATAACAATAATGATAAATCCTTCATCTGTCATCTGCATTTAAGTGAATGATTTTCAAACTACATTCTTATCCATTATCTCATTTGAGTCCTATAAAAACCGTCTAAGTTAGGCAACATGGGGATTTATATCAAAAGAATAATAGGATATTAGATTTAGAATGTATCACAGAGGTTACTCAATCCAAACCATACCATCAGATAAGGAAACTTAAACTCAGAAGCTGTGTTACTTATTTCAGCCCACACAAGCAAATGAGTAGCAGACTTGGGACTAGAAATTGTACTCCTGACATGCCGTAAAGTACCATTTCTGCCCTAGCCAACTATATACTGCCCTAGTGAACATTAAAACACAGCGCCCTTCTGTATCCAAACAGCAGAATTGTGGAGTTTCATTTTTGACCTGAGGTAGGCACATCCTGCACCAGGGTTAGCAGTGCCATTTGCGGCAATATAGCTTGACTTTTCCTCTGTGTCTGTGAATCAAAAAAGTGACCTTGTCTTCATTAGTCTTCTGCTCTAGCCCCTGCAACATTCCACCTCTGGAATGTTCATGTGACCTCTAAGTCTCCATGGACTCACAAACCCCCAGGAAAATGCTGCTTTTTCCTTGTAAAGCAGATGACTCTGCAGTATGAAATCCTTTTGAAAAGGATAATTAGCCCTCAAATTGGTTTTGATTTTATTTCATTTTCTTGCCTTCAGTTGACAAATGGAGAAATTGTGTTACTTCCCTAGCAGCAAGAAACAAAGCTGCCTGATTTCTTCTATTCCTGCAGGATCTCATGACTGAAAAGCCCATGCCCATGCAGAGTGCTGTGGTTGATGGAAGGAAGCACCTAAAAGCATTTTAATTTCAGTGTGCTCTAGCTATTATGTCCAATTATGGGTGTGAGGCAGTCACTACCCTCTCAGCAAAGAAATTAATCTCTACCTCCTTAGGAAAGAGAGGGATACTAAGGGGTAGGGGAGAGCTGAAACACTGCATTTTCTTTAGAAAGGGTCAGCTGACCTCAGTTCCTGTGGTCACCTACCAGACCCACATTAAGCAGCCAAACAACCCTTTGTAAAGGGCCACCCTCCATGGCCATCACTTCTCTCCTCCACCACCACCCGGCAAAGGGAACAACTAGTAAGCTCAGATTTGTAGAGAGGAAGATTCAGGCTAGATATAGAGAAGAGCTACCTAATGGTTAAACCTGTCCAAAAGTAGAGTGGGTTACTTGGGGAAACAATTGGTTCCCCCTCATTCAAAGACTTAAAAAAAAAAGATTGAATGGCTAGTTGCCAAGCATCATAAAGGCTGATTATTTTTCAGGTATAGATTGGACTAGATAACTACTGAGGTCTCTTCCAATAAATCAACAAGCATTTACTAACTGCCTACTGTGTGAGAGGCACTGTGCTAAACAATGAGGATACAAATAATGGCAAACAATAGTCCTCAAGGGACTTATATCACAATGACGCAGACAATATAAACATATATGAGTATATACAAAGCATATAAAAGAGTCAGTCATTGAGCATTTATTAAGCACCTACTATATGCTAGGCACTGTGATAAGCAATGAAGATATTCTCCCCCATCCCAAAAAAAAGGCAGAAAAACACTTCCTTTTCTGGAGGAGCTCACAACCTAAGGGGAAGACAATGTGTAAATACCTATGTAAAAAACAAGATATAATCAGGATAACTTAGAGATAATCTCAGAGAGAAGGCACTGACATTAAGGAGGACTAGAAAAGGTTGCTTTTTTTTTTTTTTCTCTAAGTGAAATTTAGCTGGAACTTAAAGGAAACCAGGGAAGCCTGGTTTGAATTTTCCATTAGAGAGATCAAGAAAACAGATCCAGAAAGAATTGTAGAAGTCATTTCATCATCATTTTTACAAAAAATAGACTGAGGTTGTATGACTTGCCAGAGATCAGACAGGTAGCAGGTGTAGCATTCAAAATAAGATCACATTAAACTGTTCAGAGTTCTTAACAATACTGGTATTTTCCTCTTTCTTATTAATGACTCTAATAGTCTACCATGAAGCTTCAAATTCCCCTGCAGAACCCAAGTCACCCTTGCCTACCTAACACCCAGACAGAAGAAGATATAACCTCTCAGGTCCTCAGAGACTTTATCAATTCACATTAATTATTTCTCAGATACTCTGGATTCACAATTACTAGGCCTTCCCTGCCAGTGACAGCCATCTCCACCCACTGAAAGCCCCTGAAGCTATATCTTTAGAATGACTCCAATTCTAAGATCGCAAACTCAAAATTTCCTTTTTTGGTCAAAATCTACTTAATTTTCACTTCTATCTTTCTTTCTAAACCCATTTCTCTGCTTTATAAGAACCTTTGTCTTCAGAGTCTTTCCTCTTCTGTCAATCCATTAATTCCCTTCTAGATTCACTCACTTTCCTAAGTAGTCCATCTGAATAACAGGGTTGTTATCTTTTGCTGTATTAACCTTTGAAGATTTTTATCTCCCCAACCTCATCAGCAAAGAGCATGAATTTCTCTGAGCATTTCTTGGAAGCAAAAGATTATATGAACATCCTTTCTTTGCTCTAATTTCCAGGTAGACTGCTCAAATGCCTTCTTGTGGTCCGGACTTAGCAAGTCATATGAGCACTCATTTTCATTTGCATATTCTACTTCCAAGATAATGTGGTACTTTTTGATTTTCTACTTCATTATTTAATGTTGCATTTTTACCTTCATTGTACTACCTTTCATCATTTTGTTTTCTGACAAAACAAGGTAGAATTTTTTAAGTTACGTTTTATTGAGGTCTTTGGTTTTTACACTATTCAGTCATTTTTGCATATCCTCCTTACTTTTTTTGCATTCCTATTCAGCACCTTTAACTTTTCTAATCTCATTGGTCTTCCACTCAATCCCCTAGACTTGATGATCACCAAGTCTGCATCCTCTGTTCTCATACTTACATTACTGAAGGAAGTTACAAAACCCTGTTGAATAGTACCACTACCAATACATACTTTCTAATCTTGTCTGGTGGTCAGTGATGTCCAACAATGCCTTTATTCATCTCTTGTTGACTCCCACTTTCATTCCCTACAGGAATTTCTCCTCTCTTCTCTACTCCCAGTGCTACCCCATTCCCCTCATTTTCAGCAGATGACATCACCTGTTTTAGTGAGAAGAGGGAGGTCATCTTCTATGAGCACCTCAAAACTTACCTGTTTTCATCTTTCCTCTCCTTCATACCTGTTTCAAAACTTGAAGACTTTTGCCCTCCAGGTTAAAAATAACCTCTGCATAAATGCTTTTAATATAATTTTCTCCTCTCTCCAGGAGGCTTTGCTCCATCCATCACACCTTATTTCTATATCTTCATTTGCTTTCTCTTCATTAGTTCCTTCTTCAACTACAAGCATATTAAGTCCTAATCTATGCTTTGATCTTTCATCTTGATATACCAGTGCATCCTGGGTTATCTCCAGTCATCCTGACGAATATCTGGTCCCTGGAGTCAGATGGCTCTGGAGAAGAAGTGAGGCTGGTGACCTGCACAGCCCTCCCTCACTCAAAACAAAGTCAAGTGCAAGTCATGTCATCATTTCTCTGATTGCATGGTCTTCTTTGGCAATGAAGGACGAACACAACAGCAACAACCATTTGGCCAGGCTACACCAGAACTAGATTCATGTTGTTTAATCATTTCAGTCATGTCCATCTCTTTGTGATCCCATTTGGGGTCTTCTTGGCAAAAATACTGGAGTGGTTTTCCATTTTCTTCTCCAGGAAACTGAGGCAAGCAGGATTAAGTGAACTTGTCTAGGGTCACACAGCTAATGAGTGTCTGAAGTCAGATTTGAACTCAGGAAGATGAGTCTTTCTGATTCCCAGCTCAGTGATCTATCTGCTACACCATCACCAGGGAACTTCTCAAGTGGTCTACACTAAATTCCTCCATTGGTTCACAGTTGGGCCTTGCTGAAAGAATGCACCATGACCTGCCTTTTGCTCCCATCATTTTACAAAACTGCTCCCTTTGAGTGACTCCCTAAACATCAAATCCAATAACCTTTTCTCAGTCTTTTTGACTTCTCTGCAGTATCTGATGCCACTAGCCATTCTCTTCTCAAAACCTTCTTTTTCATGTAGGTCCCATTGATTATATTATCTTAATTCTTCTTATCATATTCAAGCTATTTTTTTCTCTTCTTTCTGCTTACAATGAATTTTCTTCTTTCTGCTCTCAAATCAGGATATACCCCAGAGCTCAAGCCTTATCCCTCTATTCTAATTGCCTTGCACTATTTCAAAGTCAATCTATTCCTATAATTTTAACTATAGACTCTATAAGGATAACTCTCAAATTTCCATCTTTGGCCCTGACTTTTCTCCTCAGCTGTAGTTCTGCAGTTCCAATATGGATATCTTTTGAATGCAAGGATCTTAACTCTGAATTCATAGATTTTCCCTGTTAATCAGCTTTCTTGCTTGTCTTTCCTATTTCTACCAAAGGTTCCACCATTCTGCCAAGTCTCTCAGGGTAAAAACCTCAGAGTCCTTGACACAGTCCTCTCCTGTCAAATCCTGATATAGAAAATAGAGCAAGAATTTATCACCTTTTTTTATTTTTTAATATAATTTATTTTCAGTTTTCAACATTCACTTGCACAAGATTTTGAATTCCATATTTTCTGCCCATTTCTCCTATTTCCCTTACC
Source organism: Notamacropus eugenii (assembly GCF_028372415.1). Classification (NCBI taxonomy): domain Eukaryota; kingdom Metazoa; phylum Chordata; class Mammalia; order Diprotodontia; family Macropodidae; genus Notamacropus; species Notamacropus eugenii. Next base: position 543,436,576 of record NC_092872.1, on the reverse strand, counting down.
TCAGGCCAGAGTCTACCCCAACCACCCCTTTCCTCAATCTGCTGTCCCCTTCTCAAACCCCACTTCCCTTCTATTTCCCTGTAGGGCAAGATAGATTTCTATATCCCATTGCCTGTACAACTTATTTCCCAGTTGCATGCAAGAACAATTTTTAACATTCATTTTTAAAGCTTTGAGTTCCATATTCTCTCTCTTCCTCTCTTCCCACCCACCTTCATTGAGAAAACAAGCAATTCGATATAGGTCATATATGTGTAGCCATGTAAAACACTTGCATAACAGTCATGTTGCAAAAGACTAACAACATTTCCCTGTATCCTGTCCTGCCCTCCATTTATTCCATTCACTCCCTTGACCTGTCCCCCCACAAGAGTGATTGCTTTTGATTGCTCCTTCCCCCAATCTTCCACCCTTTCTGTTATCCTTCCTCTCCTATCCCCTTTCCCCCCTTGCTGTAGGGTAAAATACATTTCCATACACAATTGAATGTGTGTTATTACCTCCTTAAGCCAGATCCTATGAGGGTAAAGCTCACTTATTCCTTCTTACTTCCCCCCTCTTCCCTTCCATTGTAAAAGCTCTTTCTTGTCTCTTTTATGTGAGATGCTTTACTATATTATACCTCTCCCTTTCTCTTTCTCCCATTACATTCTTCTCCACACTTAATTTTATTTTTTGGGTATCTTCCTATTCAGCTTACCCTGTACCACACATACACATATACACATATATACCTACATATACATAATATATGCATACATATATGCACACATACATACATATATATATATATATATATATATATATATATATATATATATATATATATATATATATATATATATGTATGTATATTCCCTCTAACTACCCTAATACTGAAACACTGAGAAAGGTCTTATGAGTTACAAATATCATCTTTCCATGTAGGAATGTAAATAATTCAACTTTAATGAGGCCTTTATGACTTATCTTTCCTGTTTACCTTTTCATGTTTCTCTTGATTCTTGTATTTGAAAGTCAAATTTTCTATTCAGTTCTGGTCTTTTCAACAGGAATGCTTAGAAGTCCTCTATTTCATTGAAATTTCATTTATCCCCTGAAGTATTACACTCAGTTTTGCTGGGTAGGTGATTCTTAGTTTTAATCCTAATTCCTTTGACCTCTGGAATGTCATATTCTAAGCCCTCCAATCCCTTAGTGTTGAAGCTGCTAAATCCTGAATTTATTCTGATTGTGTTTCTGCAGTACTCGAATTGGTTCTTTCTGGCCACTTGTTATATTTTCTCCTTGACCTAGGAACTTTGGAATTTGGCTACAATATTCCTAGGAGTTTTCCTTTTGGAATCTCTTTCAGGAAGTAATGGGTGAATTCTTTCCATTTCTATTTTACCCTCTGTTTCTAGAATATCAAGGTAGTTTTCCTTGATAATTTCTTGAAAGATGATGTTTAGGCTCTTTTTCTGATCCTGATTTTCAGGTAGACCAATAATTATTAAATTATCTCTCCTAGATCTATTTTCTATGTCAGTAGTTTTTCCAGTGAGATATTTTACATCATCTTCTATTTTTTCACTCTTTTGGTTTTATTTTATAATTTCTTGATTTCTCATGAAGTCATTAGTTTCCATTTGCAACATTCTAATTTTGATGAAATTATTTTCTTCAGTGAGCTTTTTGGACTTCATTTTCCATTTGGGCAGTTCTTCTTTTTAAGACATTCTTCTCATTGGCTTTTTGGACCTCTTTTGCCATTTGGGTTAGTCTATTTTTAAAGGTATTATTTTCTTCAGCATTTTTGGGGGTCTCCTTTAGCAAGCTATTTACTCATTTTTCATGATTTTCTTGCATTGCTCTCATTTCTCTTCCCAATTTTTCCTCTACTTCTCTTACTTTATTTTCAAAATCCTTTTTGAGCTCTTCCATGCCCTGAGACTATTTCATATTTTTCTTGGAGGCTTTGGATGTAGGAGCCTTAACCTTGCTGTCTTCCTCTGGTTATATGCTTTGATCTTCCTCATTGAAAGAAAATACTTTTCACCAAGAAAGTAACCTTTTATAGTCTTATTTTTTTTCTCCCTTTCAGTCATTTTCCCAGCCAATTACTTGACCTCTGAGTTCCTTGTTAAGTGGAGGATGTACTGCCCCAAGTTTCAGGTGCAGTTGCTTTCAGAGATCTATCCAGGGAACTGTAAATTCTCAGTTCCTCCAAAGTGGTATGATCAAAGGAGAGGTGTTTACTCCTCTCTTGGTCTCACTCTTGTCTGTGAAAAACCACAAGCATTCTTTTCTGCCTTGGATCAGCAAGTAGAATTCTCTTTCCTCAGCCACCACCAGCTCCACCATGCTAGTGTTCCTCCTTGCCCCAGAGCCACCACCTAGGACTGCTTCCCAGATCAACTGCTTGATTTCCCCACTATCTGTAGGCTGAGAGCTCTAGAAGCCAGTTGCTACGGCAGCAGTAACTGCCTCCTGCCCTGGCACTGGGGCTGAGGCTATGGCCAGCATTCCTCTCTCATCCAAGTGAGAGAGCTTTCCCACTGACCTTTGAAGCTGTCCTTTTGTTTGTGAGTTGAGAAGTCTGGGAACCTGGGAACAGTGATTCAGCACCCTGAGGCCTGCTCCAGTCTTGTCAGTGCTGGCACCCAGGCTGCACTCTGCTCTGAGCCTAGTACAATAGACCTCTCCTGTCAATATTACAGATTGGCTTGTGCTAGAAATCTTTCACTCTGTCAGTTTGTGGCTTCTGCTGCTCTAGAATTCGTTCAGAGTCATTTTGAGGGGTTTGGGTGGAGAGCTCAGGCAGGTCCCTGGTTCTACTCCACCATCTTGGCTCCGCCCCTAATTTAACGCCTATTTTGTGGAGAACACTATTGCTTCTTTCTCTCTGTTCATATTGCCATTATCCTAGTTTAGACCATTCTAACCTACAGTTTGGATTATAATAATCTCTTCAATAATTTTCTTAGCCTCACCTGGCTCTACTGTATCCTATTAGATATTAAGTTATTAGTTTAATTTTCCTAAAATAGTTTTTTTTAACGTCACCTCCTTGCTCAAAATGTTTGAATAACATCCTATTTCTTCTGAAATAAACTTCAAACTCCTTTACCTCACAGGAGATAAGTAGAAAAGAAGCTACACTTTGGATAAACTCTAATAGCTGACATCTTAATGAAGTGTATTAGTGACATGTTCAAAGTAAATAAAGAAGGATATTACTTGTGATGGGTTTTTTCCCCATCTTTGCAGTCTCCTGGAATGTAGACAATAATCATTATAATGTTAATAATAAAAGCTGATGTTAATAGCATGCTGAGGTTCGTAAAAATGCTTTATGTGACACATCATTTAATCAAGGAACAAACAATTATTAAATGCCTACTATGTAGCTGAAAAGGGAGGGGAAGGGGTACAAAAAACATCACCACAAAGCTGAAAACCAAGAGAGATTAAGTCATTTGCTCAGGATCACACAGCTAATAAATATCTGAGATTGGATTTGAATTAGTGTTCCTGACTCCAGGTTTGCTACTCTGTCTCCTATATCACAATGAAGAAAAGTTTAACCTCAATCTTTGGTCTCACTTTTTCAATGTCTTGTTTAAGTCAAATCATACTGATGATCCAATTCGCCCTGATCTATGTGGTAGGAGTGAAGATTTGGGCTAATACCAGTGCTTATTTGCCAAAGTACAGAAAATCTTCCCAAATAGAAGGCAATGTGCTCTAGAAATTTCTGCAAATAGATTAATCCATGAATATTTTTTCCCGATATAAAATGCTTCTTATGACTGCCCACTTTCACTCTAAAACACCTCCCTTTATTCAATGGTCTTTCAGTTTTTCTTTAGATTAGACCAGGTATATAGGTGTTCAAGAAGGAATAGCACCTCTGCTGTGAGGGCTTGAGAAGCCCTTTCCAGAGGTGCTCATCCCCCTTTGGTGTCCACCTGGCACTCAATTCTCACTTGTGGCTCCAAGAAGCTGTAACATGTGCAGTGAGCGGCCACATTCAGGTAAAATCATTTTGGTAGACTGACTAAACCAGGTTGAGGGTAATCAGCAGGCCTCAAACCTATCAATGAGTTAGGGGGTTATCCACCCCAAGCATCTGAACACTTTCTCTGGTGGAAAGGGTGGATGAGAACAATTTCTTCCAATGAGAATAATTTGTTCCAATGGCCATGAAGGCAGCTGAAGCAGATGCTGTGTAGCATTAGGGCTTTATCAGACCTCAAAGACACCAAGATCATCTACTGCATCCTGGGCCATTGCCCCAGTCATCCTGACTTTTGTTGTGCCCCTGACTCTAATGATTCTGGAAGAGAGAGTGAGGTTGAAGACTTTGTGCAACTCTACCTCACCTAAATCCAATTCACACACAAGTCAAGACATCACTCTGTGACATCATTGACCCTCTTCAAAAATGAAGGACAAAGAACAAGATTAGACCAGAAGTCAGGAAGACATGGGTTTAAATCCTATCTTTGGCACTCCTGTGTACTCAAAAGCAAGTCATTTATTCTCTAAGCATCGGTTTTCTCATTTATAAAATAGATATAATAACATACATAATATTTAACAGAGCTGTTAAGGGGATCAAATGCATTTAAGTGGTTTATATATTTTTAAACGTCATATAAATCACAACTACTACTACCACCACCACCACCACTACTATAAGAAGTAAGTTTCACTTCAGTTCTAATAATTTTTAAGCTGATTCTTTAATAGAAGTATGATTGATGATATATCCTAGACTATGTATAAATATGGAATAGTCAAAGACTTTACTGAAACAATTTATGAAAGAAAAACATCAAGATTAGGAAAGGAGTTTGAGAAGATGACTTTTGGAAAGGCTAAATGGTCTAAAAGCCCCAAATTCTATGACCTAAGCAGGTTAGTATAACCAACCACAATAGTCCAGTCAGGGTTTAAACTAAAGTCAGATGAAGCCAATGATAAGACCATATAACAAGGAATAAGTAAAACTGAAAAGTAGAATCTGGGAGCCAGCATTAGGACACAGAGAAGAACAGGAAGGATAACCAATGGAACTGCTTCCAGATGAACAGGTTTGAGGATACTTCATTTCAAAGTGGGCTACAGAAAAGAGAAAATATACACTTCACTATTTTATACATGCTGACACAAAAATTGATCATGTTCTGGGCCATAAAGAAGACATGGATAAATACAGAAAAAAATATAGATTTTACTCTCTACATCTACAGATCAAGATGCAATAAAATTTGTAGTAAATAATGATATGATGAGTAAAAGCACAGGCCCACAATTTCACTAAAAATGATTTATCAGTGACTGAGTGAAAAAGAAAATTATAAAAAACAATAGCAGATTATATCACAGATAATGATAACATAGATACTACATATCACAATCCATGGGATGCAGTCAAAGCAGTACTCTCAGGCATATTTATATCAATGAATGTCCATATCAGTGAGAAAAAAAGATTAAAAACTAAGAGAAGGAATAAAACAATAGACTAACAAAAAATTGTAAGAAACATTCAAGATTAGAGCAGAAATTAATACAAGTGAAAATAATTCAATTTGATTTGATATAAGAATCTAAGAATTTACCCTTTCACCTTTGGAACTCCCACCCTTGGGCATATGTTGTCCTGTTTTGTAAATGCCTTACAAGGTTTATTATTCTATCTAGCCATCCAAAGTTACCAATCATTTTACACTCCAGCCTTTTGCCACCACACTAGAACAATAATCAAATCAATACTGCCATTACTACTACAAAGGTTGTTTCAGTCTATTCACCTGTGGATTTTCTCACCATCATTGTGACTTTCCAAAAAAGAACACCTCTTCCTGATCACCACTCCACTATGTATATGTATGTATATTATATATGTACATATACACATATATATATAAAATACCTCTTCCTGACCACCACTCCACTATGTATGTGTGTGAGTAGGCATGTTATATATGTACATATATACATAAATATAAAATACCTCTTCCTGATCACCATTCTACTATGTATGTGTGTGTGAGTATGTATGTAATATATGTACAAATATACATATATATAAAACACCTCTTCTTGATCACCATTCTACTATGTATGTGTGTGAGTATGTATGTCATATATGTACATATATACATATATATAAAATACCTCTTCCTGATCACCATTCCACTATATGTGTATATACCCCATATATATCATCTCCTACTACTTAAATATAAGTTATATTTCAATAACTGAATACAAGATAATTTAGGGAAGGGAGAGAAAACTAACAAATGAGAGGATCAAGAAAAAAAATTACACAAGAAATGGTACTTGCAATGAATCTTAAATATCAGCTGAGGTGAGCTGGGAATACATTCCACGAATGAGAGACATCATGTGTAAAGATATGGAGACAGGAGATGAAATGTTGAGTTCAGGGAAGAGTTAGTCCACTTTGAATAGAACAGGACATGTAAAGGGGAATAACAGGAAATATTCTGGAAAGGTAGATGAGAGCAAGATTAAAGAGAGATCGCAACACTATATTGACATGTTTAGTTTGCATTTTATCCCAGAGGCAATAAAGAACTGCTATACGTTTCTGGGCAATGTCTGTGCTTTAGGAATATTAATTTAGTGGTAGAATAGAAAATGGGAGAAACTGAAAGGAGGGAGTCTAGTTAAGAGGATATTGCAGTGATACAGATAAAAACCAATAAAGGCCTGGAATAGAATCCAGGAGGCCAGACAGGCAGTCAGGAAGACCCATATTCAAATCCTGATGTAGATGCTTACAAGTTACATGAGCCTGATCAAGTTAACCTCTAATCCCCAGTTTCTTCATCACTAGAGCAGGGATAATAACAGCATCTACCTCATTGGGAATCAAATGAGTTAATATATGTCAAGTGCTGGGTAAACCATATAGAGCTATTTACAAATTAACTAACATTAATTTAGGGTGGTGGCCATTGAGAAGAGATGAGGGGACACATGCAAGAGAGGCAGAGCTAACAAGACTTAGCCACTTATTAGATGTGGAAAAGGGTGAAAAAGGAGAGAAAAGAGATAAAGGTGGTGGTACCTTAAAGAGAAATAAGCAAGTTTGGAGGAAGAGTGGGTTTAGAGGTTAATCAATCAAGTGATCAGTCAGTACTTACTAATTTTTAAGGACTTACTATGTGCCAGGAACTACTGTAGGCATGGGAAGGATACAAAGGGGGGAAAAATGAAACATGACCTTTCTTCATTAGGTTTACATTCTAAAGAAAGGAACAACATACACATAAGTATAGAAAGAGTACATACAAAATAAATGCAAGGTAATTTGGGGATAAATGACACTGGGAGCTTGAGGAACCATGAAAGATCCCATGCAGAAGTAGTGCTTGCATTGAATTCTGAAGAAACCACCGTTTTCTAGAAAGCAGAGATGAGGGAAAAGTGGATTCTGAGCATGGGGGACAGCCAATAGCACAGAGACCCAGAGGCAGATAGAGTGCTATTTGCCAGGAATATCAAGAAAGGAAGTTTGGCTGGGTAGTAGAATACAGGAAAAGTATTAATATATGTGATTAGAAGGTAAGTTGGAGCCAAGTTGTGAAGAATGTATTGACCAAACGAGTAGGTCATTTTTTTTATCCTAGAGGCAGTAGGGAGCCATTGGAGTTTATGGAGTAAAGGAGTGAGATGCTGAGACTTGGGTTTTAGGAAAACCTCTGTCTTTCACAGAGCTGGCTGCCTTTTCTATTAGTTTAAGTCAGTTATTAGTAATACTATACCCATCAAAGGAATCTACTACCTTTGTCATGATCTCTTTTTTTTTTTTCTAATTATTTAAGCTTCCATACACAGTTAAAATAAAGATTTCATCAAGTTAGTAACAATCAGAGTAAACCATAGTATCATTGAGGGTCAACATTTTCCCACTTACCCATTCACAAAACCACAAACTTTAACCTTCTAGCCCAAACTACCTCATTCCACCTCATCATGGATTATAACAGGTAGTAGAGTGCCAGGTCTGATGTCAGGAAGACTCGTCTGCCTGAGTTCAAATCCAGCCTCAGATACTTACTAGCTGTGTCACATAATCTTTTTGCCTCAGTTTCTCATCTGTAAAATGACCTGGAGAAGGAAATGATAAACCGCTCCAGTATCTTCCCCAAGAAAACCCCAAATGGGGTCACAAAGAATTGAACATAATTAAAATTACTGAACAGCAATAAATGGATTGTAATTGCTAGCATTTGCATAGTGTGTTAAGGTTCGCAATGCACTTTGCAAATATTACCTCATTTTAATTTCACAATTTTCCCTGGAAATTAGGTGCCATTACTGTCCCCATTTTACAGATGAAGAAACTGAAGCAGACAGATAAGTGTCTGAGGCTGTATTTGAATTCAGGTCTTCCTTACTTCAGAGCCACAGTACCCAAAATTAGAAGGTTTTAGTGAATCTAGGACTTCTGAGATCTATTCGTCCTCTTACCCAAGGAAATACAGCATTTGCATAGTCTGGGAGTTACTTCATCTAATCACAGAAGATAAACTCTCTGGTGGCTCCAGTCCATCTCTATCATAACCTACCTTTCTAATCCTCTTATACCTTACACTGTCCCATTTCACTAAATATTCTGCAACCCAGTAACAGTCAGTCAATAAAGCATTAAGCACCCCTACTATAGGCCAGGCACTTTGTTAAGCATTGAGGGTACAAAGCAAGGAAAAAGACACTTCTTGTTCTTGAGGAGCTTACACTGTCACGGGAGAGAAAACATGCAAACAGCTATGTACAAACAAGACATATCCAGGATAAACAGGAAATAGTCAACAGAGAGAAGACACTAGAAATTAGGAAGCTTAGAAGGGACTTCCTATAGAAGGTGGGTCTTCCCTTTGAGCTGGGTCTTAGAGGAAGCCAGGGAGCCAGGAGGTGGGAGATGAGGAAGGAGAGAATTCCAAGAATGAGGGACAGTCAATGAAAATGCCCAGAACTGAGAGAGATGAAGTATTCTATTAAAGAAACAGCAAGGAGTCCAGTGTCACTCCATCATAGGATTTGTGGAAAGGTAGATGACATAAGGAGACTGGAAAGGGGGGTGGGGATGAACCTAGATTATGAAGGGCTTTGAATGTCAAGCAGATGATTTTATATGTGATCCTGTAGGTTTACTGAGTAGATGATATGGTCAGACCTACACTTTAGAAAAATCACTCTGGTAGCTGAGTGAAGGATGGAATGAAAAGGGAAAAAACTTATGCAGATAGACCAAGTAGCGGGCTATTGCAATAATCCAGGCTTGAGGAGATGAAAGCCTGTACCAGGATGATGACAGTATCAGGTAAGAGAAGGGAGTATTTTCATGAGATGTTGCAAAGGTAAAATCCACAAATCATGATGACCCATTGGATTTGGAGGGTGAGAGATAGTAAGGAGTCAAGGATGACATGTAGTTTGCAAGCCCAGGGAACTAAGAGAATGGCAGTACACTTGAGAGAAACAAGAAAGTTTGTAATGGGGAAGAGTTTGGAGGAAGGTGTGAGTTTGGTCTTAGAAATGTTGAATTTAAGATGTCCACAGATCATCTAGTTCAAGATGTCTAAGAGGTAATTGGAGATGGAAGACTGGAAGTCAACATAGATAGTAGGACTAGATAAGTAGATTTGAGAATGGTCAGCATACAGATGATAATTGAATTTGTAGGAGCTCATGAGATCACCAAATGAAACAGAATAGGGGGAGAAGAGAAGAGGAACCTGAAGAGAGCTCTATGGGATACCCAGGATTAGTGGGCATGAGCCGGATGAAAATCCAGCAAGGGAGTTTAAGAAGGACTGACCAGATAGGTTAGAGGAGAACCCAGAGACGATAAACTCCTGAAAACAAACAAAACATCCCAGCTCCAGACTCTCAGCATTTTCATTGGCTGTCCTCCATACCTGGAGTGCTTTTTCTCTTCATCTTCATCTTCTGGATTCCCTAGATTCCTTCACATTCCAGTTAAGATCCCTTCTTCTCAAGAAATTCTTTCCCAGTCTCTCTTAATTCCAATGCCTTTCTTCTACTGATAATTTCCAGTTTATCCCTTATGTAATTTGTTTGTACATCATCCTTTGTGTGTTGTCTCCACCATTAGAGCTCAAGAATAGGGACTGTCTTTTGTCCTTCTTGGTATCCTCAGTGTTTAGCATAGCACCTGGGACATGGTAGATGCTTAATAAATATTTACTGACTGCTCATTCTGTTCCCCAACCTATTTGCTCATGTGAGCCTGCTCCTTCTCCATCTCATTGAATTCACTTCCTTCATCTAGATCTGGTTCATTCCCAAAGGACGCTCAGCTTCATCTTTAAAGTCTTAGCACAGGAAAGCGGCTGGAGCACAGAACAACTGGCTCTTCTCTGATCGTCATTTTCATCTCTCTCTTCTTTTTACCTTCAAAAATACCCGCAGTTCACTCTGCATTTGTGTTCTCCCAGTCTGTACCTGCTTCATTCAGTGCAAATCAGTACGTCTCTGTGCTCTGACCTGGCTGTTACATTTATCCCTGCTGAAGAATTCACCATCCTGGTGAATAACATAGGGTATACTTGAATATCTATCAAAAATAATACAAATCAACACAGAACATAGTCACAGGAAATTATGTCAATTTATTAGGTATATTCAGGTATCTAATACAAGGTACTCATATTAGAATACTATAAAGCTGGTATTTGGGCATGTAATAAAGATAGTATATTTAATCAACAGAACATACAACAAGAATGCATATGTTAGACTAGGGACAAAATTCTTATGTGATACATAACTTAGATAGGGCATCACACACATCACATAAGTATTGTTGTTTGATGTTGTTCAGTCATTTCCCCCACTAGTTTGTACTTAATTATTTTGTATATATTTGAATTTATTCTTTTTATGTTTGTGCCATTTCCATGGACCCTGATGACTTTGGAGGAGAAAGTGAGACTGGTGACTATGCACTCACTTAAATCCAATTTACTTACCAGTCATGGCATCACCTTCCTAATGTCATGGTCTTCTTTGAGAGCAAAAGACAAACAGCTACAACAAATAAGCAATTTGTTGTTCAGTCATTTCAGTCTTATCTGACTCTTCATAAGCCCATTTGGGGTTTTCTTGGCAAAGACACTGGATTTGTTTTCCATTTCCGTCTCCGGCTCATTCTACAGATGAGGAAACTGAGGCAAATATGGGTAAGTGACCTACCCAGGATCACACAGTTAATAAGTATCTGAGATAGTATTTGAACTCAAGTCTTTCTTACTCTAGGTCTGGTGCTCTCTATTCATTGTACCACCTACATGCCCCATGTAGAATCATATTGCACATATAGCAATAGTATATTCATAACACTGCATACTATTATAAATAGAATACAAGGATAACATAGCAAAAGAAGCTATATATAGGCTATGTTGTATGAGGTACAGTGAAAAGAGCATAAGATTTGGAATCACAGGTTCAATTAGTACTTTTGCTACTTACAACCTTTATGGACTTGAAAAATAATCCACACTTAACTATTCTGGGCCACAAGTTTCTTATCTGTGAATTAAAGAGATTGGACCAAATGGCTCTAGGTCCTTGCAGGTCATGGTCTCTATGATCACTATATGCACTCCACTCCTGCCAACCACTTCTTTTTCTCCTACAGCATCAAGAGTCACTAACCATTATTATAGGCCTTGTACTTCCACCATAAACTCCTAAATTTGTGAATAGCCCAGATTAACTCTCAGGAACCCAAAGATCTTGTAGTCTCTAGTACCAATCCTTATTTTGTTTCTAATTACTTAAGCTTCCATGCAGAGTTAGAACAAACATTTAATCAGAGCAATAAAAACTACAGTAAAACATAAAGATCAATGAGAATCAGCATCAATTTTCATTCATCAGTTTATATGACTACAAAGTTTGATCTCCCAACTCAATCTATCTTAGTCTGATCAATCTCCCAAACACAAACTAGATAACCTGATTGCAAGCTAGTTCTGGGAGAGCCATGTGTTCCCTTTCCACAGAAGTTACAACATAATCCTCTGGGAGTCTGGGCCATCAGCCCAACTCTTCTTTAATCTGGTCTCCACTGCACTGGTTGCCATGGCTCCCAAGCACTGGCAGCTTCTCACTCGTTTCTCTACATTCACTGCCCACGCCTAGATCTGGCTCATGCTTAAAAGGGTGAGCAGTCTCACTATTAAATTCTTAACAAAGATAAGCAACTGGATTGGTAATCATTTCTAGCTATCACCTGATTCACTTTCCAAAAAATCCCTTTTTCCTGCTCTCCACTACAAGAGTTTCAGGCCTCCTTGCCTATGCCAGACCAAACAAACAAGACAAGAGAAATTTATGCCAGCACTTCAGGTGTGCTGCTAGATGTCTTATGGGTTGATGAAATGAACCTCAAAGGAGGAGAGGTTGTTGAGTGATGGAGGCAGAGGAGGATCTGGAAATGGTCTAAAACTCAAATACTGCACCACACCAACTCCTAATCCCATCAATGTGTAAAAACATAGAGAAATTGCCCCTAAAATATCTGGCAAAGCATGCAATGTCTTTCACAGGGAACCAGCTTTCTTTCAATACCAGAAGATGCAGAGGATGGGAGAAAAAGAGAAGAAGATGAAAAAGAGATGGTTTTAAATGGAGCAGGCATTCCAGAAGACACAATGGAATCAAAATATAGGGAAGCATACTGTCTCAAGAAGAGGTAAGGCTGAAGTAGATAGAAATGAGAGTATGGGAGGAAATAGCAGGAGGTAGGATTTTTGTCTCAGAAATGATTAGCATCATGATATGGTAGAGAAAAAGGGCAACTAGGTGGCACAGTGTATAGAGAGCTGGGCCTAGAGTCAGGATAACCTAAGTTCAAATCTGGCCTCAGACATTTACTTCTGCGTGACCCTAGGCAAGTCACTTAACCCTGTTTGCTTCAGTTTCCTCATTTATAAAACGAACTGGAGAAGGAAACAGCAAACCACTCCAGTATCTTTGCCAAGAAAACCCTCAGTGGGGTCATGATGAGTGAGACACAACTGAACAGCAGCAACAAATAGGACGGAGATGGAGACCTGGGCTGAATTCTTACCTCTCTGACACTTACCATCTATACAACAATGGGCAAGTCCCAAGAATAGTTAATATCCATAGCCTGGATGGTCTCTGATGGCCCTTTCTAGTCTAGAGACATGACCCATGACTCTGGGTCAGAATGGTAAAGGGAACAAGATGGGAGAAGAGCTAATAAATCAAGATCCCCACCCTCTACAGTGTTGTGATCCTGATCACAGGGTAGGGAGCCATGATCCCAGGATGATCATTCCAAGCAGAGAGATATGAGTAGAGACAAGTTGTGGAAGCAACCGAGAATTCTATCGTAGCATCTGGTTCAGTATTTAAATAATATCTGGGTTCCCTCAGCCTAAGTGTACACTCTCTGCCAACTCAATAGCTGAATCCCACAAGGACAGAAGATGAGGCCTACCCAGAAGATATTTGGGGCTGGAATAAGTCTTCAGTTCCCATTCTGAGTACCCAGAAAGAGAGGGTCTCTTGCCCCTTTGGCACTCTGAGACTCAGGACCTCTAATAAATATGCTCATTGCACAAGAATGAAGTTAAAATAAGAAAGTAGTTGAAATTATAAATCTAAAAGATTTAATTTTTAAACATACTAGCAAAATCAACAGATCATTAGCAAGTCTAAATTTTAAAAAAGGGTGAACCTGAATCATCAAAATTAGAAATAAGAGATCTCAATAAAGGCCCCCCAAAATTATCACACATTACATAGCTCTATCCTAATAAACCTTTTTTGTCTGATTGTCTACAGAAGTATAAAATGCTAATATTAAAAAACAAGAAATGGATAACCTAAATAGTGTAATTTCGAAAACAGAAATCATAGAGGTCACGAAAGATCTACCCTGCAAAAAGATATCAGGCCTAGATTCGCTACTTATTTCTACTAAACTTTTAAAGAGCAATGAACTCCTGGACAGGCAGCTTAGCTTCATGGAGAGAGCACTGAACTGGAAGTCAGGAGGACCTCAATTTGAATATTATCTCAGAATGGGTGATTTTGGAAAAATCTTTCACCTTTCTCACCCTCAGTTTCCTCCACTGTAAAATTGTGATAATCATCACCTACTTCACAGAGGTATTGTGATAATCAAATGATATAATCAATTCTGTGTGCTATGCAAACCTTAATGTGATATATAAATGTTAGATAAAGCTAATATTCATGCTATTATTATATATGGACAGTTCTGAAACAGAAAAGCAGATAGGTGGCTTCCCAGTTCCTTCTACAAAGCAAATACAGATCTTGATCCATATCAAAGATGAAGCTAAGAAAGGAAAACATAGAATGAGGATAATAATTTCTACTTTGATGGATCTGTGATCTCATGGATGTAGATTTCAATTTCAGTTCTGTAGACTGCAGCTCACCTATGCCCACCCAGCCTTTGCTGCTCTTGTCCACATTCTCCCTTAAATCCTTTGTGGGAGGTCATTAATAAGCATTTGCTAAAAAATTTATTACTAAAAATAATTTACTATTAAATTATTAACCAATGCTTATTGACTTGACCCTGAGTACACTCAAAATACTGCCACTTTTTCTATATATCATGGCATTCATGGATGCCAGTGGAACACACTGATTGTCCCTAAGTTATCCCTCATTCTTACTATGTGAATAGCTTATCTTTTTTTTTTTCTGGTCACACATCCCACTAAAAACAGAACCAGAAGAGAAAAGGCGATTGAAGATGAATGGAAAGATGACTCACAAGTTTTCCTTAGAAACACAAATAAAGGAGTTGGCAGAAGTGGTTTTATCATGCATCAAAAGGCAACAAGAAACAACATCGCATTCCCACTAATGGAATATTAAGCAGAAATTTTAAATAAAACACTTGAAAACAGAATACAAAACTACATCAAGAAACATTCATCATGACCAAGTAGCATATACAACTACAGTATAAGGATTGCTTGATAACAGGAATATATATATATATATATAAAATATATATATATATGTACATATATAATCCCATCAACAAGGAAAAACCAGAGTGCAGTATGATATCATTTGTTACTTTCGCTGTTCAGTCATTTTTCAGTTTTATACAACTCTTCATGACCCTTTTGCGGATTTTCTTAGCAAAGATACTAGAATGGTTTGCCATATCCTTCTCCAGTTCATTTTACAGATGGGGAAACTGAGGATTAAGTGACTTGCTCAGGGTCACACAGACAGTAAGTTCAAATCTTAGGCCAAATTTGAACTCAGGAAAATGAGTCTTTCTGACTTCTGTTCCTGGCACTCTCTCCACTTCACCACCTCGTTGCCCATATCATATCACTAAATAAATTAAAAAGTCATTCATCAAATCCAACACTCATTTACATTAAAATAATATGCATATATATAAGAATAGGCTATTCCCTTAAAATGATCCAAAAAAGTTTCCATTACAAATCACAAGTTAATATTATATGCCATGAAAAGGAGAAAATTCAAAGTAATGACGTTTAGGAAAAAGTATAAAAGAGAGACACTCAGTCTTACCTGTCCTCTTTGAAACAGTTTTAGAAACCTCAGAAATAGCAATAGACCATGAAAAAAAAATTAAAGGAATGAGATTTGACCATGAAGATGTTAAAAAATCTCTATTTGCAGATGACACCACAGCTAGAAAACCTAAGACAGTCAACAACTACAAAATTAATAATGGTAACTTTAGTAAAGTAACAGGATGTAAACCAGACTCATAAAAACAATATAAATTCCTATATCCTACCCTCAAAAACTTTTGGGAAAATATTCTTTAAAATAAAAACAATATATAAAGTGTTTGGACATTAACTTGTTAAGATAGAAGATGGTTGTAAAAAGGCAAGTTCAAAATTATTCTAGTAAAAGACAAAGAGGAACTAACTACTCATGATTACGCTGAGCGATATAGTAAAAAGGTCAACACCTCACCAAACTAATTAGCACATTTAGTACAATACCAGTCAAAATGCCAATTTTGACATAGAATTAAAGTCATAACAGAATTCATATGTAAAAGTACATGAGCAAAAATATCAAGAACTCTAAGGGAAAAAACTGGCAAAAAGGAACTCTCTATAAGACTTCAAAATGTACTCTGAAGCAGTAATTATAAAAACTGCCTGCTACTGGAAAAAGAACAGAGAAACCTATTGCAGGAACAGAATAAAGAAACCAAAAATAAAACCCAATGTATACTAAGTGTTCATATTTTATAATCCTGCAATTTAAAAACACTGAAAAATACAATCACTACTCAAAAAAAAATTTTAGGAAACCTGAATAGATGCATGGGGGGAAAAGAGAAGAATTTGCATTCTTACCTCAAACCACATATAATAATCCTAACTAAATCAATAAGCTAAAAAAATCATAAGGAACTAGAAGAAAGAGGGTATTATATTTATTTCAACTATGGAAAGGAAGCAGCACAAAATAGTGGCTACAGGGCTAACCTTGGAGCCTGGAACTGCAGCCTCTGTCATATACTGTCTGTGTGACCAAGAGTGAGACTTCCTCTCTTAGTTCCTAAACAACCCTCAAAGACTGCTGACATATTGCTGATCTGTGTCCTTGAAAGGAATTTCCACACTACAAGTTACCCATTCTAATGGAATTATAGATCTAAACCACAAAAGAATAAGAAAAAGTTTAATCAACTCAAAAATGAGAATAAATTATTGGAGATTAAATTAATAGGTTTCAATATGCAAATACTGATATGCCTGATTCTGGTGACACTTGCTACCTTAATTTCAGCTTGGCAGGGGTTGGGATAGTCATGATGACTCGAGGTTCTATCTAGTACTTTCATTAACTACAGATGGATCAAGGATCATAAATCAAAAAGGAAAGCATTTAATTAGGACCAAATAGTAAATCAAATAAGGGGAGATAAAGTAGCAGAATCATTCTCCACTCCACCACTCCCCATCCACAATGGGGTGGAAGCTCCCAAAGATATTCCCAGGTAGTTCATTTGACTGGATTTGCATAGCAGTTGGAAGACCCTTTGTGATCATCTCTCCTGGCAACCAGATATGCCTCTACTACTCCATTTTGCCTCCAAAGGTACTACTTCTTTCTACCTACATAACTCCCATTTTCTTCCAAACTTATTTTCTGTTGCCATCTTTTGGTGTTGCCATCCCCTCTAAAGGAGTGTTGTTACTTTTTTGTGAGACTTCCCTGGGCCAAAAGGACTAGTCAACATACTCTCACCTCTTTCTTAAATCAAATACACAGTCACACTTGGTCAATGTAGAAAAGAGCCTCTCAGTTCAAGACATTTTTTTCAATTTCACTAATATCTCCTCAATAAAAAGTCCCCTAAGTTTTACTCTTAACTGAGTTGGGCTAAGTGAATTTCTTCCCCATCATGCCCCTGGCATCAAAATCATAGTCATGCCAAGTACCTTGAAACTTCAATAAGTCTCAGGAAGACACTAAGCAATGTTGAAAAGAAAGGACCAGAACTCACAAACCTTGCTCTGTCTTATTGCTTCTGTGGCAAAAGTGATTGCCCCTTTTTACAAAGACAAAAACAGAACAAGAAGCAATACCTTTTTAAAAAGCTAGAAGAATCATGTTGAAGGAAATAATATTTGCAATGCCTACAAATATATCTGATCAAGGCCTGATATACAGAATCTCTAAGAAACTGATGACACATATGGGACTAATAAACTTTTCCCAATGGAACAAACAGTTAAAGGAAACAGGCAGTTTTTGAAGAAAGAATGCAAACTGTTAATAACCACACAAAAGAAGATTAAATCTCCTAATAATCATACAAATACAAGTCAAGACTACCTCAGGAAACCATATTATACTCATTTAAATGGTCATAGTAGGGAAAAATTTAAAAGACAAAAGTCAATGTTGGCAGAGCTGTACGAAATAGGCGTAGAGTTGATAGACATAACTAGTACAACTATTTTGAAGAGCAATATTGCAAAATACAATAAGTATGATTATCATACCTTTTAAAATTTTTATTTATTTTATTTTTAATTTATGGACTAAAAACAAGCATTTCCATAACATAGTATAGTAAAAAGATGAGTGCACATAAAACTGCAAATCTATTATTTTGACCCAGGGATTCCATTGCATTTTATTTTTTTAAATCATAACAGAAAAATACTAAGGTGCTTTCTTTATAAGAAGACACTAGAAAAGCCTTTATGCGAATGATCAGAGAATGACTGAATAAACTGTACTGTTATATAATAGGATGCTATGGTACCATAAAAATAATAGTAAAAAAATAAGTATACAATGAAATATGCCAAGATCTATACTAAGTAATGTCAAGTAAGATTAGTAGAACCAAAGGCGGTGGTACTTGAGAAGACAGATTTTTTTAATGTCTTTATTATCTGTTAATGCATTTAAGCTCTACCTTGTTAACTCTCAAATGTTTCTACAAGACTTTATGTCTGATTCTGTGTTTATTTGATCAATTATCTTCTTGTTGGTTATTAAATCTATTTGAAATTTTAAGTATTTTTAAAAGTGGCTATTACAAAACAATCTGTGATGGGAAATCTGCGGGACCTGAAAACCACCTCTCCTCTAGAATATGGATTTAAAATGCCACTTTGTAACAACAGGCCATCTTTAGAACTTCACTTTGAAGGTGCTTGAATAAAACTTTTAAGGATTTTGTACTCTTGGGTCTTGAGTAAGTTAATGGGTTAGGGTGTCAGTAAGAGGCCCAGAGACAAAAATCTCTGAGTATATAGCAGACTATGAAAGAGGAGGAATGAAGTATAGCAGAAAGAGGCTTTGATTTAAAACCAAAGGGTCAGGATAAAAATTCCTGGTTCTGTCACTTAATAGCTATCTGACCTTGGACATGTCATTTATCTCTTTTGCTTCAGTTTCCTCATCTTTAAAATGACAGGTTCAGACAAGGTTTCTTCCAGCTCCATATCCTATGAATATATAATATATTCTGCCAAAATCTTCTGGATGCTATCTCAATGGCCATCCAACAGTAGAGCACCCAAGCCATTACCCAGTACAATGGAATATTCAAGTAAAGAGGTCTTCTTTTTTCCCCTCATTTACTATTAATTTACTTCTAGCTGTACTCACATATACATATACACATCTCCAACCCCACTAGCAACTACTATAATCAGCAAGTTCTTTTCAGTTAATCTGTTCTCCAATCAGAAAACCTGAGTCTAAATTATGGTTCTGCTACCTAATACCCATGTTACCTTGGGCAAGTCATCCAAATTCTCTGGGCTTCAGGGTCTCTGTTCATCAATGGGGGTGGAGGGAGGAAGGGTTGAACCAGATGACCTCTAGAGATGCTCTCCAGATCTACAGCTATAATCCTATTAAGTCTTCAACCAAAATGATAAATAAGAGCTTTTGTGCCTAGGACAAAGACCACAAACCATCCCTGGGACAAACAGAACAAAAAGATCCCTCGGTGAAAAGGGGCTTCCCCACACACTCTGTGGGGAACAGTCTGGTTCCCCAAAACATTAACCTGAGGCTGTTTCTACATAAGATATGGTAGAGAATGTAAAGGAGCGTTTAGGATGAGGAAGTCACCCTAGTATACCATCTGGTAGTGTCATTATTGTTAATATTAATTTTTAGATGAATCATTCTTACTAGCTATATGCTAAATTGTTTCTGCAATACTACACAGAAGTCTTATGTTTTTATACCATGAATACTCTTTTCTGAGAAAGGGATTATTAGGTGTTAGATTTGGTGAGTACCAAATAACATCACATAGCACCAGTAGATGGTTGTGGGTGTCACTATGAAAGAGTCAGTTAGACAGCTGACTTACATCACCATCTTTTCCTCTCTACTCACTTTGCCTCCGGGGAATCACGCATACACTGTTAGAAGAGTTAGCCACCCCCTTTTTTAAATCTAAGAACAATATAATGACTCCCCAGGTCCATGTGGTCCTTTTCTTTGCTTCTTCCATGGTGTTTATATTAAATTAACAGTTAGAAGTACAATCACCGTAGCTTGAAGCCCCCAGTTAAAAAATTTCCTAACATTTAGAAGAATCTAGCTCTCTGATTTGAATTTATGCTTACCTTTAGCTAACAATGTCCTCTTTATGGTTGAGGCAAACATTCAGGTTTCCTGAAAACTTTGGAGTAATAAAAAAGAGTAGAATACGTTAACAGTGTATATTATGGGAGAGAATGCTAGGGGAAGAGCAAATCATTTCCCTCAGTCTTCAAAGAGGTGCTTCTAATAAATCACCCTGCATCTTCTTCTCCAAGATGATTCTGCTTCAATTTTTCTTTCTGTACCACAACTCACCCCTACTTTTGTTGGGTTTTTTCATTTTTTCCATTGCCCCATGCCTCCAATTTTTTCTAGCTCAGTTCTTTAGATTCCCCAAGGCTTCCCTTGCCTTTCTAAGGCTACTCATGTCTCTTTAAGAACTTTGGAGTGTGACAATTCTAACTTCAGGCTCAAAGATCCTAATAGTCTCAAATTGATCTCAGAGCTGAGAGAAGAATGCATGTCTCTAAATAACAAATCTTAAGATGGCAGTCAGTTCTCTTGTTCATGGCATAATCACAAAAAATGAAGTAGATAATATTTTAACGGATAAGAAAAGATTTGTTTTGTTGTGGGAGTTGTCTCTGGATCAGATCTGTACAATCAGAACAATGGTTTTTCAGGGCAAAAATTGGAAGTAAAAAGAAAGAAGAATGGGAAAAATACATGATATGTATATACTTAAAATGGCTTTATCCTAATTTATTTAAACAAGTAATTAACCATGAAAAGGATTTTGGAAAATGGACAACAGAAATAACATCAACACCAATTACACTGATTTATGCCAAAATTCAACTGTTGAAAATCTATTACAAAAAGAGCCCAGAAAATGGCTTAGTCAGCAAACATTTGACTTGCTCACCAAATGGAGAGAGATGGTTTCCAGAGGCAACACCAAGCTAGAACAAAAATATGTTTTAAAAAGTGTTATAAAGGAGGTAAAATGACATCTAATACACAATTTTTGTGACCTTTTAAATAACAGAAACACCTATATATCAAAAAAAAAACCAAACTATCAACTGTGATGAGGAAGTAGGCACTTTTCCCACAGTGGGGTCATTGGAGCTTTTTGTAAAAGTTATGATAAGTATTAAAAAGAATACAGAGACATGAAAAAAGGAGGTATTGATAGCTCCTATGGTGCTTACTGTTTATTTCCTGCTCAAGTGTTGTGTGACTTACAATGAGCTCAAACTTGAAAGGAAACAGAAATACCACTGAGAAATGAAGACATCTCAGACGATCTTTCCTTCCCAAACTTAGAGAAATTTTGCAGCTCTAACTTTTCTTGGTGAAGATCATTTGATGTACTAAAACTAAGCATCCAGTGTTAAAGAATGGATTTAAATATGAAAAAGAATAAAATCTTAGAAAGCAGGATGATGGATGATCCTGAGCAGTAGCATCTCAAAAAAGCAGAGAGAAGCAGTGGAGGGAAAAACTAGTTTAAAGAAATCTTGACAAGAGATCCAACTAGTCAAGGTCATCTGAAGGACTGTGTAAGGATGAAACTAGAAGGAAGACAACATATAAAAGAAAATGGAAATAGATATGTAAAGATTACTATGATAAACTGCTTCTTTCAACAAGATCAGAGGAACTACTATATTTGAATTCTAACATCAAAATCCTCAATGTGCTTATTAGGGAGATAGAATGTTACAGAAAAGAATAAAGACAGGAAAAGCAAGGAGACTGGACTGGTGTATATACAAAAAGTAAAGTATAGAATACAATAGTCTCCAAAAAACTGAGAATTACTATTACATAGCAGGCAATGGAGAAATGCATCTTGATTGTAAGAAAGCTGCAACATATAATCAGTAAGGGGCTATAAAGGGAATAAAGGATGTCTTTAGCAGATGTGTGATAGGAAGAAAAGGTGGGCCAATCATGAAGAAAGGGAAGATTTTATAGTTCAACACCCAGCGTTCCACTGAAATAGTCATGATGTGACAAGAAAGTGAGGAAGGACTTGAGCATGTTGGGTAGACAACCCACACATATACCCAAGGAGGAATCTACAGGTAGATGTGGAAAATACACACATACACACACACACACACACACAATGACTAGGCACAAATGTGTTGTAATTTACATCACTGAAGAGAACACCCCAAAATTGATGAAATCAGAGATCTATTTAAATATTTTGTCGAAGTCTGTGCTTCCCTCCTCCTGAAAACTAATGGAATCTTACCTGTAATGCCCAGGCTGACTGCTTAGCTTTCCTCTCTCTGTTCTATATTCCAGGATGGAGCTGCATTCTCCTGCGTGTGGGGGCTTTGGACAGGATTCATCCATAACGACACTTGATATGTTTACTTCATAATCAGTTTGTGTCACATTTTGTCAGAAGACAGCACTCACATAGCACAAATGTAAAAGAAATGACGCCATTTACTTACTTTTTGAGATTTAAGTAACTCCTTTGGTGTGTTGGGAAAATATGAACTGCCCTTTCCTCACTCCACCTCCATGCCCCACGGTTCTACAGGGCTGCAAATGAATTCATTCTGCAACAATACACATCAATTCATTCCTTAAACAAGGACTTTTTTCCCACTAAATAAAATACAACATCAAATTTATGGGGATTGTTTCTGTTATATATGTATATGTACATATATACACATACATATATGCAAGAATTTATACATGTATATCACATATGTAGAAGAAAATCGGGAATCAAACAGGGGTATTCTGAATCTCAGGTGATGTAGCAATTTAATCTCTTTGAGAACAGACCTGCATCTGAAGAAAAATAGCCTTCTTTTAAACTATTTGAGAATAAGTATTGCTTCCTTTTTAGACTTTCTTATCTCCAGTCCCTAGCACAGTGTTTGGAGATTGATTTTTGTGTGGTTGCGACATTCTGTTGTTGCTATTGATGACTTATGATTTCTCTGGTGAATTATATACATAGGTCTGTATATTTATGTATATACATGCATATTTTGAATGTATGGGAAAAGAGGGAGACACAGAGAGGGAGGAGAAAAGGAGAGAGAAGGATTTGACTTAGGCAGATGGAAAATCATGACCTTTCCACTTTCATTTATCTTTTCTACTGGTTCAAATTCACTTGAATGCTAAAATAATAACGATCTTGGGAATTTTTTAGTCCTAAACTGGAAGATTGTCTAGGACAGAGGACTGCAATCTCCATTTGAGATCTAGGGATCAAGAAGAAATTCTTTAACCTTAGTCTAGGGACAGACAGTCTGGCTTTTGTTAGCTGTGCATATCCTGGATATAAGTAAAGAGCAGTCAGACTGGTAACATAAAGGATAAGTTTCTAGTGGTCAAACCCTAACAAACTGGAGTGAGATGGTGGAAAAGTGGCTCTATGTGATGGAAAGCTATACAGAGGATACAAGTCATGACATGAGGGAGTGACCCTGCGAGATTCAAACTTCATTCCCTAAAAGACACCTCATGCCTGAGACAATGGTTAAAGTTGGAACTATTGCATCAGTCTGTAACTGATACCTCACCTGATGTCTGGAAGTAGTCAGTGATATCCAAGGCTTTTCACTCTATAACCTTGATAATTCTACATGATAATTTTGTACATTTGGGTCAAGAGGGTACATAGTTAATAAAAATCAGGCTTGACCGAACCAAAATGACTATACGAAACATAAGATTGGTATCCAATGTTTTTGAAGGAAAGTGCTGTATAATTGTAGAAGACAAACATTAGCAAGCCATCAGAGCCTATGTTCTATAAACTTTTGAAGTTCCTCACAGAAGATCAGAAAAATATAAGCAACATTTAGTAAACTGGATTCAGATCTCCATCTCTACTAGTTACTGTCTTTGAAACCATGATTAATGATTTCATCTCTTTCATCTTTCATCTCCTCATTTGCAAAATTTGGGGTGACAGTGTCAGTGGTATTTTTCTCAGGGGTTTGCTATGATGATCAAGGGATAGTAGATTTGCATTTAGCAATGTACATATAATGCTTTATAAATCTTAACATTATATATAAATTTCAGCTATTAACAGTATGACAGGGGATAATAGTATGAAATAAGGCAGGACAGACAGGATGACACTGAATTGTGGGGTTTCCTGATTTCCAGAATCTGACATTAATGCTTTATTTGGTTGGAAATTATAAGGCAATGGTTGTCGTGGTGGTGGTGGGTTGTTTTGGTTTTTTTTAAGTTTAGTACAAGAGTGACAACTAAGGCAGGCAGATGCTGCAGTGGATAGATTGTCAGGCCTGGAGTCAGGAATACTTGAGTTCAAATCTAGCCTTAGACAGCCATAGTTGTTGGACTCTGGACAAGTCACTTAACCCTGTTTGCCTCAGTTTCCTCATCTGTAAAATGAGCTGGAGAAGGAAATGGCAGACACTCCAGTATCTTTGCCAAGAAAATCCCAAATGGGGTCATGAAGAGTCAAATAAAACTGAAAAATGACAATAAAAACAACAAGGAAATGACAAGATGATGGCAGTGTATTAGGAAGATTGTTATGACAGCTGGGTTAATGAGGAATTAGAGCTGGAAGAGATTGAAATCAGGGGGACTGACCAAGAAAACATCACAAGTCCCAGAGAGAGGTGAAGTGAGCTTGAATCAAGCTGGTAACTCTTTGAGTAAAGAGCTGAAATGTATATAGAGCTTCACATGATCTCATCTGAGCCCCACAACAGCCCTGTGAAGCAGGTACTATGGATATTATCCCCATTTTATTGATGAAATCACTATTGATGAATAACTTGCCCATGGTCAAATGATTAGTAAACATGAGAGGAGAGATTAAAATCAAGTCCTTCTGACTCAACTCAAGAACTCTAGCCATTATACCACACCACCACCAAAGACATTTCAGAGAAAGAAGCAAAGAGAGTCAATGAGTAATTGAATTAAATAAGAGAGGGAGTAGGTAACATCAAAGAAGACTTGGAAGATTTGGTGTCTGGGTGACTAAGAGGGCAGTTAAAGGGTGGACAGCTTCCCCTGAGACTAACAGAAGCAGTGGAAGAATACAAATCTGATAGATAGTAGACCTCTTTCCCGTGCTGGCCAGCTCTGTAATCTCTCACTTCATGAATCAACCTGTTAACCTGGTCTGTCAACAACTGACAAGCTGCAGATAAGAGGGCAGGGGGAAGCAGAAGTGTTTGGCTTGATTTTTCCAGAATGTACCGTACACACACAAAAAGAAAATACTGCATTATGTCCTACAGCCCCAGCTTCCTACTGAGCTCAAACTGCTCCTGAGCCTCAACACTTTTATGTTTGAGTGTGAGCCTCCACGAGACCCTTGAGGGTTTATCCTGACTCATGCTTCCAACTGGGCTCCTGCGACTTAGCAGTGTCACCTAGTGGCCAATAGAGAGAATAATGACCTCTGTTGGGAGGTGAAGACCACGTATGGGAGGCCAGAGGCCATTCACCGCTAATGGTTGCCCCTCTAACACACACACACACACACACACACACACACACACACACACACACACACACACACACACACACACACACACTCATATGTGTATTGGCAAATGGCACCTCTAGCCTGAAAGCCAACAGTGCTAAGTCACCCAGCTTCTATTTGAAACCTTCAAACCATGGACTTCCTATCCCCTGGCTGAGAGTCAGCCTTGCAAAATGTAGCCTCTGGATCAGGAAGATCTAAATTACAAGTCTTGCTATTGACACATATTGGCCTTATTAATCTGGGCAATGCATTTAACCTCATTTTCCCTGGCAATTCTTAAGTTTTAGCTCTGCTTTTCTAGTAGAGTTTTCCTTACACAGTAAATCACAGGTCTTGAACATCAATGACCCAAAAAATGCCTCAATTGTATATAATGCTTTGCCAGGAACTGGTGATAACAAAGACCTAAAAGTGAAACAACCTCTGCTCTCAGAGTGTTGAAAAGAAGGCTTTTCTCTTCCAGATACAGATCCTGCCCTTAAAGAGATTAAGTAAATGCTTGAACCTGACTCCTCTTTCACTCTTGGCTCTCCTTTTATTCTCTATGACCTCGGGTGAGTCTCCTTTCTTCCGTAAATCTCAGTGTTCTCATGTGTGAAGGAAGTCACTGGACAAAATGATCTCTAAGGTCCTTCTAGCTCTGATATTCAATGAGCTTCAGATCTTAACTAATTCTCATATTTAAACTGTTTGGTTAGAAACATATCAAAGCTTTTGGCAGCAAAAACAGCTCAGCTTTGCTTCCATCTATTTGATCTAAGCAAATAAATAAGTCACTTTCATTTGCAGTTTAGCATAAGAAGAAAATTTTACATGATAATTTGCTTTTTTAAAAGCTAGCTGTGAAGTTTAATAACAGCATGTGAAGCAGCCTGTCATTTTGTATTTACATTCCACCCAAGTTTCACTGGTTCCCTGTGGCTCAGGAGAGCTTCCCAGGAGATATTTTGGGCTACTTTTTCATAATCACAGGTAGAAAAATCAGCTCCAAACCTGGATGGAAAAAAGACTCGCTCTTGCTCCCTGCTCCTTCACACAAACACCTCACCATCACCATTTACATTAACTGTTTGAGTCTGTTCCTGATTCTCTTTTCCATCCCCCTTCTTCATCATGTATTAACACAAAGTTGAGCATTGAACTTGGAGTTAAAGGACCTGGCTTCACATTCTAGCCCTGACATTTACTAAATGTGCATCTGGGGGCAAGTCATTTAACCTCCCCAGGCCTATAAAAATGGGGAATATTTCTAGGTTTACAAAATATTTTAGCACATTATCTTTTTTAGCTACATGAAGTCAGAAAGACCTGAACTCAAATTCCACCTTTGACATCTACTAGCTATATGACCTGCTTAAATAACTACTTCTACAGGCCTCCAGCCATTCCTGAGGGCTTGCCTACTAAGTCTTAGAGCAGTTGCAATGTTCGTAATAGATATTCTTTTGCAAATGTATATATCTCATTTAGTAATTCTAATAAAAAGAACCCTGAATGTAGAATCAAAAGACCTGATTCCATCCTAGGTATCCTTGAACAAATTTAACCCCTTTGATCTGAAAATTCAAAGTCCTCAGCTGTAAAATAGGGAAAATCATAAATAACTTGTGTGTCAGAATCTGATTTTGAACTGTCAGACCATGTTATAATTTGATGGAGGAACTCTTCTTAATTAGAATCTCTGTGGCATATCCCTACAGCCAAGGTCTCCCTTGAAAGCATTTGAATTTGGCTCATTTCTCTTCAAGCACCACCAGATCCACCACAACACTCAGGCTAACAAAATTATGTAATAGATAGATTTATTTTTAAAAGAGAAAAACATAGAAAAGATTTCTATCTGATGTTCTTAACATAAATAATTGTGAAAGTCCTTTTTGGTGGTCTTTCTTTCCTTCACCAGAGATCCACGCAATCTCCTAACACCAATTATTGATCCCCCACGTCCTTAATAGAGTCACAGGTTTCTAAGGCCAGAATAGTAGCACTGTGTGTAGCAAATATCTGCTTCCCTCCATTAGGGCTGCTTGGCTTCCTAGAGTTGGCATTAGCTCCTTCATTCCTAACATGGCAATAGCAGCTGAGCACAATTTCCTCTCCCCTGCCCATACCTCATTCCTTCACTCTCTCAGAACTGCTCCCTATTCATTCATTCAGCAAATTTATTAAGTGCCTTCTTTGTGTTAATTATGGTTATTAGGTACTGAGCATACAAAGACAAAATTAAAGCATCTCAGCCTTCAAGGAGCTTACATCCTCTAGGGGGTTTGAGAATGTATGCGAAAAAAGTAAATATAAAATTCATATAAAGTAAATTTTAAAAGTAATTTTGGAGGGGAAAAGTAGCAACCAGGGTGACAAGGATAGGTCTCATTGAGGAAATTGTGATTAATATGAGCCTTGAAGGAAATCTGGAATTCTGAGAAGTAGAGATAAGGGAAAAGTGCATTCCAGGGAGGAGAGACAGCCTGGGCAAACAGAGTAATGGGAAGTGGAATCAAATATGCAAGGGAGAACAAGTAGGCCAATCTGCCTGAAAGAGAGAGTGAGTAAAAGAATATACTGTACAATAAAGTCAGAAATGTAGCCTGGAATCTAAATATGAAGGACTTTAAATACTAAAAGGAGAAGTTTATGTTTTATCATTGAGGTACTGGTGTCGTCATGAACAAGAGACATGGTCAAAACAGTTCATTCCATCTCTTAAGCATCATCAACTAATTGCTTTTTGGTATCTTTTCCACTACCCTTCATTGTGTCCCAAGCATCCAAGCTAATGCAGAAGCTCTGGATTCCATGGATAGATGTCCTCAGTCTTCTGCCTCGTAGGGTAGGATCAGGGACTAGCTCAATTGCCATGGGTACATGTCCACTCCAATAATTTCATCTCACAAGACTGTTGTGAGAAAATCACTTTGTGAACCTTACATTACTACGTAAATTATTACTGTAATTCTTCCACTAATGCTTCCACATCCTTCCATAGTGCTTCTTCATGCTTCGGATGCACCCTTAAGTTCTTGAAGGCTGTATCCATTGAAAGAAAATTTGATCCATCTGTACCAAGTTATAAAGGCTTTAAGTATGGGCAAAGAGATGGACAGTGCTTCTATTTTCTGAGGACTAGACTTGCTAAGTTTAGGGAGATCACCAGAAGGTTGATCATCAGGGATAAAATTGTAGCCATAGCAATTCATTGATCTATCACCCAAGGTCTACGATTGGTATCTGCATTGGAAGATGTATTCATACTGATAAAATCATGGATCCATAAACTATTGAAGATCATTAATGATGCTTCTTTTATACTTCAGTTGATCTGCGGTTTATCTCAAGGGTTCAAGAGAGAGAGAGGAAATATAGTGTGGTAGATAAATCACTGATTCAGAGTCAGAAAGACAGATTCAAAACCCACCTCAGACACTTACCAGTAATATGACCTGGCCAAAATCATCTAAACTCGATTCTTTAGTTTCCTCTTCTATTAAAAAAAAAAAGGGCAGATTCAAAGTCTTCTAAGGTCTCTTCCAGCTTTAAATCTAAGATCTTTTGACACTAAGATCCATCTACGGGCTACTTGAAAAGATTGTGTGACACATGGCTTCTCGAGGTATATTATTTATAATGAAACACAGTTTTCTTATGTGCTACAAGTAGAGCACTTAAGTAGAGAGTGTCAGACAAACAGAATTTTTCCCCACTCCCCTCCAGCTGTGGCTCTGTCCACTTCACATCTATATTTAATTTTAAGCAGCATCTCTTTGTTGTTTAGTCATTTCAGTCATGTCTGACACTTCATGATGCCATTTGGTGTTTTCTTGGCAAAGATACTGGTGTGGTTTGCCATTTCCTTCTCCAGTTCATTTTACAGATGAAAAAACTGAGGCAAACAGGATTAAGTAATTTGCCCAGAGTCCTACAGCTATTAAGTACCTGAGGTTAGATTTAAATTCAGGAAGTTGAATCTTCCTGACTCCAAGCCTGGCACTCTATCCACTCTGCCACCTACCTATTCAGAATCATTTTAACTTTAAACTAAAAGTTTAATCACCATGAATTTTGGAGCTCCCTTTCCAAAGAGATCACATATAGTTCAATTTAGGTAGGCTGAAAGACCCCTGAGGTAGAATTAGGCCTGAGTTCAGGAACCTAATGTTCTATTCAGTGTGATGAAGTTCAAAAGGAGGGGAAAGGAGAAAGAGGCAGAAGTGATCCATTCCCAGAAGAACTTGACTCTGTTATACCTTCAAGTTATTATCTAATATCTCTCCTCCATTTCACAAAGTGCTAGAAAAATCTATCTACACTCATAGCCTCAATTTCCTCATGTCTCAATGACTTCTTGCAGTCTAACTTCCACTCCTAGCACTCAACTTAAACTGCTCTAAGGTCATCAATGATCCCTGAGACTTTGCTCAATACTCATTTTGTTTGACATCTCAAAATCCAATGACCTTTTTTTTCATTCTTTCTCTTTTATTCTTTCTCATTATTCTTGGGTTTTTCTTAACCTTTATCCTAGAGGCAATAAGGAATGCCCAGACCTTCTTGGGTAGGGTAATAACACGATGAAGACTGTGCTCTCCATATCTTAGAACATCACCAACAGATTTCTGATCACTCCTACCTGAATATTCTCTCCTCCTTGGGTTTTTATGACGCTGATTCTTCTTAGTTATCCTCCAACTCATCTGATTAATCCTTCTGAGTCTCCTTTATGGCACTGATACCTAGATTCCTTCTACCCTAACTATGGATAGGTATACCCCAGGGTTCTATTCAGGCAGTTCACCTAACTGGATAGAATATTAGGCCTGGAGTTAGGGCCTAATTCAAATCTGGCCTCAGGTATCTACTACCTATGTGACCCTGGGGAAGTCACTTAACCTCTGTTTGCCTCAGTTTCTTCATCTGTAAAATGGGAGTAATAACCTATCTCCCAGGGTTGTTGTGAGGACTAAATGAGATAATAATTGCAAAGTGTTTGGCACAGTGCCTGGTACCTAGTAGGTTCTATATAAATGCTTATTCCCTTCTTTTCCTGGACCCTCTTCTCTTTCTTTTCTGCAATTTTACTTGTTGATTCTATCAACTATCATGGTTTAAATGATCTCTCTGTAAAGATTGTTCTCTTATCTATTCCATACCTCTCTCTTGGACTCCATCCTCTATCATCACTAGTCTGCTGGATATCTCTATCTGAATATGCCATAAGTATCTCCAACTCAATCTATCAAAAATAGAACTCATTATATTTCCGTCTATACCCAAGCCCATTTCCTTCTTTCTGATGACACAAGCATACCTTCAGTTATCCAAACTTGCAACATAAAAACAGTCCTTAACTTTTTCTTCTCCTTCATGCCCCTCTCTCCCAATCAGTTGACAAGTCTTGCTAATCTTATTGCTTGACTAACATTGGTACCGTCCCTTTTTCTCCACTCACAAGGTTACTGCCAAAGTTCAGATATTTTCCTTGTACTATGGTGATAGCCTCCACATTGGTCTCTCTGCCTCATCTCTCCCTTCTCCAAACCCTAGCTCTCTAATTGATATTTATAACGTTAATGTATGACCATGCCACTCTTCTACTCAAGAAACTGTAGTAGCTTCCCATGACGGGAACAATGTCCTTACCTCTACCCCCATGCAAGTTAGTCTGGTTTTTCTTTACCAGGTAGTTACCAAGCAAACCTTGAGACTTGGTTGGCTGAGATGACTAAAGGTTTAAGCTATTAATATCACTTCTTTATTGCTGGAGTACAAAACAACCACAGGTCGATCCAAGAATACTCTCAGATGTTTGGCTTTGTGGCTCATGCTGATGAATTCAAGCAAGGAAGTTTCACTCAGCTGAGTTACCTTCAGTATCCTCAATGAATACCCTTGCCTAATATCCTCCAGCTATGATTAAGTAAATCTCCTTTTATTAACTGCTATTTTTTCAAATATCAAACTTTAACAATCAGGGCACTAGGCTGAATCTGGCCCAGCCTAAGACATTCCCTATTTTCCCTAAGATAAAACACCAATTCCTTTGTTTGGCTTTTAAAGTAAATCACAATCTGATTCCAGTCTATGAATTTCCAGGTTAATTACTAATTACTTGTGTTCTTTACTCATCTGTGACCTTCTATTTCCTTATGTACAAGATGGGAATACTTATATTACCTATTTCACAGAAGTCCTGAGTAGAAAATGCTTCATAAAATTTAAAGCATTTTAAAAGTAAGATTCACTATTATTTCACAAAGCCTCCACAGTATTGGATTATTTTGTTCATAAATTCTAAAGGGTGTGCCCAATCAGTATAGTTGCTAGGGAGGAGTTAGAGAAAATAATACCAGCCTTTCAAATGGTCTAAGTGTCAATGACTGCCCCTTATTATTGGGGGAGGACTCAAGGAAGAAGAGATTAGCACTACTGAGATGTAACCAAACCCTCTGTGCTTTAGGCAACATCGATCCCAGTGTCACCTTGATTAGGGCATTTTTTGCTAAGCAAAGAAATCATGTGAAATGAAGGTGGTTCTGTTTTATGATGCCTCTGAGATACTATGGGGCAGTGGAGAGATGGCACTGGATTTGGATTACATAGGCTTAATGTTCAAATCCTTAACACCTATGAGACCTTGTTCAAGTTACCTATACTCCCAGTGCTTCAGTTCCTTTTCTAGAAAATGAGGAGTTTGGACCTATTGGACTCTGAAGAAACTCCCATCTGAAGATCTATGATAGTATGACCCTATGATCTCCCTGGGTCTCAGTTTTCTCATCTGTAAAATAAGGAGGCTGGACTAGATAACCATGTCCTTCTAGCTCTAAATCTGCGGTCCTATGATGAACCTTATAAACTTCCCCACCCCATTCAAATTTACAAAAATCTAATCAAATTCAATTCCAAAATGTTATAAATCTGATTCTCTTCCTCAGCCCAGAAAAACACTAACAATCCCACCACCACCACCAAATTTCAGAGGGAAAAAGTGAGAAAAAGATCTTCTGCTGTACTCTTCCCCCTCTATCCTCTCTCCATTAGATATTCTGGCAGTGGATTCTGTAAAAATAATTCTGTCTTTGGGACACATACACATACACACCTCCACCCCTCTGCCCAGGGAAACATAGGCCTTAGGAGGCCTGTGCAGAATTATCTCCAGGGTCAGGGCAAGGCATAACAGAACCCTCTGAGTCCTCTCTGTCCTGTCTACATTTGTGGCCCTTTTCAATCAACCATCTAAAATCATACTAGCTCTTAAATACCCCTGTCCTGTATTATGACTCTTGAGAAACTAAATCTTATTTCTTCTTCCTTGATTAAAATCTCCTTGGGGGTGGATAGTAAGAAGAAGCCAAATTCCTTCAACAGAATTCAAAAAATTCATATGATCATAGTCATCTATACCAACTCCTCATTTTACATATGAAGAAAATGAAGACCAAAAAGGTTAAGTCAATCAGAGTACTCTGATTCCAAATCCAGTTCCCTTTTCCCTATACCATACTGCTCATTCTCAAAATAAAAATAAATTTAATTTCTCTTCATTTTGAAAACTAAATGCATGCAAATAATTAGCATATGTTGGAAATTAACAAAACTTTGAGGTTATTTCTTGAACCCATTAGATTGTCAAAGATGACAGAAAAGAAAATTATAATTATTGGAGGAGATATGGAAAGACAGACACACTCATATATAGTTGATGGAGTTGTTAACTGATCTAGCTAATCTAGAAAGCAATTTGTAGGACATGCCCCCCCCCCAAAAAAAAAAATATTCCTAAACTGTCCATGCTCTTCAACCAAGTCAGTCATCAGCTGGACCTTTTCAGAATCATGAATTTTGTGACTGTTTCCAACCATGTGGTGACCCAATAATGAAAGAACTTTGTATTTTAATATTAAGTAGTAAAACCTTAGCAGTCCCTTGATGAACCCATCCTTAAACTACCCTGTGACACTGGCAGCATCTGTTAAAAGAAAAAAATACTTCAAGCTGGGTCTTTAGGCTACAACTCTCCAGGTGGCATCATGTGACTAGTGGGCACTGGGAAAGAACAGGTCCTCCTCTAACCTTTTATTACAGGGGCCATACCCACATGATAACTCCTTCAGAAGGCGGCTAGATAAACTTGAGCCAGGGCTTCTGACTTCCTTTGCCCCAAATGAATATTGAAAGCAGAGATGAATTGAAGCAGTGGGTCAGCCTCACAAAAGTACTCTAACACTCTTAGAAAGGTCTGCTACTGACAAGAAGACTGATACTAGCCAGTCTGTTTTACTCTCAAAGTTGTAAAGACAGTGCTAAGCTGAGGTGAAATACAAAATACTTAATTGGCAGTATTTCTGATTCATTTATATTCTGAAGATGTTTCAATATTAGCTATCTAGCATTTTGTAGCAGTTTTTACATTGTCACTGAGGCTTGTTCATTCTAATAATGAATGATCTAAGTGTTCTATGTTTAGTGTTCCTTTTCTGTGTAGGACTAAATGGCCTGTCACATATCCAATTTATATTGTACATTGAGTTCCTTTTACTCCTCCCACCCCCATTCAGGGAGGCCCTACATAGGAACCATAACTTAATCCTTTCTTCCTGAGGTGACAAGGTGGAGTACTCAATAAGCCAATAAGTACAAGAAAAGGGAGTTCCCTTTCATTAGAGGTAAGGCTCCCCAGGATTGAACCTAATCCAAACCAATGCCAGGGTAAGAACAGGGAGTAGCACAAGACCCCAGCCTCCTTGAATCCAGTAGTCATTTCTGAAAATTAGAAATGCATGGCTCCAAAGAGCTAGAGGTAAAACATGCTTCCCAAGTCTTAACAAAGAAATTATATGCCTGAGATGTAGAATGATGCATATTTATAAAGACATGACAAACATATGTATGCTAACTTGTTTCAAGGGAAGGAAATTTTTAGTTTAGAGGGAGTGGGATCAATTGAGCAGAAGAGATTGAACAGGAAAGAAAAAAAGAAAGAAAGAAAGAAGGAAAGAAAGAAAGAAGGAAAGAAAGAAGGAAAGAAAGAAAGAAAGAAAGAGAGAAAGAAAGAAAGAAAGAAAGAAAGAAAGAAAGAAAGAAAGAAAGAAAGAAAGGAAAGAAGGAAGGAAGGAAGGAAGGAAGGAAGGAAGGAAGGAAGGAAGGAAGGAAGGAAGGAAGGAAGGAAGGAAGGAAGGAAGGAAAGAAAGAAAGAAAAAGAAAGAAAGGAAGGAAGGAAGAGAGAGAGAGAAAGAAGAGAAGGAAGGGGGAGGGGAGAGAAAGAGAGAGAGAGAGAGATGGGAAGGTGGAAGGAAAGGAGGGAAGAAAGAAGGAAGAAACTTATAGATTTCAAAGGAGAATCTCATGCAGCACAAGAATGATACCCTGGGAAGGGGGAAATTAGCATGAGATAGGTCCAGGGTAACAACCAGATGTCTGAGGTCTTTTTTTGGAAAGGTGAGGTACATATGTTCATGCTTTGTAGATGTTAATTGTTGGCAACATGGTTAGATGACTCAACAAATTGAAACTGACATCAACCTGCTCCATCCATTTGCCATCTTTCATCGTCAGTGTGAAGAGTGCATCAGTGCAGTGAGGCTGCCATCCCTAGGGAGAAGGGCATCTAGTTTCCTATTAGTGATCAATTTTGTAAATGAATAAATTGAGTTAACATATTAAATTTCATCCAACTAGACCAGCAAAAACGCCAGCTTGGAAAGAAAAATACAATTTACAAAAATCTAGAGGAAAGTAAAACTTTCCAATCAATCCTTTGACAAACACTGAGCCCCTACACTGTGCAAACATTGAAGTTGCAGAGATGAAAGGGGAATGAATTTCCCTCAAGCAGCTTATACTCTAATATGGCAGTTACACATAAAAACAAAAAATTTAATTATTGTAGAGTGTAGTGTGTGATGAATTGCAAATGAATGGGATCAACAACAAATTAGGAGGAAAGGATAATTTTGGACTAATGTTGGGGGTGTAAGCTCAGTTCCATGTGGACAGTATCGGGCGGGTAAAGGTGAGAGCTTCTAAACCTTAGAGTTCTCATGAGGCCCCCCAGGAAACAGCAGGGAATTGAGGAGTGAGATCTCGTGTATTTCCGCCTCTTCCCGTGAGAACGTGATGGGAGAGAGCATCCCCGCCCTCGAGACTGGCCCGGATCTGGGCACACCTATTGTTATCTAACAGGCACGGTATTCAGGTGCAAACTATATGGCAGGAGAGCTTAATTAGGGTCAGGAAAGCCTGAAGGCGCTCTTAGCACGGGAGGGGCCCTTACAGGACAGAAGGAGCCTCTTCCCTTTTCCTCTCTTCGCTCTTCCCTCTCCCCTCTCTCCCCACTTCCACTTCTGCTTTCATTCTCTTACTGTAAGATCTTTGCCTCCTTGGGAGATTCCCCTCTCTCTCCTAAGGAAGAGTTCCCCCTGAACATGTAACCAGGACCCTGAATAAAGCCTAACCCTTGTTCGACTCCAGAAAGTCTCTTCTCTCATACGTTTATCCGGTTTGGCCAGCCGAAGACCTGCGATATAGGTAAGGTAAGACTCGGGTAGACCTCAGGCCTCTAGGCCTGGCAGTTGGCGCATCCAAACAGGGACAGGCGCAGATATCCTGGGTGGTTGGGACACCCGGAAGGGGCTATGAAAGATGCGAGTCCCGAATCCTAGATTCGGAAGGAGAGAAAGAATGAGTAGCTTCCCACACCCATGGGAAAAGGGCAGGGATGGGGAATCAATTGCCAGTAATAAAGCCAGAGGAACAGGAGGTCTGGGCTGAGATACTTTACAGGGAATGCAGGGAGGCGGGGGTCACTATAGAGTTAAACGACCTCCGAGAATTTTGTAAAAGGATTTGGAAGGTCTCTCCCTGGCTCGAGCAGACCGGAATATCAAGAGAAAGATGGGGAGCGGTCGGAGAACAAATGACCGCTTATGAACAACAATGACCTGGGGAGCTGGAGGATTTAGATTTCCTGATATTCGGTGTGATTAAAAGTCTTTTGGAAGGCCCAGAGAGACCAGGGCGGGATTGGAATGAGAGTGGAAGCGGAGAGAGGGGAGGGGAGAACCCTGGCAAGCAGAAAGTTAAGGAATGTAGAGAAAAAATAGGTTTGGAGCTCCATCTAGCAGATGG
Organism: Notamacropus eugenii; assembly: GCF_028372415.1. NCBI lineage: Eukaryota > Metazoa > Chordata > Mammalia > Diprotodontia > Macropodidae > Notamacropus > Notamacropus eugenii. The sequence continues at coordinate 543,399,810 of NC_092872.1, read as the reverse complement.
GAAAGGCCATGCAGGAGAGCATAAACCGTGTCTTCCCTCTGCGCCTCCTTATAGCACGCTCCATACTGGAGCGGATAGGACCTGCCTTAGCGGTCGCTCAGTACCCTGGCACTGGAAGCTCAAAGAAAGCCAGAGACCAGTGTGGGAAATAGGAGGGTGCCAAAATACCTTAGAGACAATGCACCCAGTAAAGTGGGAGGCAGAGGATCGCCAAGGGACCGTATGGCCGTTGGTGATTCCAGGACTTAGTTTTAACATCTGGGGCAGAGACATCATGAGCCGCCTGGGGACGAGGCTATCAAATTTCTAGTAAGGGCCATTGCAGTTGCACTGGAGTCCCCACCCTTGAATTGGAAGTCAGACACCCCGATTTGGGTGGAGCAATGGCCCCTGACTCCAGAAAAACTCCAGGCACTACAAATACTGGTTAAGGAGCAATTAGCACCCTGGAATGCTCCTGTGTTTGTTATAAAGAAAAAACCTGTAAAATTCAGGTTCCTTACAGATGTTAATCAAGCATTTGTAAGCACCAGGCAGCAGCAATACCAAAGTAAACAGCCAGTATGCAGCCTTATCAACTTCACCTTAAAGGCGATCCTCGCTAAACAAAAAAGGGGAAGAGGTCGCCTAACACAATCAGAGCTTGATACAGCTGTATATACACACAATTTTTTGCATATCTCAAAAAACTCACATACTACTCCAGCTATGAGACATTTTGTGACTATTCCACGACAACCCCGCAAGGAAAGTAATACCCAGGCTGGAAATAAGGAAACATGGGCCATGGTAAACGATATGGCCTCAGGGAAATGGCAGGGTCCATATAAGATACTAATATGGGGTCCAGGGTATGTTTGTGTCTCCACAGGAAAAGGGGACGCATGGATTCCCATTAGAAGGATCCGTAGGTGGAAACCGGTGTCGGAGATGACGGAGACGCAGGAAGCGACGAGCCCGGAGACCCCGGAGAAGGATCATGCACCACCTGAGTCTGCTGCTGACAGCTTTGACCCTGCTGCTGACAGCTTTGACCCTGCTGCCCAGAGAGGAAGCAGCACTCATCCCAACCACTGACATTGCTGCCCACTCCATCTAGGCATCTCCTTTCAGCGGCTGAAGGAGGACTTTGATATCACGAACCCAGGACACGCGGGGGGTGACCAACTTTTTGCCTGAATACCACAGGCTTGGCCATTGAGGTCCATTTGCATGACTGAGGGGGGGGTGGTGATGTGTAAGGCGCCAGCACTGAGCTACTTCTCTTAGAATATGCTTTGGAATTAGTGATTGCACTTCCTCTTGTTGTAATTCAGCCATTTAGTTTCATCTTTGTTTTGTTGGATGCCTCTCTTTGTCAGTTGTTGTGCTAGCTGCAGATTTCTGTGTAAATGAAGTTTTTGTTGTGGGGTACTCATATGCTAAAGGCCTTCCTAACCCACTCAGCCTCCAGCCGCTATTTACTCTAGGGCCATGTGCGCTCTGCGCAAAACAAAAAAGGGGAGATGTTGGGGGTGTAAGCTCAGTTCCATGTGGACAGTATCGGGCGGGTAAAGGTGAGAGCTTCTAAACCTTAGAGTTCTCATGAGGCCCCCCAGGAAACAGCAGGGAATTGAGGAGTGAGATCTCGTGTATTTCCGCCTCTTCCCGTGAGAACGTGATGGGAGAGAGCATCCCCGCCCTCGAGACTGGCCCGGATCTGGGCACACCTATTGTTATCTAACAGGCACGGTATTCAGGTGCAAACTATATGGCAGGAGAGCTTAATTAGGGTCAGGAAAGCTTGAAGGTGCTCTTAGCGCGGGAGGGGCCCTTACAGGACAGAAGGAGCCTCTTCCCTTTTCCTCTCTTCGCTCTTCCCTCTCCCCTCTCTCCCCACTTCCACTTCTGCTTTCATTCTCTTACTGTAAGATCTTTGCCTCCTTGGGAGATTCCCCTCTCTCTCCTAAGGAAGAGTTCCCCCTGAACATGTAACCAGGACCCTGAATAAAGCCTAACCCTTGTTCGACTCCAGAAAGTCTCTTCTCTCATACGTTTATCCGGTTTGGCCAGCCGAAGACCTGCGATATAGGTAAGGTAAGACTCGGGTAGCCCTCAGGCCTCTAGGCCTGGCAGACTAAGGTAAACAAGGAAAAGGAAAGGTTTTATGGAAGAAGTGGGGGTTTTAGAGGTGAATCAACTTCAAAAAAGAGATTCTCATTTCAAAAATGGTGAGTACCCAGGTACACATCCAATATATGATTCATATTTAGTACCATCAGTCAACATGGTGCCATAGAAAGAGCACTGGTTTTGGAATCAAAGCACCTTCATTCTAGTCCTAGCTCTGTTTGCTCCATATTATCTGCATGACTGTGGAAAGTCATTTATCCTCTCTGTTCTTCTCTAAGTCATTTCAATTGTGTCCAACTCTTCATGACCCCACTTAGGGTTTTCTTGGCAAAGATACTGGACTAGTTTGTCATTTCCTTCTCCAGCTGATTTTACAGACAAGTAACTGAGGCAAATGAGGTTAAGTGACTTGCCCAAGATCACCAGTTTGGGATTAGATAAACTTGGAGGACTCTCATAGTTCTAAATATATGTTTCTATGATCTTATGATTTTGTGTCATATTTTTGACCCTGAGATGAAGTTGAAATTGACTGGAAGCTCTCTACTTGAACTTCCCTCTTTTGCCCAACTCCATAAGATATATCCATAAGATATTCAACAACTATTTCTCCATTAAAAACTTCAAATAATGGGAAGCTTACCACTTAGAAATTTTTTTTCCAGAAATAATAAACATAGCTTTATATCCCAGGTGACCAACACACACACACACACACACACACACACACACACACACACACACATACACACACACACACACACACACACCCCTCAGGCTGGGTATGCAGGGTAAGCCCTCAGTTTTGACTGGGAAAAAGTTGGTTCCCTGGCAGAGAACCTCCCCATGCCAAGTTCCCTGCCCAGGACTTGCTGAAACAGAAGTTCCTTGAGAATAAGGAGCAAGCTGAGAAGACAGAACACCAACTCTTGCCACAATTGTCACTGTACAGGGGCAGAGTGTCTCTGGGGAGACTTGGACCAGAAGCAGTAGAACTCTGAGGAATGGGGCTTCCATTCCTCCTGGGCATTACTGTTTTGTTTTGGTTTTTTACTTTATTTTTTCTACTTAATGGTTTTTTCCAGAGTCACTTGTGGCAGGGGCCTAAGTCTGCTTGACAGCACACCAGTTTTCTGTAGAACTATAGAACTACAGTGTGAGTCTGTAGTCTTTCTCAGGGCAGATGGCTTAGGTCCTCCAGAAGAGATATGAACAGATCTAGGAATGCAGCCAACTCTCTAGGCAAAAGCTCAAGTTCCTTGCCATTTAGGGTTATACTTAACAGATAACTTACATATGTGCTCAAAGTCAATGATGAAGTTTCTATTTGTGGGTTTGACTGGATTTGGAAGGGTTTGTCTTGATCTGTGTATCCCAGGTTCCAGAGACTTTAGAACTGATCTCTTAGGTAGGGTCTGGGGCCTAAGGTGGGAGTTCTTCCTGGGAGTGAGAATCTTTACAGAGAAGTTTTCTCACTGGCTTGGGTTGACTTCTGTAGAATGACATGAAGCAGACTTAGAGGTTCCACGACAGCAAGAGTGAAGATCTGGGCAAAGGCAGGAGTCATTGCTTCTTCCAAATGATAGGAGTCAGCTATATGGCTCAGTGGATAGAACACCGGGCATGGAGTCAGGAAGACTCGAATTCAAATTCAGCCTCTGACACTTACTAGCTGTGTGACTGTGGGCAAGTCCCTTCACTTTTGTTTGTCTTAACCCACAGAAGAAGGAAATGGTAAACCAGTCCAGTCTCTTTGCCGAGAAAACCCCATAAACAGTATGGTCCACAGGGTCACGAAGAATAAGACACGACTGATAACAACAATGCTTCTTCCAGCTGATTGGTTGTGACTACCTTTTTAGGTAGATCTGTCCAAACCTCAACAGGGGTGGGAACTTCAGTCTTATAAAGCTTCTGTTCCTTCTGGCAGCAGCAATGTTCCTGTTGAATTATCTTCCAGGCCACTCAACACTTCAGCTGGAGGAAATTGCAGATCTCAGTCAAAATCCAGTGGGGTACTTTCAGCCTCAGTTCCACCACCACTGGTTCATGTGCCCCAATCTTGTGCCTGTAGTAAACAGAGGAGCTGTTGCTTCTCCACTAGCGTCCAAAGCTTGAACGTTCAGGTTCTGGCTGGAGACAACTTCTGGAACCTCACCAGGAAGCTTGGGCTACCATATAGAGGGCTTCATGGAGGCCAGAAACACTACTTAGAAATCTTTAAAAGATCTTAATACGGATCTGAAACTTCCCTTCACAATTTCCACCCATTATTCCTAGTTCTATCTTCTGAGGCCAAGCAGAACAAATTCGATCCCCCTTCAACATAGCAGCCAGCAAGTATTGTCTTCTCTTTTCTAGTCTAGTCTAACATCCTAATTCCTGCAACTGTGCTACAGACTGGGGCTATAGCTTGAGGCAACTTGACGTCACAATCCCCGCTATAATCTGGTAGGTCTAGAAAAGTTGCTATGGCTGAAAAATTAACTATATGGCATAGTAAGAAAGCCCTGAGCTCCAGTCCTGCCTCTGACACATACAAGCTGTGACTGGGGGCAAGTCACTTCATCTTGAAGACTAGGTCAGCAGTCAACTCTGGCAAGTCCAACCAAGCTGGGGAAAGCTTCAAGATGGATCTAGCGACAGGTTGTGTAGCTGTTGCCTGAGGAGCAGCCTAGCCAAGTTCAAAGAGGCTCTCCTTTGCATTGGTTTTAGACTGGACTTGAAATGCAATTGTTTTAAGGAAATTCCAGTGTGGAAATGACCCTCTATCAATGTGTGGTTTCCCCTTCTCCAAAAGTTATAATCTTGGAGACCTGCCTGGAACATGGAGAGATTACATGACTTACCCTAGGTCACTTGAATGTCAGACCCCCGTCAGTATCTTAGTCTTTCTCTTTTGAATGTATTCCAATTTATCAATGGCCTTTCTTTTAAATGCAGTTGGTACCCAGAACTGAACACAGTGTTTCAGGTGTGGTCAGACTAGGGAAGAATATAATGGGACTATCATCTGAGGTATTTAATGGACCGAAAATTCAATATGAGGTAATTCACTTTGAGTGTGAGTATGACTTACCATGGCAGTCAAAATGTAAAATAGGATAACAATCGGTTTTAGGGAAGCAATAATCCTATTCTACTATGCCCTATACTCCATCTGAAGAATAAAGGTGAAATCTTGGCATCATAGTTTAGAAATTACATCAATAAGCTGAGAGAGCATCCCTGAGAAGGGTACCTAGAACAGTGAAATGAGGGGGGTTAACCTAGAGGACCTTAAGGATGAGATTTTTACGATCTTGGGATCAGCAATAAAATCATTTAAAGGAACTGAGACTGTTTAACTTAAGAAGAAGAAAGAAGGAAGAAAATTGAGAGAGGCATAATGGCTGTATTCAAATATTCTAAGGATTATAGAGGGATTAGACAGTTTCTGTTTAGCCAAAGAGAGCAGAACTAGAAATGGGTTCAAATTTGCATTTGAACTAGACCTTGAAGGATAAGTAAGATTTTATCTAGTGGAGATATTCAAGGAAGGCAAAGCACAGCAGATGAAGAGCAAAATAAGAGCAAAACCTTGGTACTGGGTAACAGGGAACATGTTTGGGGAGTGAAGTTACCCAGTTTTGTTGAATGATTGAGTATATGAGGAGACAAAGCTGGAAAGATAGATGAAGTCAGACTGTGATGAACTTTGTCTTCCAGGAAGTAGGAATTCAACATGGGTTTCTGAGCAAGAAAGGGTCATAGTCAAACCTGCGCATCAGGAAGCTAACTCTGGCAACTGATAAAGACAGATGGATTGGAGAAGGGAGAAATTGAAGGAAGATATTGAGAAGACTATTGTGATAGCTCTGATGTGGTATCATGAGGGCTCAGGTACAATAGAAGATGTAAGAAGGAAAGGTGAGGACAGAAGTGAGGAGCATGACCTTCTTAATGCCAAGGAAGGATGTTTAGGGATGTCAGAATGGTTCTTGAATTTAACTCAACAAGAATGTATTAAACACCTCAAATATTCAAGACACTGGGCTAGGCACTGAGAATACAGAACGAAGAACAGTGACTGTTCTGTCATAATATATAATATATAAGAAATATGTATTCTGTTGCCTCATAATGAAATGACCACTCTGCCAGTTCTCTTCATGGATGAAGCTTTAGTCAGAGCCCCAAATACACTGGAATCAGGAATCAATAAGAGAGTATCCTGACCTCTAGATATTATATTATTATTATTTATCCTGCAGCTCCTTCAAAATCTTCATTCAAGGAAATATCATTGAATTGATTTATTGTGTTCTTTATAACATATCATCTCTTTTTTGATAGAGATATAAGAAACCAATTCCAGAACTCCTTTCTCCACTTTACTGTTGAGTTACATTTAGGGCTAGGCCATTCACATTTCAGTCACATTATGCTCAGCTGGGCTGGGTTTCTCAGGGGTATGGGAATGGATGGGTTCACTCTATCTAGTGCCATGTCTTTATTCTTCAGCATAGGACCTGGCCTGGTTCTTTTGCCTTCCTTCCATAATATACCATGATCAGCCCTCTACCTCTACAATAAGAAAGTTAAAGAAGAGAGCTCTAGTTTCAGTTCTACCAGATCCTTTTCTCTTTTACTAAAGCATCCCTGGTAGGCTCTCAGCCTCATTTCCAGCAGCCTGGGAAAGGGTTGTCTAGCAATGGATTCATTACAACATTTGATTACAAGAAAACAATTCAATAACCTCAGGGGGGGTCACTATAATGGGATTTTAGTTCTCAAGTTTCACCTGCAGGGTAGAGAGAATTAATGGGGAGAGAACCATTTCAAAATTTCCGTTGGGCAAAGTATTTGGAGAAAGCCTCAGTACTCTGAAGCTTCGGCTACACTTCTGCAGGGCTGAAAAGGCATCTGGAGTAGATATAACTGTTCCATTAATAAGATGAATGCCATGCCTGGGGATATAGATTAGTGACCAACGGGAGTGACCCAGGCAATTATGCTAAGAAACTCACATCGATTTTGAATTCTTATCCACAAGCATAGTCTCTGGGGTTTTTTTTTATCTATCTTTTCATCAGTCTCATAATTCTTTCCCTTGTGTCCTGGCAGTATCTTTGTGGGTCTTTTATACACCTTAGCAATACCTCTAATAACGGTCAAGGGATGTTTATGCTCCAACTTGAGAACAGTTATAATTGCAGCATTATTTCATCCTAAGATTCATGATCCCAAAGTATAAAGCAAGGAAGTCTTGTAAGCAATTTCCTTAAACTCTGTCTTCCTTCTTCCCCACCTCTTTCAGCTCATCCTTAGAACAGCCACCAAGTCCACCACCTGCAACTTCTTTCTCAAAGTCAGATACAGAAAATTGACAGTAGCAAAGCTAGCTTTGATCTCTGTCTTTCCCACAATTACAAGAGAGAGGACTGGTAACATGTAATACAGTGGTGGCAAACTCATATAGAAACAGAGACCAACTAATTTTGTGTAAGGATCCCTGTGGGTTACATAGTCTTAGAAGATCACATATGACACTATCTATATCTTATTGTACTTTTGTTTATTTGCTAAATATTTCCCAAGTACATTTTCATCTGGTGACGATGGCATTCAGGGCTGATGTGGGCCACAGTGTATCATGTGTGACACCTCCGATGTAGCAAATAGAATATTGGACTTAGAATCACAAAGATCTGAGTTCAAATCATGTTCCAGATGTTTACTAGATGAGCTACATGAACATAGACTAGACAGGTAACCTCTAAGACAGAACCTGGATTACCTGCCCTATAAAATGAGGATAGTATTACTAGTATTATCTACTTTATGGAGTTGTTATGAAAAAGACAGCAGCTAGGTGGCCTGGAGTTGGGAAGACCTGTGTTTAAATCTGATTTTAGACACTTACTAGCTGTGTGATCCTGGGCAAGTCACTTAGCCTCTGTTTGCCTTAATCCATTGGAGAAGGAAATGGCAAATGATTCTGATATCTTCGCCAAAAAAACCACATGGACAGTATAGCCCATGGGGTCACAAAGAGTTGGATATGACTGAATAACAAAAATGAAAAAGATGCTTTCCAAACCTTAAAGTGCTTGATTTGCCAGTAAATGAGGAGTGATTTTCTAAGACACAGGTGGCTATTCCATATCCAGTTTCTTTGTGAAAGGAATCAATGAGATTTGGCACGAAGCAGATTACAGTACCAATGGCCAAAGTTTGGGTGGGTTGTGGACCAGGAAAGTAGTGTGTAATGTCATTCTCTTCTTTACTATTGTTCTTGATCAATATACTTGCATATAAATCATTGAGAACTTGAAATGCAAAGTAGACCTGGTCACCCATGTCTCTATTCAGGTCCTGTGAAGTATTTTGTTTTGTTTTGTTTTGAGGAAGGTGATATAACCCTAAACTGGATAGTTGTCAAGAAGCACAGAAAGTTGGACATTAAAATAATAATCTTTTCCTTGGGCATTCTGACTAGCTTTTAATCAGTTGCCCTTAACCAAGTGTGGTAGTTCATAGTCTGGCCTATGGACTAAAGAACTATCAACCTGTTTCTGCCAGGGTAGAGGCTTTCTAGTCACTACAGTTTAGGATATGGGAATAGAGAGCCACTAGAAATGTTTTATTTACTTCTCTGTATACGTCCTGTTTCTCTTAATAAAATGTAAGGTTATTAAGAGCAGGCACTATTTCATCTTTGTCTTTGTATCTCCCTAGTACCTAGAATAGTGCTTGGCATATCAAGATAGGGACTAATTAGTGACTAAAACTATGATTTCCTACATGAAAGGAGCACCTAATGAAAAAATTCCCCTACCACTGAAGATAGTTACCTTCTCTGGTAGACTTAAAGAGCTGAACAGAACACAGAGAGGTTGACTCACCCAGAATCAATCAGTATGTGTCAGAGGCAAGGTTTGAACCCAGGTCTTGCTAGCTCCAAAGCCAACTCTCTATCCATTAAGCCAAACTATCGATCACCTGACACATAATAGATACTTAATAAATGCTTATTGATTGACTCATTAGATGTCCCTAAAAAGCAGGTGGATGGTAGCAAAGAGTAGTTTGGCAATCAGGGATGTGCAGTGGATATTTGACACAAAGCAAAGGCACAATGTCCCAAAAGAGAAACACATGCCTAGAAGAGAATATAGATGCACACCTCCCAGAGTGCAATGAGATAATATCACCAAAGGACATGGGTATGCCACAGGATTAGACTATGAGTTGCTATAGCCACATGTATTCCCCTACATACATGTGCTAGTCACACGAATTGCAGAATGTGGCCTTCTCACATGTTCTCTGACCACTTGTATTCCCTGTATGAGTGTGCCTTACATGTATTCCTAGGTTATTTGTGTCCTCTGCATATATGCTCTCCTTCACGAGTACTATGGAAGTTTCTCCTGTGTTCATGGTAGAAATCTTTTCTAGTCCCATTATTTGCTCTACTGTTTGGTTAAATATATATTTTAACTATTCTCTGGCTAGCTGGTACAATAACAAAAACCATCACCATCATCATTATCATCTCTCATCATTGGAGACTCCTGAGCTACGGTTTTCAGTTAATGATGACTCAAGGAGTTTCAGGAACTTTGTGGACCTACTTTGGGAGCACATATTCAAGAGAAGGTAGCCCATATCCTTCACTCCTGTCAAGAATAAGACTATATCCACCAGCAGAATATAGAGTGCAGGACAAGCAGCCAGGAAGAGGAGAACTGGGATCAAAATAAAGGAATGATATGGAAGTGGGTCACACTCAACAGTGGCCAGAAGCTGGTGGTCAAGGTGGAATGTGGGGCTGGACCCAGGTGGGCAGTCCAACGTAAGGATGTTTCCATATACCATGGGAAAGAGCAAGATCATGAGTCAGAACAAGGTGAACAAGCCAGGGTCAAAGCAGACATACAGATAGAGCCTAAGAGGACAAACATATCAGAAGGTTTAAGCAAGGCTAACTGTCAATTTCCAGAGCAACCAGCAGGAGGATCTGAAGGGCAAAATGATAAGATGAACTGATGAGGGATTCATGCATGGACACTGTGAACTTAATAGATTCTACTTCAGGCTCAAAGTTTTATATGGTAGCTACTGAGGAAGTGACATGAAGTTTGACCTTGCAAGTCATAGAACCCTCTGGTTAAGATGAAAAGCATGGTGGTAGCAGGAAAGAGTAGTTCAGGCTACTTACTAAGGTTCCTAGTATTTGGGCTTGGCTGGGTTGGGTTGCTCTGATAGAGTACCATAATAATAACCTAAGAATATATACTATAGAATTACACAATTTTTGAGTTAAAAGAAAATCTAGACCAGTGCATACTTGAAAAAGAAATTCTAGCATAAAATATTCAATATGTGATCATCCAGCCTATACTTGAAGACCTTCAGTGAGAAGAAACCTACTACTTCCCAAAGCAACACATGTGACTTGCAGGTAGCGCTAACTGTTAAGAAGTTTTTCCTAATATCAAACCTAAATTAGTGTCTCTGAAAAGCTGACCTTTTGAATTTCATTTTGTCCCCTATGGTCAAACATTTCATAGGGAATCTCTTTTTCTCATGACAGCCTCTTAAACACACTACTATTCCTGGTTTTGCCTTCACAAGTCACAAGTACTCATCTGTGTACCCAGACTTAAAGATGGTCATCTAATCCAACCCTTTCATTTTAGAGGTGAGGAAACTTGGTTCCAAAGAAGTTACCACAATCACATAGATATTTAGTAACAGAATCAGGATTTGAACCCAGATCTACCAATTCCAAAGCCAAGGGTTTGGGGACTGTACCAATCTACCTATTCAAGTATATCTTTAACATATCATATCCTCCAGGAGAATGTGAGTGCCTTGAGATCAGGAACAATTTTTGCCCATCACAGTAGCTTGTATAACCCCTTGGCTCCCAGGCTGCTTCCCAGAGAAATATTTCCATAAAGACATCAGATTCCAGAAATGGCCAAATACACTCTTGTCTATTCCCCAATTTTGTGTCTTTTTATGATTTTGCCTCTGAGGCTTCTGGGAAAAGGAATCCAGAATAGATTATTCATGAGATACATGAGAGGAAATGTGGCAGGCAGGGTCTAGCACATGCTTCCAACCTCTACATAATAGCCCTGCACTATCCCATCATTCCTTTTCTTCACAATTCTGACAAGTTGTGGCTATAGGATGATGGCACTCAGAACTATGGAATACCTACTATTTGACAGCTTTAAAAATATTTGTTGAACTGAACCATTGTAGCTAAGTTATGAGAGGACATGGACACAGAATAAGCAGGCATGAACGTGTAACAATTTGCATCATTGGTAGAAATATCAATGAAGAGGAGATCATAGATTCACCCAAATAGTTAGACCGATATTGTCCTCCTCAAGCTTTCCCTCCCAGTTCACATCCTGCCTTGGTGGAAGGATTGCAAGGTAGTATTTTCACTACCTTTCTTCCCCCATGTAGGGTTAAAGGAATCATCTTTCCACTCTTGGAAGAATATCCAGGGCCATGAACATCCCCTACATACTGATCAGAGAACCCTGTGTAGAGGAACAAAGGATGGTCCCCTTTATTAACTCACTACTATCATACCTGTCAGGGTGGCATCCTCTGTCTACAATGGGGAGGATTTCACTGGTTCTCTAGTTATGGCTTACCAAGTGATCATTGAGTCACTTCTGACCATGAACTACCATTAGCCTAGACTTTGTAAGGTCTATCCTGATTTGCAGGGTATAGTAGGAAAAGTACTAATTTTAGAGTCTCAAGACTCAGGTTCAAATCCTAGTTCTGACACTCACTACACATGTTTACCATGGGCAAAGCATTTAAACTCTCAAAGCTTCAATTTTCTTGTTTCTAAAATAAAGGGGGAGGTCTAGATATTCTCTAAAGACCCCTTCATTTCTAAATTCCATGATTTAACTAGAGCCTTTGGTCAGCATTGCTTGCAATAAATGAATGTTAAAATATATTTTCTGGAATCAGGATATGCTAAAGTTTTTGAAGTGTTCCCCTGCCCTTTGAAAGTTTCATGATCTAATCCACTGAGGCCATTAATAAAGGAAGAGTATAGTCTTTTTATTTGCTTAACTCATTGGTCAATTTCATATTGAAAACAATGATCCCTCCTGGGAACACTCAACTCTCACCTCCTTCCTATATCTGGCACTGAGCTCATAAGGGAGGTTATGAGCTCACATCCATATCTCATTTCTGTGTTATGGTAATGCCCACTGAACTCAACCACAGGGATGATGTGAGTGATAACAGGGCTAAATCAAAACTAAAGCAAAATGAAGAGCTCATTTCACTGAGGGCTTTGCTAGGAGTTTCAGGAGTCATTATGGTACACTGGAAACTGGCCTGGTTTTAGAGTCAAGGGAACTGAATTCAAATCCCAGCTTGGCTACTTTCTACCTGCAAACCTTTGAGCAAGTCAGCATCTCTGGATGTCAGTTCCTTTATCTCCGGTTCCTTGGAGCTAGATGGTATATAGGCTCTTTTTAGCTCTAAACATACACTCCTCTGATCAAGAATATAGGATGTGCTATATCGTGGGATATGCTTCCCTAGAAGGATAAGGAAATCTCCAGCTTCAGTACACATATCTGAGACCTCAATCAGTCATGCAAGTATTTACTAAGCAGCTACTATGCCTTAGTCACCATTCTAGAATCTGTGGATACAAATACAAAGACGGAAACAACCCCTTCTCACAGGAAGCTTATATTCTAATGGGGAAGACAAGTAATGATGATGGTGATGGTGATGATGATGATGACAGCTAGTATTTATATAGTACCTACTATGTGTCAAGTACTGTGCTAAGCACTTCACAAATATCTCATTTGATTCTCACAACAACCCTAGTGGTTGGTGCTATGATCATCCTCATTTTACAGTTGAGGAAACTGAGGCAAATAGAGGTTAAGTCACTTGTCAAAGGTCACAAAGCTAGTAAGTGCCTAAGGGTGGATCTGACCTCAAGTCTTCCTGATTCCAGGTCCAGCTCTCTATCCCCTACACTACCTAGCTATGCACATACAAAATATATATACATATGTATGTATGTATGTATGTATATACATATATATATAGTATAACTATAAAGCTAATAAATACAAAACTATATAAATAGAATGGAACATCACCGCAGGGGGAGGGAAAGAAGGTTGACTCAGGCCAGATGAAATATCCCAAGCCCTGTAAGAAAAGACCCCAGGAAGAAGCTGTGGAATCCATTTTTCAAAAGCACTTATCTCCTTAGAAGGACAGTCCTTTGTGACCAGAGACCCAAACAAGGCCAGTCTTTCTGATTGCAAACATTGCCTCCTAGATTTAACAATTCCCAGAGCTCCATCCCCTAACCACTTGACATTTTTCTCATGGCTTAACTTGGCAGAGAGCACATTTTAGCCTGGCTCATTACCTCAGGGCACAGTCAACTGAAGGGAGTTTGCAAGGCCACATTTAAGAGGTTTTATGTACCAGCCTTTAAATTTCTCAAGAATAGCAGCTATTAGTCATTCTATCTGATTGCCCCATAAACCTCCCTCCATCTCCTTCATCCCCTAAGATTCACATACTTCTAAACTCATAGAATGTCAGAACAGGAAGAGACCTTAGAGACCATAGATGATCAAATCCAACCTCTTCATTTTACAGATGGGGAAACTGAGAACCAAAGAAGGGGAAATAACTCACCCAAGGTCACATAGCAGATGACTGGAAGAAATAGGACTCCCAAGACTGTTCATTAAATCCAGTGCTCTTTTTACTAGTATTGAGCAACTCACAGGGATTCGAAGAAAAGTGCCATCTAAATGTGAACTATTCTTGTCATTCTAGGCTCATTATTGGAAAGGGTAATATAGTGAAAGTCACCTGCGTGAAGATGATAATTTAATCCAAAAAAACTGATGAGTAGATAGAAGGCCAACCTTAGAATCAGAAAGACCCATGTTAAAGACCTACTGCTTTTGAGACAAACTAGCCATCTCACCCAGGACAAATTCTTTAATCTCCCAGTGACTCCAGGTGATTTCTCAAACTCTAAATTCAGAGGCAACATAGTACAGTGGAAAAAGGGATGAATTTGAAATCAAAGGACCTATGTTCAAATTCCACCTTTGCCTGTATGCCCTCAAGCAAGTCACTTAACCTCTATAGGTCTTATTTTCTTTATCCAGTGAGACCACTGGACTAGATTCCTTCAAAGCTAGAAGTATTCAAAGTAAAGGCTGAGCCCCCTGACCCAAGGGAAGAGTGACCCAACTCCAACAGGTAAATGATCAACCAGTCAGAAGATGGGAACATATTCCTTGTGACTGCCTGCCAATTAAGGGGATTGTCTCCAATACATTCAACCATACCTGTATTCATTCCCAACACTGCCTTATTCTGCCCCATTCATCTGCTTCTACAGGCTACCAGATTCTCCCCTCCTTAGCTTAGCATTTATCCCCCTGGAAGTTACAACCTAACCCCTAGTGGACACCAATTTAAAGCACAGGTGCCATTAGGAAAATCTGCCCCCATCCTCACCTAGTATAGCCACCTTTTGTCCCTCAAATCATTTTTTGTTGACACAGGTAGATAAGCTCTGAAATCTGTGGCAGTGACCAGGGAGTAAATAAATGCCTTACCCTGATCTCTTTCAATCTGGGGTGGGAAAGACTGAGTGTCACAAGATGAGCAGGCTTGAATGGGTTGTTGTATGCATCTCAGATCTTTATCTTTTCCCTCAAAGCTATCCCACTTGCAAAGTTCAGTATTTCTGGGGAAAGTACCACCATACCTGCATTCATTCAGGCTCACAAGATGGGTGTCATTTTTGTGTCTTCGCTCTCCTTCATCCAGCATATCCAATCAGTTGCCAGATCTTATTGTTTCGCCTGTGTTCTCACACAGTTGCCCCTCTTGTCTGGGTCCTCATCACCTTTTGCCTAGAACATTATAATAACTTCCCAACTGGTCAGCCACTGTAAGTCTCTTCCCTCTCTGATCCATCTTCCCATCTCCAATCCAATTGCCAAAATGATCTGATTAGGTCTGATTATAAAAAGCTCAGGTCTGATTATATCACTTTTCAAATGATTCTAGGATCAAATATAATTTCATCTTTATCTCATCCTTTTAAAAGTTATGTTTTAGCACAGTAGAACATGTACATAATTTTACAAATAAGTAAAGATGTTAATTAGGGTAGTTAGGTGCCCTGTCTGCCTCAGTTTCCTCATCTGTAAAACAAGTTGGAGAAAGAAATAACAAACCACTCCAGTGTCTTTGCCAAGAAAATCCTAAATGGAGTCGTAAAGAGTCAGACACAACTGAAACAAATGAACAACAAAAATATATACAAGTTGGGAGTACATGCTCAAAAAGATTTTTTTTTTACCAATAGGAGAATGTAATCAAATCCATTTGAAGACTGCTGCTCTAAAGTTCCTTCTCGCCCCAAATCTATGACTCTATAAGTTACATAGGAGTTGTCAAACTGTGTTGGTGGAGAGATATTCCACACTCTGAGCTCCCTACCCTAATGAAATTAAAGGTTTGGACCAAAAACTGAAAGAAAAAGGAAAAAAAAGGATAATTCTTCGAGAGAACATTTTTAAAGCTGAGAGGGGCCCTGGAGATCATCCAGTCCAACTTCCTTATTTTACACATGAAGAAAGTAAGACCCATAAAAGTTAAATGACTTGCCCAAGGTCATAGAGATGGTTAGTAGCACTACCAGTCCTCTGACTTTAAACCCAGCCCTCCTTCCACATCAACTTCATTGTTAAGTGAGCCAAGTACAAGCCTGCAAACAGAGAGTTAGCTGGCCTATTTTTGACAAGTCTCTGCAGCTCACTCCCCAGATGAGAAGCATCTGTCTCACCACCTCCCTTCCCCTTGTTCCGTTACTGAACAAAGCAGACTAAAATCATAGGCTCTAATTACAAGCACTTAGGTTGTAATCTCCTTGAGGACAGGAGCCCTGTCTGATCACACATGCCCTGAAAGCAGCCCCTTGACTTTCATGAAATGGGCTCCTTATCAAAGATTTCTTCTTTAGCTTTAAGCTTGCCTCCTTACCCAAGCAAAACTGGGAAAAGTCATTTCTGTCTAATCCTTTCATCCAGTTTGTCATTAGCAGAGGAGATTAAGCCCTTTCAAAGTCTGGAATTAAGCAGATTATTGCAAGGTTGAACTGATCATCTCAAATACACCGCAATAACTTCCTGAAGCCCATCTTGATATGAGAGGTGATTTTATGCCAATCAGCCCATTTGAGCACGATGGCATTTAAGTCCAACACTCTGACAAAGACAAAAATAGCTGATGCAGTAAGGTCACTAGTCCTTCACTGGTGCTCCAGCTGCAGCAACCTGCATAGCACGTAGTTAGTCTTTGTCTCAATAAACCTAGACTCCCCAACTTCCCAGAGCCCCTCCACCCCCACATTCTATGTACTGTCACTCTTTTAGCTCCTCTCACTGCTTGGCTTTTTCCCATCCTCCTTCCCAAATCACCTCCCATCAGCTGACTGGATTTTCCCTTTCCCCTAGGATCGGATTTGTTTTCTCTTTATTACTCATACAGAAACACTGAGTGAATAATAAGAGGACAGAATCAAAGGCCAGGGCTGCAGCTGTGAATCTGCTGCTCACCCAACTCTCATGCAGACAGCTGCCACATTTCACAGAGGACCAACCTTCCCAATTAGGCCAGATTTCAGGTGTCTAGGGGTGTTGTCTCTGCCAACTACAGTAAAATGTCAAAGTCAGAGAGAGCAAGCCCAGGGCACACCAAGCCTTCCTGTCCTGGGATGCACTAGGCAGGGAAGGACAGTGATGGTCCAGGACAACACCTGTGGTGAGTGGCAGGGACTGTATAACATGCTTCTGGAGTAGCAGAGACCAAAAGCCCATCACACAGCAGGTGTCCATCCTGAGAGATGGTGCCTTGGCTTCCTCAGGCCAATGAAGAGACAGGTATGCTCAGTGAAGGGTTGAAAGCATGGCCCATCACAGATGGGTGGTCTGCTGGCAGGAGATCAAACCAAATGACACTACCAACAGGTTCAGTTTGGAACACATAATGAGAAGGTCACCAGTGACCTTTAAGAGAACTTTTTCAGGACTGTGATGAGGCCACAACTGAGTTGCATGGGAGACAGTAGGTTCAGATTGTAAATCAAGTTCTATGGAAGATTTCCATAGGATCACAGATTCAGAGCTGGAAAAAATATTCAATATCATCTATTTCAATACTTCATTTTACAGATGAGGAAACTGAGGCCCAGAGAGTTTAAGCAATTTACTAAAGTCCACAGAAGTATTAAAATGGCAGAGATAGGATTTGAATCCATAGCTTCTAACTCCAAATTTTTTTCCCTACATGAGCAAGGGAGGAAGGTTACTCTTTTTCTTTCTTGTAATCTCAAGGAAATTTCTTGAGATTAGAGACTTTTTTTTGTCTACATCCCCAACACCTCACATAGTTCTGGGTGCTGGTATGCATTTAATGCTTGTTGATGGTACAATTGACTTTTCCTTCTCCCTCCTCTCCCATATCCAATCAATTTCCAAATCCTCCAATTCCACCTCTAAAAATCTATCTTATCTACCCCTTCCTCTCCAGGCTCTCTCCCGTTAAAACCATTCTAAATATTACATAGCCTTTTCTTTTCTTTTTCCTTTTGAGGCAATCGGGGTTCAGTGACTTGCCCAGGTCACACAGCTATTAAGTATCTGAGGCCAGAATTGAATTTGGGTCTTCCTGACTCCAGGGCCAGTGCTCTATCCAATGAATCATCTAGCTGCCCTATTACATAGTCTTATATAGCTCTTCCTACTTCTTATATAGGTCTACTTATATAGTAGATCTTCCTACTTCCTCTCTCTCCATCCTTCAGTTTATCCTTCATTCTACCACCACAATTATCCTCTGCTTAAAGTTCTTCACTGACTTTTCAATATATTGCACACTGGCATTCAAGGTCCTCCACAAGTAAACACAACCTTCTCTTTCCTATATATCCGATTCTACTCACATACTCTACAATGGAAAACTTGAGATCACTGGCACACAACCTGTGCTCTTCTGCCTCCAAGCCTGTGCTCACACTCTCATGTTCCTGGAATGTGCTTCCTTTCTTTCCTGGTCAAGTGTCTTCCTACCAGCCTTTAAAGCCTAACTCACTTGCCACCTCCTTCTAGAAGCCTCTTGGAAGACCTTAGTTCACAATGATCTCCTTCTATACCTCTCATGGAACTCTGTTTTGTACATCTGGAATGTACTTATCATGCTCCTTGTTTTGATTTGAGAGGGTTTTTTTTGTTTTTAATACACACCTGGTATTTCATTGGCATGGGGAAGGAAACTCTTTTTTCCAATACAATTGGTCACCTGCTCTGTAACTTACAGTCACAGAATGTTATCTAAAGCACTTCGAGATTAAATGATTTACCCGTAGTCACAAAGCTGCTTTGAGCTGAGGGAGGACTTGAACCCAGTCTTTCAGACTCAGGCCAGCCCTCTACCCAGTTTGTCACATAATAATAACAATAATTAGCATTTATATAACGCTTTAAGGTTTACAAAGCCCTTTATAAAATATAATCTGATTTTTATTCTCATAACCCTGGGAAGGAGGTGTTGTTATTAACCTTTCTTTATTCTGAGGCAGAGGTTAAGTGACTTGCCCAGGGTCACAGAGCTAAATAAAGATTAAGACTGGATTTGAATTTAGGTCTTCCTGATTCCAAGCCCAGGGCCCTAAGCACTGCACTACCAGTGTAATAGGGCCTTAGAGCATGGCTAGATCACCTAACTGGGAAGTATCTGCATTCCCCTCTCAAGTAGATGGGATTAGCTTCCTTCAACTGGCTGCATAGTCAGAATAGGCTGCTTCTTTACAACTTCCAGATTGCCAGTCTTGTTCTCTTTCCTGCATATTCTTTTCTTGCCGCATGCAAAGAATCACACACAATTCACCCGTAGCTCAGAATAAACCAGGAAAGGATGAGGGGGTAAAGATCTTCCCAGCTTCCCCATCTCTCTCTCTACCCTGTGGCTCCAAGAAAAGGGCCTGAGGTGTTTCAGTTTCTACTGTTTTATTTGTCTTTCTCAGCTTCAGGTGCAGGCATTAATCTCCCAATGTTCCAAATCAAGGCAGCCTGGCAGCCAGGTTTGAGCAGTGGTGTCTCAGCCAGCTAGTCTGACACAAGAGCCCTGAGAAACCAGGGTGCCTGAGGACTTGAGCACAAAGAAGGCTTGGGGACTCTTAAAATATGAGACTGTTCTCTAGGAATTGAACTAAGCCATGAATCTATTACCTTCTCCTCCCCAGAGACTGAGGTGTTGGGGATAGGGGAAAGAATTAATGGATTAAGCCCTATGTGTTGGGGAGTAAATTTACATGTTTGTTTTATACTTTTGACGTAAATGTTTCTTTGTAAAAGCTAAACTGACTGTTAGTAACTAAATGGCATTAGAGCGCAGGGGACCCACAGCTATAATTGAGGCAACTGGAGGGAGGAGTGGAGTGTAGCATTATGGGGCCTTCAGTGGGGGGAAGGGTAGCCAGTTTTAAAGTCTGAAAAGGTCCTATTCAATTCCATCCTTTTATTCTGAATAAATGGGATAACATGGGATGATCTGCTAAAAATAACCATGAGCTAAATCAGAGCTGGGGGGGCGAATCTGGGGGACTGGAGTGAGAGGGCAAGGGACCGGGAACTGACAGAGCGGAATCCTCCAGTGTAGCTGCAGCACATGGCAGCAGGAAGAGAGAGGAATAAGCAGCTACTCCCCACCCTACCACTCAGAAGGAGGGCAGTGAGGCAAGGGACACCTGACTGGTCTGAGACTAGAGCAAAACTGAATTAGGAGGAATCATTCTGAAACTTCAGAGGAAAAATTCAGCGGAAAAGGAGAACTATTTCTAATGTTTGAAGGGGAGTTTTTCTCTTGCTTTATTCTTATCATCAATCAACCTACTCTATCTTCCTTTGCATTGTACACTGTGATGTTTACAAGAACATCTTCATGCAGTAGCAAGGGGGCAGGGCCCTTAGGAAACACACAGGTAAAATTCAGAATTTCCCAAGAGCTGGATCACTGAGTTAAGCTTCAGAAACCACTAAGACCAAATCCAGTCCACATCAACCAAATTTGAACTCAAGTCCCTTACATTCAAGCAAGCAAGTTAGTAAGCACTTATGAAGTACTTATTATGTGCCACATACGAGAGATACAAAAGGGGGAAAAAATGAAAGTCTTTGCCCTCAAACTTACATTCTATCATGAGCTGAAACCACCCTCTCCAACTTCCACCAATTGGTACTAGCTCTGGCCTCTGTGGCTAAGCACAAGTGTAATCCTTCTTACATTAATGCCTTTCAGACATTTAAAAACAGTAATAATGCTCCTTATCCCTCTTATATTTTCCAAGATAAACATCTCCAGTTCCTTCAAAAGATCCTTGTAGCTAGCTTTATCCTTCAACCAAGCCAGCGCTCCATGACAACCAAAAGCTAGACTGGCTGCTTCTCAACCCCTCACAAATACCCAATCTCAGTAAAGGAAGTGGAACTGATTTCTTTTCAGTCCAGTCTTGGGACATTAACCCTTAGGACCACCTATTGCAAAGAAGTAGCTTGAACCTTCACAGACCAATTAGGTTCAAAGTCAGGAACTATTTCATTTTGTCTTGATATTCCCAGGATCCAGTATGTAATAACTGTTTATCTGTTGGTCCATTTCTGATCAGAGCAGGAATTTAAGCCACAGCAGCATAGGGAAGCACAGAAATTATGCTTATTTAGTTTGTAAAGTGTTTTACCTGCATTATCTAATTTGACAGTCACAATAACCCTCTGGAATGGATGCTACGGATATTGTCCCATTTCTACAAATTAGGAAACTAAGGTTCTGAAAGGTGAAGTGATTTGTCTATGATCACATGACTAATAAGTTTCAGAGTTAGGATGTGAACCCACATCTTCTCCAGACCATTCTGTCCATTCTACCATACTTCTCCAGTCAATGTCTTCTTGTTCAGTCATTTCAGTTGCTTCTGACTCTTCATGACCCCATTTAGGGTTTTCTTGGCCAAGATTACTGGAGTAGTTTGTCATTTTCCTACTGCAGCTCGTTTTACAGCCAATGTCTTACACTTTATCTACCATATCTAGTTTGATCCCTTCAATGCAGGAATCTCATAAGGAGACAGCTTCATCCATTCTCTTCTCAGAATTTGAAAGGAGAAAATCTTGGTGCAGTTCAAACTAGAGTTCAAGTTCACTTGAGAGACTATTTGGAGGTATAGGATTGGGTAGATTCAGAAAAGAGGCTGCTTTGTTTTCCTTGAAATTGCTTCATTGGTTGTTTTGTAATTAAGGTAAAAAACACTGACAGGAATAGATATTCATATATAGTCAACAGTGTGATGGTACAATGAATTCCATCTATCTCTTAAGGTAAAATAAAGAAAAGAATAGGAAACATAAAACTTTACTAAGTAACAATAATTCCTTAATGCCTCAGGTCCATGTTGTAGCCAATTAAGTGAATATGTTGCTTTTAAATACAAATACATAATTTTTAAGTGAATTTCTTTTGTTGTTTTTCTTCTTCAGGATAATACCTATTGCCAAGCCTTCCTAATTATGTAGGAGTACTCCCTACAGTAGCTGTTCACTGTTTATTCTTGGAAGACTTGTCATTTGCTGAATTATATGAGGACTAATTCATGTTACTTCAAAAAACATGAGAAAACTGAAATGAACTCAACTAAATTGCAATACAAGAAGAACATTCCGGAAAATGTCCTTTCTGGGATTTGTTGCTATAGCACTGTTTGTTTATATGATGGATATTTCAGATGTTTTCCAGAACATTCTGGAACACCACCCAAACTGTTATTCTAGTCTGAAAGCATGGTGGTCATAAGCTTCAGTGTTACTATAAGAGAGACAACAATTCTCTCTTTCTCTCTCTCTCTCTCTCTCTCTCTCTGTCTCTCTCTCACGCGCGCGCGCGCACACACACACACACACATACACACACCACACACACACACACACACACTCACACACACACTCACACACACACTCACACACACACTAGGAGGAACTGGTATATCACCCCTCCCTTCTCTAGGTGTTTTGTGGAAAATTGAACTGGGTAATTTGAATAACCTGACATAGATGCCCCAGAAGAAGATGGATGATACAATTGAAAAGAACATGGGTTTGTTCTTCCTGAGCCTCTGAAGAAACAAAAGTAATGACACAAGCAGGAGAAACCCTACCCAGATATGGAAGAAGAGAGGAGACAAATGCTAGTGTTGTAAAGTTCCTTAATCTAGTTGAAGATTGAGACCTACCTGTCTGATGTAAGAAGAGAACCTAACCAGGGGTATGTTGTTAAATGTCTAACAACCAGTTCTCCATGGAGGAAAAATGTACAAGTGACCTATTTTCAAACTTAATCTACATTATTAATATTTTCATATTACTTTCTTAAGTTTAGAAATCAACAGAATGCTAAATCAAACCCTAGCTTATATTGTTAGCTGACTGCTAAGGTATAAATGCTCATGCTGAAAATTTAAAATCTTGCTTCTCCTAAATAGGTTTGAGCTGGCTCCAGCACACCCCTGCCTAAAGCCCTGAGAAACTTCTCATATGGCACAGTGCTGGGGGAGCTAGTGAAAGGGCTTGTGGAATAGTAGAGGTGTCATTTTGAGATATAAACACACTGACCCATCCTTAAAATTCAGGCTAGTTTTCAAAAGCATCAATGCCTTAAGATAGGGAATAAGCACCATCTGGTGGAGGGTAAGAAGGATGACATAATGGAGAATGTATCACCACCAGCTGGGCATTGAAGAGAGCTGCAGGAAGCAACAGAAAATTAGAACAGTGCAGACCCACACAACCACCTGCTCAGGCCTGAGGAAAACTGCCCAGGAAGGAGAGTTTCTAGAAGGTAGGTTATAAAAATCAGTAAATGAGATTGACATAGAAATGGCCACCTCCTAGAAGCTGAGGAAAGCTTCAGAAAGGAGAATTGAGGGATTATCTACCAATGCTAAGGACAGAAGGAGATAAAAATTGTAAGAAAGGAGTAATGCTATGCAAAGGACTATGGAGAGAAGTAGAAATGTTGAGGAGCAAGTCCCAAATATTCTTCACTGGAGCTCTACCAGAACAGTAATCCAATTCAAGTTCTACTTCCAGTAATTTATAAATACAGCAAAAAGTACTTATGTCTTGAGTCATGTGAACCACTGTGCTTGGGGAATGAGTGGTGGCAGAGCCAAGATGGCAGAGTGGATGGACAGACCTCCTCTAGCTCTTCCCCCATAGCCCATAAAATATCTGTAAAAAAATGTCTCTAAATGAATTCTAGAGCAGCCAAAGCCACAAAATGACAGAGTAAAATATTTCCAGCCCAAGACAGCCTAGGAGGCCAACAGAAAAGATCTATTGCCAGGCTTGGAGCACAGTGCAACCCAGCATGGGTCGCACAGCACTGCACATTTAGAACTGGAGCAAACTCAAGGGCACAGAATCATGGGTAGCATCTGCAGTTCCCAGATTTCCCAACCCACAAACACCAAAGACAGCTTCAAAGGTCAGTAAGAAAGCTCTTTCACCTGCTTGAGAGGGGAGCAAAGTTCTGTCCCAGTCCTGGCTCCAGGGCCACAGCAGCCACTGCAGCAGCAGTTTCCACTTTTGGAGCCCTCACTCTAAAGGCCCTAGGGGACTGAGCAGCTGATCTGGGTGTCAGTCCTGAATGGCAGTCCTGGGGTGAGAAGGAGTACTGGTGTGGGAGAGCTGGTAGCTACTCTGGAGAGGGAATCCTACTTACAGTTCCAGGGCAGGAAAGAGTACTTTGGTTGCTCCCAGACAAGAGCACAGGCCAGGAGAGGAGTAAACTCCTCTCTCTTGATTGTGCCACCTTGGAGGAACTGAGAACTTACAGGTCCCTAGAGTATACGCTCCACTTGACAAAGGACTCAAAAGTCAAGTAACTGGCTGGGAAAATGCCCCAAAAGGGGGGGAAAAGACTATAAAAGGTTACTTTCTTGGTGAAAACTCCCATACTTTTGGATGAAGAAGAGCAAAGCATACCATCAGGAAAATATAGTAAGGTAAAGGCTTCTGAATCCAAAGCCTCAAAAAAATGTATGCAATGGTCTCAGGCCATGGAACAACTCAAAAAGAATTTTGAAAATCAAGTAAGAGAGGAAAAATTGGGAAGAGAAATGAGAGTGATATAAGAAAATAATGAAAAGTGAGTCAACAGCTTGCTAAAAGACACCCCAAAAATGCTGAAGAAAATAACACCTTTAAAAATAGAATAATCCAAATGGCAAAAGAAATCCAAAAAGCTAATGAGAAGAAGAATGCTTTAAAAAGCAGAATTGGCCAAATGGAAAAGGAGACTCAAAAGCTTACTGAAGAAAATAGTTCTTTAAAAATTAGAATGGAGCAGATAGAAGCTAATGACTTTATGAGAAATCAAGAAATTATAAAACAAAACCAGAAGAATGAAAAAAGAGAAGACAATGTGAAATATCTCATTGGAAAAACAACTAACCTAGAAAATAGGTCCAGGAGAGATCGTTTTAAAATTATTGGTCTACCTGAAAACCATGATGAGAAAAAGAGCCTAGACATTGTCTTCCAAGAAATTATCAAGGAAAACTGTGTTGATATTCTAGAACCAGAGGTAAAATAGAAATGGAAAGAATTCACCAATCACCTCCTGTAAGAGATCCCAAAAGGAAAACTCCTAGGACTAGTTTTGCCAAATTCCAAAGTTCCCAACTCAAGGAGTAGCCAGAAAGAAATAATTCAAGTATTATGGAAATACAGTCAGGATAACAAAAGGTTTAGCAGCTTCTATACTAAGAGATAGTATAGAATTTGATATTCCAGAGGTGTAAGGAGATAGGATTAAAACCAAGACTCACCCAGCAAAACTGAGTATAACACTTCAGGGAAAAAATGGAATTTCAATGAAATAGAGGATTTCCAAGCATTCTTATTGAAAAGACCATAACTGAATAGAAAATTTGACTCTGAAATACAAGAATCAAGAGAAACATGAAAAGGTAAACAGGAAAGAGAAGCCTTAAGGAACTCATTAAAGTTGAACTGTTTACATTCCTACATGGAAAGATGTTATTTGTAATTCATGAGACCTTGTGTATATTCTACATATGTAGGTTTGTATGTGTACATGGGCATATGTGTGTACGTATATAAATATACATAGAAGGTGCAGGGTGAGGTGAATATGAAGCGTAAATACCTAAAAAATAAAATTTACTATTGAATGGAATGTACTAGGAGTAAGCAAAAGGGAGAGGTAGAATATAGCAAATGATCTCACATGAAAGAGGGAAGAAATAGCTTTTACAATGGAGGGGAAGAGGGGGAAGACAAAAGAAAATAAGTGAATCTTACTCTCATGGGATTTGGCTTAAGGAGGAAATAACACACACTCAATTGGATATGGAAATCTATTTTAGCCTGCAGGAAGGCAAGGGGAAAGGGGGTAGGAAAGGGAAGATAATAGAAGGGGAAAAAAATTGGGGAAAGGGATAATCAGAAGCAAACATTATTGTGGGAGGACAGGTCAAGGGAGAGAATGGAATAAATGGAGAGCAGGATAGGACAGAGGGAATGTAGTTAGTCCTTCACAATATAACTATTATGGAAGTGTTTTGCATGGTCACACATGTATGACCTATATTGAATTGCTTTTTTTTTCAGTGAGGGTGGGTGGGGAGAAAGGAATAGAACTCAAAGCTTTAATAATGAATGTTAAAAATTATTTTAACATGCAACTGGAAAATAAGATATACAGGCAATGGGGTATAGAAATCTATTTTGTCCTTCAGGAAAATAGAGGAGAAGGAGATGGAAGAAGGGGAGGTAATAGAAGGGAGGACAGATTGGAGAAAGGGTGGACGGGGTGCTTGCTGTCCTGGGGTAGGGCGTGGGGAGATATGGGGAGAAAATTTTAAATTCAAATTCTCGTGGAAATGAATGTTAAGAACTGAAAAATAAATAAATTGTATGTTTTCAAAATTTTAAAATTAAAATAAATAAATTTATATCAATTGGTTATTTTTAAAAAGGGGGGGGTGGGAATCAGTGGCTACACAAGGAAAAGGAAGGAACTGAGAAAAAGAAGTTCCCAGAAAAATCTAAATGGGGACAAAATACCAAAGGAAAGAGGAGCCCCCAAAGTGTTTCCAGGCCTTTCTGTCAAGAGGGTTACATTTCCACTATAATAAATTCTCTCTTAGTCAAGGATGGGCTCTTATCTGAAATTACTTTTGTATCAACTCTACTTGAGAGAACTCAACTCCAATGGGTTAGCCATGTTGTTTGAATGCAAAATGTATGCTTGCATAAAAGACTTTTATGGAGAGCTCACACAGGGAAAGCATGCACATGGTGATCAGAAGAAGTAATACAAAGACACTCTCAAGGTCTCTCTTAAGAACTTTGGAATTGATTGTGTGACATGGAAGATACTGGCATAGGACCGCTCAGCATGGCATGCCCACATCAGAGAAGATACTGTGTTCTATGAGCAAAGAAGAACTGAAATAGCTCAAAAAGAAATGAGAGATGAGCAAATTTAAAGAATCCATCCCAAATGTTTACTTGGACTATTTGTACCCAACCTGCAGTAGAGCATTCCAGGCTCAAATTGGTCTGAATAAGCTACAGTGCTACACTCTGAAACCTTGGTTCTAGCATAGTGATAATATTTTGGTCCTCTTCAAAATGTAGGATAACAACCAACCAACCAACTGACTTTTGTATTTACATTACCTTACCAAGTCCAAGAATGTGACCACCTCCTAAAGCACAGGATGAATAACCCTACAACTCAGAGAGGTTAAATGACTTCCCCAGTATCACACAACCAATACGTGTTAGAGTCAGGATTTTATCCTATTCTGATTTCACTTCTAGTTTTCTTTCCTGGATATGGTACTAAATGGTTTAGCCTGCTAGCCTGCTGCTTGGGTAAGGGTTGTATCTCCATGTATCATCATACAGGTCTTTTACTCAGTTCAGTAGTTTCAGAATCTCAATTTAATCAACTTACTAAGACAAGATCAGACTCTGGGCAGGGCTGATGTATGAGGACCAAATGTGTTCTAGGTCATCTGAAACAGTTAGCCAATCAATGAAATCCCTTTCCATTGAGTCGTGTCTGCTTGCCAGGTACCTTGCTATCAGGAAGATAGATAACAGAATCAGGCCACTAAGCTACTTATTCAGTTGAATGGTCTTTGAGGATAGTTCACCTAGTTGCAGTGGAAATAAGTGGGGCGTGAGGGATGTTCAGGGAGAACTGTGGTATGAGGGCTTGCTGAGCCCTTTTCAGGGCTGCTCATCCACCTTTGGTGTCCACCTGTCATTCAACTCTCACCTATAGCCCCAAGAAACTTTAGCACGTATAGCAGCCATACCCTGGCAAAACTAGCTCAGCAGATGGGCTAAATAAACCAAGTTGAGGGTAACTGAGAGGTATCAAACCTGTGGGTGAATTAGGGGGATGTCCACTCCAAGTATGTGAAGACTTCCCTGGTGGAATGGGCAGACAAGAACAATTTGTTCCAGAGACCATGAAAGTGACTGAAGCAGGCATTGTGGAGCATTTAGAGCTTGGTTGGACATTGAAAACACCAAGGTCATCCAGATTTTTGTCTTGTCACTGAACTTCAATGACTCTAGAAGAGAGAGTGAGGCTGATGAATTTGTGCAACTCTGCCTCACTTAAATTCAGTTCATGCATGAGTCAAGATATCATTGGTCCTCTTCAAAAATGAAGGACCACCACCAACAACAGAGGAAAAAAGTATGTTAACTTAGGATTAGCCTTTTTTTTGTGACTAAATAGTTGTTATAGAAGCTATCTTTCTATAATAAGATAAGTACTTCAATGGTATAGTTTGGTAATGAGATGCATGTGGCCCCAAGTTTGGTAAACAGCTACTACTGGCATGTGCAACTCCCAAATTTGATAAACTATTAATAATGTGTATGTCCCCCAGATTTAGTAAACAACTACTAATGGGGCATGAGTGTGTATATGTGTATGTGCGTTCCAAATCTAGTCAACAAATGATAACCAGTTGTTAATATTACTAGTTTAAGTTGATAGTTTCTTTTCATAATAAGTACAGGAAATCAGAACATAGGTGTAACTTGTAAACGCCCTTTGCCAGAACCATAAAAATCTAGCAGAGATCCCAGGCATCAGCTTACTCCTGGGTCATGACTAGAACAGACTCCTACATTCCATGAACTTGGAAACATGAGCATCCTGTGTTTATTCAAGAGCAGTGGTGATTGATGGAGATTAGCCAGAATGCCACCTCAGAGAAACACATAGATTCTGACTGGGCAGAGGAGAAACCTGGTTATGAATACCAGTACAAGACCTATTTAGTTGGACCCTCTAGAAATCAGGTTGGTGGGTTTTCCTAGAGGGTTTGGTTTGCATTATCGAATAATCAATAAAGTTGGATTACAAACACTCATGTGGGTAAAGCTTATTAGAGGACTATTATCATTAGTCCTAATACAGAATGGTAAATCAGTTTTATGTATATACTGTGTGTTACACCAACAAGCTGTGGTGGAGCCCAGAGAGTTACCTTCAGTCCACTGGAGAGCTAACAAACTCCTCTAGCGGCTGAAGTATTTCGAGTCAAGGCACATGGTTTTTCTAGTAATAAAACTGGAAACATATTGAGAAGCCCTTATTCCTTAGCTCTCTCCTTTCATTGTTCCTTTCAAATCAAGAGAATTCTCTGCCATCCCTGCATCACTCCATGCCAGCTTATAATTTCTTACTTTAATTGAACTGAATTTGAACTCCAGAGACCTGGGTCTGAGTCCAGTCTTTACTTCCTACATCCTAGTTAGTCACTCAACCTCTCTGAGACAACATTTATTCTTCTGTAAAATGGAGCTAATAACACTTGCACAATCTACTCCCTATGGCTGTTATGGCAATCAAAAGAGAAAACATATGCAAAGTATTAAATGTGAACCATTAAGATCAGAGATTTAGAGCTGGAGGTGATATATTTAGAGGCCATCCAGTCCTTCATTTTAGGGATGAAGAAACTGAGACCAGGATAGGCTAAGTGATTTGCCCAGGGTCACACAAGAAGTAAGCAACAGGGGCAGAATTTGAACAAAGGGCTTTAGACTCCAAATACAGTACTCTTTCACTCATGATATCATGATGCTATCAGTTTTCTTCCAGAGTTGTTGCTGCCAACTGATGTCTTACATGGAAGCTATTGCTGAAATACACAATTATGATGCAAACCCATTCTCTGACCTACCCCAGCCCCCAACAACCACCCCTCCCACTACTTACAAATTCTTTTCTGCTCCAGTTATAGAGTGAACTACTTTCTGGCTTTGTCTATCATAGGTTAAAGCCTATTTGGCATCCTAAAGCCACCCATCTACTACATACAAAGGGAAGCTTAGATTCCAGGTTTAGTCTCCTCGGTGGGAGTGTGTCAGAGTCCCAGACAAGCTGTCAAACTGCCTGCTGATGCTATTTGAAATTCACAGTTGGGTACATTTTTACTCTCAGAAATAATATGACCCATTCCAACGAGTGATATGTGGTACTTGCTGTTTAATTTTGGGCTCCTCTGAACCTCTATAAGCAAAATTACAGAATCTCAGAGCTGAAAGAGACACCTAAGTTTATCTCAACCAACCTGTCCCTGAACAGAAATTCCCTCCATAGCATTTCCAACAACTAACCATCCAGATTCT
Source organism: Notamacropus eugenii (assembly GCF_028372415.1). Taxonomy (NCBI): domain Eukaryota; kingdom Metazoa; phylum Chordata; class Mammalia; order Diprotodontia; family Macropodidae; genus Notamacropus; species Notamacropus eugenii. The sequence continues at coordinate 543,369,844 of NC_092872.1, read as the reverse complement.
TCTTGAAGATATTTGGGCATAGGAATCTTGCTCTTTCAAGACCAAGGCAGCACATTCCTTTTGTGTGTTATGATACTTGTTTTAAGTTATGTACTAATTGTTCTTGGCGCAGCATGTATCCGAAAGGAGACATTCTGACATGTCAGACCACAAGGATCACTGTATGACAACAACACATTCTGGCACAAGAGAAAAGCCAATAATAGTTCCACCATCTCAAGCCCTGGCCACAATTTCCTCTGGTTAATGGAACAAGTTACAGATTCTAGTCATTCCTATGTGCTCACAAGCAAGCTTTAAGCCCTTTTGGTTGTAGTTCCTTCTCCCTCTCCATAGTTCTTCCGCCTGTCACCCAGTGGCTATGCTTTATGCCCTATGATTACTGACGTTTTAACACTTTTCATGGAACAGATGTAGGCCAGTAAAAGTGATTAAATAACTAAGTGGACCTTGTACAAAGTGAGTTATTTCTTGGCTGCCATTATGTCTAATTCACCACAGATTACTCAGTCTGAGGGCTTTTTAGAATCATAAGTAGCCAAGATCGTTTTTCACCTCATCATCCCATTATCCATAATGAGAAAATGCTTCTAAATGTGAAGATTACTCTTCGAAAAGATCCCAGGAGAGCCTTCTGGTAGACATTAGCAAAATGTATTAACTGTTTTCTGGTAGCCAGAAAAGGACTCAACAAGATGCCCACACAATAAAGGCAGGCCCTCCCAGAATTTGCATGACTTCCTTCCTGGTTATAAAGTTACTACACACTGCAGAGAAACTTGCCACAGCATAGCCTAGCAAGCTGAAGACTCACAGTTTTTAAGGGGGTTCACGGCTGCTGTTCAGCAGTCATAAGAAGCTAAGGGTAGGGTGGAAGAGGATAAATGATTCCATAGTTGAGAATGCAAGAGATTTCCCATTACCCAAGATGTTGATTTTTTAAAATATATTTTATGTATGCAGTTACCCTTTACAGAAGTTACTTCCTACTCCCCTCCAAATGATCCTTTCCCTGTGTCAAAGAAAAAAGAATTGAGCAAAAAACACCTGATACAGAAACCTCATTTGGCAATGTATAAAATATTCTGTTCTAGATATCACCCAACTCCATCACGAAGAAGGAGGTAAGTTTCATGCTCTATTCTCCAGGACCTTCACTGGTTTTTTCCATTCCTTTTCCATTCCATTCCTTGCTTTTGTATTATCTTGGTTCTGTTTATTTGGTTCTGTATCAGTTCATAAAAATCTTTCCATGTTTTTCTGAATTCCTCTTGTTCTCTGTTTCTCACTGCTTAATAATATTTCATTCCATTCATATGCTACCATTTTTTTCAGTCCCTAATTATTTCCTATCATTTTTTCCAGTTCTTTGCTACCATAAAGAATCTTGATATGAATATCTTGGTATTTACTGACCATTTGTTTCTGACTTGGACTTTCTTGGAGTATATATTCGTTAATGGGTATTAAATTTCTGAAGAAAAAAAGAACATCTAGAACATAAATTGAAGGTAGTACTTAAATCCCTAGTATCAGGCTTTTAAGGCCAAATGAGAAGACCTCTTAAAAAATTTCCCCTTCCCATGTTCTCCTGACATTTGGCCTGGATACAAAGAACTATTTTCAGGATTTAAAGTGCTTTCATGTACAAGATGGATTAGATGCATTCAGAGCTAGAATCATCTATCTTACCCTACCTCATACCTCATTTGCCCAGAAAAGGACAGGGACAACACCAAGGTCATACAGTCAGTAGGTAGCCAAACCAGAACTTGAAACCCAGGTCCAGATTCCAATTCCAATATAATTGGATCTCTGAGACTGATCCAAACCATTCCTTTTAGAGATATGGCTTGATCAGGTCCAAGTTCATGAGGTTCTGTCCCCCATTCTGGCCTAAGAGAATATATCCTTCTTGGCCTCCTAGAACACAGAGAGCTAGAGGTTTCTTCTGCCTTTCCTACTGCAAGTCATTGAAGAAAGCATGTCAAGGGATGTCATCATTAATCTGCCCTATCAGGAAGCCCCTCTGATTGTACACAACATGAAATCCTTCCTCTGTCTTCTACTACCTATGTGACCTTGGGCAAGTCTCCTCACTTCTCAAGACCACAGTTTCCTCATCCAAAAAATAAAAGGGTTGGCCTAGATGGCCACTGGGGTCCCTTCTATTTCTAAATCTATGATACTATGATACTATGCATAAGTATTAGGGACCTATGGACTCTACAAGAAGAGGCTAGAAGCAAGTTTCTGTAACGTAGATATTTTTCCATTCACATTGCATCCCAATCCCACCTCATTCCCATTCTTCCATTAGATGTAAAGAGCTAAAATAGATGTTCCTCAAGTTTCTCCTTTCCCCTATAGAATGATGACATTAAGTTCACTTCCTGGGGATGATTAGATGAAATGACTACTATTCCCTTGGATGTACATTCCAGTTTTATTTCGAAACAGACCCTGCAATAGAGCTGTAGATAAGGATTAATGTTAAATTCAATAATGTGGGACCTTAGGATTCAAGGGGACCATTTTTTCCAGTAACCTCATTCACTAACTTTATAGACTTTGAAGAATCATCCTTGTAAGTATATATGCTTAAACATTCTTGTTTCCATTAAAGCCAATCTACAAGAATCAGAGGGAGACAAGGGTAAGACCACTGTAGGTTAAGCATGAAAAAGGCTCAAGTCAGACTGGGGCATTATTCTCTTTCAACTTTTCCTCAGTTTCTCTCAAATTTTTCCTCCCCAAATTCAATTTCTCTCCTTGTTCAGCAGTCCAAATCCTGTGAAATATCCTTTGCAATTTCTTTCCCCTTCTTAACCAACTTAAGTGTTCTCCTGCTCCTTCCCTCAAAACTTTCCTCATAGAAGCCACAAGTAGATAACAAAACTGAGGCCCAGAGAGTTGTCATTTATAAAGCGCCTACTTCATATTCTATGCATTGTGCTAAGCATTTGGGGAATACAAAAAAGGCAAAAGACAAGTGCTCTCAAGGATCACAATGCCTAATGGAGGAGGGGGAACAACATTCAAACAGCTATGTACAAATAAGACATATACTAAATAACTAAAAATAAGAGAATGAAGACACTAGCATTAAGGGGGATCAGGAAAGGCTTCATGTAGAAGATAGGATTTTAGCTGACAGATAAACTGACTTGTCCAAGGTGTCAGAGCTAGGCTATGAACTGGGACCCTCTGAATCCAAATCTAGCATCTCTCCACTATCTCCAAGCCACAAGTTTAGAACAGAAGTGGTAAATGCTATTTTTTAAAATGCAGAGAGACTAAAAGAATTATAGCTTGAAGAGACTTCAGAGGCCATCCAGTGCAAGTCCCTATCACTTCAGGAAGAAGATTCTGGGAAGATGGTGAAGAAGGTCAAAAAATTCCAAGCTCTCAAGATTTCCCTCCACAAAAGAGATAAAGCAGCCTTCAGGGCAAACAAAGAACAGTAAAAATAAATAAGAATAGGAGCAGAACAAGGGTCTTTCTGGAACAATCAGAAGAGATCTGAGGAAAAATTTGAGGATAAGGTTTCCTCCTAGTGAAGGTGAAACACCTCCAGGCTAGGAATCTAAACAACAGAGGGCAAGCCCTGGGGTTAACTGGGTTGGGAGACTGCCTCTGCCCCAGTCACAGGAATTTTTACTACAGTGAGGGGAATTGGGCATCTGAACCTGAGAAGATTGAGGGAACCACTGCTGACAAGAAACACTAGACCCAGCTGTGCTTCAGAAATGCATCAAGAAGGAACCAGTACATGCCCTGTAAGGGCAGAAGCAGTGCAGCAGGGATGCCACTTGCTGTGGGCACTTATAGGAGGGTGGAGATCTTGGTTTGAGTTCTAGGCCAGCGGGGAAAAATGAAGGATGATCTGAGACCAGAGGCACCATCCCCCATACCCCAGAACTAGAGGTGATTATAAAAACTAAACAACTACAAATAAAAAAATGCACAGGCAAAGGAGAAAGAATTCAACCATAGAGAGTTACTATGAGAATAGAGAAATGCATGGTTCATCTTCAGAGAAGGATACTGAAGTAAAGAAACTTTCTTCTACCCCAAAGAGTAATGACAAATGGTCACCTGCCCAAAACAATTAATAGAAGACTTTAAAAATCAAATGAGAGAGATTGAGGGAAAACTGTGTGTGTGCGTGTGTGCGTGTGTATACACACACATATATTTACATATATATATAATATATATGAATGATACAAGAAAAAAAACAAGAAGATTAGAAAAGGAAAGTCAACTAATTAGAAAAGGAGATCCAGAATCTTAAGAAAGAAAATGACTCTGAAAATCAGAACTGGGCAAGGGGAAGCCAGTAAAGAGATCAAGAAATAATAAAGCGAAATATAAAGAATGAAAAAAATAGGAGAAAATGTGAAACATCTCATAAGAAAAACAACTAACTGATAGAGAATAGATCAAGAAGAGAAAACAAGAATAATCAGACTACCTGAAAGCTATAATCAAAAAAAGAATCTTCATACAATAATACAAAAAATAATTAAAGAAAATTGTCCTAAAGCATTAGAACAAGAGGGGAAAGTAGGAACAGAAAAAATCCACCTATCACAACCTAAAAGAGATCCTTTGAGGAATACCCACAGTAATATCACAGTCAAATTTCAAAACCCCCAGGTCAAGGAGAAAAATATTATGAGTATTTAAATATAGCAGTGCCACAATGAAAATTATACAATACTTAGCAGCAGTGACACTGAAAGACTGAAGGTCTTGGAACACTATATATTGAAGAGCAAAAGAATTGGGGTTCCAGCCAAAAATATCATATCCAACAAAGCTAAGCATAATCCTGAATGAAAAAAACATGGACATTTAGTGAATTGTCAGACTTTCAGGACTTTGTTTAAAAGAAACCTGAACTTAATAGAAGATTTGGCATACAAGAGCCAAGAGAAATATACAGTACATACCAAAGACTAATTATAAGGTACTCAATAAGGACAAACTATCTACCTTTTATGTATATAAAATGTAAAACATATGTGTAAAATTGTTATTAATAATTGGGTAATTTGTAAGAAAAATTGGGGTAAACTTGAGCATGATATGACTTCAAAAGTAAAACTGTTGAGGAACAACTAAAATGAGTAATTATCCTATACAAATGAAGTGCAAGAGGAAGAACTGACATAGGGCAAATAGGTGGAGGAGGAGGGCTGCTCTGGAAACCTACTTTCATTGGGAATAGGTCCAAGAGGGAACAATATACATACATACATATATATATATATATATATATATATATATATATATATATATATATATATATATATATATATATATATATATATATATATGTATGTATGTATATATATATATATATATGGAAGAGTATAAAAGTATTCTAAATTCAGAAGGAAATAAAACACTGAGGGAATAGGGAGAGGGAGAGGATAAAAGAGGAACCTCTAGAGGGGAGGGAGAGGCAAAAGGCTAAGAGGGGTACAGAAGGGTGTTTAGATTTATGGGAATGGGAAGATAAGGGAGGGAACCTTGGAGGGAGGGAGGTTGAGTGGTAGGAGGGCAAGGTAGCAGGTAGAAGTGAAGTAGAGGAGTCAGGAGGGATTGGAAGTAAAAGATATGCACAAAAATAAAATAAAGATCAGGAGTAGAATTTGTTAGGGGAAGTTTATTTTTATATATGTGTATGTATGTATCTATGTCTATATATAAATATATCCATGCTTAATTGTAGCCTTCAGGATAGGGAGAGAGAGGAAAGGAGAGAAAAGAACAAAGTAAAAAGTGGACAGCAGAGAACAAAAGAAAACTTACAAGGAAGAAAAAAGGATGGATAGATCTCAATACAATGTGTAGTATCTACTACAGAGGCTTTCTTGAAATGGAAAGGTATTGACACATATTTTGAATCCTCTCTTACATTCTGCTGTGCATATTACCTGTATTCTTATTTTGCTTTTTTCTTTTCTTATTTTGTATTTAATTTTATGTTTCTTTTTTATTGTATATTTGTTTCAGTAACAGAAAAGCCAAAAAAACCAAAATCCTAAGAAGTGATTGGCTAACCTCTTTGATCTTTCAGTGATAAAGAACTCAACACCTAACAAAGGAAATGATTGCATTTTCAGACAACTCTAATGGTTAGAATTTTTTTTTGCCTTCTATTAAGCCAAAATCTGATATCATCTCCATCTATTCCTCCAATTCTACCTTCTAAATAAGTCTAATTCCTCTTGTGATTCAAATAGATACATGCAGCAACCATACTCTTCTCCAAAGTCTCACTTCTCCTTTTCAAATATCCCATTTCCTTTAACAGACCTTCAAAGGACATAGTTCCCAAAAAGGAGTGTGACATAGTAGAAAGAGAACCAGTCTTGGCATCACTAGAGACTTCATTTTTAATTTTGCCTCTAATATTTAGTAGCTGTGAAACCATTGGTGAGTCTCTTGGTAAGTTTCTTCATCTGTAAAATGGGTATTAAAATACCTACAGTATTTATCTCATGTCAATAAGCGTTTATTAAGTGTCTGTTGTATACAAGGTTCTGTATAGTGATACTAGAGGAGGCACATTGGATAGAATTCTGGGACAGGAGTCAGGAAGATGAGTTCAATTTCTGCTTCAGACACTTTCTAGCCATGTGACCTTGAGTAAGACACTTTCTGCCTCAGTTTCCTCAACTTTAAAGTGATGATAAAAAGAATATCTTCCTCCCAGGGTTATTGTGAGGACCAAATGAGATCTTTGTAAAGTGATTAGAATAGTGTTTGATACAGTAGGAACTTAAATGCTTGTTTCCCTCCTTTTGTTCTTTTTCTTTCTTCCTTCCTTCTTTCCTTTTTCCTTCTCTTCATTCCTTCATGTGCTAACTCATAGGCTTGTTATGAGACTCAAATGGAATTATATATGCAAGGTACCTTGCCAATCTTAAAGTTCTATTTAAATGCTGGCTACTATTATTTGTGGATGTGCTCCAGCTTGTTCAAATATTTATTAATTCAATTCAACTGAGTATACAGAAGATGAAATAAAACAGTCTTTGCCTTCAAGGAGCTTATATAGGCTAGAAGAAGAAATAAGAGATGCACTTGAATATCCTGTTCTAATTGGTATTAGAGTTAAATGCAAAAAGGAAGTCCAAACAAAGTGCCACAAGAATTTGAGGAAGACAAAGCTCATCTCCAGCAAGGGAGAACTGCAGAAGTCTTCACAGGAAAGGTGGCACCTGAGCTAGGCATTGAAGAAAAGATAAGATTTCAATGATCAGAAGTAGAGCACACCTATTCCAAGAAGATGAAGGTGGAATGTCTCATAAGTATACAAGAGAAGAAGGAAGCACAGAAGTTGGATTGGAGAATACTTGAAGCAAAGTAGTGGGGAGGAAAAAAAGAATAGAAACGTAGATTGTAACCAGATTGGGGAGGGCCTTGGATTCCGGGGTAAGAGGTTTACAATTTATTCTGTAGGCAATGGGGAACCACTGGAGGTGTTTGAAGAGAGGAGGGACAGAATCAAGGCAATGCTTCAAAAAGACTAATCTGGCAACATGTAAAAGGTGGATTGAACAACAAGAGGACAGAGGCAAGGGTGGCAATTAAAAGTCCCTTACAATAGTCAAGACAACAAATAATGAAAGCCTAATCCAGGGTGACAATAGGAGAGAAAGTTTAAATAGATAGACAAAGAGTAGCTAAATACTTCATATAAGTGGTGACAGTGGTACAGTGGAAAAATTATGGAATTTGGAGTCAGAGGGTGTGACTTCAAACCCCACCTCCAACAATTTGCTGCCTCTGTGACCTTGGGCAAGTCACTCAACCTCTCTTGCTCTCAGTTTCCTCATCTATAAAATACGATGATACGGGTCTGCATGTCCTCAAAGTTTCCTTTCAACCCTAAGGCTATGAACCTATAAATGATGAGACTGGATAGCTGGGAGTATGAAGTTGGAAGTAGGGCAGGTTTGGAGGAAAGGTGGTGAGTTCAGTTTCAGACACAAAGTTTGTCCAAGTTATGTTCAAGAGGACATAATTCTTTATTTCTTAAGCACATAACAATTGCTAGTGAGAGGAAGAGACTGAGAACACATTGAGAAAGATGAGAAAACCAGTTTAGAGTTAAACATTTTCTGTAGAAACTTCCCGTGGGGGTAATTGAGTTCACTACAAAAATGTTTCTGTCCTTTCATGATAAGAATTTTCTGGGTTTGCCAGCCCAGACATACCTAAATAATATCAGTTTACCATTGCGCCTGTTAAAATGTGAGCTGGCTGGTTCCCAAAACCGAACATAATATTGTGGATTTGGTTTGACCAGGGACAAAACTATCATCTACTTCATTGTGGATGCCATGTTTTCTCAATGTAGTTGAAGATCACATTAGCTTTTTTGGCTGTCTCAACACATTGACTCTCACAGAGCTCACAATCCACTAAAAAGATCCTTCCCTCAGTTCTTTCTCATATGAACTGCTGTCTCACTATACTTCTCCCCTTAATTATATGCCAGTGTTCACCCTTTAAGAAGGATGTTAATAATCTGGAGAATTGATAGAGGAAAACAGCCAAAATGGTGAGAGGCATGAATATCATGTCAGTAACAGGTGATATTTAGCTTAGAGAAAAGAAATTTCAGGGGAAACATGATAGCTATCTCTGAGTGTCTGAAAAGTTGTGCAAATGAGGTATTAGAATTAGTTTGGTTTGACCCCAAAGAGCAGAAACAGAGGCAATATGTGGATGCTGGCAAGAGGCAGATTTAGGCTTGGTGAAAGGAAAAATTTCCTAACAATTAGAACTGTCCTAAAGTGGGAAAGGGATGCCCTGGGATATAATGGGTATCCCTTCAATGGACATTTTCAAGCAGAACCTAGGTAACCATGTTAGGTAAAGTCCCTTCCAACTCTAAAATTCAGTGATTCTATTGGGCACATACATTTATCCCTATTAAATTTCATCATGAGATTTAGCCTTTCAAAGAGAACTTCCTTCAAGTTAACATTCATATATTCATCAAAGACCCTTTAGTTTTAAGTACTCAAATAGATCTGTGACCTTATTGATTCCAGAATCCCCTCCAGTGAGACAGGTTGAAACATTCCCGTGCCTGCCCATCCTTTATGACTCTCATCCATATCCTCAAGAGTTGACCACTGGGGTCAACATGCTATAAGCATTCTTTAATTTCTTCTGATATCACAGAGGTACAATGGAATGCTCTAGCTGACTACTAGGATAAGTTCATCATCTGAAATCTCATCAGCATGGAAATTGATCTAGTTTCCTTTTAAAAAGTTCTTTGTTATAAAAGGAGGAATTCAACAGGAAAATTAATCAATATAAAAATACATCAATTAAAATTTATTTTAAAAAAGAGTTAATGACATAATTTTGATCTATTTATTTATTTAAATGGGAAGCATACCAATGGGGGTTCAGGAACTACAGTCATGAGTTGTTGACATATAACTCCCCCACAATAAGGTATTCCCTAGAACTTTGAAACTTTGCAGTTTTCTACTGCAGTTGCCCCCTCTGAGTACCCCAAGCTTGTCAGTATGGGTACAGATGAAATGAACAAATCAGTTCCAGCCCAGATGGAGAAAAAAGTTAGGAGTTGGCTCCACACACAAGCTACAGGTATATTAAGTAAAATACAATAAGCAACTCAGGTTTATATTAACCAACATTTTTATCTTGGGTTAGGAACATTAAAAAACAAAGAAAATGTTTTAGGGAAAGATGGGGAAAAAACATGGAGGAATCAACTAGTGCCAGGAAAATTTCAGGGAGAAGAAATGGGAGGGAAGAGAAAAAAGGGAAGAGTACTCATTATCCTACCCCTTGCTTTCTTTGGGTCCATTCTTCTGCAGTCTCAGCTCTCAGCCAAGAGTTTCTGAGTGCCATCTGCCGCCAAATCTGTTCCAAACTTGAATGACATCTTTTGTGCCACCTTTTGGCCCCTCAATTGCTTAGCTTCCCAGTTGTTTCTCCAAACCACAAACGCTTTACCCAAAAAAGCATAGAAATCTGAGTGCTATCCATACAACAAATCATGTCTCTCACCCAAGTCTTTCTGCCCAACCTATGCACATGGCTAAGCCAGGGCTGCATAAAGAAGAAAAATACAGATCATCTTTTAGTGAAGTTTCTAGAAAAGGGAAGGGACTGCACATTTATATAGTGCCTACTATGTCCCAGGCACTACACTAAGCACTTTTTACAAACAGTTATATCCTTACACATTTGATCCTCACAACAACTCTGAGAGGAAGGTACTATTACTATCCCAATTTCATGGTTAAGAAAACTGACATAAGCAGAGGTTAAGAGTCTTGCCCAGGGTCACACGGCTAATAGGGTTCTGAAGGTGAATTTGAATTCAGGTCTTCCCAACTCTAGGACTAGCTCTGTCTCCAGCTGCCTCGCCTTCTGGTAGAACAGAGAGATAAGATTTATAATAAAAATAAAACAAATATATTACAAATTAAAAGATGTGATAGTATTAAATGTTATAAACATGATGAGTATTAAGCAATATAAAAGGACAGATGAGATAGAAATCATTCCCAATGTCTTTATAATCTGCTGTCAAAAGGCAGCTACTTCCTCTTCTACAAGGAAAAACAGTTTTAGACATCTTCTCTGGTTTCTCAGTGAATGAGCAGAAAGGCATCCTTTGGCTTTGACAGCTTGCTCAAGTAGCTGACAAAGATTTCTCTTTATCAAGTTAAAAAGCAGCTCCTTTATCCTGAATTGTCTTCAAGAAAAACTTCACTAACCAATTCAGAGAACCCCTTCCCCAAGACTACATCTCTCAAAGATAAGCTCACAGAAAACTTAGTTGCTACAGGAAAAAAAAAAAAGTCAATTTTGACACTGTCTTTTTCTGTCTGAAAGCCACAGAGTAGTTTGAGGAGTGAATCCTGAATGTAGCTCAGAAAGAAACAAATCCTTTTTTATAGTCTGATCCTATGTTAGTCTCTGCTGTTCTCTTTCGTTGTGTTGTACCTAAGGGATAGGTAGGGCCCTAATACACTATAGAATTCTGACTTAATCCAGGACAGCAGTCAGAGAATGTGGTAAGCAGAATAGTTTTCAGTAAATAAACATATCTAGATCCTAGAAAAACCACAAGATGACCTAGTTCTGCTCAGTGCCTCTGAGAAAAGTTGCATTATATCTATCCATGACAGCTGGGCATATCTCTTCTATCCCTAGCAAAAAGGAGAGAATTTCTTCAAGATCAGTCACTCTCTTATTACATAACAAGCCTAAGTTTGTGTGTCCACACATTAGAAACAGAATAGGCAGTTTTAAGACAAAGAAATCAAAGCTATCTATAGTCATATGAAAAAATGCACTAAATTACTACTGATTAGAAAAGTACAACGAAACAACTTTGAGGTACCACTTCATACCTATCAGATTGGCTAATCTGACAAAAAAGGGAAATCATAGATCTTGCTGGGGATGTGGGAAAGTGGGAACAGTCATGTATGTTGGTGGAGTTGTGAACTGATCCAACCATTCTAGAAAACAGTTTAGAATTATGCTCAAAGGGCTATAAACTGTGTATACCCTTTGATCCAGCAATGATTGGTCCATAATCCCAAAGATAACCAAAAAAAGGTAAAAAAGGACCTATTTGTACCAAAATAGTAGCTCTTTTCTGATGGCAAAGAACTGGAAATTAAAGGGATGCTCATCAACTGAGGAAAGGCTAAACAAAGTGTGTATATGATTGTAATGGAATATTATTATGCATAAGAAATGACAAGCAGGATGATATCTGAAAAACCTGGAAAGGCTTACATGAACTAATGCAAAATTAAGTAAACAGAACCAGGAGAACGTTGTACATTATAAAAGTAATATTGTTAGATGGAGAACTGTGAATGACTTAGTTATTCTCAGCAATACAATGATCTAAGACAATCCCAAAGGACTAATGATGAAGTTTACTATCCACTTCCAGAGAAAGAACTGATATTGTTTGAACACAGACTGAAGCATGCTATTTTTCATTTTCTTTCATTCTTTTTCTTTTATTTGCATCTTCTTGTACAAAATGACTAATATGGAAAAGTTTTACGTGATTGCACATGTATAACTTATATCTGATTGCTTACCATGTCAGGGAGGGGGGAAAGGGGAGGAAGAAAGGAATAGAATTTGGGACTCAAAACTTAAAATAAAGTTTAAAAAATTGTTTTAACATATAATTGGGTGAAATATATATGCAGAAATACATACACATATATATGCTTTAAAAAAAAAAAGAAACAGAATGGGCACAGCCATGCCTTTCCTTCATTGTGATCATCGATGTAAACACTCCCACAATTCCCCAAGCCAGGGCCCTGGGTACCACTCATGATAAGAGTGAAAATTAGAATGGGCTATGGATGGTCCAGTTTTCTTACCACCTGGGAATGGCCCTATATCCAGAACTGCCATGTAATTTTTTATTCATCAGTGTTACTACTGTCTGTCACTCTATTAACAAATCCTACCACATTTACCTCAAGTAATTCAAGGGCTGCCCCATGGAAGACAAACTCGACTTTTGCTTGGTCCTGGAAGGCAAAACTAATAGCAACACATGGGAGTTGAAGAACAGATTCAGGAAAAGGAAAAGTCCCTAAATAATTGAATTAAACAAAATTGGAATAAACTGGGTGAGCTCACCCTCCCTGGAAATCATCAAACAAAAGCTAGATAACCACTTGCAGATTTGTTGTGGGGAGAGGCGGGGGATGGGGGCGGGGTTTCTTGTTTAGATATGAGCTGTATTAGATCCCTTCTATGGAAACATCTAACTTGGAGATTTTGTGATTCTGTGATTCCAGAGTCCTATTTTCTCATCACATCTACAGCCACTATCTAAACTTCAGTGTTAGACTTCTGTTCCATGGAATACTAGAAACTCTTTCTCCCTCATCCCCTTATCGAACCATTCTCTATGCTTCTTCCAATTCTGTCTTCTCTACCTCACTGAAGCTATTGAGTTATTAGGAAAATCCCATCCCATTATGGATCAGGTCCAACATGTTCACCCTTTTTCAGTCTTTCAAATCTCAGAGTCTCTCACCTCCCTTAATCTCTCACCACCACTATGTGTTCCCTTCATTACCATAGAAAAAATTAATCCCAGACCATTCCTGATTCCAAATCTTCTCCGGAACTTCTCCCATCCTCTATCTGAATCATACTCCCCAGTCACAGCTTAGCAAATTCTTTCCTTCCCAATAAATGAGTGGAGAAATCCTATCTCCTCCAGAAACTGTTGAATCATAGGCAGAGAATTTGAGAGCAGGGAAAGACCTTGGAAGTCATCTAATTCGACCTTCTCTTTTTATAGATCCTTCCTAAGATTATCAGAAAAGTGATGATTTCTCCAGATTTGGTTTGTAAAGCCCTGTGGTCATTTGCTAAAGACATTTAATTTACTGCATTCATCTACCTCTGGGTTGAACATACGTCCTTCCCATCTTTGGCTACATTAGTATTGACTTCCATAGACATCAGGTTACTAAAAGCAGAGTTATAACTAGTAATGCTTTCACCAGTCACTCTCCCCATTCCCCAAAGACATCATGAGGAAGGACAATCTGACCAGAGGTACACTCATGCTAGGAAAGGGATTCAGGAAAAATAAGACTTAAGAAAAAATGGCACCAACTCAACTGAAAGTCATGGGGAAGGGGAATGAGGACTGGTCTGGGAACAGTTGTTCTGTAAGCCCACACAGGCTGTGGAGGATGACTATATGAGATATAGGTATTCAATGAGATGGAAATATGCCCTATAAGGGGAAAAGCATCATTCTAAGACACTGGTACCTGAGGCAAAAACTCATTCACATGGTGAAAGTCACTTCTCTTCCTAAAAGGCATGAATTTAACAAACAAATTAATCAGCAAGTATTTATTAAGTACTTACCATGTTCTAGCCACTGTATTATATTCTGGGGATACAAAGATAGAAGTAAAAGAGTTCTTTCCCCCAAGCAAATTATATTCTATTGTGCGTGACAATGCACACATAGATAGGTAACATACAAAAAAAAAGCAGATATAATAAACTATACCTATTCAGCCAGTTTCCAACAACTCCAATTGCAGAAGCAATGGAGACATTCATGAAAAATCTGGCCAATAATCAGATTCTTCCAAATGTCTAGCCTAAATCACTGTCAACTATATTTAATTAATTCTTCTTATTCTTGAACTAATAGGGTCACCATCCTTCTCAAAATCATTTGTGTACAGCAATTCAAAACATGAAAATGTTTACTGATCCCTACGGGGATACTTTAGAAACAACATTCTACTTGGGAGTACAATGAATAAAAAGATAAGTAAATATTTATCTTAAAAACATAAGTAAATATGAGATGATATGAGGAGAGAGAAGCACTAGTGCATAGGGGGATCAGACAGGGCTTCTCAAAGGAAGTGCTATTGGAGCTGAACCTTGAAGGATTGTAAAGTACTTTAAATGATAAACTGAGGATTTTTCATCTTGATCAAGAAGCAATTGGGAGTCTTAAGAAGGGGAGGGATAAGGTCAGCTGTTATGTAGATACCTAGATAATCATTTACTTAGGTACCTAGGGATATAGGCACTGAGATACTAAAGAACTAGGCAATCACGTAGGTTCTTATGCACTTAAGTACACAAGTACCTAGATAATTGGCCCTTCAGATTTGTTGGTTTTTTGTTGTTGTTCAGCCTTGTCAAACTCTTCATGACCCCATTTTGGGATTTTGAAAATGGAACTCAGGAAGATTCATTTTCCTGACTTCAGGACTCTATCCAATGTACCACCTGGCTGTTGGGGTATTTAGATATCTAGTTCCTATTTAGGTAATTATGAACTGGATTGAAATGTGTTGAAAGTAACTGAACCAACTTAAATCAGTTTGAACTGAATTGAACCACATTGAATAAAGGACCTTAAATATACAAATACTTTGGTAATTGGGGTGTAGGGTATGTTTAGGGAAGACCAGCACCTTTGGTATGATGGCTGTTGAGACATTTTCAGGGCTGCTTTCCACCTTTGCTGTCCACCTGTCCCACCCAACTCTCACCAGTAGCTCCAAGAATCTGCAGCATGTGCAACAGTCACACCCCAGTAAATCATTTTGGCAGATGGCCAAACCAGGTTGACAGTAACCAAGGAGTCTCAAACCCATTGGTGAGCTAGGGGTTGTCTACCCCAAGCATGTGAAGACTTCCCCTGATGGAATGGGTGGATGAGAACACTTTGTTCCAACAGCCATGAAGGCAGTTGAAGCAGGGGATATGGAATGCTTAGAGCTTGATTAGACACCAAAGACACTAAGGTCATCCACTGTATCCTGAGCCATCACCAGTCATCTTGATTCTGTCCTCCCACTGGACTATAATGACTCTGGAGGAGAGAGTGAGGCAGAAGACTTCATGCAACTCTGCCTCACTTCAATCCAATTTGCACATGAATCAAAAGAAATCACCCATACCACTTTACTATTATACATCAAAGTTCCATAAAAAACCCTGATGATGTCAAAGAAAAATTTTATGAAGACCTAGAGACCCTTATCATCAATGTGCCAAAAGAGGACGAGCTTATAATTCTGGGTGACTTTAATGCTAGAGTAGGTTCAGACTACCAGACTTGGTAGGGAGTCTTGTGGAAGAATGGAGGTGGAAACAGCAACAGCAATGGCAATTTACTGCTGAAGACTTGTGCTTCACGTTACCTTCTCATCAACAACACTGTTTTCCACTTCCCTAAACACAATAAAACTTCATGGATGCACCCTCAAAGCAAACATTGGCATTTGATAGACTATGTGATTATAAGGAGAAGAGACAGACAAGATGTGAGAGTGACAAAGGCAATGTGTGGTGCAGAGTGCTGGACTGATCATAGACTTATCTTTTTCGAGCTAAATATTCACATTCATCACAAGTACTGCCCCCAAGGCAAAATGACTACCAGAAGAATTAATATCAATGAATTAGAGCTCTGCTTTGAGCTTGAACAGTTTGTTGCTGGCTTAGAGGGACAGCTGAGCCAACACACAGTTGGCAGCAGTGGAGCAGAAAAGGAGTGGGCAGCTTTCAGAGATTTGGTGTACAGCACTGCATTTGCTCATCTGAGTCAGAACACTTCCAAACACCAAGAGCAGGTTGATGAAAATGATGGGGAAATTCAGAAGCTGCTAAATGAAAATGAAAACTCCACAAGATTTACCAACAGAATAGTTCATCCTTCCCTAAAAAGGCAACATTTAATTCCATCAAAAGTAAAGGACAAGCAAAGCTTAGAGATGCAGGATTCTTGGCTCAAAAAGAAGGCAGATGAAATTCAGTTTTGTTCTGATAGTAACAATCCAAAGTGCTTTTGTGATTCCCTGAAAGCTATTTATGGACCAAAAATCTATGGTGCATCACAAATACTGTGTTGATTGAGCCACATTAATTAGTGATAAGGACATGATCCTAGAGAGATGGGCTGAACACTTCCATAGTGTTCTCAACAGACCATCATCAATCAAAGGCCATTGACTGTTTACCTCAGGTTGAAGTCAATACCTCCTTAGCTGAACTTCCAACTGAAGAAGAGGTTTTGAGGGCCATTAGGCTTCTTTCATGTGGCAAAACACCTGGTGTTGATTCTATTCCAGCTGAGATTTACAAGGTAGGGGGACCATTGCTCATATAAAATCTGACTGAAATTTTCCAGGTTATATGGCAAGAGGAGGTTATCCCCCAGGAGTTCAAGGATGCCTCCATCATCCATCTCTATAAAGATAAAGGAAAATAGATTATCCTGTGATAATCACGGGTGGGGGGGGGGGGTCTCCCTCTTAGTCGCTGCTGGCAAGATTCTTGCTAGAGTCCTCCTTAATGGCTGATCCTTCACCTGGAAGATGGTCATCTACCTGAGAGCCAGTGTGGCTTCAGAAAGGGCCGAGGAACAGTCAATATGGTGTTTGCTGCCTGACAACTCCAGAAGAAATGCCAGGAGCAGAATAAAGGTCTGTATGTAATGTTTGTAGATCTGACCAAGGCCTTTGACACTGTTAGCTATGAGGGCTTAAGGAAAATTTTGTCAAAATTTGGTTGCCCAGAGAAGTTTATCAGCATCGTTGGTCAATTTCATGATGGTACATTTGCCCAGGTTTTGGATAATGGACAATGCTCTCCTGCCTTCCCAGTAACCAATGGAGTGAAACAGGGCTGTGTGCTTGCTCCCATGCTTTTTTAGCATAACATTTTCAGCTATGTTGTTAAATACTTTCGATGAGGATGAAAGCGGCATCAAGGTCAGCTACCATACTGATGGTAAATTCTTCAATTTGAAAAGGCTACAAGCCAAGACCAAAGTAGAGAGAGCATTGGTGCATGATTTTCTGTTTGTAGATGATTGTGCACTCAATGCAGCCTCTGAAGCTGAGATGCAACAAAGTATGGAGCAATTCTCTGATGCTTCTGCTAATTTTGGCCTAATAATTAACACTAAGAAAGCACAGGTGCTCCATCAGTCACCACCACATCATCCATACATGGAACCATCAATTACGACAAATGGAGAAGTTTTGAATGCTGCGGATAAGTTCACTTACCTTGGTAGTGTACTTTCCAGGAATGTACACATTGACAATGAGGTTGACACACACGTTGCCAGAACTAGCTCAGTGTTTGGGAGGCTCCAAAGAAAAGTTTGGGAGAGAAGAGGTATTAGATTACCTCTTCTCTACCAAACTGAATGGCATTGTTGTATGCCTGTGAAATATGGACAGTCTACCAGCACCATGCCAGGAAACTGAATCCCTTCCATTTGAACTATCTTAGGAAAAGATTCTGAAGATCACCTGGCAGGATAAAATACCAGACACTGAGATCCTTGCTTGAACTAAACTGCCAAGCACTCAAACTATGCTACAGAGAGCACAACTTCAGTGGGCTGGCCACATTGGTTAAATGCAAAATGTACGCTTGCCAAAAAGACTATTTTATGGAGAATTCATATGGGGCAGGCGATCACATCATGGTCAGAAGAAGCGATATAAAGACCCTCTCAAGGTCTTTGGATTTGATTATACTATATGGGAGACATTGGCACTGGACCACTCAGCATGGCATGCCCACATCAGAAAAGGTGTTGTGCTCTATGAGCAAAGCAGAATTGAAACAGCACAAAGGAAACATAAGATGCGCAAATTTGGAGTATCCACCCCAAATGTTCGCACAGACTATCTGCGCCCAATCTGTGGTAGAGCATTCTGAACTCCTATTGGTCTGATTAGGCACACTCATAAACATTGAAATTTCACTTTATCGTGGTGATGTTATTTTGGTCTTCTTTGAGAATGACCAACCAGGTATTTAGATATTTAAAATTAGGGAATTAAGGAGTTAGGTACCCAGGTATTCAGGCACATAAGTACTTAGGAAATTGTATAATTAGTTACTTAGATATTTAGATACTTATGTAGGTACACAAATTAGATAAGAGGAGAACATTAAAGCAGTAAAAATAGATCAGGATCATCAATTTAGAGCTAAAAGGGGGCTCTGGAACCATCTAGTCTAAGTCATCCACAAGGAGAAGACAATAACCTCCCGGAGTTGAAAAGTTTGCTGAGAGAAAAGCAAAGGGAAGAGAACAGGGCCAAGGCCAAAGGCAGGACAAGGGGAAGAGACACCCTAAGTGAGAGATGAGTATGGATGAGGATCCATCAAAGAAAACTGAGAAGGAACAATTAGGTTTAGGAGAAACAGAAGAGAGCAGTGTCACCAAAAGCTAGGGGAAGGGAATATATTTGACAGAATATTCCTGTGGTCACTGGGAGGGTAGTAGCTATTTTACTCTTTGTATTTGTATCTCCAGCCACTTGGCTGGACACAAAGCATATAGGAGGCACTTAACAAATGCCTGTTTCTTAATTCATTGACAAAGAAGAGTCTAGGATGAGTGGGTTGAAGAACAGAAAGAAGTATGGAGAATTGTGATCAGACAAAGGAGGTTCAGAGTTCTTGATCTTGAATACAGAATAGTTAGGGGGGAAGACAAGGTGAATGGTGGCCATACCTGTTTATAACTGGGGTGGCTGAGGAGGCTAGCAAAGATAATTTCTTATAATATCCCCAATATATAAAAAGGACTATTCAATCAAAAGCAGTCAATTAAATTACAGGTAAGAGAGAATTCGTTTGAATTTATTATTTAAATTTACTTCAATTCCATCAAACAGGTATCCCAAAAATGTTATATATGCACCACCCCAGTCCTGCCTCAGCTTTTATTTCTCTAAACAAACCAAAATCAAGACCTATATCCTGCTCTTCCCTCAAAGATCCCATTTTCCAAAGTTTTCAATATGATATCCCCTTCCTTAGCTTGTCCTATTTTCCCTATGTTTCTGAACATAGTTGTTTATTTATCCATTCATTAAGTACTGCATAGAGGGAAATCAGGCCTAAGTTAGGAATTAGATTAAATGATTTCTCAGGACTTTTCCAGTTCTGACATTCTAAGATTCTTTGTGAGTACACATAATTAAGAGTATGAGGTGTTCTGCCCACAAGGCTTGGTACAGATTTAGATAAATGTCTTGAAGATAGGGGAAGTGGTAGAATGCTTACACTTATGTCACCAACTCCAGCAAGATAATGGCATGGATGGAGACTGGACAAGAAGATGCAAAGCTTCCTGGCTGACTAATGTGGCTCAATGACAAGTTCCCCACAAAGATCAAGGCAGAAATATTTAAGTGTCCAGACCTGACCACAGTTATCTACTGGTTGGAATACTGGTCCATAATGCAACAAAAAGAGCAGAAATTCACCATGACCTGACATGCAATGAAAAGAAGGATTTGTAAAACCTATCTTCAGGTCGTAACTCCCTATTACTATCTGATCCGGTTGAGGATCAGAAGTCAGGGGAGACTTACCCATAGCAAGGTCCTCATAGCAAGGAGGAATGAACAGAGGACAATAACCCAGCTAACATATTGTATCTTATGGAATGACTGGTGACCAATCACTGAACCAAAAAGTCTTTGGGATGATCTGATGGTCAGGCTATTTAATAAAGCTGGACACGAATGCTTGCAATCATTTATTTTTTTTTTTTGGCTTAATGAATTTGCTCTCACATAGCAAAGTATATCAACAGCTTTAAACAGGGATGGATGTATATGAAAATGGAAGGAGCCAGTGAATGAGGCCGATGAGTCAGAGGATTCCATTCTGGGAGAATGTTTCTAACCTTCGTTAAATCTCTCTGGTACCATAAGTGTCATGACCAATGTCTTCCTCTTAGGGTAGTACCATGGCTCTCTGAGGCAGCCTCTGTCTCTCAGTCTACTACAAGACTGTCACCCATATGAACATTAACATCATTTCCACAGGAAGAATAATGAAGCAATATAAAAAAGAAAAAGTATGTGTAGAGGAGAGAGCAGCACTGTGGACCACAGACAAAGATGTCATCTAAAACTAGTGGACATACACAAAATGGACACTGGGGAGAATAAAGTGTGTTGGTAGATGGAAGAGAATTCCCTCAGGTCACTATGAGAGTCGCATTTTAACCACCACCATCAATTATGATTAAGTATCTGTTCAGGGCTTTTGTATATGTGGAAGGGACAGGGAGGTTTGGTAGCTAGGCAACAGACTGGAACCTCAAAGTTTGGGAGTGAATTTTTTCTTGTCCATAAAAGTGATAAGCAGCTCTAGGCAGAATACCCTCTGTCTTTTTTTTTTCTCTAACAGAAAAACATCAACTTCAGACTTCTCCCCATCCAAAAACTAAAATAAAAATGTGTAATTCTGCTGGAAATGGGAGCTCATGTAATTTTGCAAATGGAGGATGAGATGGAAACTGATGGACCTTCACAAGTCTGACCTTGTGGATCTGGGCATATCTCTAATATGACATGCCTCAGGTCACCCATCTGAGTGGACTCATGGAGGACATTAAAGAGGCCACAGAGTATGGTGGTATCTTATATTCTTGTTGTCATTGATCCCATAAGTGGCTTGATTAGAAAAAAAAAACAAAACCCAGCTTTCACCAAGAAGGAAAGCCCTAAGTTATGCACATCATGGCCCAGAAATGACTGAACTGCCACCTCCTGCAGCCTTTCTGATACCCCATTCCATTTCCCCATCCTATTTTCTTTTCTTTAAAAAAAAGTTTTATAATAATTCTAGCTAGTATTTGTGTATCATTTTGAGGTTTAGAAAGTATTTTACAGATATTACCTCATTTGATCTTCACAACAGCCTTGGAAATAGGTGCTATTATTATCTCTGTTTTATAGATGAGGAAACTGAGAAAGACAAGTTAAATGATGTAGCACGGACACACATCTAGCAAATATCGAAGGCCAGATTTCAACTCAGGTCTTCCTGACTCCAGGTCCAGCACTCTGTCCACTACATCACCCACCTGATACCTTTTGTTTTTCTATTACAAACATTTAGATACTGCTCCCACTTCCTTAGAGACTTCTTATAACAAATAAAACAGTTAAAACTAAAATACAGTTTTGTCTTCTGAAAGTACATACATTTTACATCTATAGCACCTCCCACCTCCAATACTCTAATTTTCTTTTAATTAACAGAAATCTATTTTCTCTGTCTCCTACACCCCAACCCACTGGAAAAAAAAGAAAAAATAATCAAAAGGGAGAAAGATTTATGTGTGCCTAAACTTCAGGCCTGGAAGTTCAGTGTCTTCAGTAAGAAGGGATATGCACTCTGCTAAGCAACAAGAAAAATCACAAAGTCAGGTCCTTCGAAACAAGCCTTGGTTCTGGCTGGTTTTATATATTGTTTTAATCCAGAAAAAAAAGTAATCCAGGTGGTTTGATGATTAAATTAAATTGATGATTGTCCCCTGGGCAGTGCCCTAGATATGACTGTCCCTTCGTTCTGCCCACCATCCTGATTCTAAAGCATTTAGACAACCCCTAGATGAGCTATCAGAATGAATGGTTCCAGTATCTAGAAAGGGGGAGGGGGAAAATTATATTTCACAGAAACTAATTGGAAACTTGTTTTGGACTAAAGTAGTTATTATTTCCATCATGGAGAGATGAAAGCATAGAGATTCACTTTTATCTCACTCTGCCTGATGTCTTACATTATTTATTCAAGCAAAAATTAAAACCTGACCAAATCCTACCAAGGCATTTCATATCAGTTAAGGATTATTCTTCTGGAAAGAACTTTGGTTCAAAAGTTTCATTAGATAGCTACAAATGAATTTGTTATTTCAAAAAATGTGACACATGGAACCTGGCTGTCTTTCTCCTGTCTACACACGAAGCTCAGCATCACATGTTAGGCTTTACTATTCCTTTCTGTCTCAGAGGGACCCAGGCCCACACCATTCCATTTACCAGTCAATGCTTCTAGATTTGTGACCTTGGGTAAGTGATTTAGCCTCACTGAGCCTTAGTTTTCTCATCTATAAAATGGAAGAAATAATTTCTGTCATTTTCTACTTCACAGGGATGGATGCTGTGAGGGTCAAACAAGAAAAATAATGGAATGAGCTTAGTAAACTTTAAAGTAGAATTGAATTTTCAGCTATTATTATCATTATTATTAATTATTATTATTCCACCTCCCTCTCAATCTCCCAGTCCCCCTGAGAAGCCCCATAACCACCCCATCATCTCAATTCCTATGCCTTTCTGATAAGTATTCATATTATCTAGTATTTATATTTACATGCAAGGAGCTTTACAAATATCTCATTTTATCCTCACAACAACCCTGTGCTATTATTATTCGCATTTAACAGATGGGGAAACTAAGATTAAATGACTTGCCCAGGGTCTCATAGCTAGTTTTTAAGGCCAGATTGGAACGCAGGTCTTTCTGATTTGAAGTCCTACACTCTGTCTACTGTGCCATCTAGCTGACTTTCATGACTGTCTTTCTATTTCACCCTCCACTTTCATACTGGGCTTCCTCTAACCTTTGCTGTTCTCTCCTGGGTTCTCTCCTATCACCATTATGGCCATGCACCAAGGGTTGTTCTGTTTGATGATCTTCTCCCCTTCCCATTATGAAACCTCTATGAGGGAAGAGCAGGAGAGGGGTGGAGGAAGTTGGGTTTCTCTCTGTGTCTCCTGGAATTCAACCTTACATTGCTTACCTTTAAGAGAAGAGACTGTCTTTTTGAGGTACTCTTTGTACCAACCCAGCTCTGTTCTTTGGTCTTGGTAAGGACTGAGCTTGTAGACTCTCTTTTCCTAATCATATGGATTATAGCTGGCCTAGACAATTAGCTCTAGGTGGGTAGGCCTGGCTCAGTCCTCATCAATATCTCCTCTGTGATCTTACTGAGTCCTACCTTGAACTCACCTCACCATCTCTAGGCCTTTCAGAACTCTCTCGTGTATGTCCCTCAGGCCTCTAGAGTAGGGTCATGTCTAACTCTGGATTCCAGTTTCCCCTCTGGCTTCATGCTGAAGTAATTTCTCTGTGCTCCAGTCTTATTTTCTAGTCTTTTCTGCACAAAAGAATGCCCTTATAAGGCCCCCAAAGGTCACTCTCCTTGCTTCAGGCTTTACTGTACTAACCTTACAATTTCCTCCTTTATCACTTGCTACAGTTCTTGTGCCCATGAGAATTCCTAACAGCCCAGAAAGAGTTCAGTGGGATCAGGATCCAAGTCTTAAGAGCAGATTTTCACAAGATCATGTGACCTGAAGGCCATCATTTCTGAGGATCCCTGATATCCCTGGTTATAAGCTTTCCCTGCTCTTTTCCTGGACCATTTTGGAAATGTCTGTCCTGACCTCAGTGTAGGGGTTTTGCAAGCTGTCCTTTCCCTTACCTGTCTCCATCCCCAAGCCCTAAATAGTACACGTCTTTATCACCTAATTTAAACTACATGGTCTTAAAACCACCAAAAAGAAGGGCCTCTTACTTTCAGTATCTACTGGCCAGGCTGACAAAGGCCCTTTAATCTCAGTAACAGATCCCAATACCTGGTTAAATGGGATTCAGGCAGAAAATCATATCTGTTTCAACTTAACGTTTTTCGCACTGAAAATCTTTGTAAGGTGTATTGGTCCACTCCTTGCTTTCCTGAGCACAGCACACAAAATACAATTGAGCTCTTGATGATTCAGTTTCTTCCAGTACCTCAGGGTCATCATCAAGTTAAGACTGTAAAAAAGAGAGGCAGAGGATGTTGGGAGTTGGGGTTCAACTGGACTAACCTGGTATATATTTTAGGCCTCAAGGCTACCATATCTTGTGGAGAGTCAGTAAACTTGTAAGTAAGATGGAAGCAGGAGCACATGACCAAAATATAAATTGAAAAAAGTGACCTTCCTAAAGCAAAGGCTCCCCCCTACACAATGGTTATATGGTTGGTTATATGGTGTGGTTATACAATGGGCTGGCCACTTTGTTCAAATGCCAAACATATACTTGCTTAACAGACTATTTTATGGAAAACTCTTATAGGGCAGGTGCTCACATGGTGGTCAGAAGAAGCGATACAAGGATACTCTCAAGGTCTCTCTTAAGAACTTTGGAATTGACTGTGTGAAATGGGAGACACTGGCACAGAACCAGCCGGCATGGGATACCCTCATCAGAGGAGGGTCTGAGCTTTAAGAGCAAAGCAGTATTGAAACAGCTCAAAAAAAAAAAAAACCCACAAGATAGCACAAATTTAGAGAATCCACTCAAGTATTCACATGGAATGACCTGTGGTAGAGCATTCCAAGCTCGTATTGGTTTTATCAGCCATAGTTGGATGCATCTTGACTCTAACCTAGTGATATCATTTTGGTCCTCTTCAAGAACAAAGGACAAGAACCATGTTCAAAACCCTTTATAACCTGACCCCTCTCTACCTTTCCAGATTTCTTATACCCTACCCCATCTCATCCTACCCCAACACAACATACTTTCAGCAATCCAGTGATACTGAACTCTTTATTGTTCCTCAAATAAGATACTCCCTCCCAACTTCTTGCATGTTCACTGGCTAACTCCCTTACCTGGAATGCTTTCTCTCCTCACCTTTACTTCCCTAGCTTCCTTGAAGTCCCAACTAAAATTCCACCTGCTACAGGAAGCCTTTCCCACTCCTTCTTAATATTAGTGCCTTCCCTACATTGACTATTTCCAATTTATCCTGTACATAGCTTATTCGTACAAAAGTGTTCTCATGTTGTCTTCCCTACTACAACGTGAGCTTCCTGAAACCAAGGACTGTATTTTGTCTCTCTTTGTATCCCCAGAGTTTAGCACAGTTCCTGGTACATCTTAGGTACTTAATAAATGCTTTTTGATTGACTGGCTGATTCTAATTTATAAGAATTTTGTCAGACAGGTAGAAGCCCACAATAAGCTGAGGGTTATAAAAACTAGACAACAAAATGGGTTTTTACAAACGTTGTTAGGAGTGGAGAAGACAAGGGAAAAAATAAGGAGGGAACAACAGGGTCCATCATAAGTGAATGTTCCATTTTTATAGTAGCAAAAAACTGGAAACAAAGTTGCTACCCATCGATTAGAGAATGGCTAAATAAATGTCTCATGTGAGTGTAATGAGTATTACTATACCATAAGAAATGATGTATATGAAGAATGCAGAGAAGCAAGGGAAGTCTTCTACGAACTGAAACAAATTGAAATAGAATCAGAAAAACAATTTTCGCAATGACTACAACAATGAAAGTGTAAAGAAAAAACTGAATACTAAGTAATTACAATGACCAAAGTTGGACCTTAAGATTAGATGGGGAAAAATGTACCTCCCTCCAATCTTTAGAGAGGTAGGGATCTATGGATACAGAATGTTACATATACTCTCAGACTCACATACTGTATGGGTTAGTTTTGTTTACCTCTCAGCCTCAGTATTAGCCCCAATATCTTCCTGGGAATCTCTGCCTGGATCTAGGACATCTGCCTAAGGTCCTCATTGCTTGCAAAAACTTCACAATTTTCCTAAGGCTTTTCCCAGACCCAAATTACTTTAAAATGCAGGTGCCTGCCTACTGTGAAACAGGCCTCCTTATCCTCTCCAGATATCACCTGCTAGACTTTAAGGGAAGGAAGGGGAGGGAGAGACAGACAGGAGAGGAGGTTGGGGGTTAAGAAGGCTGGAGAAAGGGATCAAGATGAGAGAGGGTTTAGACAGATTGTACTGAAGTAGAAAGAATGCTGCATTTGGAGTAAGAAGACCTGGGCTTATCTCTTAGATCTATCGCCTATGGGACCTTGAACATGTAATTTAATTTCTCTGAGCCTCAGTTACCTTATCTGTAAAATGAGGGGGTCAGACTGGATGAACTCCACGATGCCTTCCAATTCTAAGTGTATGATTTTACTATGAAAAGGTAGAGATATTTCTTGTCTGGCTAAAGGAAAAGAAAGAAGTAATGATGACATTGGGAAGTAATGATGATATTTTGGAATGGATAAAGGGATCTGAAAGAGTTTATTTTGGATGTCCTAAATCTTCTCAATGAAGTAGAAGAATAATTTATTTGCTTTAAGTGTAGAGGTTAGGGATATCATTACAGGTTAGAGAAGAGGGAATAAAAGGTCTGGAAAAGTTGCTTCAAGAAATTAGATAAAGAACAAATAAGGGTAGAGTAGAAAGACTGTTGAGAACAGTAAAAGCCCAGCAAAGGTCAATGATGTACCATATATTTATAGGGAGTAAAATCAGCTCAGCTTCATACATTTTCCCAGCAACATATAGCAGCCCTGAAGTAGGAGCAGAGAAATCAGATGGTGAACTTATGAAGTTCTAAGACTTCACAGAAGGGAAATTCAATTCAACTGAGCAAGCATTTGTTAAATGCCTACTCTGTTCAAGACAAAAAAAGAAAAACCATTCTTGTCCTCAAAGAGCTTAATTTCTGCTGATAAATACAATAGTACCCAAATAAATAAATACATGATAATTGAAAGAGGAAGGAGAGAGAGGCAACTAGGTGGTACAGTGGATAGAGTGGTGGGCCTGGACTTAGGAAGACCTGAGTTCAAATTCAGCCTCAGACACTTACTAGCTGTGTTACTCTGGGCAAGTCACTTAACCCTGTTTGCCTCAGTTTCTTCATACATAAAATGGGGGTAATAATAGTACATAGCTCCTGGGTTTGGGGAGGATATAATGAAATTCTATTTGAAAAGTGCTTAGCACAGTGCCTGGCACATAGTAAGCACTGTACAAATGTTAGCTTTTAATAACAAACACAATATTCAGAAAAGGCCCCACATGGGAGGTGAACCTGAGTTAAACTTTGAAGGAAGCTAAGCATTCTTAGAGATGGAAGTGAAGAGGCAGTACTTTCCAAGCCTAGGGGACAACCCATCTGATAGAAGGGAATGGCTAGGTCAAGAAATAGCAGGTCTGACAGGATCAAAGAGAACATAAAGGAAAACAATATAAAATAAGTTTGGAAAGGTAGGCTAGAGCCAAATGGTGAAGGTCTTTAACTGCCAGCCTACTATAAGGGGGTCTAGACATTCTGGAAAGCAGTTTGAAATAATGTGAGAAAAGTGACTAAAATGTTCATAACCTTTAAAAGCCAGCAAGCATATTGCTTGGCAGAGACCTTAAGGAGGTCAAAGACAGAACGAAATATTCTTATCAGTACTTTTTTGTGGTAGCAACAAAGCGAAAACAAGGCTGGTGCTAATCCATTGGAGAATAGCTAGACAAGTTGTGGTATGCTGGTTTGATGGAATATTATTTTTACCATAAGAAACAATAATTATAAAGAATTCAGAGAAATATGGGGTAACTAGAGTGAACTGAAGAAAGAAGAGCTAGAAAAATTATATATAAAATGGCTCTAATAACGTCAGTGAAAATAATACTGAAAGGCAGTTGAATTTAATTGATAAAATTCATTCACTCCTTTTCAGTACAGTGGATGTGGATGTGGATGTGGATGACTAATATGACATACTCTAACAGTCACTATTTCAGTTGGTTTTGCTCAATTTGGTTTTTTATTGTTCTTTTTACAAAGGCAGATACTATGACAGACACATACTGGAAAATTATTGTGGTATTACAAGCAAAAGGCATCAATACAGCTTTTAAAGTTTTTTTTTTCTTTTTAATGCAAAGCTGACAAGTTTGTGTTTTAAACTGGAGCCAACAGGGAGCCACTGAAAATTCTTGAGCATGGGTATTACAAATTCATATCTGCCTTTAGGAAAAGTATTTTCATGGCTACATAGAGCAGAGGTGCCAAATACATGGGCCCACAGAGGCAACACTCCTAAGTGCTGCCCAGACCAGATTACAATATGCCTAATTAGGAAGCATTTAACAAAACAAACAAAAATATGAGAGAGAAAGGACAAGAGAGGTACAGAGAGGGAAAAAGAGAGAGAAGAGAGAGAGAGAAAAACAGAAAGAGAGAGAAACAGAGAGAGAGAGAGAGAGAAACAGAGAGAGAGAAACAGAGAGAGAGAGAGAGAGAGAAACAGAGAGAGAGAGAAAGAGAGAAACAGAGAGAGAGAGAAGACCTGAGACCATCTAGTCTAAAATCACACTTAGCCAAGAATATGCTCCATAGCATCTCCAACACATGGTCATCTTGCATTCTCTAGAAGAACTTAAGCAAAGGAGAAACTCCCAACTATCCAAGATAGCTCATTCCATGATTAGACAGCTTCAACTCTAGAGGGGGTGATATATATTCAGATACATATATATGCCTATGTAAACTTTTACCATATTCATTTTCACATATATATATATTCTCTGCATTTTCTAGAAGACCTCTCTGTATTTGTATATATGTTTACATACACACATTCATGTATAGATATGTATTATATTTATATGTATGATATACATTGTGTACATGTATATGTATACAAAGAAGTGTATCCATGGGTGTATATAATGCACATATCTATACTGCATGTGTACTTATGTGTGCATATATTGTACAAATAAATATATAGAAAAGTCTTCCAGAGAATACAGAGAATAAATGCAGAGAGTATATAATATATACATAAGAGTATGAGTATAAAATACATATATATGAGTATGAGTATCTATATATATATCTTATATATATGAGTATAAAATACATATATTTTACTTAAATATGTACATGCATATGCATATATACATACATGTACATATACATATAGGTAGCATAATGGATAGAAAACTGGAGTGAGAAAAACCTTAGTTCAAATCCCACCTTAGGCACTTACTAATTGTGTGACCCTCAGAAAGTCATTTAACCTCTGTTTGCCTCAGTTTCCTCATCTATACAATAGGGATAATAATAGCACCTACCTTCCAAGTTTGTTATGGTTATTAGGATCAAAAGAGATAATAATTGTAAGACACCTAACAGTGCTTAACATATAGTAAGTGTTATAGAGATCTTACCTCTTGTTATCTATTATCATTATTGTTATTATTAGTAATCATATATTTTCTGCATTCTCTGGAAGACTGTATGTATATATATATGTATATATATACATATATGTTTTTGTGTGTGTTGTGAATTTATATCTATATATCACCTCTTCTAAAATATACATTCTGAGGTGTACATTTTGGATATATAAATACATGTGTATATACAATATACATACCCATTTATATGCAACATATAGAATTATGTTATATATTACATTAGATTATTACATAAAATATTGTGTGTAATATATACATATGTTATACATAATATTACATATAGTTAAATATTCATAGAATGTATCCCTGGAAGGAGTACCCTAGAAAGGGTGAGATAGATACATAGCATTTTTTGCACATATGTAGCTAAATTATACAAATGTAGATGTGCACATATGTGCATACACGTATGTACACACACATACTTATCTGTTGTCTCTCCCAGCTAAATTCTAAGCTACTTAAAGACAGATATTCTTTCACTTTTTTCTTTGTACATTTGTTAATTCTTCTTGATTAATTAGTTGATGCAGGGTGACTCAAATTCACATCTTTCATGGGACCTCAATCAACATTTCCAGTTAGGAACAAAGTTCCTCATTTCAAAAGGCACAATGCTTCATGCTGATATTGTCCCTAGCCATTATGGTATAGGAACCAAAATTTCTGAACTGTATAACAAACAAACCAGGAAATTCGAAATTGCTGTTGTTAATTTCAGTATATCAGCTTTTCAGGAAAGTTTCTTTAACTACCCAGTTTCATGGGACAACAGTTGACATCCAGACTCACCATGTTCTAGCTTCTAAAAAAAAGTCAGGTTTAATTACAACTCATCAATATGTATCCTGTGTATTATGTGTATAAATGTTTCTGCTCAAGGACATAATGATTAATAAGCTGAGGGTCTAGAATCTCAGCAATTCTACAGGAAACAAAGAGAGTTTTCCACAAAATCTTCATTAATCAGGGCAATATCTACTACATTTTGCTAGATTCTCTTGGAAGCTCCGACCTTGAAGATACTGGGTTGTGAATAAACCAGACACCCCAGACGGGTTTCAGTTTGGTTTGGAGCCAAATTGAGATGGGTATGAAGGTTCCCAAGAAGAAAAAGCTTCAACCTGAGACACAGACTCTTCCAAAGGAAATCCCTATTACACAGTGGAGTTGAACTGACTACACAGGTGGCACTAATTAGAAAAGAGAAGGGATTTGCCAGTGAATTGAATAATTTACATGCTTTGGCTACAAATATATAACCACACTAAGTGAATGAAAACCAAGGTCCATACAAACTACTTTTAAAAGAGAAGGGTTCCCCAGCTGATAAATGGTCAAAGAATATGAACAGGCAGTTTTCAGAGGAAGAAACTAAAGATATCTATAGTCATATGAAAAAAATGCTCTAAATCACTATTGATTAGAGAGACGCAAATCAAAACAACTCTGAGATACCACATCACACCTATCAGATTGGCTAACATGACAAAACAAGAAGACGATAAATGTAGGAGAAGATGTGGGAGAGTTGGAACACATTCATTTTTGGTAGAGCTGTGAGCTCATCCAACCATTCTGGAGAGCAATTTGGAACTATGCCCAAAGGGCAACAAAAATGTGCATCCACTTTGACCCAGCAATATTGCTTCCAGCACTGTATCCCCAATAGATCATAAAAATGGGAAAGTGTCCCACATGTGTAAAAATATTTATAGCAGCTCTCTTTGTGGTGGCCAAAAACTGGAAATCAAAGGGATACCCATCAATTGGGGAATGGCTGAACAAGTTGTGGTATATGAATGTAATGGAATACTATTGCCCTATAAGAAATGATGAACAGGAAGACTTCAGAGAGGCCTGGAAAGACTTATATGATCTGATGCTGAGCGAAAGGAGCAGAACCAGGAGAACTTTGTACACAGCAACAACCACAGTGTGTGAGGATTTTTTCTGGTAGACTTAGAACTTCATTGCAATGCAAGGACTTAAAAAATTCCCAACACATCCAGAGAAAGAACTATGGAATTCAATCACAGAAAGTAGCAGATCATTTTCTTTTGTATTATGTTTTGGTTTGTTATATGATTTCTCCCATTCATTTTCATTCTTCTATACAACATGATTATAGTGAAAATGTATTTAATAGGAATGTATGTGTAGAACCTATATAAAATTACATGCCATCCTGGGGAGGGAGGGGGAAGGAGGGGGAAAAACTAAGCTATATGGTAGTGATTGTAGAACACTGAAAATAAATAAAAGAAAAAAGAAAAAATATTTATGCAAAAAAAGTGGGGGAGGAAAAGAAGGAAGGAAGGAAGGAAGGAAGGAAGGAAGGAAGGAAGGAAGGAAGGAAGGAAGGAAGGAAGGAAGGAAGGAAGGAAGGAAGGAAGGAAGGGAGGGAGGGAGGGAGGGAGGGAGGGAGAGAGGGAGAGGGAGAGAGAAAGAAAGAAACACCCAGGTTGAAGTCTTACATCTGACATAGCTGGCCTACACAACCCTAAGTGAATCACTTAAAATCTCCATGCCTCTCAAAACTCTAAAAACTATACGTTGAAAAAGAGTTGCTCTCCATTGGTAGAGGAAGTTTCCTCACCAGAAACTTCCCTATATGAATAAAACCATAGGTCCATAATAACAAAAGTATGGAGAAATCTATATCCCTTAGACCCTTGCACACAATGGGTCTTTAATAAAGTATTTGCTAAATGGGTAAATGAAGAAAGAAGAGGAGGAAAGCTAACACAAATCATTTCATTATGTTCCTTCAGCACTATGGAAGACACTGATCTTTCTCTAAAATGAAGCAAATGTTTGTCGATGAGGGACAAAATATCACCAGAACTGATTACACTAAACTTTATCATCTATGAACATCTAAAAATGGATATTTCCTTCCTTTACTGAAGAATCAGGCATTTATTTTGCAGCAACTCTGAATCTCAATGAATTTCCAGGAGCACATTCACATCCAGATGTACATTTGTAATGGATTTGCATTGGTTATGGGCTCAATTTATCTAATGAGTTACTAATGAGGTCAATTGTTTATGCAAATTAGGAACATGCAAATTTAGCAGTTGCTGTATTAAAAAGTAATGTGCTACCTCAATATATTATGACATGAATCATTTCTTTTTCATTTAATAACCTTTTTTGTTAAAGGGTCATCTGCATCAAATGAACAGCTGTGAGGATACTTGCTAAATCTGTGTGTTCTTTCCTCATATATTTCTAATATAGTTTCTATTAACTCTAATGACAATTGACAGTAGGGCTTCAGTAAACATAATGGATGCCATGGCCCCTATCAGTGTCTCACAAGGTTAGTGCAATTGTTGGCATGATTAACATAGTTTGCCACATACAAACCAATAGTCTCTCTGATTAGCACTCTGATTTCTGTAACAAATTCTCTTTCAGTTAGATAGAAAAAATTAAACATGAGCCAAAATTGAACATGTGATCATACATTCCATGCTTGCCAGGTTTTCTGAGGGAAGTCTATCTCCACAACATCTGTCACATCCTTTCTATCTCAGAAAACATAGAATCATAAATTTAGTCCTGGAAGGGACCTCAGAGACCAACTAGTCCAACTCCCTCATTTTACAGTTGAAGAAACTAAGGCCCAAGGAATTCGTAACTTGCACAGGGTCACAAAGGTTGTAGGTGTCAGAGTTGGCATTAGAATCAACATCCTCCAACTCCAAACTGCTGCTCCATCACAGTACCATGCTGTCTCCAATCAACTCTTGATTGGAGTCTTATGCTAGCCTTCTAACTGATCTCCCTGCCTCCACACAGCTGTCAAGATTATCTTCCTAAGTCATTGGCCTGACCACATCATTCTTCTGTTCAAAAACTTTCTAATTGACTGTAAAATAAAATATAAAACCTTTAGCTTATTTCACAGTACTCTCTAATTTTACATTTCAACCAACCTGAATTTTTCATCTGTTTCCCAAATTCAATAGGCCACCTTCCCCATCTGGGCATTTGTATAGGCTGTTGCTTCATGCCTGGAATGTACTTCTTCCCTATCTTTTAAAATCCTTCTCACCCTTCAAAGATCAGCTCCTTGTGAAGCTTTCCCTAGTTGCTCCTTCCAACCACCCAAGATGAAAATGCTTTCTCTTTCATCAAGCTTCCATAGGACAATTTAGCAGGATCACTTTTGACCTTCACACTCTATATTGTATTATACTTAGCTGGGTATGTGGTCATAGGATAATAGGAGCTGGAGCTAGAAGAGGCCTCAGAGGCCATTAATTCAATCCCTTCATTTAACAGATATGGAAACTGAGACCCAGGGAGGTCAGGTGACTTGCCCAAGGTCACATAGGTAATAAGTATGAGAGGTGTTGAATCTCTTTCCCAGGCTATCCCCACTCATTTAGAATGTAAGCTTGTTGAGGAAATACGCTATCATTTTCCATCTTTGTGTAAGGTATTGTCTCTTTTAAGGTACTGTCCTTTTCACATAAAAAGTGGTATTGAAAGGATCAGAAAAAATACTTTTGGGTAAAGAAAAATAGTTATATCAACTGGCAATGGATGTATGTTATTGCCTCTGCCATAAGATGAACACTGTGATGCCTGAATAGGAAAAGAACTTTGGTTTAAAAAAAAACTGTAAACATATAAGTATAGATAAATAAATTTTAGATGAGGTTTGAGCAGTTTTAAACATAAAATGAACTGTGGCATTAAAAAAAAAGACCTAAATAGCCTTGTGAAAGAGTGTATGTGAAGAGTTTGCAAATGAACTCTTTCATGGAAAGGGGATAAGCATTCATATAGGATCTATTATATGCCAGGCAATGTCATAAGTGCTTTATCTATCTAATTTGATCCTCACAATAACCATTTTAGGTAGATGCTAATAGCCCCCTTTTACAGCTGAAAAAACTGAGGCAAACAGAGGTTAAGTAGCTTGCCCACAGCCACATAGCTATTAAGTGTCTGAGGCTTTCTGACTCCAGGTCCAGGGTTCTAACCACTGGATCACAAGCTACCTCTGATGAATTAAAGAGATGGAAATATAACTTCTATTTATTAAAAACAAGGAAAAATGTGAGTTCGAAGAAATAGTTTCAAAATAACAATTGAAATAGTAAACTGTGTTAGGAACTTAGAACTTCGGGGCATTATGGTCCTTTACCTCATTTGCATTCAGCGATTTTAAGATTAAAAGGGCAAAACCAAAAACAAAGAAAAATTATATAAATATCTGGAGACCCTACATAGTCTCCAAAATAGGAATATTTCAAGAATTGCTACATTTTAAGTGAAAGGTGAGTCAACAAGTTCCAGGACTTTCTGATTTAAGGCCCTAAGAGATATAGAGTATCTAGGAGACAGGCTGAGGTGAAGAGACTGACAAACTTGACAGAAGAAGATAAATAGACAGTAGGGGGTTCAAAAAGCAGCTTTGTGGACCTGAATGTTTGAAGAAACCAATATAAGTAGGAGCAATCAGAAGTCTTCAGCTGCTTGACTCTTGATTGGCTTGAGAGAGGCTCAACCTGATTGAACAAAAGCATTAGTTTCTGATATTACTATTTAGCACTCTTTAGAGCTAAAAAAAGGTAAATCTTCTCAAAAGTATATGCTTTTCTTTGCTCTCTGGTTTGAGAAAGAAAAACAGAGAAATGAAAAGGCTGGCATTATAGCTACTTTGCTATATGAGAAGAGATGACTAAGCCGATTTGCTGCTCCCAAACAATCAGTTTGAGATGTTTGTGGTAAGCTCTGTTCTGATTGGATAATGCAGGATCCTAGGGCAGCTGGGTGGTGCAGTGGAGAAAGTACCCTGGTCTACAGTCAGGAAAATTCACCTTCTTGAGTTCAAATCCGACCTCAGACACTTAAATAGCTATGTGACCCTGAGTAAGCCACTTAACCCTGTGTGTCTCAGTTTCCTCATCTACAAAATGAGCAGGAGAAGGAAATGGCAAACCAGTCCAGTAGCTTTGCCAAGAAAACCCCAAATGGGGTCATATATAGTCAGACATTACTGAAAATGACTGAACAACAACAAAACGAGTGAAATGTTAGCTGGGCTAATCTGTAGTTCCCAGAGATAGCCCTCTTGAGGAGTTTTGCAGTTTTCTGACTTAAAATGGAACTACTATCAAAATTCAGAAGCAACACTTTCTAAAGCCCCCTTTAAAGTTAATTATAAGTTAAGGAGTGCAACATTAGCTTGAGTATAACAGAAAGGAGGATTGACCGAGCTAAAGAGAGGTGAAAAGCAACTGCAGGTGATAAAGATGCTCCTGTCATAGAACGGACTGATAACAGCAAAGTCTACAATTCATATTTGTGAGTTACCCTGAGTACATAAATTTTCCTCTATCGTGCTTCCTGAGAGGTTCCTAGAAGTCTACGTTCCCTCTGCTCCCACCCACCCCCACCCACTGCTGAGTTCAGTGGTGGGAAAACACAATTCAGCCTTACTTTTTGCATTGTACTTTATTACTCATTCACTTGCTTGAATATATGAGTATCTGTGATATTATAATTTTTTGCCTTATTACTAAATAAATGGCTATATATAATATCTAAAAGTGCCATTAATATGAATGAGTGGTTTTTGTAAATGGAAATGCATTGATGGGGGCTCAAGAGCTAATATAATTGAGAAAGTATATTTTTCCTCAAAAGAGCTACCTCTAAAACTTTGAGAGAATTCAAATATAGCTGTATAATGGAGGCCTAGACCTACCAGTGTAAGATCTGTTTGAAGTAAAGGACACAATCCAGTAAATATTAAGTGTTCATACATCCAAGTGAAAGGAATGAGGTGCTACATAGCCACCCCAAACACACTGCTGTTTTTGTTATTGTTCAGTTGTTTCAGTCAGGTCCAACTCTTCCATTTTGGAGTTTTCTTGCAAAGATACTGGAGTAGTTTGCCATTTCTCCATCTTATTTTGCAGATGAGGAAACTAAGGGAAACAGGGTTACATGACTTGCCAAGAGTCACATGGCTAATAAATGTCTGAGGTTGGATTTGAATTCAGGTATTCCTGACTCCAGGCCCAGGACACTCTATTCACTGAGGCACCTAGCTGCCCTACCCAACATACAGAAAATTACATTTATATCCCCAGTGTCTAGAACATATTAGGTACTTAATATATATTTGCCAAAATTGAATTGAATGAAGCAGTGTCCCAGATCATGAAACATGGCCAGCTCCTAAGCCCATGGAAAAGTTTCAGATTTAGGGAGCTTGTGTGAATCCTCAGAGAAAATTACTGCAGGCAACAGGACTAAGCCATCTGGATCACCTGGAAAGTTGGAACAAAATTCTTCTGCACTATGGAACGTTAACATTTCATTGCATTTTTAAAAATGTTTATTAAATGGCTATTATATGCAGGGCACTGTGCTGAGAATTGGGAACACAAAAATTCACAACCGAGACCCTACCCTGAAGGACCATATAGTTGAGTAGAAGATAAGATATGCACATAAATAATTATAATGGAAGTTAGAATATAAAATACAGGAGAACTCAAAAAAAAAAAAAGGGATGAGAGATTGGAGAGACAGCAATCACTTTTACAAAAGGTATGCCAGCAAAGGCTCCATGGAGAAGGCAGCTCCAGAACTTCATTGGATCCTCATGCTCACCACTGAGCATGCTTTTTTCTATAGATAGGACATTGGAAATATGCTCTATTGGTGCAATTTAGAGAGTGCTATGTTTCACCTAAAATACAGTTTCACAGGAGGAGTCAAGATGGCAGATGGCACATTAGAGGCAGCAACTCAGCCAACTCTCCCAACATTCCCTCCAAACAACTTTAAAAATAACACCTCAAATCAAATTCTGTAGCAACAGACTTGACAAAAGGTCAGAGTGAGACATTTTTCCAGTCTGAGACAATTTAGGAGGTCCACAGGAGAGGTCTGTGATACTAAGGTGGGCACCAGCCTAAATGTCATTTGTTATCTAGCAGCATCAGACAGCAGCAGACAGGGGACTCTCTGCTGGCACTGACTGACAACTCTTTGCTCAGAAACAGTTCTAGGTCACAGTTCCAGGATGGGGAGGAATATTTGTGATCATTCACAAGGAAACAGGGGCCCTGGTCACAATTCTAAGCCAGAGAGGAATACTTTTAGCTGAAAGAGAGTGGGGTACCTAGTCACAGTTCCCAGAGAACGTACAAGAGAAACATTAGTGCTTGAGGCTGCAGAGGAGTAGAAGCCCTTCCCAGATAAAGACCACAGTGACCATACCTCTCCCCAGGAAGCACCAAAAACTTGCAGACCCCCAGAATTAGCTCTGAAAACAGCAGAACAAAAAAGCCTGAAACTAGGGACAGTAACTCTCCATCCCCAGGTAAGTAGACCCCAACTTTAACAAAAGTTCAAAGTCAATGAAATATGAGCCAACTAAAAAGAAAAAGAAAAGAAAAAAGAACTTGACCATAAAAGACTATTACGATGACCTCAGCAGGTAAGATCAAGACATAACTCAGAAGACAGTAATGTGAAGATCCTTACAACCAGGGGTGGGGAACCTGCCACCTCAGGATCCTCAAGTTTGTGGCCTGGAGGCTGCAGGTTCCCTACCTCTACACAACCAAAGCCTCAAAGAAAGGTGCTAACTGAACACAAGCCCAACAAGAATTCCTAGAAGAGTTAAAGAAAGATAAATATAGGTGGTAGAGGAAAAATTGGGGAAAGAAATGAGTGATGAAAGAAAATTATGAAGAGAATTAATAACTTGGCAAAAGAGGCACAAAAAACGCTGAAGAAAATATCTTTAAAAAGCAGAATTGGCCTAAAGGTGAGAGGCACAAAAATTCACTAAAGAAAAAATCTTTTTTTTGAAAATTATTTCTATTTATTTTATTAGACATTCCCCAATTACATGTAAAAATTGTTTTTAACAATTATTTTGTTAAAATTTTGAATTCCAAATTCTCTCCCTCCTACCCACCCTTCCCCTTTCCTTGAGAAGGCAAGCAATTTAATTTTATTATACATGTGAGGTCACACAAAACATATTTCTACATTAGTCATATTGCAAAAGAAAACACAAAATTCAACCATAAAAATAAAAATAGTACAAAGAAATATGCTTCAACATGCACTCAAAGTTCATGAGTTTTCTCTCTCTAGAGGCGGACAGCATTTTCTAACATGGGTCCTTCGGAATTGTCTTGGCTCATTGTATTGATTAGAGTAGATAAGTCTTTCACAGTTAATCATCCTTAGAATACTGCTATTACTGTGTACAATGATCTCCTGGTTCTGCTCATTTCACTTTGCATGAGTTCATTTAAGTCTTCGCAGGTTTTTTCTGAATATTTCTTGTACTACAATAGTACTCCAGCACAATTATGTGCCATAACTTGTTTGGTCATTCCCCAATTGATGGACATCCCCTCAATTTCCAATTCTTTGCTACCACAAAAAGAGCTGCTATCAATATTTTTGTGTAAATAAGTCCTTTTCCCTTAATAAAAGGACTCCTTAAAAAGTAGAATAGGCCAAATGGAAAAGGAGGTACAAAAATTCACCAAAGAAAATTAATTTCTTAAAAATTAGAATTAGGCAAGTAGAAGCAAAGGACTCTGTTGAGACACCATGAAATAATAAAACAAAGTTGAAAGAATGAAAAAAATAGAAGAAAATGTAAACTATTTCATCAAAAGAAACTGACTGTAAGAGCAAGTACCCTGGCATATACAGGAGGGCCTGCTACACAGGTTCTTAGATCTGCTTTTTTGAGGAAAGCAACCTTAAAAGAGGGTAAACAATCTTACTTTAATCAAACACATATCATTCACTTAGTTCAAGGGGAAAAGTCAGCACCCTGAACTTCAGAGAAAATACAAACAGAAATTATAAGCAGAGAAATAAAGACAGAAAGACCAATAGACAGGGCTTCCAACTGTCTGACCGCAGACAATACATACACCAGTACCAGAGAGAGAAGCACCAACATCTGGGTTTTCAAAGCTGGGGGGCTCCTTAACAGCTACCCAGAGTCTCATCTGGCCTAATCACACAAACACTCTTCCAATGATTTGAGCCCCAAAAGCAAAACCTCACTTCAGAGCATATATACACTTTTCAGAGCCAGTGCCTCATTAGCAGTTAACAAAAGGTGTGGGCTTTCATACAAAACAAACCTCCTCTGATCAAGCTTTCCTTAATTGCCCCACCTGAGGCCTATTAATGAGTGGGGAATATTTTTAACTCCCATTACACTGACCTGGAAAACAGATTGAGAAGAGATCATTTAAGAATTACCAGACTAATTGAAAGTCATGTAAAAAAAAAAATGAAAGCCTACCCATTATACTTCAAGAAATTATAAAGCAAAACTTCCCCAATAACTTAGATCCAGAGGGTAAAACAGAAATTGAAAAAAATGTATTGATCACTTCCTGACAGAGATCCCAAAATGAAAACTCGCAAGAATATTTTAGTCAAATTCCAGTACTCCCATGTCAAGGAGAAAATATTACAAGCAGTCAGAAAGAAACAATTCAAATATCACGGAGCCACAATGAGAATCATACAAGCTTTAACAGCTTCTACATTAAAGAAATGGAGGGCCTGGAATATGATGTTCTGGAAGGCAAAGGAGTTTGGATAACAACCAAAAATAATCTACCCATAAGTATTTAATGAAGTAGAGGGATTTTAAGCATTCCTGATAAAAAGACCAGAGCTGAATAGAAAATATGACATTCAAACAAAAGACTGAAGACAAGTACAGAAAAGGTAAACATGAAAGAGAAAACGTAAGAGACTCAATAAAGTCAAACTGTTTACATTCCTTTATAGGAAAATGATACATATGATTCCCAAGAACTTGATCATTATTAGACATAGTCTACATAGAGGGTACAGGAAAAAATGAAGGGGTTAGAAAGAAAGAAAGAAGGGGAGTAGGGGAAAGGAAGAAATAGAATAGGAAACTTTTTCTCACATAAAAGAGATGAACAAGAAAGAGTTTTACAGTGGAGGAGGAAATGAGGCAGGGAGGAGTTTGAATCTCACTCATTGGAATTGGTTCAAAGAAGGAAGAATACACACACACACACACACACACACACTCACACTCACTCATACACACACACGCACACTCAGTTGAGTATAGAAATCTATCTTCCCAACAGAGAAATAGGAGAGGAAATGGATAAAAGAAAAGAGAGGATGACAAAAGGGAGGGCAGGTTAAGGGAGGCAAAAGTCAGAAGCAAAACAAACTTTTGAGGATGGACAGGGTAAAAAGAGAAAGAAACATAAACAGAAGAAAATATGATGAAGGGAAATGAACAGTTGGTAATCATAATTGTAAATGTAAATGAAATGAGCTCGCCTATAAAATAAAAGCAAATAGCAAAACGGATTAGAAATCAAAGACCAACAACATGTTTACAAAAGACACACTGAAAACAGGACACACATACAGAGTTAAAATAAGAAGGAGCAGACTCTATCATGCTTCAGTAGAAATTAAAAAAAAAAAAGTAGTGATAGCAATCATGACTTCAGACAAAGTAAAAGCAAAATTAGGCCTAATTAAAAGACAATCAGGGAAACCATATTTTGATAAAAGGTACCATAGACAATGAAGTTTCACACACACACACACACACACACACACACACACACACACATATACACTTAGAAATTTACAGCAAGTTTCTCTGATAAATTCCTCTTTTCTCAAATATATAGGCAACTGAGTTAAATTTATGAAAAAATAAAAGCCATTCCACAATCAATAAATCATAAAGGAATATGAATAGGCTGTTTTCAGAAGAATAAATCAAAGTTACCTATAGTCATATGAAATACTCTAAATTACTATTGATTAGAAAAAGGCAAATTAAAATAACTCTAAGGTACCACCTCATATCTATCAGAAATTACAAATGCTGAAAGGGATGAGAGAAAATAGGTATACTAAATTAGTGGAGTTGTGAATTGATCCAACCAATCTGGAAAACAACTTGGAACTATGCCTAAAGGATTGTAAAACTGTGCATAGTCTTTGACCCAGCAAGAGCACCAATAGGTCTATACCCCCAGAGAAATCAAAGAAAAGGGAAAA
Organism: Notamacropus eugenii; assembly: GCF_028372415.1. NCBI lineage: Eukaryota > Metazoa > Chordata > Mammalia > Diprotodontia > Macropodidae > Notamacropus > Notamacropus eugenii. Next base: position 543,328,266 of record NC_092872.1, on the reverse strand, counting down.
GGACCTAAAGAATATTTATAGCAATTCTTTTTGTGGTGGCAAAGAATTAAAAATTGAGGGGATACCCATCAAGTAAGAAATGGCTTAACAAGTTATGGCATGTTATTGTGATGGAATACTATTGTGCTATAAGAAATGACAAGGGAGATAATTTCAGAAAACGTGGCAAGACCTATATGAACTGATACAGAATGAAATGAACAAGATTTATTATTGGAGATTATTGTACACAGTAACACCAATATTGTAAGGAAGATCAACTGTGAAAGATTTAGTTCCTCTGATCAATACAGCGATCAGGATTCTTGATGAAAAATGCTATCTACCTCCAGAGAGAATTGATAAACTCTAGGCACACACTGAAGTATAGTTTTCTCCCTTTATGGTTCTTGCTTTTCTGTATGATATAGCTAATATGCAAATGTTTTGTATGTATAATTGATATCATATTGTTTGCTTTCTGAGTAGGTATGGGAGGGGAAAGAGGAAGAATTTGGGGCAAGAGAGAATTTGTAAAAAAAAAAAGTTTAATGTTAAAAATATAAAAATAAATATTTTTAAAAAGAAAAAATAAATCTAATTTTATTTGACAAAGGGAAATGTAGAAGAAAATAAAATACTGTTTCATAGGATTTTAGAGTTAGAGCTGGAAAGGAGTTTTCTAGTGAGATTCCATTTTAGAGGCAAGGAAAGCAGGGTACAAAAAAGGTTAAAACATGTAGTAGGTAGCAGAGCTGGGATTCTAACCCAGATCCTCTGACTCCAAATTCTATCTACTTTCCACTAAACATCTCTGCTACCTTACTCTTCATTCCTCCACTTCAGGTGTGCACTGTGTACCACTTCTGTAGCAGCACAAACCTCAGCACTGAGGCCATATGAAAACCCCCAAACACACACACGCACACACACACACACCACACACACACACACACACACACACACACACACACACACACACTGTAGCAACACAAAAGGAGGAAGACTTGAGTTTCAACACCATGGGTTTACACAGTTCTACCCAGTTTCAATCAAGCTCTGCCTGCACCCACCCCACTCAGTCTCCTAACCACCTTGGTATAGCTGACATTAATATATAATAATAGCTGACATTTATATAGCATTTTTATGGTTTACAAAGTACTTTACATGTGTTATTTCATTTGATCCTTACAACAAATCTGTGCAGTAGGAAGGGAAGGATATGGTTTCATCTACTGCAACACTGTTAAACCCTTAATTATCTGTAATCATGAAAGAGAAGCAGCATTGGAAATCCAGACTTCAAAGTTAATTTCCAACTGGTTTGAAAATGCATTCTAGAACAGAGTTTGGCCATGCAGGAGACTACCATCCTAGTTATATTTTGCTTCGGTTTGGATTAGGATTAGGGAAAAGGGTTGGCCTAATTCAGAAATCCTTAACTTTGATTCCATTAACTTGTTTCTTTTTTAAAAAAAATATAGCTGATCTCATTTGTAATCCTATATATTTTATTTTATGCACATAAAAGCACTATTCTAAAAAGGAGTCCATATGCTTGCCTGTCCTGACAGAGGGATCCATGACACAAAAGCAGGTTAAGAATTCTTAATCTAGAGTTATGATTTCATCAGGGTAAGTAATGCCCAGTATGGAAACTCTTTCTACCAATGTAAGTCAGTGATACATCAATAATTTATAGTCTTCAAGATATAATTAGAGAATCTGAGAGATTAAGTGACTTGCTCATGGTCACACAATTACTGTACAAGTCAGAGACTTAAACTCAAGTCTTCATAGTTCTTGAGCCTTTCTCTAGACACTATACAACACTGCCTCTCTCAACTAGATTAAATGATAAAATTAAAGTCCATATGCAGCCCTTTTGCAAAAATCAGTTGTAGAGGGTGATGGTCTAGAAGTATTCCAGGTGGTAGGTTGGGGAGACAGACTAGACATGCTGCATATAAAGCAAGTGAGTTGATTCCCTAGATTCTCATTTTTATTACAGTGAACAGTTTGTTTACTTTAATGATTTTAAACATATCCCAAACAAATGTGTTGGTTGGTCTCATTCCTTTTCATTTACCATTTTCCTGCAATATGTTTGTGGAGTAGACAAATTAAGGGGAACTACTCTGTGTGGGAGCTTTCCATTTGGCAAGTAGGCTGGGCATATAGAGAAATGCGCAGCAGTCAGAAATTCAAAATTAAAATCATATTCAACAAACCTTTACTGTGCTTTCTGCCTGAAGAATGCTGTGCCGCACACTGTGGGAAGTGAGAGATGAATGAGTCCCTGCCTTCAGGGAGCTTAAGGTCTAGGAAAGGAATAGGACACACAGACAACTAAAATATAAAGTACAAAATGATAAAGTTCATTGAAGATACAAACAAAATGCTGTACAATGTCAGGTAGGAAAATGATTGACATTCAGGGATTTGCTGGTAAATGTTTAATGACTCACTCTTTAAAAAGTTTAATCTATTTTATTATCATCTTTCCATTTCTTAACTTTAAACAATCAACAAAACAATAAATCAAGCCCTGATTTGCAGCATATGGTGGATTTCTTAAGTATAAATGCACTCACTGAAATTTTAATAATTTAAAAATTTATCTAAAAATTTAGCAATTGGAAGAGCCAGTTGGAGCTGGTTCCAGCATAGTCCTATAATGATGAGATCATGGCTAGGATCTTCTTAGGTCTTTAAGAAGATATTCATTTCAATTCAACTCATTGACAAATACAGAAATATATGTGTATATATGTGTGTGAATGTAGAGACATAGAAAATATGTATATATACATATTTGTGTATAAATTTAGAGAGAATACAATGCCTTATGGTGGCACTAGGAATACAAAATGAATACAAAGATGAAAAATGACTCAGTTCCTGACCTCAGGAAACTTACACTCTAACACAGTGGGGTGGTAGGATAACACATATGGAAATAAAGACAAAACAAGCTAAAATGAGATAGAGGCAAAAGAGAGATCCAGACAAAATGCAATTGGAAATTTGGGAAGGAAAGAATCAGAGAAAGCTTCCTGAAGGAGGTGGTACCTGAGTGGAATCTTGAAGAAAAGTATTTCATCAAATAAAGTGGAAGAAGGATTAAATTCCAATGGTTAGGGACAACTGACACAACTATAAGGAGGCCAGAGATGGAAGGATGAGACTAGAAGAAAGCTAATAGTCCAATGGGGCTATCTATCGCCATGAGTCATGAAGAGTAGTAATGTAAAAAAGGCATTAGAACAATTGCAGAAAGCCTTCAATGTCTTCCTAAGGAGCTGATTTCCCATGCTATAGGCAAAGATATTGAAGGTTTGTGAGTGAGGAAATAGCATGGCTAGACCTGTGCTTTGGAAAGATTCTTTTGGAAGCTGTGTGAAGGAAATTTTAAAAGGGAAGAAACTGGGAACTGAGAAATAAATGAGGAAATGATTATCAAACATCTGCTGGGCTCCTAGGGACTGGAGTACTCCCTGTTTTTCATACAGTTTGGACCAGGCTCAGTCCTTGGGAGCCTGACTTCTCATGAGACGGGTCAGGATCCCTTTTATCATACTTTTCAGTTCATTAAAACTCAGTGCCCCAGAGATTATATTACTTAAGTCATGCCTCACATCTAATGTTTCCCCCAAGGGAGGAGAGGAAATAAAAAATATACAATATGAATCAGGTATGGGCCAGGTAATTTATTCTTATATATACAAGGAATATAAAACATAAAAGACTCAGAAGTACACATTTACATTAAGTTAGTGTTGGTAAGTTATAAGTTCACTGATAACTACTGTTGCAATCCATTGGGAAGCTTACACTTAAACCTCATCAGAACATAAACCAATTTGCAAGATAGCTAATTAGAAAATTTACATTTTACCTTAGCTGGGCATTTTCCAAATAACTCCCAGTACCTGCTGGCTTGCAAAACAGACAGTCTTGAGTCAATCTGCTTCCCCTGACACCAGCCACTTCCTATCCTATGGGACCCAAAGCCTCCAGAGCTGTCAAATTGACAAAGTCATGTCCAAGCTTGGACATGTCCATCTCAGGATACTTGTTCACCTAATATCAGAAAATACAAATATAAGAGAGGCAGTCCAAACACAGACCATGTGATTATGGCTTTGTGGAGACACAGTACAAGCTTCCCCTTTTCCCAATACCTTTTGGGAAGCAGCTCAAAACAGTCCTAGCTGGATCTATTGTCTGTCTCTCCTCTCTAGAAAGCCAATCCTCCTCACTTCTACCTTTTCAATCTGTGGCTCCATTCAGGTTGTAGCACAAGACTCACTTCCTATAACAGGCTTTTCATGATTCCCCTCAGTTGTTAATGTTCTCTCTCCTCTTCCAAAACATTATTTTGTATGGGTTGTGACAAAATTGTATTATTTTTTAATAGTGCTTGAACCTAGCTTTATATGGCCAGAAAACTGTCTAACCCAAAGCTTACCATAGAGCTCAGACTGACTTCAGAGATACTCTAATGGAGCCAAAACACTTCAAGAAATGCTTCGCTCCCACCTAAGACTTGTTTTGGATCTACCCAAGGTTTACGTTTTGGGTTCCCCAATAGATGGTGTTTTGACTTTACCCCAATGTTTAAACCTACCTGCTGATATACATCTCAAGCAATCTTACCTGGGAACTGCCTCTGACTGCTTAAGTGTCAACCAACTAGCCCCTTGTCCTTAAACTTTTGTATGAACTCTATATAATGTAAACCTCACAGAGATCTGAAAGAAAGCCACACTTTTTTCTGGCTCTCTTCTCTGCCAAATCAACAATAAGATGCTTTCAGAAACTTTTTTAGGTTTGGGTTTTGTTCTTGACTGATAGTATTTTGCATATACAGTTATCCCTTCCACATCATCACTTTCCCTATCACAGTGTCAATACATTGCAGGTGGATATAAGAAATTAAATGGAAATTTGGGGGCAATTTTGTGGAAGCCACAGATGACACAGACAATGTTTAGAAACTCAGAAATGCATAAAATATATGTATAGTATTGTATAATATCAACCCAAATTTTACAATAAGGTACTATACACACCCCATAAAAGAAAAGAAAAAAATTCAGACTTCTTCTCTGATATGAAGGAAGGGTCAAAAAATTGTATACAGATTTTTCAGAATGCAGGGCACTGTACTCCTAACCTCCTAGATGTGGAAGGAATAACTGTACTTATCCATGTACATGTTGTTTTTTCTTCAGTAGAAGAAAGCTCCTTGAGGTTAGAGAGGGTAGGTGTTTCATTTTTATCTCTGTATCCTTGAACCTAGCATGGTGCCTGGTACATAGTTGTGCTTAATAAATGATCATAGAATTGAATTCTTTAGGTCAGTGCAATGAGTCCACAATTTCTATCTCACAAGAGAAGAGATCAGCCAATTATTAAGCCCCACCCTCCAGGAGACATATCCCTATACTACACAGAGAGATACAGTCAACACCCCCCCCCACACACACACACACACAGTCTTACCTCCTTATGAATACAGATCAGAGGGAAGCCCTTTGCCTGCTATGAATAGAAAGAAGGAAGTCCAGAAATGGGTGATGAACTAAGAAAATAGGTAACTGGCCCCACAGGGGAAGTCAACTGATATGCCCTTTTAAATGGCAAAGCAGCAGTGATTTGATTATGGTTCCAGAACTGAAAAGGGATGGGGGTGGGAGGTGAAGAAAAGTAAAATATACATATGACAAAAAAACATGGACTAAATAGCTGGGAAGTAAGATGAAGCAGGCTTTATATAGTAATAATGACAATAATAATTCTAGCAAAGCACTTTAAATGTCATCTCATCTATACATATATGTGTACATATGTGTGTATACATGTGTGTGTACATATAAACATATATGAATGGCCAGGTAAGGCATTTAAAATTGGGGGCAGGATTAAATTTTCCAGGGCATGGTTTCTGGCCCTAACAGCAGAGTAAGAAGATAGCCAGGTTATGAACATGAAGGTCACTAAATTTTAAAAGTTTTATGAACTATGAGCTCAGACATATCAACATGAATATTAAAGTTACCAAGGATAAGGGGGGGTTTAAGGTGGTGTAAGGCAAATAAACACAGCACACAGGAGGGCTGCTAGCACAGGTTCACTCTTGATCTGGTCAGATAGGAAAGACATTAAGAAAGGGTTAATAATCTAACTTTATTCTAGTCTAGTTTTTTTCAGAAGAAGATTGCTGATAATAGGAGGACAAACTCCCATAGTATTTCCTAATCACCCTTTTCACAAGGGCCAGTGAGAAGGGGGGCAACTTCCTCTATGTCTTGATAGGGTCAATTGAGATAGGCACAACTATCCCCTGAATCCCCCAAAGGAGGCCAGTTGAAGCAAACACAGATTCCTCCCAAGCCTTGATGGGGACTGATCAAGGCACACACAGCATTTGTGCATTCAAACCTAAGGTTCCCCATTCATTGACCACTGTCCACCTGCTTTATAGGGCAACAGACAAAGAAGGCATCTTGCCAGCAATAGCCTCACAAGTTTACATCAATTCATCTCTGTATCTCACTGCACAGTCACAGTGGATGTTTACAAGTTAGGCACAAATATTCATACATTTATCATTATATATTGATGCACAAGCATGATGAAGATGATTTGAACCATAATCATGAGAAGTCATATGTAATATCTGGGAAGAAGAGATTGGCTATGGCTATGGATCCTGGGAAAACGAACTCTAAGAAATAGTAAAAAAAAAAATCCACTTTACACACACTAAAATCCACCTAACTTACAGGCAGAAAAGACTGTGAGGCCAGTGCTGAGGTCAGTGAAAAGAACAGAAGGTCATTCTGGAGGGTGGTAGATAACCACAAGAAAGATCAGAATATTATCAGATAGCATGACCTTAGAAAGTAGCATTGGTTGTTGAATGACAGAAGGACCTAGACTTGAAAATGGGGAGCAGTGAGTACACTGACTACTCCTTCTGGCCTTGTGAAGTAGGGGAGAGGGGGTGGGTAGAGCAAAAGAATAGACAAAAGTAAAAAATGAGGAACTAGGTCATGGACTTAACCCAACCAAGTAGAGCTTAATGAAATGGGGGGGGGGGGGGGAGAAGGTTATAGCTTGCAGCATCAACCGCAAATAATCATCTAATCTCTATAGCATCTGGAGAATTCCTAATTTGAAATAAGCCAAAAGGGTTCTGGGGTTTTACAGCATTCTGAAGAATGAATTCTTCATTTGGAGGTCATTCTACATGAGGCATAATATTTGGACAGGAAATCATTGAGAACAAGGTAAAAGAAAAATTCTCAACTTGCAATGTCTTTTTCCTCTCAAGGATTGACAATCTTATTGCTAAATTTGCAGGTTTGCCAGGTTTAGTTGACTTCAGTAATGATTAAAGACTAAATAAGCATAAGGAGCTAGGTTATATCTCCCACTCTGTAGAAATTTCACCGCTAAATGTCCATAACAAAAACTTGTCCCCTTAAATCACAGCATTCAGCAAGTAACTCTGAACATGACAATTTAATCAATCAGGTGAGCCTTTACAAAAACCCCTACCTTCCTAGAAACACAAGCAGCTGATACTATAAAAGATTCAATCACACTAAAACAAGCCCAGAGCATCAATGTTTATTAAAGTTATGGGAGCCATTTATTGACCTGAGGAAATTGCAAACCATTGCAATTACTGCTGGAATTGCATTTTTACAGTTAACAAATGAATAGTGATGTTTTTCCTTTTCTCTTTTAATTGCGATTATTGTAGTTGGATAGAAAATCCAAAAAAGCAGAAGAAACCCTCTGGTCTGGTTACTTTCAAGGAAACCAGGAAGAATTAGCCAATTTTTAACCTCTTTCTCAGTCTTTTCTCTCTCTCTTTCTGTATATGTGTGTGTGTGTGTGTGTGTGTGTGTGTGTGTGTGTGTGTCTGTTCCTTAACAGAAATCACAAAGCTTATTATAATCCAAAGAATTCTCCCTGAACCTCTACCTGAAGGGAGCCAAAAGGTTTTTCTTTTGCCAATTCCTGAGACAGCTACTTCTGGGAAAGTGCAACCCCATCACCACTAAGCAGTGAAATAATTAGGTCATTGTGACAAGACCCAGTTAGCTGAGAAGATGCAGAGGACTCCTATCTCCCCATACCTTTTTTTCTGTGCCCCCTAACACTAGTGAGGCAAACAGGTAAAAATGTCTGACCATGAATGAGTGAATAAATTATTTATTAAATGCTTGCTATGGACAAAACACACTGCTAAGTATTGTTTACACAAATCTCTGCATTCAAGTAGCTCGCATTCTAGTAAGGGGAAAAGAAACATTTAAGGAGGTTTCAGATGCCCTGTGGTCTTTAGGATGCAGTGGCATGGCAGATGGTAATGAATCCTCTTTTATGTTATTTTCCACTGTTAAAGTGGCATTCATTTTAACACTGAATCATTTGACAGTGCCAAGACCTCTGGCAACAAGCCCCTTCTCCAGGTGCTTAGCAGCTGGAGTTGCTGAGGAGTCAGGGGCTGCCCAAGCAGTTGCTAGGTCTCCTTTCCACAAGGGTTGATTCCCTGGATGATGGCTATAAGGACTGGACTGGAAGCAGGGTCAGTGGTCTGACCATTGATATTGCTAAGGCTCTTAGATTAAGTCACTGACTATCTCCAACCATTTCAGTGTGAAGGAAAGTGGTAATAGTAGTTTGCTTTGCTTAGCACCTGCTGTTGCCCATATCTCCTTCAGGGTGGCTTGCTGATTCAGTGCAGCTGGCTTACCTGTTGGTGACAATTGGTCCTGGGCTCTTGTGGAGGCTTGAGATGGCAACCAATCAGCAGTTGGTTTTGATGATGGCAAGGATGGCAGGTGAATGTGAGAACGTCTTTGACAAACCTGTGACATCAACTGTGATGTTGAAGCTCCCAGATTTATTCACCTTTCAGGCAGCTGGAATTCAACCCAGTCCAACAAATATTTATAAAGTACCTACTATGTGACAAGTACTGTGCATAGCACTGGTGATGCAATTAATAAAAAGACAAACCCTGCCCCCAAGAAGCTTACAATTGAAAGGGGGAGACAACTCACAAAAGGAGGCAAGAAAATTGGGGGGGGGACAGCAAGGGGTATCCAGGGAGAGGATATCTTGTTTTGTGGAATTAAAATAAGGCAGAGCAATAAAAGCAGAATGGAGCATAAATACTTACCAAGGTGGTAGCCATACATCCAGAGTAAAATAACCTAAGTTATAAGCCTCTTAGATTAAACTAAGGGAGTAGAACTTTTTTTCCATCTCTTAGTAACATTTTTAAACTCAAAGAAACTTTAAAAGATGATGCTTTGAGTCCCAAAGAAGAGATACAAGAATATATTTCTCCCACACGCAATCCTTTGCAGAAGTATGACGTCCAAGGGTATAGTGTATATTTTCATACTTTTTTTTACATATTAATTGGTCTAATTATTTCGTCTCTACTTCCTCTTTTAATCTTACTTAAAAACACTTTGTTATATGGGTTGGATCTCTGGGCGGGGCAAAGGGGAGAGATACTGGGAGAAAATCTAGTAATACAAAATAAAAAAGATATCAATAAAATGTATTTTTAAAGATGATACTTTTAGAACAAATTTTGAAAGCAAACATAGATATAATTAGTTATCTTTTCTTTTTCTAGAAGTTATCACTCCTAGCCATTTTTCTTTAATCCCTATCCAGGACCTCAAAAAGAAGTCCTTAATTCGTTTCCTTCACTCAATTAACTTACCTAAAACTCTACCCAACACATTCATAGGGTTTATGTTTAGTTCTTTAAGTTTCCCTTGGCATCATGCTTTTTTCTCAGCTGCTGGCTTTTTCCTGGTCTCTCCAACTCTTTGATACAAGAAAAAATTGCCAAAGGGGAACTCTCTTGATCTCTTGGGCGCCTTCCTACTTGAAGACTCTATGATTCCTATCAATGAAATAAGTGTTATAAAGAAAAAATAAAGAGGACTTGAATATAAAAGATAAAGAAAAACCAAAGATAAATCTTAAGGTTTGGAGCATGGGTGCCTGATAAAAGTGGTATCATCAATGGAAATAAGAACTTAAGAGATAGAAAAAAAAAAAACTTTTACAGGATATATCTAGGAAGTAGGAGCAGAGATAAGTAAGATTTTGAGAGTAAGGTGACAAGAGGGCATATAGGTAGTAATCAAATAATCATATAGGCCTGAAATTTGATGGTAAGTTGGAGCTACAGGAATATATTTGAAGGAGACATTAGAAGCTGGCTACTACTCTCTTCGGGAAAAATCTGAGCCTTGACTAAGGACAGGTAAGGAAGTGGTTGGTTTGCATTAGAGATAGACCTAAATATGGGATATGACCATAGCACCAGAGATCATAGGTCTAGAATTAGAAGGGACCTCAAAGGTCAACCAATCCAATTTCATCATTTTACAGATGTGAAAACTGAGGCCCAGGGAGGTTAAATGACTTGCCCAAAGTCATACAAGTAGCAAATGTCAGACACAGGATTTGAATTAAAGCTCTCTGATTCCAGAGCCAATGATCTTTTCACTATATTACAATAGTCCACTTGTCCACATCTGTCCCTGTGGAATCAGGGCTGGTTGGATTATTCTTGCCTAGTTCTACAGAAAGGTGCCAGGTCACATTTCTTAGTACAGAGGATATACTTCAGAAAGGGATGAATATTTACAATATCCCATCTTGGACATGAGTACACAATCCTCCTTTGGTTTATCTGGGGACTAGGCAATCGGCATGGGGCTCAGCCTGCTGCCAGCCCTCATGGGGCCTTAAGGAACCCCCTGAAATCTGTGATGACATGTAAGGAAGATGCCTGGCTCTGCACTTCAGAAAGTAAGGTATTCTGTGACCATTTCCCTTCTTACTGAGAGGCAAAAAAATGGCATTTGACTGGCTTCTGAGTCTACCCTGAATGTGCACATAAAAGGCTCGAACCAACCAATTGTATTCTCTCTTGCCTGATAGTGAGTCAAGAACTTCTATGGGCTTCTGCTACTTTTGTCCCCTGTTGTGTCTGTTCTTGCCTTTTCTCAGATGAAAGAAAGTTGGAAATGGAATGACCTCATGAGTTCTGAAAGATTGGAGGAGCCAGCAGAGTTTGCCAGTAGCTTTATCCAGCATCTCTCCCAGCAATGACTCAAATCAGCAGCCAAGATACCACATCCTACAAATAAGGGAGTTATTCTGTGCATTACTGATATGACATTTGGCTTGTAGCAGATACTTTGAGTTTAAGGCCATTCTCTTCAAGGAGTGAGTTGTGGATGGGAGGGTATATCTCCATTTGATGATATTCTTGTATTTTGGTTCTTGCTATATCTTTTAAATAAATATCCTTTTGTAAAAGCCAACTTATGTTTCTTGCTTATCACTGATATAAAAGAGGTATCAACTGGTTAAAATGATAATGGGATAGTGTGTGGGATGGCGAGACCCCTACTCAAATGGACTACTCAGAAGCATCTCAAAGTACAAATACAAAGTCCTTTATTTGGTTCTTGCAAGAACTGGACTTCACCCCCCTCCAAGCAGATTGGAGGAGGGGAAGCATTTTATAGAAGCAGATGCAAGGTTACATAGCAGAAAACCACAACCTCCCCCCTCCCCCCTTACCCTTTTGGTCAAGAGCCTGAGTGAGCAGTCTTTATTTTCAGAAATAAGGAAATAGGACTCAGCAGCCTGAGCTAGAAGTCTCTATTTCAGAAAAAGGGAAATGGGAGTCAGTGAAACTGGGGAGAGGGGTGACAGATGGTTTCACAACTTCAAGTTTTCCCATATCATATGATTTTGATAAATTGAAACTCAGGCCTTACGTCTGCTTTAGTTTAGACTTAGGTCCCTGAGAAGTCTTCACTGACATCACTTTCAATCCCTCCTTTTATTTTTTATTCCTTTGGAGACTTCTCATGCCATTCCTGGTATATTTGCTCAACCAGGGAATTATCTTTGTCCACAAGCTCATCCCCTTCCTCCACATTCACAGGGATACACCCTTGTTTATTCAGAATCATCATGTTAGTCTTGATAGTAATCATTTTGATATGGTATCCTGCACTATTCTAGTAATTAATTGCATCATGGAAAGCAGGCAGACAGGTAAAAGAATAATGCTGCTTAATGCAATGAGCACAAACCACAGTATTTGTTTCCACCAGCTACCCCCAAGCATGACCATCAGGATGTATTGAAAGGAGAAGACCAACTTTGGATGGGAACATGGGCAACCTTTAAAATTCCTGTTTCCACACCTAAATCCAATCAATAAATGCCTCCTCACATTCTTTCCCTCATGAATTCTTCCCCTCATCTATCCCCCTTTATATGAATATAAGGAGGGAGCAAAGTTGACCAAAGCATTGACAAATTACAAGGGGGCAGTCCCCTTGTTATAAATACAGATACAGAGATTCAAAACACAAAGGCAGACCAATGAATTATCCATTCAGGGTTTATATCTCATACAGCAGTCTGGGGAGGAACATCATCTGATACAGTTTTCTGGTCTGGATGCTCCTTCAGGCCATCTTCAGCACAGCATCTCTGCATCTTCTTTCCTTTATCTTCTTGTAGAAATCCAGATGTCCACTCTCCTACATAACTGGCCTTAATACCATTTTAGATGAGCATTCCTAAGCTTTATACACTTATCACTCTTACAAAACCAAAATTGGAACTTTGGTCAATTATCTTATTTAAGAAATTCACATTAGAACCCAGTTTTTTACATTCTACATTCCCCCATCAGGAAGATGAGATTTCACAAGGGGGTCAATAACATGCTTCAGTACTTACATAAATACAATAAATAGTCATTTTTAACACAATACATATCACATCATAAAACAATTCCAGCTTCTGGTCATGTGATGCTTCTTCTAAAGCACTTACAATATGGACCACAAACCACTTTTCTTTTAACATTAACTAACTGAGACAAAAATAATGACTATACATGCTAACCTCACAAACCTTTGACCTAATTGTCTCCACACTATTACTAGGAATTAAGGAACCCTAACTCATTGTTGTTGGTCTAAAGTCCTAATCCTAATAGCTTAATTTTAGACAACCTCAGATATTCCCCTACCAACAATCTATAATTTAATAGATCTGGTACTAAGCTTACAAAACCTTTGATTACAGGAAATTACTACTAAGAATAGGGACATTGCAGGGAAACAATATCTCCCTAACTTCATGCCAACTCCAGACAGGAGCAGATTGTCAACTGGCATTCAACCAAGCTTAAAGTCTGCCAGGTGTCAGTGGGGAAATTGAGTCAGGAGACTCCTACCTCAGCCCAGGGTGAACAGCTGCTCTCCCACCCTCCCCATGAGATCACCTTTTTGCAATTCATACCAGCATCTCACAGGGTATTGGCATCATGGATTGGAGGCTCAGACCGCCTTTCCTGCTATCCATACCTGGAGTTAGACTCAGAAGAACAGTCACTTAATGGTCCCATAAAATTTGAAAATAGCAAGGTCCAATAATCAGGTTTCAGATATGACAATAATTTCACATTGGCTAAGGGACATCTTTTAAAGCAAGTCTTAGGTGGCTTACATGCCTTTCGACACATGTTCTGGTTCCTGATTAAATAACAATCATAAAATCAAATTTACCATTAAAGCCTTAGGTTATTGCTCTAATAATCTGTTTCCCAAGCTACTCTGTCCCTTCTTAACCCTGCTCAATCTAAAAGAATGAGCTACACATGCAATAAGTTCACACACTAACTTCAACTTATGTTCATAAAATGAATTCACATCAAACAAAAACATTTAACTTTTCCATCAATGTCAAATTTTACCAGAGGTTACCTGCCTCTAAGAAACTTAGACTGGAATTCTTTTCCCCAAACTAAAGATGTCTCTGATTTGGTCTCAGTCTCAGTAATTAATTCAATCAATAGTATTTACCCAATTGGTCTTTGTAACAGATAAAGACTTTTTTCCCAAGTTGGGACCTTTGTCTATTATCCCCAAAGAGTTTTAGTCCCATTTGTCTAAAAAAGTCCTGAAAAACCTCACCTTGAAAACTCCTTGGTTTTCTTCCTGTGAACTGGCTCTCCTGAGGCCCACTGTATCACTATGCTCAAATTCCGGTTCTATTTCCCACTCTTAATCCTATCAACCCAAATCTCCAGGTTACTGGCCACTTCCATCAAGACCATGCTGGGAATCCCTAGGCTGCCTGGGGCCACCCTGGGCTCCTTCCTCAGTCCCTCTGTGGATAAGATACAATTCAACTTTAAACAACATCACATTTATACTGTGGTTTCATCTCCACCTTCTAGCCAGACTCAGAATAGCCAAGTGGGAAATTTTAAAGGGAGTGTTCCCTTACAAAGGAAACAATAGGGAAACTGAGTCAGAAGGATTCTATCCGAGGCTGAGGACACAATTGTCCCCTGAGGTTTGTACCTTAGATAATAAGTTTCACTAATCAAAAATTTTACCAGGACTCACATCTTAAATATTAAATTTGTCCTAAAAGCCAATCACTAGAGATTATCACCTAAATGAATTCCTGGTTTAGGAGCTCCATATACAGCTTACATTTTATATAGAGATTATAACTTTAACAAAGTGAAGAGCCACACCACTTGGGTGATCATTTTAGACTCTCCTAAATCTTAGCCATCCCTGGGTGGGGATGGGGTCAACTCCTTTCCTTTTACAATAGAAAGTCAATATCTCTTCTCTGAGCATCTCCAGTTCTGATTAGATCTTAAGAAGTCCTTCTGTAATGACTGGATTTCAAAAGGAAAGGGGGACAGTGGGGCCAGGAGGTTTTTTGTCTTAAAATTCCTGGTCTCCATTATCTTGTCCCTTATCTTCCAAACCCCCCCCCATAAAACCTGAAGTTATTATAAACAGATTAGCTTACAAATATAAATTTGGTAGGTAAGCCTTTCAAAAATCATACAAAAAACTTATACAACAAATATTTCCTTCTTTTAAGAATAATTTACAATTTGTCACAAAATGCTCATGAACCTAACTGGCAACAGTTACAAGACCTAAAACCAAGGCCTTTTCATATTTGGCCATAAGCTTCCTTTTAACATATTTTTCTAAATATGTTTGATTCATAGCAAAAAAAAATTTAGTTAACAATGCAATTTCTAAAATAACATTTAGATTTACTTAAAAATTTAAACTATTTAAGTTTACTTAAAACTTTAAATGAACCATTCCCCATTCAGCTGAATGCATCTCATCACTTTGCACAATAATCTTACCATGTGGGCATGCTCTTATCACTCTGATCAGATAAAGTCATCTTAAATTTGATTGAGCTATTAACTTTATTAAATCAAGTTAAGTGATTTTTCTTTCTCTTTTCAAATCTCTCAATCCCATTACTCAGATTGTCTAGTTCCTTCACATCTTTAACTATAACTTTCTGCGCTAGAATACCCCTTCTAGCAAAGAAGTTAACTCTACCATTATGTAGTGACCATCAGTATTTTAATCAAATTTCTATCACATCCTTTTTAAAACCCCAATCTATATAGCAATTGCATTCAATTAATATTACACTTAACAAATAGCCTTTACAATCATAAATGCCAGATAACAATATCATTTTCTACCTAGTCCTGATAGGAAAATCATTTTCAGATGCTGATTATTATTCCTTCAGAACAAATTTTAACTTGAAATCATATCAACCCTGAATTTTGCTATCACTAATGATAAACATCTTTTATAAACAAACACTTCTGCTACTTGCAAGAAAACTTTCTGCCCTCTTTTTTTTTTTTTTTTTGAGTCAGGCCTTGTCTGCATTCATAATGGAATGGAAAGCATGTCTCATTGTGGGTAAGTCAGGAAATTAATTAGATGCTAGTTAGCCTGCCTTTCTTTTAGTCTGAGAGGAGGAGATAAGCTCCCCTCAGCCTTCCTGCTCTTACTGGCCGGCTGCCTCACAAACTGTCAGAGAAGACAGAGACGCAAACCACAGACACAGACTTTCATTCACACACAACACTTACAGACAAAACGTTTAACAAATCATTTTCACCCAGTTTTGAATTTTGTTCTCCTCATCCTCTCAGGTGCTGACCTAAAGAGTCTAGGTGGGCTCATAGGGCCTCCCCCACAAGACTTCTGTTCTGCTTTATCAACTCAAAAGAATCCTACATAGGTGACTTCCTTCAGGCTACTCAATTCTCAGAGGATCCATGTTTGGCCAAATCGTGCTTCCTCCAATATCTTTTTTCACCCCATACAAAATGACAATACTTAATTATTTTCTTTTTATCTTTTCCTTTGTATTTTGGTACCTCATTCCAATTTTGTAATCTATTTCCCAAGGGACTATTTACCGGTATGCTCTGACTCTTTTCTGAAGTGTGGGGTTTGGACTGCTCCTTCCCCATTTTGCGCGAGGGCTGCTGTGCAGACACCTCCGAGTCCAGACACCTAGTATCTAAGACTCACTGGACCATTCCTGGAACTGGTCCATGGTGAGGGTCACCCACCCACCAACAGTCACCCAGCGGTATTCTCAGAGATTTCCTCTGGAATCTGCAGTTCACTAATTTGGTTGGAAGCCGTCATCGGTCTTCCCAACTCTAAGATTCTTGAAGCTGACCCCCAGGCCCAAGTGCTTACCTGTGGGTTATGCATGCATAAGTTACCTGACCCTTGGGCATTTCAATTCCTTCAGAGCTTCAGAGTTTCAGAGTCCCTATACCTTCTGTTTCTGAGTTCCTCTGCTTCTGGTTGTTACTTCACAGAGAAGAAGGTCTTGTGCTCAGTTTCAAGGACCATTGGAGAAAATCTCTCAATGGGAATCTGCCCTTGAACCAAAGCACTGACCATCTCTCTGGGAAGTCACATGATCCCGGACCGAGCCCCCAAGAACTGTGTGGGATGGCGAGACCCCTACTCAATGGACTACTCAGAAGCATCTCAAAGTACAAATAGAAAGTCCTTTATTTGGTTCTTGCAAGAACTGGACTTCACCCCCCTCCAAGCAGATTGGAGGAGGGGAAGCATTTTACAGAAGCAAATGCAAGGTTATATAGCAGAAAACCACAACCCCCACCCCCTTACCCTTTTGGTCAAGAGCCTGAGTGAGCAGTCTTTATTTTCAGAAATAAGGAAATGGGACTCAGCAGCCTGAGTTAGCTGTCTCTATTTCAGAAAGAGGGAAATGGGAGTCAGTGAAACTGGGAAAAGGGGTGACAGATGGTTTCACAACTTCAAGTTTTCCCATATCATATGATTTTGATAAATTGAAACTGTCTGCTTTAGTTTAGACTTAGGTCCCTGAGAAGTCTTCACTGACTTATCACATTCAGATAGTAATCAATGGAATCAAATAAATTTTCATGAAGGACACACCAGAATAGGGGGTCAACTTCATAGCATTAGAAAGACATCCCTGTGGCCCTCAGGTTATGATTTACTAGATCCCCAAAAGGATCTGAGCAGTTAGGTGACATGATAGAATGCCAAGTTTAAAGTCAGGAATACTCATCTTCCTAAATTCAATCTGGTTTCAGACACTTATGGGTGTGTGACCCTAGGCAACTGTTTGCCTCAGTTTCCCTATCTGTAAAATGAGCTGGAGAAGGAAATGACAAAGTATTCCAGTATGTTTGCCAGTAAAACCCCAAATGGGGTCAGGAACAGTCAAACATGACTAAAAAATAACTGAACTACAAATAACAAAAAGAGGATCCAGTTGTCTTTTAGAGACCCAAACTGTCAGTGTAAATGGGAATTGAGATAAGGACCTTCCAGCCTCTGTAAAGGTTACACAGGATTTCTAAGAATTTATAAAAGTTTGGATTAGCAAATAGGAAAAAAAGTTCAAAGTAGACTACCTGGGTTTCTTATGAAATCATAGTCCAATGAGCCTGAATCACAGTGAGGTAATACTGATTAGCATCTTGGGGTTTGAAAGGTATATTCCTCACGGCAACTTTCTGTGTGTGATACAAGAATTATTCTCCCCAAATAAAGAAACTGAGGACCAGAGAAATGAGATGACTCGTTCCTGTCACACAGCTAGTGTTTATCCAAATCCTGACACCAAGTTCAGTGCTTTATCACACCAGATTCTTAAACTTTAGCTCTGATCATGTCACACATGTGAGCGCGCACGCACACACACACACACACACACACACACACACACACACACACACACTCTAATGGATCCCTATTACCTCCAGGATAAAATATAAATCCTCTATATGGCATTGAAAGCTCCTAACAACCTGACCCCTTCCTCTCTCTCCTGTTCTTTTGATTTCCTCCTCTCCACATACTCTATGATCCAGTTACATGAAGTAACTCATTGTTCCTAGCACAGGACACTCCATCTCCTAACTTTGGCATTGTGCTAGTCATCTCACATGCCTGGAATGTTCTCTCTTTTAACCTCTGGGAGTCACAATCCCTGGTTTTCTTCAAGACTCAGTCCAAATATGACCTTCTACAAGTGGTCTTTACATGTCTTCCCCAGCTACTACAGCTTTCTTCTCTAACGTACCTTCCTTCTACTCTGCATGCATCTTGTATATACCCAGGTATTTATTTTTCCCAATAGAATGTAAGCTTCTTAAGAACAGAAACTCTTTTTGTCTTTTTGTGTATTCTCAGCACTTAGCACAGTGTAGTAAAGGTAGTATATAGTACAATGACTGTTTCCTCAATTGTAGTAGATGCTGACGAGTATGGGAAGAGCCCTAAGAAGGGGATCTAGCCTCATCAGTCAGTCAATAAACATTTATGAAGCACCTACTATGTACTAGAACTTCCCACTTCTTTCAGTATTAGTCCTTATCCTCTAAAATTCTCTTTGGATGCAGACAGAGCTCTCCAAAACTCATTTCCTTTCTCTGGAAGCAGAGTTCAGTACACTGCATTCCTCATGGAAACTATGAGAGTCATTTCAAAAGCTTTGAGATTAAAGGGAAATGCAATTCATACATAGATTTAGAGCATGAAGAGATTTAAAAGGCTATCTAATACAACCCTCTCATTTTACACAAGAGGAAACTGAGGCTCAGAAAGGTTAATGACTTGTCTGAGATATCACAGCTAGTAAATAGCAGACAAGATTTGAATTCAAGCTCTCTGATTCCAAATCTCAGGAGGAAAGAGTTTGAAAACAACAGTTAATGGTTATTAAAGTACTGCAAAGATTTCTAAGAGGTTGAGGCTGATGAAAAGGTTATTAGAATTGGCAACTGGGAGATTATTGCAAGACTGTTTCAATAAACTGACAGGAATAACTAATGGAAGATTGAGTGGCAAAGTGGAATCAGATGATCTCGGAAGTTTGACAATAAGCTGGTTATTCATACTTGAGGTGACTTCTACAAAGCCCATTGTTCTTTCTTTTAAAAAAACACAAAGTATATTCTGAAAACAAGGCTAAACTAATGACATAGCCAGCTGTATTTGCTTGAGAAAAGAAAAACATACTTTAGGAAGTTTTGTTTTGGTGAGAAATACCTACCTGAAAACCTCTGCATTCTTAGATGCAGAATTCAAGACTTTGCAGCTCCAGCCCTCTCCATACCCAAATTGAAAGCCAAGCCAAGGCCAGAGCCTCTAATTACAGAGAAGGCCCCTGGGGCAGTTCTTCAGGGGACTAATTAGCATTGGTTTGTAGCAACTAATTAGCATTTGGGTTTCCCAGCATGCCCCACCCTCCCCAATCCTTTCACTGTTTTTCCCAAAATGAAAGCCCTAGCTTTTTCTAGCAGCAGAACAAGTTTTCATTCTAAATAGCTCCAAGTTACTTAACTCTTCATGTGTTTGACCCAGGAATACCCCAACTGGGTTTATAATCCCAAAGAGGATAATGTCAAAAGAAATGTCCCATATATAAAATAATATTGCATTGTTGCATTAACAAAACGCTCAGAGAGATGATGAGAACCTGAATCTTAGTGCCTGCCTAAACAGAAAGGCACAGAATCCAGAGATTAATGAGGAAACAAAACTATCACTCTTTGCAGATGCTGTGATGCTATTCTTAAGAGAATCCTAGAGAATTAACAACTTTAGCAAAGTTGGAGGATATAAAATTAACCTGTTGTGGTTTGTGGCACTGGGAACCCCAAAATGTAGGGGTATAGAGGTCTGCCTTGAAAGAATTCAGCTGCTCAAACCTTCTTTCAAAGTAGTCAAACTTTATTTGTGAAACCAATAGAGTAGTCAGGCAGCAAACACCATATCAACTGTTCCTCAGACCTTTCTGAAGCCACAGTGGCTCTCAGGTAGAGGACCATCTTCCAGGTGAAGAATCAGCCTACCTTTAAAGAGATGGACAACGGAGGCATTCTTGAACTCATGGGGGATAACCTCCTCTTGCCCTATAACCTGGAAAATTTCAGTCAGCTTTTGTATGAGCAATGGTCCCCCTACCTTGTAAATCTCAGCTGGAATAGAATCAGAACCAGGTGCTTTGCCACATGAAAGGAGCCTAATGGCACTCAAAACCTCTTCTTCAGTTGGCAGTTCAGCTAAGGAGGGATTGACTTCAACCTGAAGTAAATGGTCAATGGCCTCAGCATTGATTGATGATGGTCTGTTGAGAATACTATGGAAGTGTTCAGTCCATCTCTCTAGGATCATGTCCTTATCACTAACCAATGTGGCTCCATCAGCACTGAGTAGTTATGATGCACCATAGGTTTTTGGTCCATAAATAGCTTTCAGGGAATCATAAAAGTGCTTTGGATTGTTCCTATCAGCATAAAACTGAATTTCATCTGCCTTCTTACTGAGCCAGGAATCCTACATCTTTCTAAGTTTTGCTTGTACTTTGCTTTTGATGGAATTAAAAGCTGCCTTCTTAGAGATTGATGAACTATTCTGCTGGCAAATTCTGTGTACTTCTCATTTTTCATTTAGCAGCTTCTGTATTTCCCTATCATTTTAATCAAACCAGTCTTTGTGTTCGTGAGTGTTCTGACCCAGATAAGCAAACGCAGTGCTGTACACCAAATCTCTGAAAGCTGCCCATTCCTTTCTGCTCCACTGTTGCCAACTGTGTATTGGCTCAACTTTCCCGCCAAGTCAGCAACAAACTGTTCATACTTTGATTAGCTTCCAAAATGTCACGTCACTATTGGACAAAGAAATCACCTCCATACCCAGGCCACTTTGCAGCCTTAGGCCATCTAATCAAAGAATTTATCCTTACCCAAACCTAAGAACACAATGGACTTCCCCACCTTCTATTAAATTCTGGTAAATTTGGGTGGGGTCTGACCAAAATCAAGGTGAGAACTCAAGGGCATTATCAGTAATGTGCTTCAAGAGACTGAACTTTGAATGAGGACTACAGAAAAATGGGTAACTCTGGATTTCCCCAATTCATTGGTTGTTAATAATTATTTCTCTCATATCCCACAAGAATCCTTATGATATACATGACCCATTGATCCTTAGAATCTACATTCCTATGCATCCCAAAGCGAATCATTTTGTGGGATTGGGAAAACAAACATTGCTCATCCACTTACCTGCATCTTCTGAGTAGCTTACAGAAATATCATGGAGAATTAGCAGGAACTTTATCTACTACTCTACCTCTAAGAATGTGCCTTTATTCCTCCAGGTACAGTACTATCCTCTTTCTTCTCCAAAATTATACACAGTTCTAAAATCTTTTCCTTCTTGGAAGCCAGTGCCAATCTCAAGAATTCAATCTATTGCAGACTCAAGAATCTGGGAGCTCTCAAACTCAGAATTACCCATGACACAATCACCAAGGTTGCAAATGTCTCTTCTCAACATTACTAGTCTCTGACCTGTGCTCAAGGAAACAGGAAATTAAGAGAAGGCAGTCAGGACCTGGAGGTACTGATGGGGTACTTCAGCTTGGAACCCAATCCTAAAACCACATCTCTCTCCAGCCCAAAGATCCCATCTCTGGCAATAACTCATGAGCGGGCCGCAGTGGAACAAACTATCTCTCCTTGTTACAAGAACAACCTGACCTCTGTGGAATTTCCCTTGTATGAACAGAACTGTCTTGTAGCAACAGAACTATCTTGTTCTGATTCCCACAGTTACCCTATACAATCCAGAGGTCAAGCTATAGATGTCATTTCCTGAGGCTATCTTGTTACAGATGTAGCAAACCACAAACACACTCCTTACAAGTCCCTTGCCCATCCAGAATTTCCAGTAGTGAATGATGCCTGAGTCCAAGGTACAGAAAATGAATGTTTACCACCTAATTAGCATACTTGGCATACAAAGCACTGTTTTTCCTATAGAGGTTTTAGCATCGCCTCCACCCACTTATTCTGCAAGTTCCTTAAGGAACTCTGCACCCTATATTAGCTTGACAATAAACTTTTTGCCAAGAGACTAGAAGACTGCTTGAGTCAAAGAATTCTTTCTAGATGACTCTGCCTTGTACCGAGGCAGTTTGGGGTCTCTGTACCCCTAAACCACATCATTTAAGGTACCACCTTCTCAAACTCACCTAACCAAACACAGGCTACTCATCATGTGCTTCTCCTACGTCTCCATCTTCAGCCTTAGGGGACAGAAGAAAATCCATTCCCCACAATCCTTGCTGCACCCTAGTCGGAAACCTAAAGGAGATAAAGCCTAGGAAAAGAAAAAAAGGGGGAAACTGTTTCACAGTTCATTTTTATACCACAGAGAACAGGTAACTTAACAAAAGTCTGTCCTCTTTGACTCTCAGTTGGCAGTCCTCTTGGAGGCAACCAAAATCACTAGAAACCAATCAAAGAAGTTACCTGTGTCTCCTCAGCAAGGGTCTAAGGTAGATGTGGTTTCCATAGGAGCTAACCTTTCCAGCAAAAATCTACATCTGTAATCTCTTCAAGTGTACTGGCAGACTCATTTAATCATAGGCTCCTCTGATCAACTTTGTCACACAGTAAAACATATGTATTTTAACAATTCTAAATAACTATACATCAGGGGGTGAGGATCATTTTCAAAATAATGTCCATTAACACCTGCCCCCCCCAAAAAAACCCTAAAATTTTAAAACTTCAATTTTACTTTGTATTAGAGAGAAAAAGGAGTTTTCAGTTTAATAATATAAAACTTCTATTAGGCTAAATAAATAAAATGTATACTTGTTCGAATAAAGCAAACACTTAAAATTTACATTTCCATACTCTTATCTCCTTAAAAAGAGAAAAACATCAGGAAAGGTAAAGAGAAGGAGGTGGGGAGAATCACACAAAGGAAGGTAGTTGAAAAGAGGGACAAAGGAAGTCAAAAAATTGAGAGAGGAGCTCATTTCTATCAAGAGGTGGTACAAGAAAGGCAAAAATGAATTCAAAAGTGATGAATGACAGCACCAAAAGAGACAGTAAGAGAAGATGAGGATAGCCCATTGATTTTTAGAGCTGCTGTTAGGGGACAATCAGGCCCTCACACAGCACGGCCCTCGGTGCCTGCAGGAAAGGGGGACTACTAAATGGACCACGGCACCAGAGCCGGGCTGGTACTTCCTACAGTGCCCAAGACACACCTACCCTAGTCAGAGAACCTAGACTGGAATAATGCATAAACTGTGCGACCCTGGACGAAGTTACTTCTCTCTGGACCTTCCCCCAGCACCCTTATGACTCTGGGCAGGTCGCTTCCCCTTTCTGACTCAGTTTCCCCTCTGGTAAAGTCCCGTAAAGCCCCTTCTGGTCTTGACTTCACGTGAGACCAAGGCAGACCCCAAATGCGACGGAAAACCCTGGCTGTGAAGTCAAGGCGGCTGGGCTGAAATCCTGGGCGACGCCAGGGAAGTTACTTCACCTCTCTGGGGCTCAGGCTCTTCATCTTGTAAATAAACGAGTTGGGCTAGGTACTGCTAACGCCCTTTCGGTTTAAGCTACGTAATCCACGGTAGTTTTCTTTCCTCTTCCTTCTCCGAAAACCTTGGGTATCTTTGTCCCCCTCTCCGAAGTTAGCAACCACAGCCGGAGGGTGACGTGACACCGGTGCCTTCCACCCCGGACTCTGCGCAGGCGCACCAAAGGGCTCAAAGAAGGCCTTTCGCTCCAATACTCGCCCCACCCCCCGACCCCCGCGCTGCAGACCGGCGCCGGACAGTGACGTAAGCAGACGTGACGCCGCAGAAGCGACGCTGACGGAGTTTCTCCAGGAGCTTTCGCGAGTTGTTTAAGGGAAAAGCTAGTGAAGGCGCCATGGAGGCCACGTGTAAACCCAAGCTGTCAAAGAATCTCATGAGGATGAAGGTAAGAGACGTCGCGGCGGAAGATAGTGCGGCGACGTCCCCGAGGGCGGCCGAGGCTGCGGGAGCAGAGAGGGAGGCCGAGGCGGCGACGTCCCCGAGGGCGGCCGAGGCGGCGGGAGCAGAGAGGGAGGCCGAGGCGGCGACGTCCGCGAGGGCGGCGAGGCCCCGAGGCTAGTCTCAGAGGCCTCGGTCTGGGGTGGCAGAGGACAACTGGGACCGGACCGTGTAGGGCTTTGGATGCCCGACTCCGAGGGCCGGACTTATTCACCGAGCGATAAGAAAAAACAAAGAACCTTAGCAGGTTTTCTGCAGCAGGGTCACGTGGTCAGAAATCTTAGAAGGGCACGTTCCTCTGCCATCTGGGCCCGCTGCTACGTAAATCGCTTTGTGAGGACTGTTTTTACATGGTCCACATTGCTGTCTTTCCCATCAGAGTGGAGCTCCTGGAGAGCAGGGAGTGGGTTGTGCCTTTCTTTGTAGACCTCGCACTTGGTATAGTGCTTGGTATGCAGCAGGCACTTAAATGTTGTGTCTCCACACTTCACCCCTTTGCTGTGAACATCTCCCAGCTTCATCTTTGCCTCTCAGAAATCCTCAGACTCAGTTGAAGTGCTCCCTGCTACATGAACCCCAGATGCTAGTACTCTCCCATGCAGAGTCACCTTACTTCCATTTTGTATGTCTGTACATGTACATGTTGTCTCCCCTGGTAGGATACAAGCTTTTTGAGGACAGGGACTCTTTCACTTTGGGCTGTGGATCTACAGTACTTAGTAGCAGGTGCTTAATAAATGCTTGGTTATCTCATTTAATGCTCACAACAACTCTGTGAGGTAGCTACTATAAGAAGGATTAGTAGGTAAATGTGAAGATAATCCAGAGAGGGAAGGCATGTCCTAGCATTAACCAAGTTGGAGAGAGGCTTCTTGTGAAGATAGAGTTTTAACTTGAAGATGAAAGAATCAAGGGAGGCAAGGAGATGGAGATGAGAAGGAAGAGAATTCCAGGCATGAGGACAATCAGGGAAAATGCCTAGAGTCTGGAGGCCAATTTAACTAAACTGTAGAGTACATGAAAAGGGTTAGTAGGGAATAAACATGGAAGGGGGGCGGGGCAGGGTTGGAGGCACATTGTGAAGGGCTTTAAATGCTAACAGGTAGGTTGCCATTTTATCCCACAAGTAATAAGGAGCCACCAAGGTTAAGTAGAGGAGTGACATAGTCAAACCTGGGCTGTAGGAAAATCACTTTGGCAGCTGTGTGAAGAATAGACTGAAATGTTGAGAGACTTGAAGGAAAACCATTTTGAAGACATTAGACAAGTGCAAGTGAGAGGGGTGAGGGCCTAAGGCTGTGTGGATGGAGAGAAGGAAGCTAATATGGGAGGTGTGTGTGGGTAGATTTGGCAAATAAGTAGAGGTGGGAGCTGAAGAATGTCAAGTCAAAGCTCTCCACCAATTCTGCAAATCTGGATGACTGGAAGGATAAGTAAAGGCTACTGGAAGTCTAAGTAAAGCACTTTGTTAATAATGACTGATTTATAGTGCTTTACATGTATTCTCATTTGATTCTCAGTTTCCTCTTGAAGTTAAACATGATCACCTCAGAGGGCAAAGCCATTCCCAAGCCTCCCCCTTTAAGGTTCTGGACCCTCCTGGCTTAAGAGTGATTATCAGTAATAACTGTTGCTGTTTCCCTCCCAGCTTGATTTAGTTATTCTTTCTTTGGCTCATTAAAGGAGCCATCCCCTGACTAGTTCTTAAACAGGCCTATTCACTGAATGGGAGCCACCTCACCCTAAGTGAGTACTTTGGCCTAAAGGTCTCAAGGTCTTCCTCCGCATCCTGGGTCATCTCCAGTCATCCTGATGAATGTCCGGTCACTGGATTCAGATGGCTCTGGAGCAGAAGTGAGGCTGGTGACCTGCACAGCCCTCCCTCACTCAAAACAAAGTCAAGTGCAAGTCATGTCATCATTTCTCTGATGTCATGGTCTTCTTCGAAAATGAAGGATGAACACAGACAGACACAGACTTTGTATTTCCTATTTACTTACACCTCTAGGGTTTTTTTCTTTTGCTTCTAGTATAATGTAAGCTTCTTAAGGGCAGAGGCCTTTTGTTGTTGTTAGCCAGTACATAAAATATTTATTAAGCTCCTATTAAACGAGGCTCTGAGCTAAGGCCCTACGGTTAAAAAAAATACAGTCCTTTTCCTCAAGCTCACCGTCTGATGGAGGAGACAACAAGCAAACAGATGCTAAAATCAAGGGCGGGGGTTTACTTTCTGTAGAAGGTGGGATTTTAGCTGGTACTTGGAGGAAGTCAGCAAAGCTGGGAAGCAGAGATTAATTAGGTGGGAGGGAATTTCATTTTTTCGTTGTATCCTTAGCATCTGGAATAGTACCTAGCACATAGTATACCTATAAAAAGAATATGGGATAGATGAGTGAATGAAGGTTCAGACTGAATTGGAAAGGAGAGGCTGGAGGCTGAGAGAATTGGTAGGAAAAATTTTTAAAAATCCACACAATTGATTTGGGCTGTGTGAGTAGGAGGTGATAATGAGAGATTGGAAAAGTAGAATGACATGATTTAGGAACAGTTAGCATGGTGAGGGAGTGTCATTTGTGAATTAAAGTTGATGCTGAGGTTTGGTCATTTGGAGAACTGGGGATACCATTGACAAAAAGATCCATGTGAGTGGAGAATAGTGGTGGTAGGAGATGAGTCTTGTTTTTAAGTTTGAGATGCTTGCAGGACATCTGACTATTAGAGGTTTTTCAAAGATGTTTGGAAATGGTCAGAAAATTCAAGAGAGAAGAATTGGAGTTGAAAATAGAAATTTGGGAATCAGCACCCAGATAATAATTGTTTAGCTTTGAAATCCATGGCAGAGTTTTAATTAATCTAAGGAGTAATTTGTAGCCATTAGAGGCTCCAGAAAGAAAGGAAGAGAATTCTGAGCCTTTTTGTATATCTCTCCTCACTCTCTTTGTGTCTCTCACCTATCTTTGTCTTTTTTTCCCTTTTTATTTGGCCATAAAATGGAATTGAATGTTTAAAGTGTATTATTTATTTTCAAATCAGCCAAATTTAACTTTGTATACATCCATCTTAGTCTTATAGTAATTATGATCTACAAATATATTGCTAGTCTTAATGAAAATGTGAGAAGGAAATAGGGTTTGTTTTTTTTTTTTAATTTTTCTATTGCAGTCCATAACTACAACCACTCAGTTGACCAAAAGCTGTATAAAAGACAGGATTCCCCTTTACAAAGACTCTCCTTCATTAAAGAATCTGTCCTGTATATTTTAAAACCATACAAGATTCCTTGGTATATGTAAATACAGAGATAATTGTTCAATGACCTTTTAATTATTGTCAAGTAAGACAAAACTAGAATATACCCGCTCCAAAACTGGGTGAAAGCCAAAGGTTTTCATCATTGTTGTCATGGAAGATATACTGCCCATGGTCCAGTTGGAATTGGAGATTCCCTGTAGATGATGAGATTTTTTAGGTGATATGCTGATTGCATCGAGCCCCAAAACCTCATGATTAGTCAAAAGACTAATCATGGGACTATCAGTTTATTCAGGAAGATACAAATGAATGCAAGTGCCTATTGTCCAGACTATGAGATAAATAGATGCCTATTGACGTCAATACTTATATTTGGCATAGGCATTGCAGGTGGACAATGAATTTGACCCAGAAGTGAATAAGAAGAATGGAGTAGATTACGCTCAAGATTTTTTGCAGTACTGTTTATGATTCTAAACTCCTGAACACACTCTCATCTTTTATAATTGGTCTTGTTCCACTGAAACTCTATATTGGCAAATCTTGTTATATTATCTCCTTAGAATCAGAATTAGAATTAACATAAAGGGCAATGGACAGACACAAGTTAATTAAAAACGACATGCCTCATTTTCTTATACTTCCCTTTATTGCACTTCTCAGAAATTGCATTTTTTACAAATTGGAAGTTTGTGGTAACCCTACAGTGAACAAGCCATTCAGTACCATTTTTCCAACAGCATGTGCCCACATCTTGTCTCTGTATCACATTTTGAAAATTCAGTATTTCAAACTTCATTATTATTATTATTTCTGTTATGGTGATCCGTAATCTTTGATGATACTATTGTAAATGGTTTGGAATGCCATGAATTACACCCATATAAGACAGCAAACTGAATGGATAAATATTTTGTGTGTGTTCTAACTGTTCCATTGACCAGCTGTTCCCAATGTCTCTCCCTCTTCTTTGCGCCTCCCTGTTTCCAAAAACACAACAATAATTGAAATCAGGCCAATTAATTGTCCTACGGGGGGGTTCTAAGTGTTCAGGGGAAAGGAAGAATCAATGTATGTGGCCAACTTCACTGTTAACTTATTTTAAGAAATTGCCACAGCCACCCCTGCCTTCAGTCACTACCTTGATCTGTTAGCAGCCATCAGTATCAAGGCAAGACCCTCTGCCAGCAAAAAGATTACTACTTGCTGATGGCTCAGGTGATGATTAGCATTTTTTTAGCAATAAAGTATTTTTTAATTAAGGTGTATACAATTTTTTAGACATAATATTATTGCATACTTAATAGACCACACTTAAGTGTAAATATAACTTATATGTACTGAGAAACCAAAAACTTCACGTGACTTGCTTTGTTGGAATATTCACTTTGTTGGGGTGGTCTAGAACTGAACCTGCAATATCTCAAAGGTACGCCCTTATTACAAATGATGACCTCTGCTTAAAAGGATGTTTTAAGGGATATTATATAGGAAATGTATGTTTAGAAAAGAGGTGAACCAGTCATATATTGATAAGAGATGGACAGATAGATGGACACCCAAGAGTAAAAACTCCAAATTGTTTAGAAAATTCTCTTAAGTCCATCAGTAAACATTTACTAAATATTTACTGTATGCCAGGTATATGCTAAGGATAAAAAGAAAGTTAAAAACAGTTCTCTTCCTCAAGGAGCTCACATTCTAATAGGGGAGAAAGGATGCAAATAACTGTACATATTAGACATACACAGTGTCTCAAAGGGAAGGAAGAATGAGGGTTGGGAGGAGGCATTGGAACATCAGGTATGAGGAACAGCACATCAGCCAACATAAATGGAACAGAGTTTCTGGAGAGGGGTGCAACGTAAAAAGATGCAGACGATAGAAAGGGGCCAGGCTGCAAGTGGCTTTGAATGCCAAAGAGGATTATATATTTCATCCCAGAAGTAATGCCTGGAATTTATTGAATATGTGTATATTGGGAGAATAGTGGGGAGAGACAAAGGTCAAACCTTTGTTTTAGGAAAATCCCTTTGTCTTCTGATCAGAGGATGGATTGGAGTGGGGAGAAACTTGGGATGGAAAGATAAATTAGGAGGCTATTGCAGTGATCCAAGAGTCACACAAAGATGGCTTTGTCTCATACCAACAGAAGGAATAGTCATGGATACATGAAAGTATTAAAGTTAAAAACTCTCTTTAGCTCATTACTTGACTGATCATATTGTTTTTAATCCAGTTCATGCAAAGGGGGTTGGATGCGGAAACTAAAAAACAGCTAGAAGAGGAAGAAAAGAAAATAATCAGTGAAGAACACTGGTACTTGGATTTACCTGAACTTAAGGAGAAAGAGTAAGTTTATTGGAATTTGTATCTGCGACATCACATTTATCCAAAAGAAATTTTCTGTAAATAAGAGTAAATTAAATGCAAATGAACTGCCTAGGAAGATTTGCTAATCTTTTATTTTCTTCAGTTTGTTGTTATTTGCCAGGGGAAAAATTTATGAGGTAGTATATTCAGACTTGATCTTTTCTTTAGTTAAGCCATCTCTGCCTTTTCCCTTGTGTCTACTAAGAACCTAAAATTGGCTAGTTTTGCATTTTATTCTTGGCTTTATTTGCTACTCTTTATTGCAAATAATAAAGACACGGTATTTATATAAATATATTTCCCCTTTTAGGAGTTTCATAATAGAGGAGCAGAGCTTTATGCTTTGTGAAGATCTTTTGTATGGAAGAATGTCATTCAGAGGGTTTAATCCAGAAATCGAGGTATTTAATAGTTACTCCAAATCTGAGATTTTTCTAATTTAATTACTTCTACCAGTAATGGATTTTTTAAAAATAATTTATCCTTATTGGAAGATAAGAGGTCTTAGAGTATATAGGACAGCATCTTGTCTCATTGTCATTTGAAGATAGGACTTCATAATCCCAGGCTTCTGTAAGAATATTGAGATTTTGATTCAAATGATGGTATTTGTTCTGAAATTTTTTTTTCACTGGTCTTTACAGATATATCTCCCTTTTATGTATCTGGAGTTTCCCTTTAAATTATTGTGTAAATTAAATTTAAATTCTTATGTATAGGATTTAAAGGCAACCTAGGACACATTCTTTTATCAGTCTATAGAGTGGTTATTGCCAGAAGAGACATTAGAGGTCATCTGGCCAGCCCCTGTATTTTGCAGATGAGGTATATGAGGCCAGAGGTGAACTGATTTGCTTTATGGTCACAGAATTTATAATTACCAGACCCAGAAGAGAAGCCAGCTAATCTAACTCAAATTTAGTGCTCTGTCTATTATGTCATGCTTTAAACAAGTAATCGTTACATAATTTATCTATTCATCTGGATTTTCATAAATTAGGTTTGTGATGAAATAAGCATATGCAATAAAAATTTGTTCCCCGTTAGTTTGAGGAATTTTAATGGTTTCATTTAATTAGCTAATACTAACTGTCTACTGTGTACTCCTGTCCTGGGAAGGGAAGCAGTGTAGAGATGAATTTGCCACTCTCCATGTCTTCAAGGAGTTTATAATTGGGTAAACTAACCATTATGGTAGAGAGAAGGCAAGGAGCTGGGTAGAAAGAGGATACAGAAAAAATGAGTGGGAGAGAAACCCAATCATAGGTAAAGACCATCTTAAAGATATGGAAACCATAACCAGATGAAAGTCTGTAGAAAGCACACCTGAAAGAGAGGCAAGGAAAGTTAATCAGATATGCCTAAGAAATGCCCTACTTGTGTAAAAGTCTACAGAAGGTGCCAGAAGACCCAACGATTATTATCAGGATGTTGGCAATCCTGGGCTAGCCCCTTAAAGGTCTTGGGTCTAGACTTATAAGAAGGTCTATTAACAGGAAACTTTCCTTCAAAGTATTCTGTAAGTTTTTCCAAGGTGAGTTAGGTAGTGTCACTATCCAAATGTGCAAGAGTCCATTTCCAGGGGGTTTCTGGAGTTTGGCGTTTACCAAAGTAGGTATATCAATAAAATAAATGGCTCATCTTTGTAGAGCATTTCAAATTTTATAAAATACTTTATACACATTCTTGTTCGATCCTCACAACAGGCCTGGAATTATTAATATTTTCCAGATGAATAAATAGCTTCAGAGAAGTAATGTGACTGGACCTTTGACTGGATATTCATCTCAGAGCTAAGAAGTGTCTTAAGCAAATTCTACCCTTGGTCTTTTCATTGTGTGCTCTATTCACTAAACTACATTATACAACCCTTTGGCTTCTGGGCTGTTGGATTTTATCATGCCTCTGAGCCATACTTACTTGTAACATAGGGGCGGCTAGGTGGTACAGTGGATGGAGCACCAGTGCAGGAGTCAGGAGGACCTGAGTTCAAATCTCACCTCAGACACTTGACACTCACTAGCTGTGTAACCTTGGGCAAGTCACTAAACCCCAGTTGCCTCATCCTGGGTCATCTCCAGTCTCCTGATGAATATCTGGTCACTGGATTCAGATGGCTCTGGAGGAGAAGTGAGGCTGATGACCTGCCCTCCCTCACTCAAAACAAAGTCAAGTGCAAGACATGTCATCATTTCTCTGATGGTATGGTCGTCTTCGGCAACAAAGGACGAACACACACACACTTGTAACATAGCAAAGCTGCCATCAGTAGCATGATTGCATGAAAATGCAATAAAGATTCTGTGAACTGATACCACTTGGTATGTGCCTTAATTTCAGACACACACTAGCTAGCAAGTTCAGTGGAAAGATCAGTGGAATGGAAGTCAGGAGTCACTAGGTCCAGTCTTCACTCTGCTTCTGTAACCACTTAATTTATTTGACCCTAAGTTTTCTCATCCATGACATGAGGATGGTTTCTAAGGCTCTTTTAGTTAAAATACTATGAATCTGAGTCTAAAAAGTTTTCAAGTAGATATATCTTAAGTAATTTTTAAGTGGATTTCAAGAAAACTTAAAATTCAGGTAAAAGTTAAAGATACTTGTATTTTGAGAGGCAAAAATGGAATTATAAACCAAATGAACTTACTGTAATAACATCTGCAGTCAGTGCAAACTTCCTTGGCCATGTTTTATAGTAATACACAATAATTTCATCTGCATGGGAAACTTTTAACACTACAGTTCATATTTAATCTGACAACTTAGGTAACCAGCAGACAACTCCTTGAGGTGCTTGGTGACTTTCCAGCAACACATAGCTATTGAATATCAGGTGGGATCTGAACCCAGGCCTTCCTGAAGCCAAGTCCAACATTTTCTAATTCCAGGCTTCCTTATCATCCGTTTTTTGTCATTTAAAAATGTTATTGATGGTTTACAATGTCTTAATTTTTATACAATTGCTCTGAATTTTTTTTATAGGTAATAGAGTGGCTAGGTGTCCAGAGGATTAAAATGTATTCAATAAGAATAGTCTGGGGACAATATTGTATAAATTGAACAGAAAAAAACTGATTTGGGCATAGAGATTTATTCAAAACAAAATACTTTAGAAGATCTTTCAAACAACTTTTTGACCAAATTCTGTCACTTAAAACCAGGGAGAAGTTATTTCTTATCCCAGCAAAAATCTCAGCATTGAACAGGTGACCAAAGTGGAATGTACTTATTACAAATAAAAAGCTTCACCTTCTGTGTCCTCCTTGGTAATTTCAGTTACTTTCACTGAAGTGTATAATTTTTTTAAAAAGTACTGATTTCCTGAACTTCTTTGGGACAGTATTTTTTTTTTTTTTAGTTGAACTCAAGATACTTACTGTTACCAGCCCAACAGTAGTCCAAAGCAGCCCCAGGATCCCAGTATCCAGGGATTTTACAAAGAGATAGTGTGTGATAGTGACAAGAGTTATTTGTAGTTAGAAAACCTGGGTTTTACTTTTAACTGTATTATTACGTATGTGGGCTTGAGCAAGTAATTTCACCCTTCCTTTTCCAATAATTGCAGAAGAGATTGTATGCTCTCTTAAATCCCTTCCCAACTTTACTAGCTATAATTATTTTTTTAAGTTTCTAAGTGTAGAAGAAAAGACACTGGCCTAAAAGTCATAAATCCCACATTCCCTAGCCTATCTGTGCCATTAAATGCAAGTATCTTAGCATTTGTGGACCACTGTTTCTCTAATAACTCAGACTTGCTTAGTAAAATCAGATTAGAGTAGATAATCTCTAAGGTCCCTTCTAAATCTTAATAATTTGTAATTCTATGACTTCCTTAATTTGCATGGTGTAATAGTACATTAAATTAAAATTAAATTTAAATTGTTTTCTGCACACCCAGGATCCTTGCTGAGATCAAAGAACATCTGGGTCATGTTGAAGTTGCTTACCTGCATTTAGAATGGCAGAGCCCTAAACACACGTTTTACATGCTTTAACAATCATAGATAACGTCATCTTCAGAACTGACCTGAAACCAGCTTCATATAACTGGTGTTGGTCACTCCATCCCCTTCTAATTCTCCCGCACCTACCAAACCAAAGACCCATCTATGTGTAGTTTGCATATCTCAAGCAGCCATTGACCTTCCTATTAACACTATGTATGGGTATCACATCCAAGCAAGAATCTGAAAATGTTTCCTTTAAGGTAGGTTTGATTTTGCTTTGTGATATTAAGTAGTTCACTTTATTCTTATTTCTTGATAATAGGAAAAGGGCTAAGGGAATCACATGATCCTTAAAAATAAGGAGAAAATTCTTGCCTACATTTATTAATTTCTAGTAGTGTGACATATTTAGGACCTATTATTTTGGCTTGGTTTTGTTTATTTGTTTTCTAAGAACTATTGAGTAACAGACTGCTAGAAGTTGACACTTTAATTCTTTACAAGTTAGGGAAAGTGGTTTCAAACTCGATTTCTCTCCTGCTTTTTCTTGCTCTCCTCACTCTCCCTTTTTGCCAAAACGAAGCAGTCTTGCATAAAGCCAGAACTGGACCAGCTCTAATGCTTTTTTTTTTCTTTTTAAGAAGTTAATGGTCCAAATGAATGCTAAACACAAAGAAGAAGAAGTTGAAGATGTAACAATGGAGGCTGATGTGTCTGATGAAGAAATGGCCAGAAGGTAACTGCTTTAAGAAAGCCTTATTAAGAAGGCATCAAGTGTCCCCAACTTACCCAGGTGTTTCTGCCAGTAGTTCTCCCCCATGGTTGAGAGGTTGGCAGGAAGGGGTATGACTCTGACAATACGTGATTTGAATCAGCATTCTTTTCTAAACCCAGTCTGCTGTTTAACCAGGCCAGGACAGCTAGTCTTAGTGCTTCTGATAACATGATGATTAATATATAACTCATTCCTTTAATTTAATAGGAAAAAGTAACATGGTGATTTCCTGACAATGAATTTAAGTATTTTGTCCTAGGTTTGCACAGTTCTGCAGACTCCAAGTCTCCACTGCACATTCTAGGCTTTTCCTAGTACTGGTTTTGATTATGCTCAATAATTTCATGTTACAAATACCACTTGAGATTATAATGGAAACTGAATTTGCTATTATAATTTCTTTGTAGGTACGAAACTTTGGTAGGCACAATTGGAAAGAAGTTTGCTAAAAAGAGAGATCGAGCACAATATGATGAAGATGAAAATGGTAACATAAAACCAGTTAAAGCTAAAAAGACATTTTTAAAACCTCAGGAGTAGACTAAGCAAAATATACAGGAAGATCTCCAGTATATTTTGAAACTATTTCTAATTAGAGTTGGTTGTATAATTAGTAAGGTTATACTTATTTGTAAAGAAATTTGTAACTTTTGAAACATATGCTGTTCCAGAAACAGATGTGTGATGGATGTTATACATCCTTGACTGAGGGGTTGTCATTGACCATTGGGTCTTTAGCCTTGATCTGTTAAATGTAATAGGAAATTGTTCCCTAAAGCATTTGAGTTGAGAGAACAGTTGTTTCCTCTGCCTGATCATTTATTTCAAATCTTGGATATAAAATGACAGTACCATTTAAAGTACCCTTGATATGTTTATATTTTATTTTAAAATATTAAGGCAAGCCAATAAATTCATCTGGGAATAAGGAAATTTTATGGCACAGGTCTTTTATAGGGAATTCATTCATGTGTCTATATGAACAGTTTGGAAATGTTATCATGAATTGTGATAACTCCCATTCTGCGAAATATTTACTTGCTTTCAAGTGAGGTTACTACTTCTGGCATTCAGCATACTTGTCTTGATGAATGTTTGCAGCTCCTAAAGATGGAAAAATATGTCCTGAAATAAAGTTTTTTTTTTTCCTTCATGTGCTTATTGGTTTTTTGAGTCAGCAAATTAAACCATATTATGTACAGTCTATTGTACTAGACCAAGGTGAACACAGAAATGAATAAGATGAAGTCCTTGTCTTCAAGTTGTTTACGATCTAGGAGGGGAAATAAGATATGAACACAGATAAATACAGTACAGTTTAAAATATAATAAAGTATATAGGTGATAATATAGTACAATGAGATCTGATTGAGGAGAAGCACTTCCAGTTGGAGAAGTAATTTATACATTCAGGCAATTATATTTCAATTCACTAATTTAATATCAAATAAGGAATTTTTTTTTTGAAGTTCCTTGTAACTCCCTCCCTCAGTGCTACTGTGAGAAACAAATGAGATAATGTATATAAACGTTCTACAATAGAAGGTGGCGGAAGTAGTAATAACATAGTCAGATTTGAGGTAGTAACACAAGTTTATATTTTTCATCACAACAGCCTTATGAGTTAGATTATGCAACTGTTATCCCCATTTTATGCATGAGGAAACTTGACATTTAGAAAAGGAAAGCGATTTGTCTCTGGTTACATTGCCCATGTCAGGAGCTGGAATTCCTCATCTTGTTTTCTTTCCACTAATAGTGCTACCACAGAGAGGTAGATCCTTTATGAATGACATTCAAAGGCAATACCACAACTGCTTAACTGAAATAGCCTAGGACAGTGGCAAATAAGTTCAACATACGTTTATTAGGCATCTACTCTGCTAGCAAGAGCGCTAGATTTGCAGTCAGGAAGAAGACTTGGGTTGAAATGCCATCCCCAA
This sequence comes from Notamacropus eugenii, assembly GCF_028372415.1. Taxonomy (NCBI): domain Eukaryota; kingdom Metazoa; phylum Chordata; class Mammalia; order Diprotodontia; family Macropodidae; genus Notamacropus; species Notamacropus eugenii. Next base: position 543,291,679 of record NC_092872.1, on the reverse strand, counting down.
TACTGGGTGACACTGAGCAAGTCCCATAATCCCTTGGAGCCTCATATTCCTCATCTCTCTGGATCTGTGATTGCTCACAGATGACTGGTTTCTCATCTGCAAAATGAAATTAATCCTGCCTATAGTAGCTACCTCACAGAGTTGTTGTGAGCATTAAATGAGATAACCAAGAATTTATTAAGCACCTGCTACTAAGTATTGTAGATACACACCCCAAAGTGAAAGAGTCCCTGTCCTCAAAAAGCTTGTATTTTACCAGGGGAGATAACATGTACATGTACAGACATATACAAAATGGAAGTAAGGTGACTCTGCATGGGAGAGTACTAGCATCTGGGGTTCATGTAGCAGGGAGCACTTTAACTGAGTCTGAGGAATTCTGAGAGGCAAAGATAAAGCTGGAAGATGTTCACAGCAAAGGGGTGAAGTGTGGAGAAAAAACATTTAAGTGCCTGCTACATACCAAGCACTATACTAAGTGCTAGGTATACATAGAAAGGCAAAACACACTCCCTGCTCTCCAGGAGCTCCCACTCTGATGGGAAAGACAGCATGTAAACTATGGGAAAACAAGGTAAGTGTGAAGATAATCCAGAGAGGGAAGGCATGTCCTAGCATTAAGCAAGTTGGAGACAGGCTTCTTGTGGAAGATAGAGTTTTAACTTGAAGATGAAAGAATCAAGGGAGGCAAGGAGATGGAGATGAGAAGGAAGAGAATTCCAGGCATGAGGACAATCAGGGAAAATGCCTAGAGTCTGGAGGCCAATTTAACTAAACTGTAGAGTACATGAAAAGGGTTAGTAGGGAATAAACATGGAAGGGAAGGTGGGGCAGGGTTGGAGGCACATTGTGAAGGGCTTTAAATGCCAAACATTTAGGTTGCCATTTTATCCCACAGGTAATAAGGAGCCACCAAGGTTAAGTAGAGGAGTGACATAGTCAAACCTGGGCTGTAGGAAAATCACTGGCAGCTGTGTGGAGGATAGGCTGAAGTGATTGAGAGACTTGAAGGAAAACCATTTTGAAGACATTAGACAAGTGCAAGTGAGAGGGGTGAGGGCCTAAATTAGAGTAGAGGCTGTGTGGATGGAGAGAAGGGAGCTAATATGGGAGGTGTGTGTGGGTAGATTTGGCAAATAAGTAGAGGTGGGAGCTGAAGAATGTCAAGTCAAAGCTCTCCACCAATTCTGCAAATCTGGATGACTGGAAGGATAAGTAAAGGCTACTGGAAGTCTAAGTAAAGCACTTTGTTAATAATGACTGATTTATAGTGCTTTACATGTATTCTCATTTGATTCTCAGTTTCCTCTTGAAGTTAAACATGATCACCTCAGAGGGCAAAGCCATTCCCAAGCCTCCCCCTTTAAGGTTCTGGACCCTCCTGGCTTAAGAGTGATTATCAGTAATAACTGTTGCTGTTTCCCTCCCAGCTTGATTTAGTTATTCTTTCTTTGGCTCATTAAAGGAGCCATCCCCTGACTAGTTCTTAAACAGGCCTATTCACTGAATGGGAGCTACCTCACCCTAAGTGAGTACCTGAATAGACCTTGGCCTAAAGGTCTCAAGGTCTTCCTCTGCATCCTGGGTCATCTCCATTTACCCTGATGAATATCTGGTCACTGGATCCACATGGCTCATGAGGAGAAAATGAGGCTGCTGACCTTGTATGGTCCTCCCTCAAAACAAAGTCAAGTGCAAGTCATGTCACCATTTCTCTGATGTCATGGTCTTCAAAAATGAAGGAAGAACACAGACACAGACAGACATTTAATTCTCACAACACCTGTAATAACAGGTGCTTCACCATGTTACAGATTAGGAAACAGCACAAGAAGTAAAGTGTCACCTACGTATAACTAAAAAGTGTCTGAGGCAGGTTTCAAACTCAGGCTTTCTGACTCCAAGTCCAACACTACAGTATCACATGCTGTCTCCTAACTAAAATTCTGATTTAAGTCAGTCACTGACAAGAGTGATGGAAGAGATTGTAAGTTAATGAAATAACTTGGCTTTCCTGAAAATTCTTCACCAAATAAGCTATCAGATAATGTGTAGCTATGGAAAAAGGCCTACTATGCAGAATACATCCCCAACACCCCTTCCACCAACTGAAGACAAAGGTGAAGGGAGAGATTCTAGAAATTTGGCCTCTCTGAAAAAAAGAGCCCTACTGTGCGGAACACATGCTCGACACACCTTCCACCAACTGAAGACTCCTTAGATGAAAAAGTTCTCTAAAAAACCACTCCCTCAATTATATGAATTTTTACAGCTCAGTATCAGTTACAATAGTCAGTTCAACTTGAACTGTTTAATCTGAGAAGGGAGGGAGTAATTTTGAAGGCAAGGATATTTTTTTACTTGTTGATACGGCAGGTGAGTAAATATGATCTTTGGACAGCACAAGGGTCATCGCAAAATGGAGCAAACACTTCAGAGTATCACCAAGGCAATATTCACAGGACTGGTGGTGACTATGAATATGCCAGCATAGTTCTCAATCACAAAGTATAATAGACTCTATATAGAAGGCAGAAGAAAAACATTTTATTTAGACACCAGAAAGCTAAATTCCAGAACCAGAAAGCTAAATCTGTCATGGTGACCTAGAAGTTAATAAACATGATCACAGCAGGGGGGCAAAGTCATTCCCAAGCCTCCCCCCTTCTGCCAAGGCCGCCTCACAAGCAAACACTCATGAGCCTGAGCCTTGCCATGCCTGGCTGCCCCAGATCACCCTTACTTACTTCCTCTTGATTCTGCTCCACCCTTCGTGTTCCACCTATTCAGCAAGCTCCTCCCACTTAGGCTTCCCAGTGATTTAAGCAAGTTACATGGGCCTGTTAATGAATGAGAAGAATCTTTCCATTTAAATTGCTATTACAACTGGTTTTTTAGAATGGGTAGGTTTTTCCCTGGCTTGGCTATAACTCAGATATTTGAACTAGGACAGATTCCTCACCTTAAACTGAGGTCAAGGCTCTATGTTTTCTTTGGTGTAAACAGTGGCCTCCTGATATCCAAATGTCCAGAACACTGGATTTGAAGTTGTTGAGGTTTAGGGGTGCTGGAACCCCGAAATAGCAACATGCAGGTCCTACCCAAATGAATTCTACCCAAGCCTTCTTTTAGCCAAAGCAAAACCAAGTTTATCAAAACTCTACCATACTGGCCAGTCCCTCAAGGGATCTGAGCATTTATAATGCCAATGTAAACAGGCCAGATTGAATCTGAGCACTTTCATGGAAACCAGATGGATCTTATCTATAAAAATACTGTGGGAGGGATCTCGGGGTGGCCAAGTAGTCTGGGGTGACTAGAGGCGGGATCTATGGAGGATCTTGGTGGGAATGGGGCCTAGATAGGATCAAGGGTGGGAAGTAGCCAGAGGTGATCTGGAGTTAACAGAATGGAGGGAAACTGAGGTGTAGACCCAGATGAAAGGCCAGTTGATAGACAGTGCAAGTTCAAGGAGAGTTCAAGAGGGTTTCCAGAGCCTATACCCATGAAAATCAGTTCAGATCCCAACCCTGCTGCTTTTTTCCCTTTTTCCAACTGCTTAACAGATATCTCTACTTGAATATCTGACTGGCACTCCCCTCTCCTGATTGGACAGTGACCTAACCCCTTCAAGGGTCCAGAAGTGGAATGGGCTACCTTAAGAGTTGGTAGTTACCCCATCCTTGGAGTCTTCAAGCAGAGACTGGATTACTGTCAGATATGTCATGATAGAGATTCTTTCCATGTATGGGTTAGGCTAGATGACCAGTTAGATTCCTTCTGACTCCCAAATTATATGATTCTCCTGCCCCTCTATATCTCAGGATTAATAAGTAGAGGCTCTGACATTCTAGGGATTAAACATTTTTTCCAACATGCTTTTGGTAATGAGGTTTCTGAAACCTCAGTGTCACTCTGGTAGTTTTGCCTGTTTTGGGGAAATTGTTTTGTGGAAGTCAAGGTAGGGAAGTTTGGGGTTTTATTTTTTTTCTTGTTGTAAAATGTTTTTTAACCTCAAAATGTAACATGCAAAATTTATCAACAAAATGTTTTGAAACCTTCGTAGTCATGGTACATCTATTTTCTCATCCCAATAGCTGCTCAATAGATTTTGCCTTACTAAATCGTAAAAAGTTTGCCACCCTGTTTTGGGACAAGCTTTTTCTCTAGGGAGATATTGAATATATCCTTCAGAATCTTCTCAATCTCTTCATGTTCCAGAATCTTAAACTCCACCAAATCCATGTTTTCCTTGTAATTGAATTTTCTGTGAGTAAGAGTCCAGCCAACTAAACAGTAAACTCCATCTTCTGTTTGCAGAGAACAGAAAGACTGGCCTGTAAACACAGACTTAGGAGAAGTCTGAAGGAAGATATTTGTAGATTCAAATTCTTCTACTGTTCGTGGCTGGAGAGTAAAAGAGTAGATATGGCGTAATTCATCTTTTTCCAAGAGATCAGAGTTCTGAAATTCTGGGTTTGGAATGAATTGTTTCCGTCTTATTTGGTCCAAGTACCAGATTCCATTGTCTTCTTTCAAGCGGAAGATGCATGGAGTCTGAGGTTGATCCTTTCCAGAAACCAGTTCCATTGGCTGCCATATTTGATAAGACCTGCCAAACGCACCATCCACTATATAGGCTGTCTCACCTATTGTGACTTTTAGGAGCAGGTGAATCATAGGGCTATACCGCTTCCTTAAGGTGCTGTAAACATCTCCCCCTAAAATTGTAGTTTCATAGCCCATTGTGGTCAAGACCCAAAAGAGAAGGTGATTAACTTCTAGACACCACCCACCCCTCTTCCTCCTCACAATCTTGTCATACGCAGCCTCTAAGCTCAGGTCTAGGGATATTCCACAATGAATGTCCAAGTTCTCAAAAGGTATAGCTTGGACACTGTGTTGCATCACTTCAGTTAAAGTCTCCAAATCCAGTTTCTCACTGGAATGATTATAATGGATCCTTGCAAAGTATTCTCTGATGTCCATGTTCCCTGTAACAAAGTAACACAGTCTCAGTTGATAGAATACTGCGAGGGTAGCACCAGGTGGTAGAGACTTTGATAGCCAGTTTAAGAAATGTGAGCCTTACTCAGCAGACAATAAGTAGCCAACAGTAGACCTTGAGCAGGAGAATGAGAGGATCAGATTTATGCATGAAGAAGATTCATTTGGCAGTACTGTGAAATTAGATTAGATATATGTATTGATAATGTATTTTTGCTTATTGTTAATGTAATTTTGGTTCTTAATAAGAAGATCTTTCCCATCCATTAGTAGGCCCATGTGACCTGTCTGGGTCACATGGAAGTCTGAGTCACATGAAGCCTGTGATGGGAGGAACTTGCTGAATGGGTGGAAGAGGAAGAGTCAGAGCTAGAGCAGAGCTGAGAGGAAAGTGGTCAGGGGTCTAGTCAGAGCTAATAAGGATGCAGGCAAGCAGACAGCTGGGGAGTGTGAGTGAAAGAGATTGTGATGTTGTTTAAGAGGGCCTGCTTGTGATTTGTTTAATGAAGCTGGTTTGTGAGAAGCCTAGCAGGGAGCAGGCGTGGGGATGGTGTTGTCCTCGACATTGTTATCGTGTATAGACTTTTGTTACTATGATGATTTGGCTTTATGAATAAATGTTTTGGTTCTGTTTTCCAAGTGAAGAGTGTGTTGTATTTCACTATTTAGAATTGAGCTGGGACATTCATGGCCACCATAGGCACTATGAATATCACACTGGCGCTACAATAGAGTCAGGAGGGTGGAATGGAGATAGCTTTAGCTATTGCAGCAACCTAAATGAGTGGTAGTAGGAATCCATGTTCGTATGGTGGTAATAGAGATGATGCCATTTGTAATCTTCCTTAATGCCCATGCTTTCCCACTGTGATTATGTCCAATCTATACTGACTATATCTACTTCATATATAGTTATTTGCATATTATCTCCTCCATTAGCCTGTGAACTCCTTGAGAGCAGGGGCATGGTTTTTTGGTTTGGTTTGGCTTCCTTTCTTTATATCCCCAGGACTTAGAACATCACCTGGCATGGGAAAGGTGCTTCTTAATAAATATTGACTGACTTCACTTGACATGTTGGATGAAGGAGATACCGAAAAGGTAGAACTGCCAGGACTTGGTAACTGACTAGACATGAGAAGGCAAGGAGAGAGAGAGAAGAATCCAACATGGGATACTGGGTGAGTGCTGCTGCCATTAACAAAAGGTGAAACCAGAAGGAAGAGTAGGCTTGGCTTTGGACATTTTGATTTTGAAGTATCATTGAGGTTTCCAGACACAGAGAGCCAGAAGACACTGGTCTAAAGCTTGACAGGGCCAGAGGATGTAGACTTAGTAGATATTTCCATAAAATTAGGAGTTGCATCTATAGAAGTGAATGAGAAAAGAATTAAGACCGAAGAAAAGAGGAATAAAGATAGAAGCTTGGGAAACACTCACTTTAAGGGAAGAATTTGAGAAGTTAATAAAGGAGATAGTAAAGAAGCAATTATAAAAGAAAAGAGGAGACCCAAAAGTTTAGTCTCTAAGACTAAGGCTCTTAACCTCAGGCTCCATGGAACCTCAAGAGGTCCGTGGATATATTTCAGAGGGTTCATGAACTTGGATAGGAAAAATGTTTTGATAACTGCATTTTAACATACTTGGTTTCCTTTGTAACCACATGAATTTTATTTTATGCATTTAAAACATTATTTGAAGAAACAGTCCATAGGCTCCTTCAGATTGCCAAAGGAATCCATGACACAAAAAAAGTTAAGAACTCCAGCTCTAAGCAAAAGCACGAAAGAAAAACCCATAGGATATGGGGATAGTTAATAGTGTCAAATGCTGTAGAGTTCAAGAAGGATGAGGGCTGAAGCAAAGGACACTGTTTTGGCAACCAGGTTGTTGGCAATGATTGGCAAAGCAGTTTTAGTGGAATTGAGGGAGCAAAAAGTCAAATTTCAAGGGGAAAGAGCCAGAAGGAAGAGAAAAGGACATTGGACTTAAACACAATTATGGATACTAATCCAGTTATGGATATAAATGTCTTTTTTCAGAATTTTGAACATGAAAGGTAGAAAAAAATTATCTAGTATTTGAATATGGAAAATGAATCTATGTAAATCTCAATCCCAAAGCAGTGATTGGCAATGAACTAGCATTTTGTTTTGGCCATGGCATCTCCTAAATACTGGTGATTAAAGCATGGAAGGACTTTAATCTTCTTTGGCAGAGGGCATATCCACAGTAATAAACTAAAATCTTGTTAAACACAGAAGTAATTACAATGCTGTTTATAATTAAATCATTTTCTTTTTGTAATAGACAAGTTATAATTAAGTGAAACATCCTAAGATCATAGAATTTGTTCAGTTGTTTTTCAGTCATATCTGACTTTGTGACCCTGTTTGGAGTTTTCTTGGCAAAGAGACTGAAGTGGTTTGCCATTTCCTTCTTCAGCTCATTTTACAGATGAGGAAACTGAGACAAGCAATGTTAAGTGACTTGCCTAGAGTCACATAGCTAGTAAGTATCTCAGGTCAGATTTGAACTCAAGAAGTTGAGTCTTCCTGACTTCAGGGCCAGCACTCTATCCACTGTATCATCAATCACAGATTTAAAACAAACCTTAGTGGCCTCTCATTTTACCAATAACTGAGTCCCAGTTTTTGCTCAAATTCACACTATGGCAGGGCCAAGATTCAAACCCAGGTCCAAGTATGAGATTCAAACCAGGTGCTGACCTAAATCCAGCATTTTCCACTTTTCTGCTCTGCATATATGATAGATTTCAATGACCTTAGATGGGGGAAAAAGTTACATATTTATTTTCACTAAATTCTAAAATTTGTATGTTCCTTCAAGAATGAATATAGGCAACAAAATGTGATTCCAAAAGAGGATCCATGAACTTCACCAGACTACCAAAAGGGTCTGTGACACTGGACTAGGAATAAAATGAGTTAGACCAGTTCAGAACACAACCAAAATACCGCATACTCAAAGGTGCTTAATCTAGGATCCATCAGCATTTTTAAAAATATATTCTAACTATATTTCAATATAATTTATTTCTTTTATGACCCTATGTATCTTATTTTGTCCCTAAAAGCACTACCTTGAGAAAGGGGGTCATAGGCTTCACCAAACTCCTGGTCTGCTGTCATAAAAAGAGGTAAGAATCCCTGATCTACTTGGTGGGTGGGCACTCTCAGAACAGCAAACAAGCTGGGCAAGTGACAAGGTGGGAGCTAGAGAGAAACATGGAGCACATTAACAGTCTAATGCAGCCAGCCTTGTAAGCTAATAACTGAAGTTGGTATAGGTCAAACCTCCCAAAGACTCCTGGGAAACCCAGTCTCACTTAGAGTCAGCCTAATAGAGACAACAGATGAACTTGGTGTTCTCAGTCTTCCTGATTTCCACCCAAGACAGAAGGAAATGTTCTGAAACAGTCCAGTGACATAAAGAGAACAACAATTTCAGGGATAGCTGGTGAAAAGAACACTTACAGCAATGAGGAACTTCCTGTGGGCAGGCGCTGGGGGATACCTAAAGCAGCCGCAGGGCTGAGAAGATGAGTTCCTGCAGTCACACCAGCTAAGTCAGGCAAGGGCTAACCAGGGTTTCTTCCCAGGCTGAATGAGCAGATAGCCAGGCACTTACAGGCCTCCAGACCCAACTCCAAGGCCAGTTAATGCGGAGCCTCCACCTTCTTCCCTGATCTCCATAGACTCTTGGTTCTCATTGGCTCTGGGGACAACTTATTTCTAGGACCAGTTTCCTTCCACACCCTCAGGTTTCTGGGACATGTAGTCTTAGACTTTCGCTAACCTCTTTCAGTTTTTGTTTCTGTTCAATAAGGCTAAGCACCTATTCATTGGCTGGTCTGCCCTCTACAGGAGGAAGAGAATACGACCCCAGCTCTTTCCCCCAAAGAGTAACCTTCTAGTGGAGGAGGTGAGGCTCCTCCACACAGAGCAAGTAGGGATTACAACATAGCACAAAATCAAGAAACCAAATTGTGATTTTGATCACGAAATCATTCATTTAGAGCTGGAAGGAACTTTAGATGCCACCTAGGCCAACCCCTTTGTTGTACAGATGAGGACGAGAAAGTTTAAATGATTTTTCCCAAGTCATACACAAGATCAAAAGTTACAGTCAATTTCTGAACTCAGGTCACCTGCTTCCAAATTCCATATGTGTGTTTCTACTGCCTATTTTGGTTCCACTCTAAAATTTTATATCTCCCTCTCTTCACAACTGTCTCTGATGTGGATAGACACAGTGCCCTAAGAGTTAAAATAATACTGATTGACTTTGTGAAGCTCTTGGTGCCCTAAAGTCTCCCCTTGCTACAAAACTTTCCCTTATCCTGGACCATAGAATTCCTTGTCCCCACCCCTCATCCTGGGGAATGGGATTTCCTTATCTTGTAATATTCATAATCCTCACCCTGTGCCTTTATCTTGCAAGACTTACCCTAGATCTCCAACCCAAGGAAACCCCAAAATCATCTTATATAAGTCTGGTTCTTTTCCTATACCACTGCCTTTGTTTGGCTCTTTGCTAAATCTCAGGCCCACTACTTTTGCGTCAATAAAGCTCCCAATGTCTACAGAGAAGGTCTAAGTGAATTCATTCACATTTTGAACCAGCTCTCCCATCTCTCTCTTCAGCATAATGGTGCCAAAACTCAAGAGTCCAAATATTACTTGAACCCCTATGATCTCCTAGCTACTGGAATAAGAGGCCCTTTTCTTTGTTCCCTACCCCAGACCTTTCTGATCCCACTGTCTCCCTAGCAGGGAGACCCCCACAGTGCCCAGACGCTGCCAGCAGGCTCTGTAGCTCCACTGACTTCTGGGCAGTCAGTCAGGCTGTGCACCCTCATTTAAGGGGACACCCTTGCTCTGGGTTGGTCTCATTTTTTCTCCCCTCTTCCTGGGATACTGGGAAAAGTGTGGAGAGGCTGTTTGGAGACTATTGGGAGGGGAATTCAGGGAGGAGACCTTAGGAGAAAACTACTAGTGTTCCATTGTAACACAGACTGTCCTCAAAATAATCTAGTGTCCACCTGAAAGTTTGGTTAAGAAAAAGGCAACAGGCTAAATGCATACAGTTTATTCCCTGCAAGCTACAATTATTTGATCATGAAGCTAGAATGAAATTCTGACTAAAACAAGAATGACCAGGCTTAAATCTGTTTAGGACAATCCAAGGTGGTCTGTGTCCTTCAGATTTATGGTCTCCATGAGTGATTAACTAGACCATGAGAAAAGAATTTCTTAATGCTTAGGTTGTAAATACAATAAGATAACAGAGTTGACAAAGTTTCAATTGAAATTGCAGTCCAGGATATCTGTGTTTTCTTTACCATTAACATGCCATAACATAGTATATGTCCACAAAATATTAAGATATGGAAAAGGTCCCATTATTCAAGATAGTGTCTTGGGTTAAGGGTCTCATAAGCAATGCTAAGTCAGCCCCATCTGGCTTCGTTGACATAGGAAGAGGTATTCTCTGAATTTACTTCAGAGAACAAAGAGACTTTTAGGTCCAGGCTCTTCTTAATTCAAACTCTGGGTCTTATTAAAGTCCAAAATTTATATTAAATGATTATCACTAGAAAAGTAATTTGTGAAGGGGGTTTCTAAACAAAGCAAGCTTAGTAAGAAATTTGGTCTCCAAAACTTAAAGAAAAGGCACCTCACTCTCCTTGAGCAGACTTTATACCCTGTATTGTTCCACCTGCACATTGGTTTACCCTGTGTTGTTCCTTCCCCTCCCCTGTGGGACATTGTAGGAAGTGGGTAGGTGAGCCTCTCTGTGCCTAGTTTTCCTTTGGGGTCCCTGCACCCTGGTTTCAGGGTCTCTGTGCCCTGTGGGCCTCTGTGCCTGGTTTTCTTTGGGCATCCCTGCACCCTGGTTTCAGGGTCTCTGTGCCCTGTGGGCCTTTGTACCTGGTTTTCTTTGGGGGTCCCTGCACCTCGGTTTCATAGTCTCTGTGCTTTTGTGGGCCTCTGTGCCTGGTTTTCTTTGAAGGTCTCTGCATCCCAATTTCATGGTCTCTGTGGCCTGTGTTGTTCCCCTCCCCTGGTGGACTTTGCGAGAGGTGGGTTGGTGGACCTCTGAGTCTGAAAAAAATGCCTAGATATCTAGTAAACCCTCCCTCTCTCTCTCCCTAGCTTTTTCTTTCCCTCCCTGAGGGATATACATTTTCTAGTCTTCTAAGTCTCAAAGAGACAAGGAACTACAGCTCCTCTCCAGCCAAGACTGGAAGGCTCTGGGCCCAGAGGTTGGAGGCCATGGACCTGGGCACACCTTCCAAAGCCCTATCTGGAAGGGAAAGTCCAATTCCTTCATTTCTCTCATCGCTAGGGAACTGGGAAAACTGCAGGTTGTCCCCTCCGCACCCCAATACTCCCTGTCCCCATGCCCATGCCTATAGGATCACCCTTCTCTCCTGGCCCGCTGGTCACCAGATCCTTTCAGTTGGACTCAGCAGGACTTCTCTGAGAGTTCCCCCAGGTTAGGAAAAACATGAATTTATGGATAATAATCTTTTCTTTTAAAGTGCTAAGAGTATTGGGCCTTAGAAATTAAAATATTACCACTAGTGCTTATGAATCCAGATTTGATTTGATCATTCAACTAAGTTATGTCACTTGATTGGTAATGAATTGATTCTGTTTCAAGTTTTAAATACATCCTTGTGGTATGGTTATATTTCTGAATTTTCGTATGTTGTGTAATTTGGTATTACCTATGTTGTTAGAAAAGCAATTTCTCTTATAATCTAGATGTTATTAGATTAAGAATTGTACTATCAGATTATGAGGTTGCTAACTAAAACAAGAATTTTTGTAGCCATCTAGTCATAAATTCTTATCAAGTCTGTATAGTCTTCTGTGTAGCAGAATTCCTACTGAGCAGTCATGGAGTTCCTAAAGAAGGAACTTATTTTGGTGAGAATTTCAAAATATATAGAAGTTATCTCTAACAATTAGCTTTTGCACTAGGACAAATTTAAAATTTGAGATGTGAATCCTGGTAAATTTTTAATTAGTGAAACTTACCATCTGAGGTAAAAGCTCTTGGGACTATTTTGAGTTATCTGATGAATTATAAAAATCCATCAATAGTCAATCAATAATCCACCATCTGAGAGAAATGCCACAAGCTACTCAGAGAAAATGTGACCCATACAGGTGGAGATCTTCCTCTGGAACAGCTGAGAGGACAATTCTAGCCTCTGCCTACGACCGGATCCTCCTAGCCCCGTTTCCCTATTGTGTTCCTTTGAAAAGAAATGTTTCCCACCTTCCTGAGACTGGCTATGAGGTAGAATTGATAACTATATGTTTTCAGAACTGATGCTTTATCTAGTCATGTCCTTGCTTTTTCTTTTTTATGGCAAATTTCTGTAATCAAAGCAAGTGGTCAGTCTGAATGGGTAGTTATGCTATACTTCTATGGGTAAATCAATACTCCTGCATAGCCATGTGGAAGAGAACATTCTTTCTGAATGATATGGAAATAGTTAGACAAAGTGAAAAGTAGTTCTGAAAATACTTTTGAAGGTACAAACACAATGTTCAATCATTTTCCCATAAGATTGAGATACATCTGTAATACTAGATTAAAGTGTGTGTTGAAGATCGGGGCTATTCAGCCTAAGATTATATTCCTTTTTATGTTAAACAGCTTACTAAATGGGTATTTGGCCTACCATCTGCCTGCTACTAGATCTATGTTTGTATGGAACAAGGTCATTAAATGTTTCAAAATGATGTTAAAATAATTAAGTATTGGTATAACTGATTGAGGGACCTACCTACTATTATTGAAACCAAACCAGAAACATCTTCAGTTTGAGGAAAAGCATTTCAGTGCAATTTTCTTAGGAGGAGGTAATATGGAATATTTTTGTATTAATGGAAAAGTCAACCTCATTCAAAGTTTGTTACTATTGTGGAATTAATACCTGTTTATATTGTGTGTCCTATGTTCTTTGCTTCAAACATGTTTTATTATAAGCAATTTATTGATATGCACTCTTTTGGAATTAATTACTTATGGATCCTCCCAAGTCTTTTATGATAACTGAAGTAAATGTCAGTCTCTTATAAGTAAATCTGTGTAACTATTAAGCTCAAGAGTAGAAGGCTTCTACCTGCAAAGTGTTGCTACTTATATTTACATATGATGAGTTGGATCCTCAATACCATCTGATCCTCCAAAAGGAATTGGAATCAGAGTGAAAACTTATGTCAAAAGTGAATGATATCACAGGACTCTTAGTTTCTTTCTTAGTTTTTTCCTTTTTTCTGATATCACTTTTATTGCTCCTTCTATTTGGCACCTGCATATTGAACTTGTTTGTCAGATTTGTGTCTCCTAGACCATGCTGTCATGCAACAAGGATATCTGTTCTACACTCTCCTCATCCCCTCCCCCCACCAATGTTGCTTCAGCCTCATTTTACTCTTCTCCCCAACCCTACTCAGACAGAGACAGTGCCTTTGTGTCTCTCTCAAAAGCATTTGAGTGGATGGTGAGGCAGACAGAGAAGCAAGCAGGAGGCAGAATGTAGGGCTTGACTAGCCAGAAAAGAGTATGCCTTGAAGCCCCTCACCTCGGAGACTTGCCTGTGTGCTTTCTAGTTATGCTGTGTTCTGGACCCCACCTTGAACCACTTCTGTTTCTAGCCCACTGATTCCCACCCTGTACCAAGGGTTAGACCTGCTTCCTTGGGACTGGAAGTCTAATGCCTTAATTCAAATAGGGGACTCTGTGGGGCAAGGCAGAGTACATGATTGCTGGGTATGTCACCATCATGCCCAGGATACTAACTTACTCCCCGTAGCTCTTCCCCTATTTCCTGAAGATACTGAGTGGAATTTTTCCTTTGAGCACTCAAAGGATGTTACAGGCAGCTTCTTAGATGTAAGATATCCACTCCAGCCTGATATCTCTGCTTACCTCCTCCTGCGGGGTTGTGGTTTCTCTCCCTTCTTTCCTATCATTGTGACCCCATTATTGGTCATTTTACTCACTCATACATAGTTGGTCTGTGCTTGTTTAAACTTCTGGTTTACTTTGTGTCTTCTCACTCACAGCAACTTTTAGAGTACTAACCCCTGCCCTTGATGTCACCAAAGGGATTGCCTCTCTCCACCCTAGACTCAGTTGGCACTGCATTCTACCCCACACACGGATCTTCCCCCCCACCCAACATATTCTGGCCCCTGAAGTAGACTCTTCATCCCTTGTTCAGCAGGAAGCAGCTACTGAAGACAATGACCTTCACTGCTTTTCCCCGAAAGAATTCTCCTACCTGGTGGTTGAGTGGGGAAATGATGTGGATTAGAAACAGTGCCCTAAGAGTTAAAATAATATTGCCTTTGTGAAGCCCTTGGTGCCCTAAAGTCTCCCCTTACCACAACTTCCCCTTATCCTGGACCAGAAGATTCCCTGTCCCCATTCCTCATCCTGGGGAATGGGATTCACTTATCTTGTGTCATTCATAGTCCTCACCCCGTGCCTTTATTTTACAAGACTTACCCTAGACCTCTAACCCCCACAAGGAAACCCCAAAATCATCCTATGTAAGTCTGGTTCTTTTCCTATATCACTGCCTTTCTTTAGCTCCTTGCTAAATCTCAGGCCTGCTGCTTTTGCATCAGTAAAGCTCCCAGTGGCTACAGAGAAGGTCTAAGTGAATTCATTCACATTTTGAACCAGCTCTCCCATCTCTCTCTTCAACATCTCTATGGAATAAATAGATAAGGATAAAGTACAGTGAGAGAACAGAACTGGAAGAAATCAGTAAGGGCAGAAGAATGTTTCATGGAAGAGATTGTGCTTATAAGTCTAGAATCCCAGGATTCTTTGGAAAATCTGTTTCCAATGAACTCTCAGTAAACCAAACATAAATCATAAATGAACCACAGACAAGATCTGACCAGAAAGGAAAGGAAGGAAGAATGAATATCACTGAGCTAGTGAATGAGTTAGGAGGCAGCTAGATGGCTCAGTATGTAGAATGCTGGCCCTGGAGTCCAGAAGACCTGAGCTCCAGTGGGGCCTTAGAAACTTAGTAGCTGTGTGACCCTGGGAGAACCACTAGACTTCTATTTGCTTTAATCCACTGGAGAAAGAAATGGCAAGTCATTTTACTATCTTTGCCAAGAAAACTCCCTGATCTTGGATGGGGTCAGGGTGACTGAAATACAAGTGAATGAGTAGATGAATGAATTACAAAGTGACTTAAGCAATTATGCACCACACATTGTGTTGCTCTTGTACTAACCAAATGAGGCAATACTTACCCTCAAGGAGGCTATATTATAATAAGAACAAACAACACAAGGTGAAAAGTGGGAAAGAAGAGGGGAGGGTGTCAATGCAGAGGTATAGTGGTGGCCAAGAAATATGGACCAGGCTAGATTAAGAATAAATTTGCCAGCCAGAACTCAGGTCCCCAAGGGCAGGCGTTCCTCTGATGGGAGCAGAAGACCAAGGTACAAGTAGCATGACTTGGAGATGGCAGGGAAATGAAAAGAAAACCACCCTCCCCTCCACCCCAACAATAATGTAACCTGATTTAGACTAATTGTAGATCCTGTTGCTGAACATCTAATATTTAGATCCTTCAGAGTTGTTGATATTAGACAAGTGTGGGAAAGGCACTAGGCCAGGAAATATGGTATCCCAGTGTCCAAAAGTAAAGTCCAGTATATATGAATTAACTACACCAGTAGAGGACTTAAATCAAACCCTCTGAATGGTACCCATGTTGGTGAGGAGGCAGGGTTCATATAAGGGAGAGTTTGTGCAGGGACACATTTAGAAGCCACTCTCAGACAGTTTGTTATTCAGCGGTATCCAACTCTTTGTGATCCTGTTTGGGGTTTTCTGGGCAAAGATACTGAAGTGGTTTGCCATTTTTTTAAAATAGCTCTTTTTAAAACAAGGTTAAATGACTTTCTCAGGGTCACACAGCTCATAAATGTTTGAGGTCAAACTTGAACTCAGTCTTCCTGACTCTAGGTCCAACACTCTATCCTCTGCACCACGTAGCTGCCCCATAGGCAGTATACCCAACAACTAACTATTTGTGACCTATTTCTGTGAATGATTTTAGTTCTCTGAAGGATATCATTGCGATGTAATCACCTACATTAATAAGAAGGTTGCTTCAGAATTCCATTTTGGTGATTACGTGAGGTTTTTTTTTTATTCCTTCTTTTAATATCCCTATCTCCTAAAACAATGCCTTGTACGTGAGAGATGTTTAATAAATGCTTGTTGGATAGATAAACCTGCAGACTTCTGATATATACATCCATTCCCCCCTAATTCACACTCATTCTAGGACCTTCTTTCCTGGTCAGAGGAATAAAGTGTCTGGATCCCTGGATTGGGTACCTAGATTTGAATCCAGGCCCTGCTACCACCTGTGTGACCTTGAAGAAGCTACTTTCCCTTTGGGGGTTACAAAAAAAAAAAAGATCATTGAACCAGATGATCTAAGATCATTGAACCAGATAATCTCTAAGGTCCCTTCCAGTTCTAAATCCTATAGATCCCTATGATTCCTTGTGGTTAAGTATGTTTGCATGTTTTCTGGGCAGACCTCAAAGCATTAACATTAGTAAAATAATAAAGAAATGGAAGTAAAGAAATAAAGAAATGGATGGCAATTCAGGATTAGGTCATTGCCACCAGAAGCTACAAAAGGGTTATTTTTAAGAGATTTGAACTTAATGATAGATAAGAAAAAGTAAATACTATGTAACACAATCCTATTCATTGGATTGAACACCCAGGAAACTCCTAGCAAGATGCAACCTGATGTCAAGCAGACAGCAAATGGTTATACTACAAACATAAAATGTCAGCTATCCTTGAGCATTCCACAACAACAATACTGAAATGGGACCATTATCCCATACAGAGCTGTTTCCCACAATAGAGAGAACATTCGTCCATTAAAATTTAAGAATAATGTTTTTAGGAGATGTCATAATACCGTAAACTCAGTCTCCAAACTACAATGGAATGAAGGCCTTTCAAAAAATAAAGACTTATCAAAAGAAATCAAAACCATTTGGGGACCTGGGTAAGGTATGTGTTGGACCTCATTTGGGGTTTTCTTGCCTGGAGTCACATAGCCAGTAAGTTTCTGAGGCCAGATTTGAGCTCACAAAGATGACTGACTCCAGGCCCAGGCACCCTTATTCACTTTGCCGCCTAGCTTCTTCTAAGCTGTGTACCTCAGTAGTATATATTGCCTGCTATGCTCCAGGCAACCAAAGAATCAACAAACATTTAGTAAGCGCTTGCTATAAGGCAGTCATTGCTAAGCACTGAGAATACCAAAATATCAAAAAAAAAAAAAAAAGTCTTGCCTTCTAGCTTATATTCTAGTGAAAGAGAAAACATTCCTAACATAGCCCCCTTCCCATCTTCCCATGGACACTGTATTCCAGGGACATTAACCTCCTTGATGATTTTCCCACAAGATATTCCATCTCCTGCCTGGGCATTTTCACTCCATGTCTTCATTCTCAGTTCTGCCTCCTAACATCATTGGCTTCTTTCAAGTCCCAGCTAAAATTCTACTTCCTAAGGAAGTTTTTCCAGATCATTCTTAATTCTAGTGCCTTCCTTTTGTTTATTATTTCCAATTTCTCCCATCCATAGATTGTTTATACATAGTTGTTTGCATTCTTTCTCCCCCTTTACACTGAGCTTTTAAAGAACAAGGAATTGTTTTTTGCCTTTCTTTGTCTCCAGCCCTAGAAAGATGGTGCCTGACATATAGTAGGTACTTCATAAATGTTTACTGCCTGCCTGACTAAATAATGAACAGCTAAAATCACAGAATCAGAGAGATAAAACTGGAGCAGACTAGTTGAATGTTTGAAAGTCCTCTATTTCATTAAATGATCATTTTTTTCCCCTGAGGTATTATACTCAGTTTTGCTGGGTAGGTGATTCTTGGTTTTAATCCTATTCCTTTGACTTCTGGAATATTATATTCCAAGCCCTTTGATCCCTCAATGTAGAAGCACCTAGATCTTGTGTTATCCTGATTGTATTTCCACAATACTTGAATTGTTTCTTTCTTCCACCTCTCTTATTTGAATTTCAAAATCCTTTTTGAGCTCTTCCATGGCCTGAGACCATTGCATATTTTTTGGAGGTTTTAGATGCAGAAGCCTTGACTTTTATATCTTCCTCTATTGGCATGCTTTGTTCTTCCTCATCCAAAAGGAAGAAAATACCTGTTCACCAAGAAAGTTACCTTCTATAGTCTTATTTTTTTCCCTTTTTTGAGCATTTTCCCAGCCTGTTACTTGACTTTTGAGTCCTTTTTCAAGTGGAGGGTATACTTTAAGAACTTGAAAGTTCTCAGTTCCTCCAAGGTGGCACAATTAAGGGAGAGGAGTTTATTCCTCTGCTGGCCTGTGCTCTGGTCTGGAAGCAACCACAAACTTTTCTGCCCAGGATCTGCAAGTAGGGTTCTCTCTCCAGAGCCTCCACCAGCTCCACCACACCAGCACTCTTCCTCACCACAGGGCTGCCACTCATGGCTGAGACCCGAATCAGCCACTTGATTCCCCCAGGGTCTTTAGACTGAGGGCTCCAAAAATGAACACTGTGCCACAGTGACTGCTGCCACCCTGGACCCAGGTCTAGGGCCAGACCCTGCTCCCTTCTTACCCAGGTGAAAGAGCTTTCTCACTGACCTTTGAAGCTGCCTTTGGCATTTGTGGGTTGAGAAATCTGGGAACTGCAGCTGCTACCTGGGATTCCACACCCTGAAGCCTGCTCCAGTCCTGTCCCTGCCATGCTGTGTGGCTAAGGCTGGGCTGCTCTCTGCTCTGAGCCCAGACCTTTCCTGTTGGCCTTCCTTTTGGCTGCCTTGGGCTGGAAATCTCTTTCACTCTGTCATTTTGTGACTTGTGCTGCTCTAGAATTTGTTTAGAGTCATTTTTTACATGTATTTTGTGGGCTGTGAGGGAAGAGCTACAGCAGGTCTGTCCTTCTACACTGCCATCTTGGCTCCTCCTAGCCTGACCTCTTGATACCAAATTCAACTGTACCAAAATGGTAGCCTAAATTGAGAAAACCTAAGGCTTATAAAAACAAACTCTTATTTTCTATGCTGGACACTCACCGGAAATTTAGTCATACCCTAATTGGGATTTTATGTATAACCAGAGCCCCAAAGTCACATGCCTAAGTGAGAGGCAGGACAGAATTGATAAAAGTGATAGAAGAGAATAGCTGTACTTCTTTTGGCCTACCTCTGTTAGAGAGAGAAGATTCATAATATCAGCCTTTCTTCAGGTTTCTAAAAGGAGAGAAACACTCTGGGAAGAAATTAAGATAACGGGAAATGACAATCTCTATCATGTCACTATTCACATCTTGCTACACTGAGACTAGGGAATTTTCCCTTCAATTTCCCTTTAATCTGTATTGTCTGATATATGTTCTTATATGTTATCTTTCTTGATTTCTGTTTTGATATCTACTTAGATAAATGGATTACTATTTGCTATATGTGTTCATTATGAGACTGATATTTGGTGGAAAGGGAGTCAAGCCTTGAATATAAAGCTTGGGGCCCTCTTTTTCTACATTAATGAATAGTAATCAGAAATGCAGCTTGAAATCTTATAGTTACTTTCCCTAGACTAACAACATTTAAAGGTGCAGGTAGATATAATTCTAGCCCAGTAAGCCCTCTCTCTAAGGAGAGCAGAGTGGCCAGCCTCTGGTCCCAGACTCTTTAATTAAAGTCTCCCTTGGAGAAGGATTCTAGAGAAATCTCTCCTTGGCTCTCTACAAGCTGCTTTGAGCCAACCACATTATATGTGGGAGTTTTGTCTCACAGATTAAACTGTTACCTCCTGAAAGGCAAGACTGGTGTCTAACAATCATTCTTATGTTCTTCACAGAACCTGCTGTAGGACTATGTATACAATGGGTGATCAGCAAGTAGATACTGAATGAATGAGTTAGTGAGAAGATTATTTATATTATGCATGGATTCTTCACTTTGCCAAAAGAGTCCTTCAAGGTAGTCTAGGGACATTTTAGTTGGATTTAGTATATATCTGCCTAAGGTAAAATTCACCTGCTTTGTAATAGCAGTATCAAATTAAAGTGTGATAATACCTCCAATAACCAGTCCTCTGAGAGTAAACTACCATTATAATTATGCCAACCTCTGCCCCACTGACACTACAGAGAGATCTGTATGGAATGGGCTTTTAGGATATTACTGTCAGAAATATTTCTTACTCTGATCTATTTATCTTGATTAAAGCAAAACTTAGAATTTTTTTTTTTCAGAAGTCTTTGCAGGGTTCCCTCCCTGTGTGCTAGGACAGTTTTACCTCTGGTAATAAAGTTTATAACCACATGCTCTCATACTTACCTACTTTGTTACTCAAATCATTACCCTATAGGTGTTTCCTTAAACTGAATTTTTAAAAAATTATAATAGTATGGAATGTCTCTTCTGTGAGACATTGAATTTATCCTTCAGGGATTTCTCTGTATTTTTATCCTTTACAGTCTTAAATTCTACTAAGCTATGTTTTGGTTGTGTAAACCTTGTGTCAGAGACTTCCTCCTGATATGAAAGGCCCAGGTCATTTTAGTGTGACTTTCATATCTTTGATTCATTCTTTGGCATTCAGAAGGAAAGTAGAGATTAAATCCTTCAAAGTCTAATTTATTTGCACTCCTAGATGGCACTTGTAAATGTTAATGTATGGCACTAACCCTAAGAGAGACCATCTGCTACTCTCACAAACATGCAGGCTCTCAAGGCATCAAACATGTAAATGAGTTTATTTTCACAAGAAATAGTACAAAAAGGGCTCACGTATAAGCCAGTAAAAAGATGCCTTTTCTCCATTTTTGTGGCATACCACCCAAAGCCTATATGCCCAACCAAGTCTACCAAAGCCCAGTAGAGAACTGCACTATCCCTGTAAATCATAGTATTTGTGCTGGATGACACCTGTTGCCCAAAAGATGATGCCAGCTCTTCAGCAGTTGAACCAAGGAAGACATTAATAGTGTGGCAGATCCTCATATTCAGGGTCAGAATATTTCTGGGCTATTTTTCTTTCTATTCTATAACACCAAGTCTCATACCTTCCATCTTAAAGGTGTGGAGCATTTGCCTGCTCAAAAGACTATCCTCTCTTTCCTACTTTTGAGGCAAGTTTCTTCTGCCTTACTTAGCATCTCTTCCTAGGGCTTGAGGATTAGAGGTTCTCCTCTATGCCTTCTTCTTGCTTGCTATTCTAGTCATCATTTCTCCCAGGGTCCATTGAACTGAGCCATTCATGATCACCACCACCATCATCATCATAGTTAAAATTTATATAGTGCCTACAATGTGCCAGGAACTTTACTAAGCACTTTACAAATATTAACCATTTGATTCTCACACCAATCCTAGGAACCAGTTGCTATTATTAACCCCATTTTATAGAAAATAATCATAATCAATTGTTGTTGTTGTTGTGTTCGTCCTTCATTGCCAAAGAAGACCATGCAATCAGAGAAATGATGACATGACTTGCACTTGACTTTGTTTTGAGTGAGGGAGGGCTGTGCAGGTCACCAACCTCACTTCTCCTCCAGAGCCATCTGAATCCAGTGAGCAGATATTCATCAGGATGACTAGAGATGACTCAGTATGCATTGGGAAGCCTTGGCCCCTTTAGACCAAGGTCTGTTCGGGTACTCACTTAGGGTGAGGTACCGTCCATTCATTGAATATGCCTGTTTAAGAAGTAGTCGGGGATGGCCCCTTTAATGAGGTAAAGAAAAAATCATAATCAAATAAACATTCATTAAGTGCCTACTATATTTCAGGAACTGTGCTAAGCACTGGGGATAAGGAAAAAAAAGCAAAATACGGCAGCTGCTCTCAATGAGGTTACAAATCTAATGAGAGAGGGAGACAACATGCAAACAAATACATACAAAGCAAGTTATGTACAAGATAAATAGTAAGTAATTAAAGAAGAGAAAACATTGGAATTAAGAAGGATTAGGTGTAGAAGGTGAGATTTAGTTGGGACCTAAAGGAAGCCAAGGAGGTGAGTAGTTGGAGTGGAGGTTCCAGGCATAGGGGCAGCCAGACAACTGCCCAGAGCTGAGAGATGGAATGTCTTGTTTGTGGAACATCCAGGAGGCCAGTGTCATTGGATCAAACTTTACATGGCAGGGAGTAAGGTGTAAGAAGACTGGAAACACAGAAAGGGCTAGGCTATGGAGGGCTTTGAATGCCAAAAGTTCATTTTGTATTTGCCCTTGGAAGCAATAGGAAGCCTCTGGAATTTAAATGAGGGACAAGGGAGGGGTGACATATTTGGACTCCCGTCTTAGGAAAATCACTTTAGTAGGTAAATGGAGAATAGTTTGAAGGAAGGAGAGAGCTGAGGCAGGCAGATGCATCAGCAGGCTATTGTAATAATCAATGGGTAAAGTGATGAGGGTCTGAACCTGAGTAGCGACTGCATCAGAGGAGAGAAGGCATATTCAAGAAATGTTGCAAAGGTGAAATACAGCAGGTTTTGACAAAAGCTTAGATATGGGGAGGAGGGTGAGATATAGTGAGGAATCCAGGACTACTAACTTTTGAAACTGAGGGACTGGGTTGTTGTTGTTGTTGTCTTGCCTTTTAAATGAATTAGATTTAACTGAGGGAGGGCTTGCAAAGTCACTAGCCTCACTCTCTCCTCCAGAGTCATCTGGGTCCGGTGGCAAGATATAGATCAGGATTACTGGTGATGGCCTGGATGCAATGAGAGACAGCTTTTTAAAGCTAAGGTCTTTCCCAGGTCTCAGTTCGTCTGAGGCAATGCCTATTCGGTGATTAAGGCAAGGTTAAGAAATGAGGCAAAAAATGACCTCTTTTACCTAGTCAAAAAAAAAATCAATCTGACAGCAGAAGACCCTTGGAATTTTTGGACAATAGAGAAACAATTGCTATTTACACTCACTCTGAGCTATATTATTCTCTACAGTAAGAGAAAAGGTAGGAGGGTGGGTGGTTTTAGAGAAAAAGGCAATATATTCTGTTTTATATGTACTGAGTTTAATAAGACGTCTACTTGGCTTTCAGTTCAGTATATCTGAAAAGCAGTTGAATATAGCAGGTTGGAGATCAGCAGAGAGACTGGGACAGGAATCATCAGCATAGAGATAATCATTAAATTCAAGGAAGCTGATGAGATTAGCAAGTGTAGTAGTATAGATGTAGAAGAGAAAAGGGCCCAGGACAGAATCCTGAGGGATACCTACAGCTGAAGGGATAATCTGGAGGAGGATCCAGCCAAGGAGGCAGAGAAGGAATGGTCAGATAGGTAAAAGAAAAACCAGGAGAGAGCTGTGTCAGGAAAACCTAGAGAGAAGAAACCATTCAGGAAGAGAGAGTGATTAATAGTGTCAAAGGCTGCAAAGAGAGTTCAAGGAGAATTAGCATTGAGAAAAAAACCATTGAATCTGGCAACTAAGAGATCATTAATAACTTGGATGATCAGTTCAGAAGCCAAAATATAATAGGTTAAGAAGAGAGTGAGAGGAGACAAAATGGAGGTACCTGTTGTAGGTGGCTAGCAGATCTGGAACAATCAAATGTGCATTTTTTCAGGATAGGGGAGACATAGGCATATTTGTAGGCAGAAGAAAATGAGCCACTAAAAAGGGATAGACTGAAAATAAGTGAGGGAATGGGAGTAACCAAGGGGGCAATCTGTTGAAGGAGATGGGATGAAATTGATGAGAAAACTCAGGCACACAGAGGTTAAGTGATTTGCCATTGGTCATACAGCTAGTATTGAACTCTCTCTTGCCTGAAATATGCTCCATCCTCATGTCCACCTCTTAAAATCCCTTTCAGTTCAGTTGTTTCAGTTGTTTCCAAATCTTTGTCATTCCATTTGGGAATTTCTTGGCTGAAATATTGGAGTGGTTTGCCATTTCCTTCTCCAGTTTATTTTACAGATGACGACCATCAATCCACTGACCTTATCAGCTTATCTGGTCCCTGACCAAATAACATAAGGAATTCATGCTTTGATCAAGTAATGAATAACAAGATAAACACACACACACACACACACACATGCACAAACACACACAAAGATCTGAACTTTTGAGTTCAAATCTGGCCTTAGATTTTTACTGACTGTATGACTCTAGCCTCAGAACTCTACCCTCTGTGCCACCTAACTTCAAATTAACTTTAAGGAAACAATAGCAGAAGAGAGGAGATATAGTGCCTTCTCCAAATACAAGCACAGATGACAGAAGCAAGGAGAGAGGAAGTGAAACGACTCATTATAGCCAACTAAGCAGTGAACCCTGTCACTTGTCTGCAAAGAATAGGACTTGTAGGTCAAGGCAGACATAAGAGAAGTGTGAATGTACATATTAGAACCCAGTCTCTCAACCCTGGTGTCAGTACTCTTTCCAAAACAGCGTACTGTTTTTCAGAAGGTAAAGATGGGGGAATAAATCCTTGGCTTGAGGACAGCACAGTAAAGTAAAACAAGAAATATCTTCTATTTTTCATGACTAGAGAAGGAAAAAGTAACCATGTCAGAAATTATTCCTTTTTTCAGTCTTGTCAAAGTGATATTGCTTAAGCACAGTCACTCTCCCTGTTTAGTAAACTCTAGTTTCTCCCTGTTTTCTCTGAGGTCAAATGCAGATTCCCTTGTTGGCTAAAGACCTATACCCCAACCAGGCCCCAATCTGCTCTTTTTATCTAGTAATATACTATTCCCCTTCACTCACTCTTCTCTTCTAGCAAAATTAACTTTTTTGCTGGTTCCCAAATATGAAATTCTATCTCCTGACTTCATGAATTTTTACAAAGGCGGTGGTCTCTCTTGCCTGGGATATGCTCCATCCTCATTTTCACCTCTTCAAATCCCTTTCAGTTCAGTTGTTTCAGTAGCGTCTAACTCTTCATGATTCCATTTGGGGTTTTCTTGGCAGAGATATTGGAGTGGTTTGCCATTTCCTACTTCAGCTCATTTTACAGATGAGGAACTGTATCACACAAGGTTAAATGACTTGCCCAAGGTTACACAATTAGTAAGTGTCTGAGACCAGAGTTGAACTCACTTAGATGAGTCTTCTTGACTCCAGGTTTGTCACTCTATCCACTGTACCACCTAGCTTAGAACCCCCAATTTTCTTCAAAGTTTGGCTCAAAAAACCACCTCCTCTGCTCTCCCAATAGCTCTCCCCTCCACTTCCCCCTCCTCTCCCACCTCCATTTTCTTATCTCTATTTTGTGCATACACATTTCTCTGCATATTATCTCCACACCTGATAAAGCCAGGAACCATGTGGTTAGGCCTGCAAGTCAATGCAATGCTATTTTTCCTGCAGAATTTACCCTCTCCTCTTGTTATTGTTTTCATTACCTCATTTATTGCATGGTTTGTTGGTTGTTGTTGTTATTGTTGTGTTGTGTGTCCTACCTTTCAAGAAGCACTTACTGGGAATCTCACAATCTTTCCCTGCATGCCTTCATTTTGGAGCCTAAAGGCTGGACCCTGGAACATTTGGAAAGGAACTGGCCCTCTTGTTAAGAGAGGAACTAGAGGTTGTTTTCTCATTAGGAGTATCAATCCATTGACCTTATCTGCTTCTCTCCACTCACACAGGTGACACAAATACGAGGAATTCAAACTTTGGTCAAGTAACAAATGACAAGAAGATACACACACTCACATATGAACATTTGAAAGTGCCTAATAAGTTAGGCCAATATTGAAGCATTCTCTCAGGGATTCTTTTTGTTTTTGTTTTTTTAATTTTTATTTGTCAAAGGGATCTATGGTTCCACCCTCCCCCCCGCCAAAAAAAGAGAGAGGGTAAAAACCCTTGCTAGGTTCTTACAGTTAAACCTTGGGGTTATTTCCTTTTATTCTTACAAAGTTCCTTCATCATGTCTAAATCTATACAAGAGCTGTAACTGTACTGATGAAGTTCTGCCAAAGAGAGACACTTCAAGATAGCTTTAATGGAGAGATTAGAATTACTGATAATTAGATCACCCACTGTTTGTTTTAAAGTTCTTGAAAACAATACAATCCTCTGCCACCCTGCTTATACTGTAACTTTGCCTAGAAAATCATTTTTTCATCTTCTAAATTGAGTAAACTTCCTGACTCTGAAAAGCCTACTAAAAGATATTAAGAAAAGAGGGTATTTAGAGATTAGTGATTGAACACTCCATCTGCCTAAGACTTACTAAACAATTTGAGTCAGTCTGAGAAAGGAAAGGATGAGATATGGAAGGTGCATGGGTACAGCTGGGAAATAGGACACCCTCCCCTCAACCAATGACAATGCCAAAAGAGATATGGGTATGAACCGTGGACACACTGAAAACAATTCTGTAAAACCAGAGAGACTATGACTTTACAGAGCCACTATGGACAATTACATTTACTTTGGGGTTGGGAAGATGTTCACTTACCTAGGGAAGTGTCCTTGGACCCTAGCAAGATCATATCATCAAGTCCTCTAGGAGTAGGAGGTGGCTGATTCAGAGAAATGTGGGTAATTACTGGAGCATTGCCTGGGAGCATGCCTTGCAGATGAAAAGCCCTGAGCTTTGTTGGGGTTAGTAAGAGCACAGAGAACATCTATGTGAAGTCTTGAATTATTTCCCAAGCAGAGGGAAAGAAGGTCTCCATCTTTATGCAAAGTTTGGAGATTTCTCTACAGAGAGCCATCAAAGGAACAGTGGCTCTAGAATGTAAACCACACAAAGATGACCTCAGTTATAGAGGGATTCCTACATGATGAACTGCTATTGTTGTACCCATAACTAAAAAAGCAGCACGAAGAGTCTCTTCAGCTACTCAGAACCGAATTTATCTGGTCAGAGTAGGAGAAACAAAGAGTGTGAACAAACAGAATACTTGGAGGTAACCAAAATTGGCTCCATGTGGCCCCAGGTGACCCCCATATTTATGAACCACCACAAGTAAAATAGAGGCTAATGTAGATTGAACTGACATCACCAAAAAACTGGAGTCAGACTTAATGTCTGCTAAATGTTGTTTCAGAAGATCAAAGAGGTTTAGGTTCAGAAGTCAAAACTTCTCATTTTGGGGACAATACTGAATGAATATATCCACAAAGGTCAAGTGATGTTTTGCTGCAGTGTGATATGATAGGGCATTGGTATCCTGGATTCATTCAAGATGTAGATCCAGCATTGACTTTCCAGAATGCCTAGTATCAAGAAATTGACCCCTAAGAAGTTAGCTCCTTCCCCAGAAATCTTTCCTAAGTCCTTTCCACCAAGACTCATGGCATCCCATGCCTCAGTGACCACAAGGATTAAAAATATAATGTGTTTTGCTGAGCTAAACAGTAGATCTCAAGTTAACATAATACTTATATGATTGTTTTATAAGGAATTTTTAAAGTATATAATAGCCTATGAATGGTCTGGGCCTCTCTGGATTGAGTAAGAAGGACTACCCATATTTGAGTTATGTCTTTAACCATTAGAGGATACTTCTGCCCAGTTGCCTGATTCTGACTGTGATAATAAGGTCCAAGCTCTGTTAGTCACACATGCACCCCAAAGGCTATCCATTCCACCCAATACTAGAGGATCCTCTGGGGATAACCCTGACTACTTCCTAGCTTGCAGAGAGTAAATACTTCATTTCCCTTCCTCTGCCTCTTTTGTGAGTTGCAACACTTCTCTTGCTAGTTTAAGAGATTTAATGCTTATGAAAGTATCCAATTAGATTTCTTATGGTTCAGTCCCCATTCTAATAGAAAAATTATATTTCTATTTTAGTCCCTACTGTATTTCAATGAATTTTGCTCACAAAAGCATGGCATAACTTATGACAGCTAATCATAATAATAAATAAAGGAATCAAACTATATGTATTAATGCCCTAAATATTGTTCATCATCATATTGCATTTGGGGATCCCCTACTCCAGGGGCTGTGGTGGGGCTAAAAGACCCAGACTGTATTTCCAAAATTGAGAAATAAGGTAGAGGTAGGTGTAACATATCCCCTACAGAGAGAGAAAGACCCCTCCCCAGTCTACACCAAGACCTTAAAAGAACTAGGGAATTCCTGGAGATTTGCCACAATGTTGGCTAGCACTGTCTTTACTATACATGGGAGAGCTCTCTGGAACAAATTCAGAGCACTTAAAAATTCTCAATTTGCCATAATGACAATGCAAAAGCATGCCATGGTCTTGTAAGAAGTGTTAGGACAACTAAAGCTTAGAATTAGCTTTTGGGGAAGAAGGGTTAAAGGATTACCAAAAAGCAGTTTTAAACTATGTTGGATAAAAGAGGAGCATCACAGAAGAAATAGGATCTTTGCTTAGGGGGGATAGAATGGTGATGACAGATGACAGAAATATTCAACTAGTTTTGGAAAACAAACATGAGATGGAGGACCTGTGACTACCTAGCAGTTCTGCTGGGCTTTTTAATGAATTGGATACTCAATATTATGATTATTGTTGTTGCTGCTTTCTCTGGACTCCAGTATCCTCATCTATAAATTGAGGGGGTTGGACTATGGGGACTCTATATTCCTTTCTAGCTTTAGCAGTCTGTAATTTTATGAAATGTCAGCTATTGTGGTTAACCTTACTGGAAACCCTACCTCCCAATGCCGGTAGTTAGTAGCAAAATATAACAGCCATAAAGAAAGGCACTTCAATCTTAGGCTGAATTAAAAGAGGCAGTGTCCCAGACAGAGGTACTAGTTCCCAGTAAGACAATTTTCTAGATATTGTGTTTGGTTCTAGGCACCATATGTTAAGAGGAATATTGATTACTTGGAAGGTTTTCTTGGTGAAGTGGCAAGGAGGGTGAAGGACCTCAAGTTTTTGCCTTGTAAGAATGAGTTGAAGGAACCTAACCTAGGAACCATAGCCTCGAAAAGAAAAGGCTTAACTGATTTTGAGTGTGACAGTGGTTGGTTGAGGGTGTCTCTGTTTCCCAATGTTTAATGCAACAAGCATTACATTTGAATAGGAATGACACTTTTCATGATACTTAACCTGATTGCAGTCAAGTTAAGACTTCATGTTCCTGTGAGACTCTCATGGCAGAGGCATGGGAGATGTCACAGTAAGGCTGTGGGAAAGAAAGAAGTGGAAGCTGAGCAATGTGGAGATGAGACAGGGGAAGGGGCAGGAGAAAGCATGATGGACACACGATGGAAGGCTGCTATCCAAGCTCCAAGTAGAAACTGACCCAGAAGTTGTGAAAACTGTCCAGATCTTCCAGTGATGTGTAGAGGCTACATGAGATCTACAGTTGACAGAATAATAACCAGGTGCTATGGGTGTCTAGTGGCCAAAAAATAGTAAAGAGAAGCTGACAACCAGCTAGATTATAACTGTGTATCATGAGGTACACAGTTCAACTCTGTGCAGGAGTGCCCAAGGTTATTGAGTCTTTGCCTTGTTTCCCCCAGTTTGCAAAAAAAGGAACCTAAAGGTTTTCTAGACTGTATGTGTCAAGGATGAGGGGAATCACAGGGTACTCATTGGAGGAATGGATGAAAGAATGCTTCCATTGTTTTGAATTCACATTTCTGTTCCAAATAAACAGTTTTATTTGTTGTTGTTTTTCCTGAGCCCTTGCTATTATTTCCCTGGGTTTCTTTTAACGTGGTAATAACTGAATTTTTAGACCTGAGTTAACGTTTTACTAACAAGTTCTTACTCACTGATGAGGAAAGAGCATAATAGGCCAAGATAAGTAATTCACCCAAGCATTTCCCAGTAAATATGAGTCCAAGTCCTTGCAGGATCAGTGCCATGGGGGAGGGAGGAGGGTACATGTATGTTAGGATGAAGGAGGATAGAACTTGTTCTGCTTGGCCTAGGAGGGATAGGGGGTGACATACATGTAGGGCAGAATGCCCTTAAATTGGCATTCTCTGCCTAATTTTTAAAATAAAGTTTAGTGTTTAATTTTTAAAATTGTTCCATTAAATTTGAATTTAATTTGATGAATTGTAGCTTTTATGGCTATGTATTCAGTAAATGCTCATCTTTAAAAAAAAAGAAATAAATCAATGGTATGTGCTTGTTGTCAGTCATTACTATAGCTCTGTGAAATGTCTTTTTGTTATTTGTTATAGTTATCATTCCTGTTATTGTTGATGATATCTTCTCTGGATCTCAGTATCCCCATCTGTAAAGTGAAGGAGCTGGGCTATATGGATGCTGTAGTTTTTTCTAACTTTAGCAGTCTCTAATACTATGAAATTTCATCTATTATGAATAATTTCATTGGAAACACTAGTCAGGGGCCAATAACCATAGTCGCTAAGACTTTCCCCAAGCCAAAGTTTAAAAATGTTGTCATCTCTAAACTCTTTAGTAGGACATTCAGAATTGATTATTACCATCTCAGAGTCAACCATGATGAACCTGGAGCCAATAAATCCAGGTAAAGCCAACCCTGACCAACATGACTTCTAAGTATGTGGTTAAAGAAACTGCCCTCGTTATATACTGTGTGTGCTACCACTGACGTCTAAGAAAATGTAACTCTCTATAGTCTCTGTAGACTTCTGGAGTCAAGAACACAACTGAGAATAAACTATCTCTCTCTCTCTACTCTATTGGTTTCCCATGGGATAGACTGACAGTTTCAATAATGTATAATGTTTTACCTTTGCTAAAGGGAAAATGAACTTACTGATTGCCAGTATGACCTTAGCCAAATCACATCATTTCTGTGGATTTCTTCATCTACCAAATGAGAGTATTGGATTATCTATCAAATAGCAATGCTTACTCTGTGCCTAGTATTGTGCTAAGTGCCAGGGATACAAATACAAAGACTAAAACCATCTATACTTAGAAGGATTTTATATTCTCATGAGAAAAACAGAAAACACATATATAAGTATATGCTAAATAAATGATTTCTAAGGTTCCTCCCATCTTTGACATTACATTCTTTTCTATGTTCTTACGTCCCTGGGGCAATGAAACAAGCATGAAGATAAATAAATACAACATAAGTTGTAGAGGAAGATAGCCCAAAAAACTGGGTGGCTCAGGTAGAAGCTTCACTTAACTTGGTGCCACTTGAGCTGGTCTTTGAAGAAAGATAAGAATTTTAAGAGGCAGAGGTGACAAGAAAATATATTGCAGGTATGGAGCCTGCAAGATGGCACAGAGATGGGTGACAGTTGCTAAGTTCGTAGAATAAAAAGCTGGTTTGCCAATTTGCTTAGCCTGGAAGGTGGGTGAAAGGCGGTCTGGTCCAAGAAGTTTCGAAAGGCAAATTGCATTCACACATCATGATGGAGAGCTTTTGATTTCAGGCTTAGGAGTTGGAATTTTATCCTAAACACAATCTAGATTATCTCAAGATCTTTGAGCAGAGAAGTGGCAAGGTTACAACTGTGCCTCAGGAAGATTTATTTTTTTCAGCTACATGAAGGGAGGTTAGATTCCAGAGGGGAGAGACATAGGCAGACAGAACACAATTTGAATGCTAGTGTCATATTTCAGGTAATAAGTAATGAATGTCTGAACAGTGAATGTAGCCATGTGAGGAGAAGTAGACTCTTTGTGACTCACTGGATGATTGAATGCAAAGAGGGAGAGAGAAAAGTAAAGGATGACCCTGAAGTTATAAGCCAAGGGAATTAGGAGATGGCTGTAACCTTAACAAAAGCATAGAGAAGAGGCAAGTATAGAGAAGAAGTTAATGAGTTTCATTTTAGAAATATTGAGTTTGTGACTTCTACATGACATGCAAGCAGAGATGTCTAAGAAGAAGCTGCTAGTACAGGACCAGATCTTGTAATGTTAATTAGAGAGTTAGAGATCTTCCAGATCCATTGATGGGCCTGCTCATTAAGAAATGCTTGATTAGGGGAGGTCCAAACCTTTTGTTAATTTTTATTGAGGCACTGGGTCAGAGGGTCCTGCCCTCTGGCTCTGAAAAGTGTATAAACACTCTGAGGTGAAGTTTTGTTTTAGGGCTTACTCGTTGGAAGTGTTTGTTTGGCCAGATGAGACTCTGAGCAGCCGCTAAGGAGCCCCCAACTTTGAAAAACCAGATGTTGGTGCTTCTCTTTCTGGTAACTATTTTTGCATGGTCAGGCAGTTGGATCTGTCTGTTGATCTGTGATGTATGTATTGCTTACGGTCAGACAGTTGGAAGCCCTGTCTGTTGGTTGATCCTTGTTTCTCTGTATTTTCTCTGAAGTTCAACGTGTTGACTTTTTTCCCTGAACTGAATGAAAGATACATGTGCTTGATTAAAGGGATTATTGACCCCTCAAAAGTTGCCTTTCCTTTTAGGAAAGCTGATCTAAGAACCTGTACAGCAGGCTCTCCTGTGTGTATCAGGCTTCTTGCTGTTACAGGGCTCAGAAGAGGAATGCAGATTGTATATAGAGATTTAAGACTCATCTCTTAGAGATGAAAATGGACCTATGGGACATGTGAGATCACCAGAGAAAGGATGTGGTGAGGAAAGAACACCCAAGATAGAGTCCTAGGGGACATTCATGTTAAGATAATGGATATGCCTTTCCTGATTTCCCCCAATTAGTGCTTTCCTCCTTATTATCAAATCATGTGGTCTAGAAAAGGAGGCTACTGAGCAGTTAAGAGGGTAGAAGGACAACCAGGAGAGAGCAGTGATCCAGAAATGAAATGAGAAGAGATTATCCAGGAGAATTCTCTACATTATAGGTCTTTTTAGTTGTGAATACTCTGAGGTTCTAAGTATAGAAACTACTAAAAATGTACTTCAGCTTCTAAGAAATCAAATAGAGAAGAAAAGGGTTAGGAAAACGAAGTTGAAAAAGAAATGTGACATGATGCCTCATCTTTCCCTTTAATTTCATAATTAGTTATTTAATTAGTGTTAGTGTTTTATAGAGCCTTAGAACTGCATAGCACAATGGAGCATCATGTGGTTTAGGTACCACAAGTTCTGGGTTCAAATTACAATTCTGTTTTTAACTTTTCTGAGGCCTTCTTTCCAAAAGCCAGTTTCATCTACACAAGTGTCCTGAGGTTTCTTCTTCATGTTATTTCATATCTGTTTCCATCTTGTGGGAGTCTGATGACCATTAGATGTCAGTGTGATTGAGTTTGGGCTTCAGGCCTTAAGGCCATCCTTTGGTGTCATTTGCCAAAATTTCTATTTGCAGGAAAATAAACAAAGATAGTTAGAAAGATACACAGAATCCACAACAATCCTTTACATTGGGACATTCAGAGAAATCTGCTAATGGATAACATAAAGTGGCAGCTGCAATAATACCAGTTTCACAATTTGTTTGCTATATATATTTTTTATTTAGGGTTGAGGGCCTTTGTCTCTTTTATCAATGACAACCACTCCTTTAGCATTTGCAAATTATTGACTGTCCAATTAGCTGAAAAAGAAAGTACCCCAACACAAATAGGAGGGCCTGCTCTCACAGATTCTTAGATCTGCATTTCTAAAAGGAAAGGCAACTTTTGAGGGTTCAACAGAGAAATCAAAACCAACAGACCTGCTTCCAACTGTCTGACATGAGCAATATATACATCATAGATCACTAGACAGAGCTAACTATCTGATCATTACATACACACATAGTTACCAGAGAGGGAAGCACCAACATCTGGGTTTTCAAAGTCAGGGGGCTGCTTGGCAGCTTCCCAGAGTCTCATCTGGCACACAAAGCTTCTTCCAAAAACTAAGCCCCAAAGTAAAACCATATCTCAGAGTCTTTATACACTTTTTGGAGCCAGAGTGCTTCAGAACCCTTGAGAACCAGTGCCTCGTTAACAAAAGGTGTGGGACTTCCTACAAATCTTCCCAGGCCCACTAATGGGTGGAGAAGATTTTCTTTAATCTCATTAAAAAGCAAAATTATATTAACAATAAGTAAAAATTCATTATTAATACATTTGGGCCCCAAGATCTTTCACAACTGTTACAAATGGGCAACTTGTATCTGAATATGCATTAACATTTCTTAAGTAAATACAACATAATTCACATTTGCAGAATACATAACGTAGCAACTCATTATCAGGGTGGTCATATGACTTTAAACAAACACAAAGGTATATGCATAACATAACATCATCCTTTGAGGAGTGAGCAACCAGCTCCTCCTTCCTCAATTCCAAGCAAAAATGTCCAAGCAAAGTTCTCTTAGGGGTGTGTCCTCTCCACCTTGCCTTTGCAGACATTCTCAGGTGTAGGCTCTAATAAGCCAAGTCTCAGTCTTAACAATGCTCCAGCCCCTACTTTCCAAGTGCTGAGGGGTGGCTGGGCAATAAAGCCATTGGGGTAGGGTCCTTGCAGGTACAGGGCACTTCCCCCCACCTGTGTGTGTTCATCCTTCATTGCCGAAGAATACCATGCCATCAAAGAAATAATGACATGACTTGCATTTGACTTTGTTTTGAGTGAGGGAGGGCCTCTGGGTCCCAAACTGTCACAGGAGAACACTGCAAAAAATCACAACCACTGCTTTGCTGTGCAGTTCCCATCTTGCCCCAGAGCTGAACTCCAAGCTCCTGGGTTCCTCTTCCTCCAGCAAGGGCTGGCCTCTCCCAGCTCCCACCAGGGTCTTGGCACAGGCAGCTGTCCACTCCAACTTCCTCTCCCGTTCTACCACTCACCTCTCCAAGGTTCACCCATGGGCAGTTTTACGATCCTGGTCCAGGGCTCCATGCCAAGCTCTCACAGCTCTGGTCTGGGTTCTAATACACTTTCAGGGCCTTCACTCCTCTGGCACAGTTAGGAGCTGGGTTAATCCACTCGAGCCCTGGCTCTGGCAATTCCCACTTCCTGGGGCCCCACAGAACCATAGCCACCACAACTGGAAAACAACAGACAATTATCCCAGTCCCACAAAACTCTATACTTTTCTTTGAATTTATGCAGATCCCGTACCTGTTGCCATAATGTATCAGTAAGCACCACAACATACATAGGGGGACCTGTTATCACAGGTTCTTTGATCTGCTTTTCTAAAAGGAAAGGCAACTTTTGAGAGCTCAACCATCACTTTAATCAAGTACATATATCATTCACTTAGTTCAGGGGAAAAAATCAGCACCCTGAACTTCAGAGCAAATACAGAGAAACCAAAATCAACAGACATGCTTCCAACTGTCTGATATAAGCAATATATACATCATAGATCAACAGACAGAGCTAACTATCTGACCATTACATACACACATAGTTACCAGAGAGGGAAACCAACATCTGGATTTTCAAAGTTGGGAGGCTGTTTAGTAGCTTCCTGGAGTCTCATCTGGCACACAAAGCTTCTTCCAAAAACTAAGCCCCAAGGTAAAACTGTACCTCAGAGTCTTTATACATTTTTTAGATACCAGAGTGCATCACAACCCTTGAGAACCAGTGCCTCATTAACAAAAGGTATGGAACTTCCTACAAATCTTCCCAGGCCCATTAATAGATGAAGAAGATATTCTTTAATCTCATTAAGAAGGAAAATGATATTAGTAATAAGAAAAAATGCATGATCAGTATATTGGCCTACCTTTAAATTTAAGAACCTTACTCCAAAAGCAGCAGAAAGTCTGTCCTTTATGTGAATTTTCTCATCCGATCCTCATTGTTAATATCCCCATTTTACAGGTTAAGAAAATAAAATTTAGAATTGTTAAGTAACTTTAGTCACGTGGTTAGAAACTCCTAGAGAGAGGATTTGAACCCAGATTTCCCTTCCTCTAGACATAATACCAGGCTTCCCTGGAAGACTGAGTCAGGTAGTGACTCCTCCCACAAACTTGTTGTATTTTCCTGAACAAGTCATTTCCCTTGCCCTAGGACATGCACATATAATCCTATGGCATCATAACTAGCCAATCTATTCTCTAGCACCTTTTCTGATCATCCTTCACTTCCTTTGCCTCCTAATTTCCCTTATTCCCATCTATTGGGGGAGGAGGGAAGGAAATGTTAAATAGGAGGGAAGAAGGAGACATGAAATAGGCAATATCTGTCTCTGAAAACCTTTTCTAAACTTTCATCCCCTCCTTTTCTGTTTTACAAAGAAACAGAAAAATTGTTGCATAGAGACATGAGTACTGGATTAGAGTCAGAAGATCTGGATTCAACTTATTAGATAGGACTTTGAGAATGTTGCTTAACCTTTCTGTAGCAATTGGAGAACCTCTTCATTCACATGAAGGCCCCAAAGAGCTGCTTTAGGGTTGTATGTATTATTCACGTGAAATTACTACTCATAAGCACTCACCAACATGTTTGCTAGCCATCATGAAGACAAAAATAGTCCAAAGCAAAGACATTTCTAAATGAGTTTAGTAAGAAAAATAAGAATAGGCCATTTCTCTGAGTACTACCATATCTACCCTCCCCCTTCTCCAAATCGATACCCCCACAAATACATAGACTATCAATAAGAAAAATAAATCCACATAAAAATCCCACATTGAGAGTAATATAGGGAACATTTGTCCAGGCCACACATATAAAGGGACATACATATTAGGACTACATGTGTCTAGGGCACACAGGTGAAAGAATGACTCTCCCTAATGTTATGCAGACTCCAATGCCTTCTGCTATCTCTGCATAAGTAATTGCATCTATCAACTCCTCCTATCCTCCAAAGGTCAAGCTTTTGGGGGGGCACACAATAGCCAGCCAGCTACTTAGAGTCAGAAAGCTATTTTTTTAAACTCATTTCATCTTCCTTGTAGGATCAACATCTCTGCTGATCCTAATTCTATATCCAACTTAAATTTAGAAAATCCCTGAGGCAGAGCCAAGATGGTGGAGGGAGAGCATATATTCACCCAAGCTCTGCCACAAATTCCTTCAGATATCTCTAAAAAGATACCTCTAAAATCTGAACAACTTTTAGAGTGGAAAAACCCACTAAGAGACAGAGTGTGGCAGATTTCCAGCCCAGGCCAGTCAGAAGGTCAATGGGATGGATCTGTTACACAGTGTTGGGGGAGCGTAGAGTGCACAGGCTGCACCAGTGCAGACCCTGCCATAGAGGAGCAGAGCAGGAACCACCAAGCAGACCGAATCAGTAGCAGCAGTGCAGATTCTCAAACATATCAACCCAGGATGGGAGTCCAATGGAACTGAGTGAGAGAGAAGTGTAGGACCCCTAATAAGAACAGCAGACTATCAGCCAACAGATTAAGTGTCTGTAAGTCACCTACTTGAACTCCCAAGAGCCAAGATGGCAGAGTGATCTATAAGTCCTCTTCCCCTCCCCTTGTTGACCTTGAAAAACTCAGAGAATATTTCCCCAGGAAAAATCCTGGAATAGTGGGATCAACTGAAAGGGTAAACAGTCTCCTAGAGAGGCTTGAAAAATTGTCAAGGAGAAAGTCTCTTTTGCTGTGGCTGAAGGGTGAGTGGAACCAGTAAGTGCCAACACCAGGACCCCAGGCATGCCTAATCATAGCCAGGAGAATCAAGGTGACACTAGTGCAGAGAGGGGTTCACCAACCACTGAGTATGCCTGTGCTCTAGCTCAGGAGAGGAGACCTCCTGCGGCCAGACCACCTCTTCTCCACACCTCACACAGTGAGCTCCAGGGTAATTCCAGGGAAACTCAGAAAGACTTCACCTGGTCTCTATCTTGGCACATCAGCCAGCTCAGCACCAGGTGATCTGCAGCATTCTAACTTCTAGCTGAGAGAGCCAGAAGTCACAATTCACAAACAAGTTCTGAGCACAAGAACTGTGGGACAAGCCTCCTGTGCCCTAGAAGCAGAAATTCACTTTAAAAGCCAGGAAGAAAGGCAATCATCATGAACAGGAAGCCAACTAGAAAAGAAGAGGACATAGAATCTTATTATGAGGACAAAGTCCAAAACACAAATACAGAAGAGATCAGCCTTGAGACCATACTCCCATCTGAAACCTCAGAAGGGAATATGAACTAGTCTCAAGCATAAACAGCATTCTTGGAAGAGGTCAAGAAGGATTTTAAAAACCAAATTAGAAAAGTAGAAAAAAAATTGGCCAGTAATTTTAAAAGTACGAAGAAAGAATTCACTGAAGAGAATAGCTCCTTAAAAAGGAAAATTAGACAAATGGAAAAGGAGGTGCAAAAGTTAACTGAAGAAAACAATCTATTAAAAATTATAATTGGGCAAGTAGAAGCTATTGACCCTATGAGACATCAAGAATCAGTCAAACAGAACCTAAAGAATGAAAAAATAGAAGAAAATGTAAAATATCTCATTAGAAAAACAACTGATCTGGAAAATAGATCCAGGAGAGAAAATGTAAGAATTATTGGTCTATCAGAAAACCATGATGAGAAAAAGAGCCTGGACAATATCTTCCAAGACATCATCAAGGAAAACTATCCTGAGGTCCTAGATCTAGGGTGCAAAATAGTCATCGAAAGAATCCACTGATCACTTCCTGAAAGAAATCCCAAACTGAGAATATCAAGTAATATTGTTGCCTAATTGCAGAACTATCAAGTGAAGGAGAAAATACTGCAAGCAATCAGAAAGAAACAATTCAAATATCAAGGAACTAAAGTCAGGATCACACAGGACCTTGTAGCTTCTACATGAAAAGATCAGAGGGCTTAGAATATGATATTCTGTAAGGCAAAGGAGCTTGGACTACAACCAAAGATCAATTACCCATCAAAACTGAGCATAATATTTCAGGCAAGAAGATGGACGTTCAATGAAACAAAGGATTTCCAGACCTTCCTGATGGAAAGGCCAGAGCTCAATAGAATATTTAATCTTCAAATACAACTCTCAAGAGAGGCATAAAAAGGTAAACAGGGGGAAAAAAACTTATTCAATCTGTTCAAATTGTTTACATCCTATAAGGGAAGGTGATGCTTGTTTATCTTGAGAATTATGTATTTATTATGATATTTAAAAGGGATATACATGTGTAAAGGGAGTGGGCATAAATTAACTGATATGGTGATAAAAATATGATTTAAATGTGAGAAGGGATTGTAACAGGAGATGTGAAAAGGAGGAGGCAGAAAAAGACAAATTACATCACAGGAAGAGGCACAAAAACATGTTAAGTAGAGAGAAAGAGGGGAGAGAGATGAGCACTATATGAGATTTACTTTCATCCGATTTGGCTCAAGGAGGGAAAAATAAACTCAGTTAAGGATAGAAATCTAACTTGCCCTATAAGCAGTAGGAGGGGAAAGGGGAAAGAAAAGGGAGGGGAGGTTAAAAGGGAGAGAAGAAGTAGTAAGGTATAAGGGGATTACAAGGGAGAGGGGCTGATAGAATGCAGGGAAGACTGAGGGAGGTGGTGTTCAAAAATTAAAACTGTTGTGGAGGGGAAGGGAGAACTAAAAGCATAAATGGTGGGAAATGGGATGGAGAGAAAGATACAGATAGTAATCACAACTTTGAATGTGAATATGATTAACTCTTCCATAAAATAGAGGAGAATAGCAGAATGGATTAAAAACCATAATCCAACAATATGTTGCTTACAAGAAACACATTTGAAACAGGGGGATACACACAGGATAAAGACAAATGGTTGGAGCAAAATATATTATGCTTCAGTTGATGTAAAAAAAAAGCAGGAGTAGCAATCCTAATCAGAGACAAATAAAAAGCAGAAATAGATCTAATCAAAAGAAATAAGGAAGTAAACTATATCATGCTAAAAGTCACTATAGACAATGAAACAATATCATTACTAAACACATATGCACCAAGTGGTATAGCATCCAAATTCTTAGAGAAGTTAAGAGACTTACAGGAGGAAATAGACAACAAAACTATACTAGTGGAGGACCTCAACTGCCCCCTCTCTGAACTTGATAAATCTAACTCAAAAGAAACAAGAAAGAAGTTAAGAAGGTGAATAGAATTCTGGATAAGGTAGATATGATAGCTGTCTGGAGAAAACTGAATGGGGACAGAAAGAACTATACCTTTTTCTCAAACATTTTCCAACATTTTATCAGCGGTACATGGCACATATACAAAAATTGACCATGTACTAAGGCACAAAAATCTCACAATCCAGTGCAGAAAGGCAGATAGTCAATGCATCCTTCTCAGATCATAATGCCATGAAAATTATATGTAATAAAGGCTATGGAAAGATAGACCAAAAATTAATTGGAAACTAAATAATCTAATCCTAAAGAATGAGTGGATTAAACAACAACTCATAGAAAGGAGCTATAACTTCACTCAAGAGAATGACAATAATAAGACAACCTACCAAAAGTTACGGGATGCTGCAAAAGCAGTTCTTAAGGAAAGTTTTATAACATTGAATACTTACATGAGTAACACAGAGGAAGAGGAGATCAATGAAAATCTAGCTGAAAAAGCTAGAAAAAGAACAAATAGAAAATCCCCAAGTAAATACCAAATTAAAAATACTGAAAACTAAGGGAGAGATTAATAAAATTGGAATTAAGAAAAGTGTTAAACTAATAAATAAAACTGAGTTGGTTTTATGAAAAAATCAATAAGATTGATAAACCTTTGGTCAATTTCATTTTAAAAAAGAAAGAAGAAAACCAAA
The DNA here is from genome assembly GCF_028372415.1 of Notamacropus eugenii. Taxonomy (NCBI): domain Eukaryota; kingdom Metazoa; phylum Chordata; class Mammalia; order Diprotodontia; family Macropodidae; genus Notamacropus; species Notamacropus eugenii. The sequence goes on along the minus strand of NC_092872.1, from coordinate 543,251,059 downwards.
TTACCACCGTCAAAAATAAAAAGGGTGAACTTACTTCCGAGGAGGAAATTAAAACAATAATTAGAAATTACTTTATGCAACTATATGCCCATAAATTTGGCAATCTAAGTGACGTGGATGAATATTTTAAAAAAGATAAATTGCCCAGATTAACAGAAGAATTTAAATGCTTAAACTATCCCATCTCAGAAAAAGAAATTGAACAAGCCATCAATCAGCTCCCTAGGGAAAAATCTCCAGGGCCAGGTGGATTTACAAGTCAATTCTATCAAACATTTAAAGAAGAGATACTTCCAATACTATATAGACTATTTTGAAAAATTGGGGAAGGAGTCCTATCAAATTCTTTTTATGATATAAATATGGTTCTGATACCTAAACCAGGAGGAACCAAAACAGAGAAAGAAAATTATAGACCAATTTCTCTAATGAATATAGATGCAAAAATTTTAAATAAGATATTAGCAAAAAGAGTACAGCAACTTGTCATGAGAATAATACATTATGATCAGGTAGGATTTAAACCAGGAATGCAAGGTTATTTTTAGGAAGACTATTACCATTATTGATCATACCAACAGTAAAACTAACATGATTATCTGAATAGATGCAGAAAAAGCTTTTGACAAATACAACACCCATTTCAATAGAAAACACTGGAGAGCATAGGAATAAATGAAGCCTTCCTTAAAATAATAAGCAGTACCTAAAACCATCAACAAGCATTGTATGCCATGGGGATAAGTTAGATGCATTTCCAATAAGATCAAGGGTGAAACAAGGATGTCCATTATCACCACTGTTATTCAATATGGTAGTAGAAACATTAACCTTACTAATAAAAGAAGAAAAAGAAATTGAAGGAATTAGAATAGGCAAAGAAGAAACTAAATTATCACTCTTTGCAGACAATATGATGATATACTTAGAGAATCCTAGAGAATCAAGTAAAAAACTACTTGAAATCATAAACAACTTCGGCAAAGTTGCAAGTTACAAAATAAACTCACATAAATTATCTACATTTCTATATATTACTAACAAAGCTCAACATCAAGAGATAGAAAGAGAAATCCCATTTAAAGCTACAGTAGACAATATAAATATCTGGGAGTGTACCTGACAAAGCAAACCTAGGGACTATATAAACACAATTACAAAACACTTTTCACACAAATGAAGTCAAATCTAAGTAAATGGAAAAACATCAGTTGCTCATGCATAGGCCTAGCTAATATAATAAAAATGACAATTCTACCTAGATTAATTTACTTATTCAATACCATACCAATCAAACTACCAGATAATCATTTTCTAGGGCTAGAAAAAAATAATATCAAAATTCATATGGAAGAACAAAAGGTCCAGAATATCAAGGGAATTAATGAAAAGAAAGCTAGAGAAAGGTGACCTAGCCCTACCAGATCTCAAATTGTATTATAAAGCAGCAATCATCAAAACCACTTGGTAGTGGCTAAGAAATAGAGGGGTAGATCAGTGGAATATATTAGGTACTCAAGATAGAGTAGTCAATGAATATACCAGTCTACTGCTTGACAAAGCCAAGGTCCCCGGCATCTGGGATAAGAACTCACTGTTTGACAAAAACTCCTGGGCAAACTGGATAACAGTGTGGTGAAAACTGGACGTAGACCAATGCCTGACACCATACACAAGAATAAAGTCTAAATGGACACATGATCTAGGTATAAAGACCGATACTATAAAGAAATTAGACTAGCAAGGAATAGTATATTTATCAAATTTATGGAGAATGGAGAAATTTATAACCAAACAAGAGAAGTACAAAATGAATAATTTTGATTACATTAAATTGAAAAGTTTTCACACAAACAAAACCAATGCAACCAAGATTATGAGGGAAGCAGAAAACTGGAGAAGAATTTTTGTAACTAGTGTCTGTGACAAAGACCTCATTTCTAAAATATATAGAGAACTGAGTCAAATTTACAAGAAGACAAGTCATTCCCCAGTTGATAAATGGTCAAAGGATATGAATAGGCAGTTTTCAGAGGAAGAAATTAAAGCTGTCTATAGTCACATGAAAAATGCTCTAAATCACTATTGATTAGACAGATGCAAATCAAAACTACTCTGAGATACCACATCATGCCTATCAGATTAGCTAACATGGCAAAACAGGAGGATGATAAATGGCAGAGAAGATGTGGGAGAGTTGAAACACTAATTCATTGTTGATGGAGCTGTGAGCTGATCCAGTCATTCTGGAGAGCAATTTGGAACTGTGCCCAAAGGGCTACAAAAATGTGCATACCCTTTGACCTAGCAAAACCACTTCTAGGACTATATCCCAAAGAGATCATAAAAATGGGAAAAGATCCCACTTGGACAAAAATATTTATATCAGCTCTCTTTGTGGTGGCCAAGACCTGAAAAATGAGGGGATGCCCATCAATTGGGGAATGGTTGAACAAGATGTGATATATGAATGTACTGGAATACTATTGGGCTACAAGAAATGATGAACAGGAGGACTTCACAGTCCTTCACAGGAAGGACTTATATAAACTGATGCTGAGTGAAATGAGCAGAACCAGGAGAATATTGTACACAGTATCAGCCACAGTTTGCAAGGACTGTTTCTGGTAGACCTAACCCTTCACAGCAGTGCAAGGAACTAAAATATTCCCAAAAAACTCGAGGCAAAATACCATCCACATCCAGAGAAAGAAGTATGGAATCAGAACACAGAATGAAGCAGAATAATTTCTCTTGTGTTATGTTTTGTTTTGGTTTGTTTTTTCTCATGATTTTTCCCATTCATTTTAATTCTTCTATGCAACATGACTAATGTGAAAATGTGGTTAATAAGAATATATGTGTAGAACCCATATAAGATTGCATGCTATCTTGGGGACAGAGGGGGAGAAAATCTAAGGCTTATGGAAGTGATTGTAGAAAATTGAAAACAGGTAAATCAATAATAATAATACAAGGGACACCATTGCGGGGAAAATAGTCCCCTTTAGCTCCCATAAGCTCCTGATTGCCAAACTGCATTCCCTTTCCAACATTTAGGAGTTATACCTTCCAGCAATCTGAAAAGGACTGTCTGGATTTGAAGCTCTATAGTTTTCTTCCCTGCCACCACACCTTCCCTCAATCCTTTGGGTCTTGCCATACAAATAAAATATGAGCTAGCATGAAAGCTAAGCTGAGAGGGCAAAATTATTATCTTCTTTCCAACCCACATTCTTGACTTTATTATTTATCTGTGTCCAGCAACAAGCCTCCCAGGCTTTGAGACACAATAGAAATCAGACTCTCATTTCCTCATGTATACATTCTTGTAGGGAAAGTGTTCTGTAAATCCGTAAGCTCTAAAGAAATCTTGCTTGTTATTTTTATAATAGAGTTTTAAGCATTCTATCCTCCTTCAGCTGGTGGGAAGTAGTGCTAGCTAGAATGGCTAAGATTTTTAAATACCAACCTTTGTTTTCAGATCCTGGGGCGTTTCCCCTCTAATAACTGAGCTCTCTAGCTCCTAGGTCTCTAGGTATGGCTCTGAGCCCAATAGCTCTGTTCCCAGGTTTTCAGAAACCTTTAAACCCAGAAACCCTGGGGGCATGAGGGTGGGGAAAGGGCCTCAGAACAGATTGAATAGACCTTTCCAGATCCAGGCAGTTTTCAAGAATGTTTAAACAGAACATAATGAGGTTTGTAAGAGACTCATTTACTAGGACTGTATGACTAGGCATTAAATTCTTTATGTAACACCCAGGGAAGGCCTGACTGAGTCTCTGTCAAGAAGACCAGAGTAAGGTTTATACTCCAAATGCTCTCTGAGATCCTTTCCAAATCTGACACTGTGATTCAGAGGCAGCAAAGAGGAATTGACAATCACTTTTCTCCCTTAGACCCTCACAGGAGAGAAAAAATTTCAACGATACAGTTTTTAACTTAAAAAAAAAAAATTTGACATCCTGTATGTTTGTAGGAAGCTTGATCCCAAGAGTCCTTTTAGGTCACATTTACTTTCAAAGAGATTGCTTAACTACTATTCTAGTCTTTGGTTAAAAATTATCCTAACCAGAAGAATATTCTCCATGTTCATATTATTGACTTCTAGGTTTGTATCTAAACTCTGGGAAATGGCTGTCTAAAATTAAACTTATTTTTTTCTCTGCTATCAAACAAGATTCATTTAACAAAATTATTAAACACTTACTGTATACAGAGCATTAGGCTCAGTCAGGGGGAAATAAAAAATGTAGACATGAGTTGGTTTCTGCCCTCATGGAGCATATTGTGTAGTAGAGAGATAATGTACAAACACAGATAGTTATTACATATGTAAAAATCAGCAGGACCATGGATCAAAGATGCCCTCTTCCAATAAGGGGATCTAGTTCTGATCTCATTCAGCTAGGTAGCACAGTAGATGGACCTGGAGACAAGAAGATCTGAGTTCAAATACAGCCTCAGACACTTATTAGCTGTATATCCCTAGGCAAATCACTTAACTTCTGCCTGCTTCAGTTTCCTCAACCGTAAAGTGGGAATAGTAATTGCACCTACTTCTCAGGGTTGTTGTTTGCATAAAATGAGTTAATATTTGTAAATCACTTGGCACAATGTCTGACACAGAGTAGGCATTATATAAATGCTTACTTCCTTCCTTCATGATGACTAGGTTCAATCCTGCCTATGTTCATTTGGGGTTTTCTTGACAAAGTAATGGTTTGCCATTTCCTTTCTCTGTTCATTTTACAGATGAGGAACAGAGGCAAAAAGGGTTAAAGGACTTGCCCAGGGTCACACAGTTAAGTATTTGAGGCCAGATTTAAACTCATGAAGATGAATGTACCTGACTCCAGGCTTATCCACTATAAGCTTTCATCCTAGGGGGAACCTGATGTTTTTGTGCTCTATGTTTCATTACATCCTAACCCTATATGCTAAGGGAAGTGTTAGTAATGTTTTATAAGCATCAATACAACATTTTTTAAAAAAATTTTTAAAAATCATTATAGTAGAATTTGGTAGCAGACTTTTGATACAGACAATAGTAATAATGATGAATCAAAAATACCCTCAGCCCTAGATAATGGAGTTTGGTCTCCATGTGGTATGCCAACTGGGTCACTCTACCTGTCTGATTACTCCTCAGTCTCCTTTGCTGGCTCATCACCCTTCTCTTCTTCTTTGGTGACTTCACCAGTGCCCATGGCTTTAACTTGGGGATGATTTCCAGATTGATGTATCCAGTCCTAGTCTCTTATCTGAGCTTTTTTTCTCTCCTTAAAACCTGCCTATTGGACATTTCAAACTAGATGACCTAGAAATATCCTAAACTCAACCCATCTAAAATCTAATTCATTATTTTTTCTCCCAAGCCCTCTTTTCTTCCAAACTTCCTTATTTGTGCAAAGAAATAATCCTTCCGGTTTCCCAGGCTCATAACTTGGACATTATCCTTGACTCCTCACTTTTCCTCACTCTATATATCCAACCAATTACAAAATTTTTCCATTTTTACCTTCAAAACATCTCCTGCATTCAACTCTTTCTCTCTTTTTACACATCTATCCCCTTAGTTCAGGCTTTCATGACCTCTCACTACGATTATTGCAAAGGCTTCCTCCCGCTTTCTTCTGGTGTCACTCCCTTCCAATCCATCCTCCAGAATGCTGCCAGTATGATTTCCCTTAAGCATAGATCATGTGACTCTCTGTAGCAGAAACATGACATTCACAGCACTTACAGCAGCCATGAGTATACTAGTGCAATTCTGAATCACAAAATATAACAGACTCTCCACATTCAGACAGAATCAAAATATTTATTTAAACACCAGAAAGCCAGATCCATCATAGCAACAAAGAAATCCATACACAAAAACAATGCAGAGGGCAATACCATCCCCAAGCCTTCCCCCTACTAGGCTTCCCACAAACCAGCTCCATTAAACAAATCACAAACAAGTTCTCTCACTCATGGCTGGACAGCTGCCTTTCCCAGCTCTGATTGCTCTCTAGATTAACTTCCTCTCAGTTCTGCTCTAGCTCCGCCTCTTCCTGTTTCATCCTTCCTGCTCCATCCCTTACTGTTCTACCCACTCAGCAAGTTCCTCCCACCACAGACTCATGTGACTATGTGACCCAGGCAGGTCACATGGACCTATTAATGAAAGGGAAAGATCTTCCCATTTAAACTACCATTACATTCTTTTTCTCAGTCAACCCCAGGATCTTCCAAATGATCCTAGGAGTAAATAAAAGTCCTCTGTTTAGCTTTTAAAGCTCTGTGTAACCTACCCCCAACCTATCTGTCTAGGCATATTGCATTGCTCTCTCGGATTGTACAATCATAGAATCCTCACACAAAATATTTACTTCATCTCTCATCTTCCTGCCTTTACATTTCTTTCCTTACCTCCTCTCCCCCCATACAGTCCATCCTTTCCTTTAAGTAGAGCTCGAGCATCACCTGTGTGAAAACTTTTCTGACTTCCCCACCCTCTAGGGCCCTCCTCCCAACTCTCTTGTATTTAATTACTTTCTACATATGTGTATTAATTCACATTATGTTTGTGCTATACATGTATATGTGTGTGTAAATATATACATATATTTACAGTCTCTTGTTCTTTAGTTGTTTTGATCATGCCCAACTCTTCATGAGCCCATTTGGTATTTTCTTGGCTAAGGTACTGGAGTGATTTGTCATTTCCTTCTCCAGCTCATTTTACAGAAGAGAAAACTGAGGCAAATGGGGTTAAGTGATTTGCCCAAGGTAACATAACTAGTAAGTATCTAAGTCTGGATTTGAACTCACATCATTCTGACTCCAGAACTGGAGCTCTAACCACTGTGCTACATTGCTGTCCTATAAATATATTAGAACATAGGGTCCATAGCAGTAGGAATTATTTCTTTATTTGTACTTGTATCTTCCACACCTTGCCCATAGTTGGCATTTAATACGTTTGTTGATTGATTGATACATGGTCAATTCAGATTTTCATTGTTGTCAGGAGTGGTGTCCAGGGTCATGGCCTGATGAATTGTGAGGTACTCACATTGATGGTCACAATAATTGAAAGCCATGAACATTCCCCTTCTTTTTCTGATGTGCAGAGATTCAGAATTGAGCCAGTGAAAGCTAGTAGAGGGTAGGACTGACCTTGTAGAAATTCCTTCTCTTTCACTAAAGATAGGAGAGATAGGCAGCTGTCTTGGATGGATATATTATAGCTTTGTTCAGAAGCACTGAGAGGAACTAGCTGATCTCTTGTGGTTTTTCTAAGATCCAGCTTTGTTTACTTTTACTGAAAAAATATTCTTTAAAACATTCTTGACTGCTTAATGCACTGTCAGACTGCTATCCTGAGTGAGGCCAGAATCTCATAGTGCATTAGGGTCCACGTATCTTGTGGGTACAACAGAACAAAAGAGAACGTTGAGATTAATATGGGATCAGAGAGGGAAAAGGGATTTGGTTTTTTTGAGTTGCATTTAGGATTCATTCCTAAAACTGCTCTGTGGCTTCCAGAGAGAGAAGAGACCAAAAAAAGACTTTTTTGTAACAGCGAAGTTTTCCTTGTGTTTGTCTCTGAGATGATGTAGTAACTACCTTGGGGGAAGGGATTCTCAAAACTGGAGTTTTTCTTGAAGACCGTTAGAGATGAAGGGGCTACTTTGTAACTTGATAAAGAAGATCATTGTCAGCTACCTGAGTCAGCTGTCAAAGCCAAAGGACACCTTTCTTACGCTCATCAACTGAGAAACTAAGGAAAGCCTCTGAGACTGCTTTTCCTTATAGAAGAGGAGGGGGCCATTCCCTGGCCGGAGATTATAAAAGCCACTGGAAGTGATTTTTCTTCATCTGGTTCTTTTATATCACTTAATGCTCATCACATTCACCTGTCATACCTTTTAATTTGTATTATATCTATTTTTTAATAATTAATTTATTTGTCTTCAGTTTTCATCAATCACTTCCATAAATTTTAAATTTATCTCCCTCTCTTTCCTCCCTCCCTCCCCAAGATGGCATGCAATTTTATATGGGTTCTACATATACATTTTTATTAAACACATTTGTACATTAGTTATGTTGTACAGAAGAACTAAAAAAAATGACAGGAACCATGAGAAAAAAACAAAGCAAAACAAAACAAAAGAGGAAATAGTCTGCTTCATTCTGCATTCCAACTCTATAGTTCTTTCCCTGAATGTGATGTCATTTTGTATCAAGAATCCTTTGGAAATGTTTTAGGTCCTTGCATTGCTATGAAGAAAGTCTGCTAGAAACAATCCTTTAACACTGTGGCTGTTATTGTGTATAATGTTCTCCTGGTTCTACTCATTTCACTCAACATGAGTTCATATAAGCCTTTCCAGGTTTTTCTGAAGTCCACCTTCTGAAGTCATTTCTTATAGCACAATAGTATTCCACATTCATATACCACAACTTGTTCAGCCACTCTTCAATTGAAGGGCGTCCCCTCAATTTCCAGTTCTTGGCCACCACAAAGAGAAGGTATAAATATTTTTTGTACATGTGGGTCCTTTTCCCATTTTTATGATCTCTTTGGGATATAGCCCTAGAAGCAGTATTGCTGGGTCAAAAGGTATAGCCCTTTGGGCATAGTTCCAAATTGCTCTCCAGAATGGCTAGTTCAGTTCACAGCTCCACCAGCAATGAGTTAATGTTCCAACTCTCCTACATCCTCTCCAGCATTTTTCATCTTCCTGTTTTGTCATGTTAGTCAATCTGATAGTGTGATGTGGTACCTCAGAGTTGTTTTGATTTGCATCTCTCTAATCAATAGTGATTTCAAACATTTTTTCATATGACTATAGATGGCTTTAATTTCTTCCTCTGAAAACTGCCTGTTCATATCCTTTGACCATTTATCAACTGGGGAATGACTTGTATTCTTGTAAATTTGACTCAGTTCTCTATATATTTTAGAAACGAGGCCTTTGTCACAGATACCAGTTACAAAAATTCTTTCCCAATTTTCTGCTTTCCTCCTAATCTTGGTTGCATTGACTTTGTGCAAAAACTTTTCAATGTAATGTAATCAAAATTATCCATTTTGCATTTCATAACGTTCTCTATTTCTTGTTTGGTCATAAATGTCTCCATTCTCCATAAATCTGACAAACACACTATTCCTTGCTCCCCTAATTTGTTTATGGTATCAGCCTTTATATCCAGATCATGTATCCATTTGGACTTTATTCTTGGGTATGGTGTCAGGCATTGATCTATGCCCAGTTTCTGCCATACTATTTTCCAGTTTTCCCCGCAGTTTTTGTCAAACAGTGAGTTGTTATCCCAGAAGCTGGGGTCCTTGGGTTTATCAAACAGTAGACTATTATATTCATTGACTACTGTGTTTTGTATACATAACCTATTCCACTCATCTATCCCTCTATATCTTAGCCGCTACCAAGTGGTTTTGATGATTGTATGGCTAGGCCACCTTCCCTAGCATTTCTTTTCATTAATTCCCTTGTTATTCTGGATCTTTTGTTCTTCCAGATGAATTTTGATATTATTTTTCTAGTTCTAGAAAATTATTTTTTGGTAGTTTGATTGGTATGTCACTGTATAAGTAAATTAATTTAGGTAGAATTGTCATTTTTATTACATTAGCTCAACCTACCCATGAGCAACTGATGCTTTTTCCAGTTATTTAGATCTGATTTTATTTACATGAAAAGTGTTTTGTAATTGTGTTCATATAGTCCCTGGGTATGTTTTGGCAGGTAGATGTGCAAATATTTTATAGTGTCTACCGTAACTTTAAATGGAATTTCTCTATCTCTTGGTGTTGGGCTTTATTAGTAATATATAGAAATGCAGATGATTTATGTGAATTTATTTTGTATCCTGGAACTTTGCCAAAGTTGTTTATTATTTCAAGTACTTTTTTATTTGATTCTCTAAGATTCTCTAAGTACATTATCATACTGTCTGAAAATATTGATAACTTAGTTTCTTCTTTGTCTATTCCAATTCCTTCAATTTCTTCTGGAGTTCATATCGGGTCTCAGATACTTACTAGCTGTGAGACCCTGGGCAAATCACTTAACCCTGTTTGCTTCTGTTCCTTGACTATAAAATGAGCTAGACAAGAAAATGGCAAACCATTCCAGAATCTTTACCAGGCAAACCCCAAATGTGATTCAAACAACAACAACCATAGCAATGACAATTTTATCTCCTGAAGCAAGAAGTACCCTGATATATACAGGAGGGCCTGCTGTACAGGTTCTTACATCTACTTTTCTTTAATGAAAGCAACTTTTGAGGGGCCAACAATCTACTTTAATCAAGTGCATATATCATTCACTTAGTTCAGCAGAAAAAGTCAGTACTCTGAACTTCAGAGAAAATACAGAGAAATAAAGACCAACAGATAAGGCTTCCAATTGTTTGATCATAAGCAATACATACATCACAGATCAACAGAGAGACCTAACCATCTGATCATTACATACATACGTAGTTACCAGAGAGAGAAGTACCAACACCTAGATTTTCAAAGCCATGTGGCTCCTTAGGGGCTGCCCAGAATCTCCTCTGGCCAAACAAACACTTCCAATGGCCCCAAAGTAAAACCTCATCTAAGAGTATTTATATGCTTTTCAGAGATAGAGGGCATCACAGCCCTCAAGTACCAGTGCCTTATTAGAAATTAACAAAAGGTATGCGCCTTCCCTAATCAAGCTTTTCTTAAAGGGCAGGCCCAGCAATGGGTGGGGAAGATCTTTAACTCTCTAATTGACATTACATCTCCCTACTAGACTAGAAACTTCATGAAAGCAGAGACTGTGTCTTAATTACATTTATATCTGTTCCATTACTTTGACATAATGCTCTAAATCCTACAGACACTTAAATAAAAGTATGTAGGACACAATAAATATTTATTAAATGTTGATCACTGAGGTTCATGTGATTCCCACCTTTCCAGTCCTCATTAGATCTTCCATTCTCCTGAATAAAAATACATAATTCCTTCAAATGACCCTCATATGATATAATATGAAGAACTTTTACCATTGGTTTTGCCTAACCTAAGGACAATCTCTGGATTATCAATATCCCTCATGACATTAAATATCCTGAACATAACACAGTAACCCTGAATAAGACAATCACAGGATTACCCCCTCCCTTGTCCTGGACATTGACTCCTTTAATAAAACCCTAGAGCACCTTGGTTGTTTTGGTACCATATCACATTGTTGACTCATATTGAGGTTCCATGTTAAAGAACGCTGGACTTGTTCTTTCTGATCATAATCTTGCACCATTCAGTCTCTACCTATGCCTTATTTCTACTAAACGTATTCTTTGTCTGCTATGACCTCCACCCTTCAGTTCCTTCCCAGGTTTACCCTTGCTCTCACTTTCCAATCTTGACTCCTTAGTGAACCAGTTCAACTCTACACTATCTTACATTCTTGAATTCTGTTGCCATTTATTCCTTGTCAGTCATGAGAGATTGGAGAAGGTATTTCATGATAAGGCAAATAAGATTTATTTTTGTCCTGGAAAGAGCACAAGATATGGGGTCAGAGAACTTGGGTTCAAATCATGGCTCTAGCAATTACTGTGTTTGTTTCTGGCATTTACTTTGTAGAGTTGGAAAAGGAAGGAGTTAAGGTGCCTTCTGGGCTAATGATTGCCTAAGGGAAAGTTCTTTGGCCTTGAAGCAGCCCTTCTGTAAATAAAGATGTACATCATACAACTACCACCCTTCTCACCACTCAGATTTATAGCTAATATAGATACTCAGGCTACTGCTTACACAATTTGAAATGTTGACTCCTGTATCACATTAAGGAACGCAGAGAAAGAAGAAGAGGATTTAGTTCCAGACAAGCTTTCTGAGTTTTATATTTATGTACATTTGAAAATGTTCATGTAATGTGGTAGAAAGAACCTCTTTGAGTGGAAGAACTTTAGTTTAGTTTTTTTAGTCTAAGGCAGGGATTTCAATACATATACTAGGGAATATCCAGTTACACAAACATATTGCATCACTTACTGATTTTCCAGTTTAGTTAGACGGAGTACAGAGAGCTATGGCTCTGGAAATGGAAACCTGAATTCTAATCTTACCTCTGATCTTTACCACTTATACCTTGGGCAATTTGCTTAACCTCCCCAGTCCTTCATTTCTTTGTCAATAAAAGGTGGGAGTTAGAAAAGAAGGTTTCTGAGGTCCAATGAGCTCCAATTCTAGATTTCATAAAATGACCAGCCCCTAAGTCAAGTTACCAATTAAGAGAGTACCCAGTTCAATCACTGTTGCCAACTTGATGAGTACCAACCAGTCACAATGAACTTTGATTGTTCATAGAATAATGGAGTTGGAAGGGTTTCTAGGTGACATCTCATCCAAACTATTTCAGAATATGAATCCCCTCCATAGTATCCCTAAGAAACAGTCATTTTATTCTTGACTTGAGAGTTCACTTCCCACTAAGGGAGCCCATGAAATTGCTACTAAGCTCTAATCACCAATATCTTACTGTTTAGATAAGTCCTCTAGCAAGTGCCAAACAGACTACTTTTTGAGGTAAACCCCTGTCTGGATGTGGAGAAAACAAAGTTTGTCTCCAGCATTTATCTAAATATTGGAGATCTCATGTCCTGTCTCAGACCCTGATATCCCTCCTCAGGTAATATGAGCAGAACCTTCTGTTAAGCACAGATGTAATCATCTGTAACTTTACTCAGGAGTCATATTCCATGATGGATAGTTTCAGTTACAGCCCATCTTCCTCTTGGTTAGCCACCATGACTAGTACTGGTACCATTTTTATTGCAGGCACCCAAATAAACAAAGAAATTCATGATCCAATAGAAAGAAGAAACTGAAAGGAACCAGGCATCTCCTTCACATTTCTAAGTTTCATCTGGGACTATTATTAATTCAATTCATCAAAATTTGTTGAGCAATAAGGCTTTGAAGAGCCCTGTTTTATGGATTTTTTTTGCTTACTTATGAACATAAACTTTGTAAAATTAATTCTTTCTGAGCCCATAAAATACCTGTAGAGAGGGACTCTCAACAAATTTTGGAGCAACAGAAGTGGAGAACAACAGAGTGGAGGAGATTTCCAGCCCACGGTGACCTAAAAGACCCACAGAAACAGCGGTTGTGCCAGATGTGGAGCCGAGCGTAGAGCGCAGCCCAGCCTTGGCCACAGCACAGGGCGATGAGACTCTGGGAGGAGGACACCTCAGGGGCGGACTCTCCAGTCACAGTAGCAGGTTCTTAGATCCCTCGGCCCACAGGCACCAAAGGTCAGTGATGGGGTTTTATCAGCAGGCCGGGAAGGGAGAAGGGCCTTCCCATAGCTCCAGCAGCAGGCAGCAGCCACAGACCTTACATAGCAGCCCATACAGAAGCTCCATTGTTGGAGTGTAAAAATCCCTGGGGGCATTGAAGAGCTGAGTCTTACCTCAGTGCTGGGTGGAGGCCCTGGCCAAGCCTGTCTTTGTCTCACGCTGAATGGCGGCCCTGCCCATCCAGCTTATCTGAAAATCAGTGCCCAGTGCTGACTTGGGAACTGGAGGCCAGGTGGTTGTGGAGAGGTAACTGGAGGCCAGGTGGTTGTGGAGAGGTAACTGCTAAAATTCTGGGCATAAAAATCCCTCTCTGAGTACAGACCAGTACACTCTTGATTGTGCCACTTTGGAGGAACTGAGATCTCACAGATTCCCAGAGTACATCCTACTCTTGACAAAGGACCCAAAAGTCAAGTAACTGGTTGGGAAAATGACCAAAAAAGGGAAAAAAAGTAAGACCATAGAAGGCTACTTTCTTGGTAAACAGATATCTCCTCCCATCCTTTTGGATGAGGAAGAATAATGCTTACTATCAGGGAAAGACATAAAAGTCAACCCTTCTGTATCCCAAACACCCAAAATAAATATTCAGTGGGCTCAGGCCATGGAAGAGTTCAAAAAGGATTTTGAAAATCAAGTTAGAGAGGTGGAGGAAAAACTGGGAAAAGAAATGAGAGTGATGCAAGAAAAGCATGAAAAGCAGGTCAACAACTTGCTAAAGGAGACCCAAAAAAATGCTGAAGAAAATAACACCTTGAAAAGTAGGCTAACTCAATTGGAAAAAGAGGTTCAAAAAGCCAATGAGGAGAAGAATGCTTTAAAAAGCAGAATTAGCCAAATGGAAAAGGAGGTTCAAAAGCTCACTGAAGAAAATAGTTCTTTCAAAATTAGAATGGAACAGATGGAGGCTAATGACTTTATGAGAAACCAAGAAATCACAAAACAAAACCAAAAGAATGAAAAAATGGAAGATAATGTGAAATATCTCATTGGAAAAACAACTGACCTGGAAAATAGATCCAGGAGAGACAATTTAAAAATTATGGGCCTACCTGAAAGCCATGATCAAAAAAAAGAGCCTAGACATCATCTTTCATGAAATTATCAAGGAAAACTGCCCTGAGATTCTAGAACCAGAGGGCAAAATAAGTATTCAAAGAATCCACCAATCACCTCCTGAAAGAAATCCAAAAAGAGAAACTCCTAGGAACATTGTGGCCAAATTCCAGTTCCCTGGTCAAGGAGAAAATATTGCAAGCAGCTAGAAAGAAACAATTCAAGTATTGTGGAAATACAATCAGGATAACACAAGATCTAGCAGCTTCTACATTAAAGGACCGAAGGGCGTGGAATATGATATTCCAGAAGTCAAAGGAACTAGGACTAAAACCAAGAATCACCTACCCAGCAAAACTGAGTATAATACTTCAGGGGGAAAAATGGTCTTTCAATGAAATAGAGGACTTTCAAGCATTCTTGATGAAAAGACCAGAGCTGAAAAGAAAATTTGACCTTCAAACACAAGAATGAAGAGAAACATGGAAAGGTAAACAGCAAAGAGAAGTCATAAGGGACTTATTAAAGTTGAACTGTTTACATTCCTACATGGAAAGACAATATTTGTAACTCTTGAAACTTTTCAGTATCTGGGTAGCTGGTGGGATTACACACACACACATACACACAAACACACACAGCACAGAGTGAATTGAATAGGATGGGATCATATCTTTAAAAAATGAAATTAAGCAGTGAGAGAGAAATATACTGGAAGGAGAAAGGGAGAAATGTAATTGGGCAAATTATCTCTCATAAAAGAGGCAAGCAAAAGACTTTTCAGTGGAGGGGAAAAGAGGGGAGGTGAGAGAAAAACATGAAGTTTACTCTCATCACATTCCACTAAAGGAAGGAATAAAATGCATACTCATTTTGCTATGAAAACCTGTCTTACAATACAGGAAAGTGGGGAAGAAGGGGATAAGTAGGGTGGGGGGGGATGATGGAAGGGAGGGCAGTGGGAGGAGGGATCAATTTGAAGTCAACACTCTTGGGGAGGGACAGGATCCAAAGACAATTAATTCTTTCCCCTTTGGTCCAGCTATCACAGTACTGGGCTTGTGCAACAAGGTCAGAAACAGAAAGAAAAGGTCTCATATACAACACAGTATTCATAGCAGTATTCTTTGTGCTGGCACACCCACCAAAAAATAGGAACAAAATGGATGTCCATTGATTGGGCAATGGATGAATAAACTGTGGAATATCAATGTTATCAAGGGTTCAAATGGATCTGTGATCATAGTGTGCTTTCTCATAAAAGTCTGTTTGTTTTAATCAGTCAACAAGTACTTTTAAAACAAAAAAAAAATATTTTAGCACTGTGCTAAGTACTAGGGATAAAAAAAAAAGGGAAAGGGAAAACACAGTCCCTCCTCTCAAGGACCTCACAGCCTAGTGAGTGATATAACACACCAAAAAAGTGGTATAAACAAGATATATGCAGGATAAATTAGAAATAATCAATAGGGAGAGGGCATTAGCATTAAGGGAGATAGAGAAAGACTTCTTACAGAAAGTAAGATTTAACTGGGACTTGAGGGAAGCTAGGAGGTAAAGATGAGGAGAGAGAACATTACAGACATAGAGGACAGCCAGTGTAAGGAGTGTCTTGGGAAAGGAACAGAGGAAGGAAGCCAGTGTTACTGAAGTGCCAAGTACATGCTTGGAATAAGGTATAGTAAGACTGGACAAGTAGGAGAGGACCAGGTTATTCAGGGCTTTAAAAGCCAAACAGAAGGTTGTATCTTTGATCATGAAGATAACAGGGAGTCACTGGAGCTGATTGACTAGAAAGGTAACATGGTCAAACTTCCTCTATAGTAATATCAATTGATAGCTGAATAGAAAATGGACTAGAGTAGTGAGAAATTTGAGGCAGGGAAACTAACTAACAGACTATTGCAATAATCTAAGTGTGAGGTGATGAGCATTAGTACTAGGGTGGTGGCAGTGTCAGAGGAAATTAAGGGGGTATAAACAAGAAATTTTATGAAGGTAAAATTGACAGATCTTAGCAATAGCTAGGATAGAGGAGTAAGAAAGTAAGGACCTGAGGATGATAGGGTGTGAATCTGGGTGACTAAGAGGGTGCTGGTATCCTCAATAGTAATAGGGAAGTTAGAAAGAGGAGCGGATTTGTGGGGAAAAGCTCTCCTCCAACAGAGTGTCACCCATCCATGCATCAATATTAATCAGGATTCCTTGAAATATATGACATAGAACTTTGTTGTTCTGACCACTAAAATTAGATGAGGAATAAAACTGAGGGATGAATACTTGTCAAAGATGTCTACCACTGCCACAAAGGAGACCCAGTGCAGAGTCTAAGTTGAAAAGGGATTCTGTATAAACTCTGGGGTCTTCCAGAGATTCCTATTTGTGAATGATATTGTTCAGGTTGCCTAAAGCCCTGGAAGATTGTAGTACCTTCAAGATGAAATTCATAAGCACTCCAAAGAATTTGACAACCATTCGTGTGGTAAAGAATAAGTGGATAAAAAACATCTCTTGTCCAGATTATGACATCTAATTAGTTGGACAACCTATAGAGCTCATTCACAAATGCATATATAGACATACATGTGTCTATATATGGATATATACATATACATATTTATATATTCATATATACATTCATACATGCACACATACATTCATACATACCTATGCCTATCTCTAAAGATACGTGCATACAATCGACATTGCCCATGGACAAGTTCTACCTAGAATTGAACAGATGGAGAATAGAATGGATTGCTCTTGGGAAATAACAAAGTTCATTTAGTAGTATATCAGTGTAATAGAATAGAATATCATTATAAGAAATAGTAAGCTTAAGGAAATCTGAGAAACATTCATATGAACTGGTGGAATAGGAATAGGTACTATACTTGTGATTTCACTGTCATATGGAGAACTTCGGTGAGAAAACTACCTCTATCAATGCTGTTCAGCATCTTATAAAGAGTTGCTAAGAGCACTGAGAGGTTAAGTGACTGTCCTAGGGTCACACAACCAATCTGAGTCAGGACATGAACCCAGATATTTCTGACTCCAAATCCAACTTTATCTAGTGTTCAAAATTGCCTTTCATCAACTAATACAGAAGTGAAAAAAGAAACAATCAAGAGTATAAAAAAATGCCTACAGTAATGTTATGGAAAACAACACTAAAAAGTGGCTCGAATTAAATGTAATGACTGATTCTGGTTCCAGAGAACAGTTGATGAAATACATTTCCCTTCTCTTGGGATGATACAGATATATTCATTTTGCACACTCCAATAGATTCACTTCATATGTTGGTGGGTTTGTTTAACTATTTGGGATTTGGCAAGAGGTAGGGGGAGTGGGTCACAAGAGAGGATAGTATGAGTCTCAAAGCACATAGAGAAATAATTGGTATAGAAACAAAATGTATTAAAAAGACTTTTTTCAAAATGTAATGCTCAGCGCATCATAGAAATGAGATTTTTCTTCCTATGTGTCACACAATACTATAACAAGTTTGAGTGAGTTAGTTAATCAACAAGCATTTATTAGGCACTTGCTTTGTGCCAGGCACCGTGCTAAGTGATAAGGTACAAAGAGGAGCAAAAAACAATCCCTACCCTCAAGGAGGGCACATTCTAATTCAGACCTGCACAACTTGGCAGTGGGCAGGGGCCAAAATTAAAATAGGCTAAACTCTTTAGACTGCGGATAGATTTTTAGTGGCTCACTTTCCAAGTAAAGTATAATTAATATTTAAACTATTTTGTAAATACCGTATGTTTAAAAAGGGAAATTTCAATTAATATCAGTTAATTACACTTATTACTCAAGATTTTTGTTTATCGTGAAATAACATTAATGTTAAAAATACTTTGCTAAGTGGCATACATTTTAATACTTTATTTAGGTTTTCTTACTGTTTATATTTAGTTGATGTGACTTATTACACTTCTTGTCAGCAATCAGTTTATCGTACTCTAGAATCATGTTTAAAATCAATTTCTTTAGAAATATGAAAACTAGCTTTAGTAGCTGCCTCATTTTCTGAGTTTACTTTCTGGAAAAACCATTGTTCCCCACTGAGGTTTTTCAACAATTTGGTTGCTTTAGTTTGTTTTTCATTGGTGTCCAATTTGCTTAAGTCAGGATGTTTTTATTTGAAATGACAACGAAGATAGTATTCCTTTGGAATGGCTATTACTTCTCGGCAAACAAGGCACAATATTTTGTCTCTCATGTAAGTAAACAAGAATCTATTTGTCCACTCTGGATTAAATACTTTGTGCTCTGATTCAATCTTCCATTTCTTTTTATCACCCGTTTTACAAAGTCACCCCCAAAATTTTAATGTTCTAACCAAAAGATCTCCACAGCAACTGCTCACATACAAAGAAATACTGAACTGAGTGTCTGACCTTGGAGAGAGTGCCAGACACTCATGTAACTTGGAGGGCAGCCATGCAGCAAGGGAGGAGAAAACCCCTCTCATCACATAGCAGGCATCAGCTGCCTTGGCGTGTGGCTGCACTAACTTTGTCCCTAATTAACACCAGTAACCACCAAAAACACAGCAAAAAGATAAGACTCTTGGTCCTCTCAGAGTAGAGGCCAACTGATGGTGGTTGGTTGCTGTGGGTCAGGTGACAAATGAGAGAGTGTACACAATGGCAATCCATCCGCCAAGTTACATGACGGGTACAATAGTAACCAGTGGAAGGTAGGTTAAGCAGAGTATGGACAAAGCACTTGTTACATCTTTACTTTCTTTTATGTCCCCTACATTTTTTGCAGGTTGCCCAAAATCCCAAGTGGTGTGTTGTGCAGGCTTGTTCTAATGGTTAGCCATGAGGCTAGATGTGTCTAATAGATTGTTCCCCTGCTTATACCATGGCTCACCACAGCAGGGACAAGATAGAAATGGAAGAAGTCCTGGATTTAGAATTAGAGGACCTGAATTCCTACCCAACTCTGCTATTTACTATCCATGTGATCTTGAGCAAGTCACTTAATCTTTATGGGCCTCAGGGTCCTCTACTGTAATAGACAACTAGAGGCACAAAAAGTATGGCCACACCGTATTTCATCCACTTGTCAGTTGTTTTTTACTGTCAACGAATGGATAACTTCTATCGTTGTCATTTCTTCTTTCTATGCTGTACTTAATGTCTTCTGTAGCATTCAGATCTATTGTTTTCTCCCTCTCCCTCCATGTTCAGTTTAAAACTCTCCTGATTAGTTAGATTAGCAAATATCCAATCAAATATGTCATTTCTGATCCTCATGAGATGCCAAGATCTCATCAATCTTAAATCAAACTGTAGTCTAAAAAGCCGAATCCTGTTTTTCCCATCCCCCACCATAGATAGGAGTTCACTTCCCAAATCTTCCCATCTTTTCTAAAGTCTGACCTTTTAGTTCAAAGAAGTAATTTTTAAAAACCCTACCATCTATACCCCCAAATCCTTCAGTTTCCTACCCAGGATCTCATTATCCTTATAGCTATAATTCATCCTTACATAAAGTGGTATAGGTAGCAGGTAGGGATATCAAAGAATGATGGGATCATAGATCTATGGTTGGAAGGGATGTTAGAGGCCATCTAGTCCAACCCCCTCATTTTACAGTTAAAGAAACCGAGGCCCAGGAAGATCAAATGTCCAAGGCTGCACAGGTAAATGTCAGATACAGGAAATAAACTTAAATAGTGAATCTCTTGGAAAGATAAGATTGTAGAGGTGGGGTAGATTCCTCTTCTACTATGTTATCTCTATCTAATTCTTTCCTTCATCACTCTTAGATTTTTTTTTAAAGAAATACAAAGATCAAGAGTTCTTTTTTTTTTTTTTTGGTCGAGAGTTCTTAACCTATGATTCACAGATCTCATCCCCACGCAAGGTATTTGTGGGTAGATTTCACTGGGTCGATTACCTTGGATGGAACAGATTACTTTTTTTGATCATTGAATTCTAATGAGATTTAACATTTTCTTCAATTATTTAAAAACATTATCTTTAAAACATTGTTCTTTAAAAGAGGTATGTCAGCCTCTCCAGACTGCCAAAGGGGCACATGAAACACACTAAAAAAAAGAAAAGGTTAAGGAGCCCTGGCATAGATGACTGAAGCAAGAGAAGGTAACAGAGACTGGATGTTGAAAAGTGTCACAGTCCTATAAGAATACTATCAGGAGTCTTAGAGCTCAGAATAAGCTGAGGCTGCTGGTGAATTCTAAGTCAATGATAAGGTCTTATTTAGCTACTTAGGAGACAGAAAGAAGAGGTTAAAAGGACTGGGACCATTGCGCTGGATAGACTGGATGATGATAACAGGAGACAAAGAGAAAATCAAAATATTCAATTCTTTATTTGCCTCTTTTCTCTGCCTAGAATAGCCCTGGTGACTTGAATTCATCAGAGGCAGCTAAGTGCTCTCCTCTATCACCTATCTTGACTCCTTCGTGAATCAGTTCAACTATACACTGTCCTCTTTTTTTTAAAACATTCACCCCTAAATATGATTAAATTAGATCAAACAAGATAATATTTGTAAAGCACTTTGCACTGTTCCTGGAACATACAAGATAGGTGCTATATAAGTGCTTATTCCCTTTCCCCTTCCACTTTCACTATGGTCTACCTTGCCTTGCCAAACTTCAGCCCTGGATTACTCCCACCATCTACTGTATTTGTTTCTACTCACATACTGTAAAATAAAGCTGAAGAAAATAATGAAACCGTGCTTAAAACCACTACAAATTTATGTTGCATAATCTCAACTGGGCCCTCACTGCAGTAAGGCAATCCTTTTACCCCTCCCTGACTCACTAGTCCAGTCACCAAGACTACTTTTCCAGACCTTTTCATACTTCTTTAAATCTTCCATAGCTCCCCTCCCCACGCCCTCTCATCTGAGAATTTTGCCTCATATTTCACAGAAAAAAAATATGAGGCCACTCATCAAGAGCTTCCTCTTATCCGCTCCTCATCTCACATCTCCCACATGCCTTCTGAAACTGTCTTCATTTTCACCCCTAGCTCACATAATGAGGTTGTCCTGCCCCTTGTGAAGGCAAAGTACTCTACATGCACAAAATTCCATTCCTTCTTGTCTTCTTCAGAAGATTGTCCCCTTCATCATCCTTACTGTCTCACTTTTCAATCCATCTTTGTCTCCTGGCTGCTTCCCTACTGCCTGCAGTCATGCCCATGTCTCTCTCATTCTCAGAAATCCTCATTTGGTCTATCCATTTCTTTTCTCTGTTCTGTGGACAAACTCCTTGAGAAGACTTTCTACCAATGCCTCCACCTCTTTTCCTCTCACTCTGTCTTCTAAATTTTCTACAGTCTGGCTTCTGACATCAATATTCAACTCAAACTGCTCTCTCCCAAATTACTAATGATGCTTTAGTTGCCACATCTAACAACCTTTCCTAAGTTCTCATCTTTATTGATCTCTCTGAAGCCTTAGACACTGTCAATCATCCTCTTCTCCTTGATACTCTCTTCTTTCTAGGTTTTCTCCTGGTTCTCTTCTTATTTATCCCATCACTCCTCAATCTCCTTTGCTTAATCTTAAATCAAGTCATGCCTGCTAACCATCAATGTCTCACAGGGCTCTATCCTGCTTCCCCTTTCTTTTCCCTTTATAGTTATTCCACTTGGTGATGTTTTCGGCTCCTATGGGTCTAATTATCTTCTATGCTGATGATTCTCAAATCTACTTACCCAGTCCTAATCCCTACACTGACCTCCAGTTTTACATCTTCACCTACTTATTGGACATCTTGAATTGGATGTTGCATAGACATTGTAACTTAACTTGGCCAAACTTGAACTCATATTTTCCCCAAAACTTTCCCCTCTTCCTAATTTCCCCATTATTGTTAAGGGTACTACTATCTTCCCAGAGACTCGGGCCTACAACCTCGATGTTATCCTAGACTCCTCACTCTCTTTCACCCCCATATCCAAGGCCTGTCAATTTTTTTCTCTGTAACATCTCGTGTATATGTATTTCCTTCTGTCCTCTGACACTGACACTAGTCACTGTCATCTCACACCTGGACTGTTACAAGAGCTTTTTGGTTGATCTCCCTGACACATTATTGTTCAGTCTATCCTTACTCATCTGCTAAAGTGAACCTTTAAAAATGAAGTCCCAACCTGCACTTTCAAATTCTAGTGGTTCCCTATTGCCTCTAGGATCAAAAACAAAATCCTCTGTTTTGTGTTCAAAGCCCTTCTAACTTGCCCCTCCACCTTTCCAATTTTTTGATACCTCATAACCCTCCGTACACTCCAAAATCATGAATACTAGCCTCCTTACTGTTTCTTATACAAGATACTCTGACTGCCAAATCAGTACTTTTACTGAATATGTTTGAGATGCTCATCTGCCTTTTCTGGCTTCCCTCAAGTTCTGCTTAAATACCATCTTCTACGGAAAACTTTTCCCAATTGCCTTAAATTCTCGTACTTTCCACTCTTTCAATTATCTCCAATTTATCCTGTATGTAGATTGTCTAGATACAGTTGCTTGCATGTTATTCCCCCATTAAACTAAATTCCTTGAGATCAGGGCATTTCTTTGTATTCCCAATGTTTAGTATCACGCCTGGCATATAGTACTCAATAAACATTTATAGAGTGAGTCTCTTTGTAGACAAGATTAAGAAATCTATGGTAGATAACTATATAATCTATGGTAGATAACTATATCTTTAGAGTAATTCAGAACTGATTAAATGACTGGACTCAAAAAATTAATGACTTGATTTCAGTTTAGAAGAAAGTCCTCTACTAAAGTGATCTGTCTTTGGCATTTATGCTGCTTAACATTTTCACAATTTTTCACAATTACTCAGATAAAAATGTTCAATCATAACCAACTTTTGACCTCATGGTTGCACACCAGGCCCTTCTATCCTCCACTGTCTCTGGAAGTCTGTCCAAGTTCATGTCCATTGCTTCCATGACACTCTCTATCCATCTCATCCTCTACCAAACCCTTCTTCTTTTGCTTTCAATCTTTCCCTACACCAGGGTCTTTTCCAATGAATCCTGTGTTCTCATTATGTGACCAAAGTATTTAAGCTTCAGTATTTTGACCTTCCAGTGAATAGTCTGAGTTAATTGACTAATTTGGTCTCTTTGCAGTTCAAGGGACTTTCAAATATCTTCTCTAGCACCACAATTTAAAAACATCAGTTCTACAGTGCTCAACTTTCCTTGTAGTCCAACTCTCACAGCCATGCATTGTTTCTGGAAAACCTATAGTTTTCAAAGCCATAGACTCTTTGACTACATAGACCTTTGCTGGCAAGGAAATGTCTGTTTTTCAGAAGCTGATCAGATTTGCCATAGCTTTCCTTCCAAGGCACAAGTATCTTTTAATTTCATGGCAGCATTCACCATCTTCAGTGATCTTTGAACCCAAGAATATACAATCTGACATTGCTTCTATTTCTTCTTTCTCTGCTTGCCAGGAAATAATGGGATCAGTTGCCAAGATCTTAGTTTTTGTTGTTGTTCTTTTTATGTTGAGCTTCAAGCCAGCTTTTCCACTCTCCTCTTTCACCCTCATCAAGAAGCTTCTTAATGCTTCTTTACTTTCTGTCATCAGAGTGGTATCTTTGCATATCTGAGATTGTCGATATTTCTCCCAGTCACTTTAATTCTGACATTTGATTCATCCAGCCTGGCATTTCGCACAATGTACTCTGCATATAAATTAAATAAATAAGATGACAATATATAGTCTTGTTATATTCTCTTCCCAATCTTAAACCAATCAGTTGTTCCATGTTTGGTTCTAATGTTGCTTGTTAGCCCACATACAGGTTCTTTAGAAGACAAGGAAGATGATCTGGTATTTTCATCTCTTCAAGAATTTGCCACATTTTTTCAAAGACTTTAGTGTAGTCAATGAACCAGAAGTAGATTTTTTTGGGAATGCTCTTGTTTTCTACATAATCCAGTGAATGTTGGCAGTTTAGTCTCTAGTTCTTCTGTCTCTTTGAAAAGCAGCCTGCTCTTCTGCTAATTCTAATTCATATATTGCTGAAGACTAGCTTGCAGAATCTTAAGTAAAATCTTGCTGACTGTGAAATGAGCAAAGTTGTTTGCTAATCTGAGCATTCTTTGGCATTGCTCTTCTTTAGGATTGGGACATAAACTGATCTTTTCCAATCCAATGGCCACTGTTGAGTCTTCCAAATTTGCTGGCATATTGAGTACAGTACTTTAACAGCATCATCTTTTAGGATTTTAAATACCTCAGCTGGAATTCTGTCACCTCCATGAGACATTGTTATCAATACTTCCTAAGGCCCTGTTAACTTCATTCTCCAGATGTATGGCTCTAGATCACTACCCTCACCATTGTCGTTATCAGCAATGTTAAGATCTTTCTTGTGTAGTTCTTTTGTATATTCTTGCCACTTCTTAATCTCTTCTACTTCTGTTAAGTCCCTACCATTTTTTTTCTTTTATCATGCCCATTTTTGCATGAAAATTCCCTTGATAGCTTTAATTTTCTTGAAGAAATCTATCTTTCTCATTTTATTATTTTCTTCTATTTCTTTCCATTGTTCATTTAAGAAAACTTTCTTATCTTTCCTTACTATTCTCTAGAATTCTACATTCAGTTGGGTATGCAAAAAAACAAGCCCATCTAACAAGCCCCCAACAGTGAGAAACATGCTCATCTTAAACCAAGAATAATAACTGTTGTGAAATCAGGAACACTTTTACCAATCTTTATGTCCATTCTCCCTGAGAGATAGGCAGCCTCCCCAGTAAGGTTATAGGTAGACTGCCACACATTTAGAAAAATGGAAACTTCTTTTACTGTTTTCTGAGTTTGGGATCTCTGGAGACACCATCCTCTTGCCATGTGACTTTTTGTTCTCCTCTTTGATAGGCTTTCCCTCAAATACCTCATCAGGCCTTCGAAGTAGTTTTAACCTTTACCTGATCATGCTAGGTCATGACTCTGTGGAAACAGAACTTCCTTGTTTCTCAAGGGTATATCTTTCTTTTTCTCCTTTCCCTTTCTCTCCTTCAGCCATTTTTTTTCTCTTCTTTCACTTTTGAATTTTTTCTGTTGCTATCTTCTATATAATACTGTAAACCTCTGTCCATAGTTCTTCAGGAGCTCTATCTACTAGATCTAATCCCTTCAGTCTAATAGTCATTTCCACTACATATTCATAAGGGATGTTATTTAGATCATATCTATCTGGTCTGATGGTTTTCCTGATTTTCTTCAACTTAACACTTCATTTTACAATAAGAACCTCATGATCTGGGCCACAGTCAAGCTCCAGGTCTTGTCTTAGTTCACTGTATACAATCTGCATATATTATATACTTTGACTACAAAGTATATAATCAATCTGATTTTAATATTGATCTAGTGATGTTTATGTGTAAAGTTGCCTTTTAGATTGTTGAAAAAATAGTGTTTGCTATGACCTATGAGTTATTTTGATAAAACTCTATTAGTCTCTGTCCTATTACACTTTGTACTCTAAGGTGAAACTTGCCTGCTATTCTAATTATCTTTTAATTTCCTTCTTTAGTATTCCAATCTTCTATAATGAATTCAATATATTTTGGAGGGTGTTATATCTAGAAAATGTTGCAGGTCATCGTAGAACTGATCAAATTTGACTTCATCAGCACCAGTGGTTGGATCATAGGGTTATATTACTCTGATGCTAATGGTTTGCCTTGGATTTGAACAGAGATCATTTTGTTACTATTGAGACTATACTCCAGAATTGCTTTTCTCACCCTTTTATTGACTATGAGGGCTACTCCTTTTCTTCTAGGGAATTATTGCCCATAGTAGCATATGTAATGATCACTTGAATTAAATTTACTCATTCCCATCCACTTGAGTACACTGACACCCAATATGTCAATGTTTAATTTTCCCATCTTGTGTTTGACCACATCTAGGTTACCTTGGTTCATAGGGCTTACATTTTAGGTTGAGATAAAAATATCAATAGCGTATTCATGAAATGTACTGATGACACAAAGCTGAGAGGGATGCCTAATGCTGAATAACAGGGTGGATTAGAAGATTAGGCTGACTAAAATGAGATTAAATTTTATAATCATTAATTGTCCTATGAAACTAAATTTTAAAAAAAGATAACGTAAAGTTCTCCACTTGTGTAGTAGGAACTCAATTAGGTTTCTTAAGTTATAGCTGCTCTTGAGGGCACAACATCTGCTCATCTATACCTGGTGCTTTGCCAGCCTATTGATTTGAATAATAGAAAGACTGGCCTAGGGACAAAGAAGGCTGTCAGAAATATTTTCCTCAGTTGGAAATACCCTTGAGTATTTCTTTCATTTCCTGACTATAGGCAGGGAGCAGTATTTTATGTTTTTTTAATTCCTATAGCTTTATACTTTATATTTTTCTTTTTAAATTAATATTTATCATTTATTTATTTTTAACATTCTTTTTCTTTTGAAATTTTGAGTTCCAGATTCTCCCACTCTTAATCCTTCCCCACCCACTGAGGTGGCAAATACTATATCAATTATATATGTGAAATCATGCAAAACATATTTCCATATTAGCCATATTGCAAAAGAAAGAAAGGAAAAAGGAAGAAGGGAGGAGGGAAGAAAGGAAGGAAGGAAGGAAGGAAGGAAGGAAGGAAGGAAGGAAGGAAGGAAGGAAGGAAGGAAGGGAGGAAGGAAGAAAGGAAGGAAGGAAGGAAGGAAGGAAGGAAGGAAGGAAGGAAGGAAGGAAGGAAGGAAGGAAGGAAGGAAGGAAAGGAGGGAGGGAAGGAGAGGAGGGAAGAAAAAGAAAGAAAGAAGGAAGGAAAGAAATATTGTACTTCAATTTGTACTCAAAATTCATCAGTTCTCTCTCTGGAGGTAGATAACATTTTTTATCATGAATACTGTCCAGAGGGAAGGAGATCATGGTAGTACTGAACTATGACTTTGTTAGATCACACCTGCAAGTACTGTACTCTTTTCTGGGTGCTTCCTTTCAGGAAGGACATTGGAAACAGTGTGCTCATTTTAGAGGATTCTCATTCAAATATGGGATGGACTGGATAGTCTCTGAGTTCCTCTTCATCTGAGTATCTTTGAGTCTATGAATTTATAATTGTTCTAGGCTAGCCTGAACCTTCCCTTGCCTTATAGCTTGGCAGACCCAGTCTCTGTGGATTTCTGCCCTGAGTTCACATTGGTATGCTTATTTATGGAGGCCCAATTTTGGACTGGACAAAATAGTGCATACTTTGATCAAGGCATGATAAGCTGCCTAACAAATGTGCCAAAAGAGTCCAAGTAGGTGGGAGGGGGACAGATGATGGAGGATAATAGGAATTACTGACTGAGTAATTTACTGGTCAGACTGACTTTTTCCCAGGTTAATTTACTCCTAATTTACCAGTCTTAGGAGGTGAGGGTATCGTATGTCAAGCAAACAAGCTAATTTCCTAATTCCAGACTCAACTTGGTAACTGCTGTGTCTTGGCACAGTCAGAAGTGGGGTAAAAGTCTGAAATACTGTTTGTACTCAAAATATTTAGCATTCTCTGTGTAGCAACCCCTCAGTTTTGCTCACATGTTAGCATATTCGATACTCAGAATGACTGACTACTTCTCTCTTTATGATTCTAACAGTAACTCTGAGGACCTAGGATTGATTTCTAAGACTGTTGCTCACAAACCCCATCCAGAAAACTGCCCTAACCCTAGCTATTGATAATCAATTTGTTAGATTGAGTTAATTAGCTTTAAGAAAGGGATATTTACTCATGTATTACAGTAAGAACAGTTGATATGAAAACATTCCCTCCCCCGCCCCAAAAATGCTTGAGACCCATTTTCCCCTTGCACATGATAGGTCTCTAAGGAGAACAGCCTCAAGCTTAGAGTGCATATGTGGTAAAGGGAAACCTCATAGCTCCTGACTTCATATCTATGCCCTGTATACCAATTAAGGATAGTTCTTATTCTTAAAATTTTGAATCAGTTTCTTACATGTAACATGTCTTTACAGGAATACTATTACAGGAATAATAGTATTATATAACATAAATAGAATTATCTGATTGCTTTTCCCAAAGCTAGAGGTGGAAAATCAGAGGTGGTAGGGAGGAAATATTATTTGTTCAGTGTCATGGCAGCAAGATGTCCAGGAAGCAGGTTTGGAGGTTTGAGTCAGGCTAGATATGGGGAAACCTTCACCATTCAGGAGCCCAAAGCCTCAGGGCAAGATTCAGCATGGAGGTGAAGGCTGGAGTGCAGCAGAGTGGGGAGAAGACTGAGGAGCAGTGTGGCTTTTTGAAGAAGGATGCACTTATGTTAAGCCTTGAAAAAGAAGAGAGAACATAGGTAAGGAGAGAGAGCATACCTGCTATGGTGGATAGCTTTGTAAAGTCATAGAATCAGGCAATGCAAGCAGACCAGTTTGGCTGGACATGGTGTGAGAGGGACAAGTCACAATCATTTGAATCATTTGCTCTGGCCCCAGAAAACCTTACCAGCCTAGCTGAATTATTCTCTAGGACCTTCTCATCCATGAAGCTCTACCCTTGTGTCAGCCAGTGCTACTCAGGATCCTTTATTAATATAATTTATGTGCTGATCATGTAACACATATGTAGTGTGTCTAAACATATGGATAAGTAACTCAAGGGATATCTCTGGAATCCTCTCCCCCTGGGAAAATGTTGTTCTTGATTTAGGAAGAGAAGAGACCACTAACCTGGGCCCCCATTCTCCTTTGAGAGATAGGATTCAATATTTCTGGTCTGTAGTATGATTTTTAAGTTCAAATGTCACTTCTTCTGATCACTATCCCTTAAAGGGGAAAAGTAAAACAGACTTATACTCACTAGTTTGGCTTTTTTCCCACCAAATGCTACTTACACATAAGACCATTGCAGAGAGTAAATAGTGAGTAAACTCATTTATCCAAGCAAATGGTGAACAGAAATCAGAGAAGTTCTATAGACTAGAATATACCAGAAAATATACAAGCGTGAATGAGCTCTTTAAATGGAAGTGAAATGAAATCTTGGTTTAATCAGGAGAGAGGCCCTGATTGTTAGCCAAAGAAAAGTTCATTGAAGTTTATAGGGAAGAAAGCTGAAAATTAGGGACATATTAAAAAGTAGGCTTTGCCTTTATATCTACAAAAGTCTGTCTGTCTGTCTCTCTCTCTCTCCTCTTGTTTCACATCAGTCCCCAAGAAAATCTGAAACACTCATGTCCTCTCTCAAAGCAGCATTGAAGAATGTCTCGTCTCTCCAAAAATACCATACCAGCTCCACCCCTTACGCAATCACAGGGCTTTGTTCCCTTTTTTTTTTCCACCAATGCAAAATCATGTTCTATAGGCAGTTTGCAACATAATTTGTAACACAGTTTTCTCTCCTCACTCTACTTGATTGAGAGAGGAGTTACCTTAGTTCATGTTCTTAAAACCGAGACCTGAATGAGTTTCTATCCTCCCTAGAGGTTTTGCTTCAATATCAAGGACCCCACATCCTAAACTGACCGTAATAAGTCCCCTTTCCATGGAACTTTAAAATGCTTTCCTTGCAAAAACCCTTTGAAGTAGGTAGTACAAGGATTAGCCTCCTTCTACAGATGGAGAAAAAAACTCTGAGAGATTAAGCTACTTGCTCATGGTCACCCAGCTAGCAAATGTTGGTGTCAAGATTTGATCTCAGCTCTTTCCTGATTCAATAACCAGAACTCTTTATAGTATGGATGTGGTGACTTTGAAGGCAATTTCTGTTGCCCACACTTTATCTACCATTTCCTCTCTGCCTCTATAAACCAGCTAATAAATGCCCCTTGAAGAAGGTAGCATGAAACCGTGTAAAGTGAGAAGATCTAGCTTTGAAAAGTGGCTCTACTGCTTCCAATCTGTATGATTTAGACAAGTCATTTGATTTCTCTGAGTCCCAGTTTCCTCATCTACAAAATTAAGGTGTGAGACTCCGCAGTCTCAAAGTTCATTTTCTTCACAGTGTTATCAGTCACTTAATGACACAATCAAACCATTCTGTTTAATCACTAACATTGCCACTCTCCATGATCCGGAAGACAAAAGTCCAAAGCTTTTAATAGTGCTAGGAGAGGACATTGATGCAGTTCCATAGGTCCCAATCCGTCACCAGAGAAGTCCTACCCATGCTATAAAATACATCCCCACCCCTTTATAGGTCACGTCTTCATAGAACTCAGTCTCATTAGGGCCTTGTGATATTTGAAAAGGAAGTTGCTGTCCCCAAAAAAGTTTTATAATTTGCCAAAGGCTCAGATAATGGGCAAACATTCCTCTGATCCTTTGCCCTTGTTCCCTGGGTAACAACTTCCTGTTAAAATAACCTTAGAATTCTGTGATTCTGTGCTTATCTTTACCTTCTTTCTCCTATATAACAAATACTTCAAGCCCTTTCTCTGAGATCTCAAGGACTATGTTCCACCTTTTCTTTTTTTAAAATCAGAAATGGGAACTCTGGATTTTGTCTTCTACAAAGTTTGTTCTGAATTTATCCAAATAAACAAATTGATTCCTGCTCAGAAAAGGACTTACTTAACCATGCTGACAAAGAGTGTTCTTTCAAGAATTTGGCAGCTTCCCTTGGATCTTTGCCTGCTTTTTAAAGTTTCACTATTCCCCTGGGGCCATACTCACAACCACCTCTGTCCAAGCCTAAGTGCCCATATTCCAGTTCTCTCTTCTAACTGATCATCTAACCACTAGACTTTTATGTGCTCCTAAGTCTTCTTAGGCATTTTGGAAGGAATTCATACTAATGGAATTGTTTAAAAATGAATTATGTAAATTAGAGGCTCAAATTCTAAAACTTTTTTGCTTCTAGACCTAAGGAGGACTTTAGAAGTCATCTTGTGTAACCACATCATTGTACAGATGAGTAAAATGACCCCCCTGTGGGGAAGGGACTTACTCAAAGTCCCTCAGTGGCAGAGATTGGCCTCTCAATAATTGGAGAACAGTAGCAAAGAAAGAGATTTACTGTACTTTTTCTTTTATTAAAAAATAAAGCTAAACAAAATTGTCCATCAAAACCCCTGAATAAATGACTTGGAACACAAAAATAACCAAATGGACTATCTCAGATACTTGGGCAATAAGAATGGTGTAACTGAAGGTCAAGCTTGCTTTCTTCATTTTAGTTTCTTATCTGTGCCCAGGCAATTTCTTTCATTAAATATACATTCCAGTATGCTGGTACATTGAATGAGTGCTGTGATGATGTTGGTAGTGGTGATGGCATTAACTTGTGTTTATACAGTGTTTTATACATGTTATTTCATTGATTCTCACAACAACTTTGTGCTATGAGGGCCACAAGTACCATAATCTCCATTTCACAGAAGAACCTGGCTAAATGAGGTTAAGTGAACTTTTATCCAGGGTTATACATTTAGTAAGTGATTTTGGAGAGGGAGGCTAACCTAGATATTCTTAATTCTGAGTCTATGGCTATAGTCAGTAAACAATAGGGACTTTACATTTTAGCTGCCCAAGAAATACACATTATGGTTCATTGTGCTATATAATAAATACAGTGTCTGCTTAAGTGATCATTTACATATCCAATCCATTAATCAATATTTTTTTTTCCAGTATCCCTTATAATTGGTCTCCCTGTCTCAACTCTCTCTCCATTCTAATGTATCCACCATTCACCTGCTAAGGTGCTTTTCTAAAATGTAAGCCTAACTATTCCACTCCTGTCCTCAGTGAGTTCCCATAGCTCCTTATTATTTCTGCAATCAAAGAAAAATTGCTCTGTTTAGCATTTAAAGCTCTTCATAATCAGACCCCTTTCTACTTTTCCAGTTTCTCTTTTAATATATAGAAACACACAGAGATAATTAATAAGCTTTTATTGTTTTCTCCCTCCCACTTTCTTCCTTGGATAAAAGGGGGAAAACCCTTTTAACAAATATCCAGAATTAAGCAAAATAAATGCTCACTTTGACAATATTCAGAAATGTATGTCACATTCTACATGTTAAGTCCATCACTTCTCTGCCATAAGTTGAGTAGTATTTTTTATCATTAGGCCTCTGGAGTCATGGTTGATCATTGCATTGATCAGAGTTCTTAGTCTTTCAACGTTCACTTTACTCCCCTCCATAGTCTACAATATAGCTACTCTAGCCCACTTGCAGGTCATCAAACACAACACTGTCTCTGTCTTGATGCCTTTGCACTGGTTTTCCTCCATGCCTGGAATGCTCTCCCCCCACACACCTTGCCTCATATCTTTCAGTTTCCCTAGATTCCTTCAAGATTCCATTCAAATCCCACCTTTTCCAAGGGGCCTTTTCCTCAGTCCAACCAGCTGCCAGCATTTTCCTCTCTCATATTACTTTCCATGTACTCTGTACATATCCTGCAAATATCTAGTAATTTTTATGTTTTCTCCCCCATTACCATGCAAGCTCCTGGAGGTCAGGTACTGTTTTTGCCTTTCTCTGTATTCCCAGTGCTTAGTACAATGGCTGGCACATAGCAGATGCTTAATAAATGCTTGGCAGCTTGGCCTCAGTTTCCTCAATGGTAAATTGGGAATAATAATAGCATTTACCTCCCAGGGTTGTTTTGAGGATCCAATGAAATATTTATAAAACTCTTCACACAGTGCCTGAACAAAATAGTTGCTTAGTAAATATTTGTTTCCTTTCTTCTAAAAAAAAGTAATGCCTGAATGCCTAGCACTTATGTATAGATACATAAATGTGGGTGTGCTTATGCCCACACAGAGGATGGATATTTCCTATATACTACTGTGCATAAAAGAGGGTAATGGGAAGAAGTAGGGAGAGAAGATGGTAGGAAGAGGAAAAAGAAAGAAATGTGGTTCATACATTTGTGGCTAAGTGTGTACATACTTACCCTTTGGGGATTGTAAAAGTAATATAAATGGGAAAATCTTCCCCATTTATTAATAGGCCCATGTGACCTGTTTAAATCACCTGGAAGCCTAAGTCATATGTGGTGGGAGGGACTTGCTGAACGGTAGAACAGGAAGGGTGGAGCAGAGCTGGGAGGAAGTTGGTCAGGCTAGTCAGAGCTGGGAAGGACACAGACAAGCAGACTCAACTTAGGCTCATATTTGTTTGTGGGAAGGTCCCAGCAGGGGACAGGGAGGTTTGGGAATGACTTTGCACCCTGTGGTGATAACGTTTATTGACTTCTTGGTCACTATGACAGATTTAGCTTTCTGGTTCTGGGATTTGGCTTTCTGGTGTCTAAATAAATGTTTCTCTTCTGCCTTCTATATGGAGAGTCTGGTATACTTTGTGATTAAGAACTCCTCTGGCATATTCAGAGTCACCACCAGTGCTGTGAACATTGCCTTGGCAATACTGGGAACTCAAAACACTGTAATTTCATTATACTTCTATATTTTAAGGACCTGTGATTTTATTGGTTTTCCCTCA
Organism: Notamacropus eugenii; assembly: GCF_028372415.1. Lineage (NCBI taxonomy): Eukaryota > Metazoa > Chordata > Mammalia > Diprotodontia > Macropodidae > Notamacropus > Notamacropus eugenii. Next base: position 543,217,163 of record NC_092872.1, on the reverse strand, counting down.
AGGATGCAGATCACAGTACTTTTGAACTCAGTTGATGTGGCAGTTATAGAGGCAGAAAAATGCATTATTCTAGAGCTAATCTGACAAGAATCTTCTGCATATTTAGTGAAGCTGGTCCTCAGAAAGAAGTTCCTCATTGACATACTTAAAGCTCTTCCATCTCCATAGGACCTTCCTGGGCATGTGTTCTGTTGGCATAACTTTCAAAAACTCAGGCTCAAGTCCATATCACAATGAGGCATGGGAGGAGGACTTTATTAGAAGATCATCCCTTTAATCTCAGCATTTCACTAATTTCATCTTCTAACTCATTTCACAAATATCCATGAGGCAAAAAGCTAGATTAACTCCCTATACTTTACAGAAAAGACATTGGGCAAAGACAGAACAAGAGCTTTGCCCAAAGCCACACAGCATACCTATCATTGAAGGAATCAAAATATTATTTTCTGAGTTCTTGGTTAGTGAATTCCATGCTGTTTCCCCCATTCCTGAGGAATTTTGTTTTTGTGTTTCTATAATTTTTCATTTTAATTTTTTCTAATTAATTTACAACAAGTTCCTCTAAGAATCTGTTGCTGATCAGGATTCATGGGTTGTCTAGCCCTTCAGACACATCTTCTAAGGACAGACATAGGGGCTGACTGGTCCAGTCTGACAGCCCACACTGGATACTATGTGACTATGTGTATGCTATAGACAGAAGCCTAGAATGCCAGAATGGAGATAACACTAGTAGGGCATCTCATATAATGCCCCCACCGGAAGTAAAGAAGAGGTCACCCAGGACTTGAGGTACATAGCAAGTTAATCACTCAGTAAACATTTATTAAATGACAGGCACTGTGCTAAGCAGTGGGAATACATAGAAAAGCAAAAGATAGACTCTGACTTCAAAGAGCTCATAATCTAATGGGGAGGTGGTAGGAAAGAACTAGGTGGGAAATTATGAGATGCCTGCCCACTGGCCTCATTCCTTAAAGATGGATCTGGGAGGAGTTCTCTGACACCTACTCTCCACTATCTCCAATGAGGTAGGCATGGACGTGTGGATAAATGCTTAAAAATCTGCTCTCTGAGAAAAAAAATAAAAGATATGCTTTTAAAATTAATCTGCATTATTACCATTTTTTCCTTTGCTTTCTTAAGTTTAAACAACCAAGAAAACAATAAATCAAGACTGATTTGTAACATTAGCCAATTTCTGATGCATAAATGCTCACACTGGAAAATTTTTTTAAGATTTATTAAATGCTAAATGTATTATATTGTATATTGACACTTTTATACAAATACACCAATTTCATGACTTCAGGATATTTGCAAAATACTCTGCAAAATACTAGATGTGACTAAAGTGTGAGTTCTTCCCCTCATTTAAGATGATTTACTCTTTTTAAAAAATTATGGAATAAAACAAGCATTTCTTACTGGCTCTCAAGCTGGTTGTTAAATTTCCAGTGAAAAGAAATCCATTACTATCTCCCTAAACCTACTCTTTCTTTTCCTTTTCTTCTTCCTACTGCTCTCTCTCTCTGTCCCTCTCCCTCTTTCTCTGTCTCATCCCTCCTCTCTCCATCTTTGCATCATGTTTATCTTAGTATAATTGCTTCCTTTTCCTTCCCCCCCTTCTCTTTCTTGTCATCTGGTGCCACCTTCCACCACCAAGGTCCTCTTTCCCAAGTACATTCACAAAGACAAACAGGTAGCTTGTATAGAAGTCACTTTAATGGGAAGCCAAAAACTTTGTTTCCATAAGACAATTTCTAAGAGCATCTCATAACCTTCTGAACAAAGGTCAGTTTTTATGGTTTATGTTAAAGCCTTGGGCAGAGTGTTGGAGTGGAAAATTTTATTGGCAACATAATCGAAGACTGAAACAGGAAAATAGGAAAGCAAGCAGATCCACAGGTAGGAAAATACCCCTGCTGTGTACAAGGCAGATGGGTTCTTGCACAGAATACCATGCAGTACATCTGTGAATAAGGGAGAGAAGTCTGAGGGCATCTTGCTAAAGTACTGGAGTGACGGCCATGTTGAAGACCGTAAGTAGTCTCGGCCATAAGCTTCTAGTACATCAGGGGACATATTTTCCAGGATGTCCTTCTCTTGCTTCATCCACAATTCTTTTGTTCCTCCTATGTCTGTGGCAATAGAAAGAAAAGATGTCAGGATTAAGGACAGGAACAGTGAATAAGTTGGCAGCTAGAAAATGGCTGAGTAAATGTGTCAGTCCAGGTGCCTGTATGATTCTATTGGAATAGCTAGTAAAACCTCCCAGGAAGGTTAGATCCCTACTGTGATATACTGACAACCTCTTAAAATGAAGAGACGTAATTTGTTCATTGGATCACAGATTTAGAACTGGAAGAGACTTTATAAGATAACTAGTCCAATCCCCTCATTTTGTAGATGAGGAAATTGAGCCCCAGAGAGGTTAAGTGACTTTCCAAGGTCAGGCAATGAATAAGTAGCAGAATAGGAATTTGAAATTTCAAATCCAAATCTAGCCTTTTTTTCTTTTTTTAATTTATTTTTCTAATTCAATTTTATTTTTATTTCTAAATTTTCTCCCTCCCATTTCCCCCTCCTATACCCCTTGAGAAAGCAAAAAATCCAAAACATTACTAGTAATGTAGTCAACTGAAACAAATTAGCCATGTTTCCCTACCATGATTATATATGTATGTGTATATGTGTATGTGTGCATCCATACATGAGGATCCCTGTGGATTGCATATTGACTATTTTAAAATGTGATATTATCTGTTTTGTGGCATTTTTATTTATTTTATTAGATATTTCCCAATTATATTTTAATCTGGTTTGGGTCACACTCAGGAGAATTGTGGGATATATATTTTGACTCTCTGATAAAAATCATTCTCCTGGTTCTGCTCATTTCACTTTGCATTAGTTCATACAAATCTTATTGCATTTTTCTAAAACCATTGCCTTCATTATTTTTAATAGAATAATAACCTGCTATCACATATGTATACCACAACTTGTTTAGTCATTCACCAATAGATGGGTCTTCCTTCCATTTCTAATTCTTTGTCAGCATAAAAAGAGCTGCTATAAATATTTTTGCATGTATGGGTCCTTTTCCTCTTTCTTTAATCTGTTTGTGATATAGACCTAGTAGCAGTACTGTTGGGTCAAAGAGCATACACAACGTAAGGCATGAAAGACCTACTACCATGAAGGGAAAGATTCAGGGGGAGGGAGGCAGATGAGCATCATTTAAACCTTATTGACTCAAAGAAGGAACAATATACCCATTCAGTTGAATACAGAAATCTCTCTTACATGGAGTAGGAGGAGAGGAGTCTAAGTAAAGGGTGTGGGGACTGACAGAAGGGAAGGTAGATCAAGAAAGGTGGTAGACAGAAGCAAAACAGTGGTGAGGAGATAAAGGGAGAAAGGAGAAAGAGAACAAATAGGAGGAAGAATAAGATGGAAGGAAATATTCAAGTAGCAATCATAACTGTCTATGTGAATGGGATGAACTCTCCCATAAAACAGAAGCAGAAAAGAAAGTAGATCTAAAACCAGAGAACTACAATATGTTGTTTACAAGAAACACACTTGAAGCAGAGACACACAGAGTAAAGGTAAGGGACTGGAGAAGAATCTATTTTTTAAAAAAAAAGGGTAGCAATCCTGATCTCAGACAAAATAAAAACAAAAATAGACCTAATTAAAAGAGATAAGGAAGAAAACTTGTTCTTTTTCTAGTTTTTTTAAGTTGCATGCTCAGTTTATTGATTTGGTCATTTTCCATTTTGTTGATGTAAGAATTTAGAAAAACAAAATTTTCCCCAAGTACTACTTTGGCTGCATCCCACAAATTCTAGCATGTTGTCACATGGTTGTCATTTTCTTTAATGAAATTATTGATTGTTTTTATGACTCGTTCTTTGACCCACTTATTCTTTAGTATTAGATTAGTTGCCAGTTAATTTTTAATCTATCTTTCCACTGATCTTTGTTGAACAGAATTTTTATTGAATTATAATCTGAAAAAAATACATTTAATAATATTGCCTTTCTACATTTGATTTTGAAGTTTTTATGCCCTATTACATGGTCAGTGTTTGTGTGGGTGCCATGTGCTGCTGAGAAAAAATGTACATTCCTTTCTATTTCCATTTAGTTTTCTACAAATATCTTCCATAGCTTACTTTTTTAATATTCTATTTACCTCCTTAATTTCTTTCTTGTTTATTTTTTGGTTGGATATATTGAGTTCTGAGAGGGGAAAATTGAGGTCTAGAAAACAAATTAAAAATTCCCAGTTGAGCACCAAATTGGAAATCCTGAAAATCCAAGGTGAGATTAATAATAGTGAGCTAACAAATAAATATAGGAGCTGGTTTTATGAATAAAAAACAATAAGATAGATAAGTCATTGGTTAATTTGATTCTTTAAAAAAGAAGAAAATCAAATATCCAGTATCAAAAATAAAAAGGGTAAAATCACCACCAATTAAAACAAGCAACCATTAGGAAATGTTTTGCCCAATTACATGTCATGAAATCATGAGCAAAATTGATCAATGTTTATGAAAATATAAATTATGTAGATTAACAGATCAGGAAATACAATGCCTTAATAACCCAATCTTAGAAAAAGAAATTGAACCCAGTCTTAGAAAAAGTCATTAATGAACTCCCTAGGGAAAAAATCCCCAACTAGTTCCAATGCTACATAAACTATTTGGAAAAACAGGCCAAAAAGGAGTTCTACCAAACTCCTTTTATAACACAGATATGATGCTAATACCTAAACAAGGAAGAGAAAAGAAACAGAGAAAGAAAATTACAGACCAATTTCTCTAATAAATATCACCACAAAAAAATTGGATAAAATACTAGCAAAGTGATTACAAAAATATATCACAAGGATTATACACTATGACCAGGTCAGATTTACACCAGGAATGCAGAATTGGTTTAATACTAGGAAAAGTATTAGCATAACCAATAGAAATCATATGATTATCTCAATAGATGCTGAAAAAGCTTTTGACAAAATACAACACCCATTCCTATTAAAAATACTAGTGATAAAAAACAAAAACAAAAAAAATCACTAGTGAGAATAATGAATAAATGGAGTGTTCCTTAAATTGATATGCAGAGCCATCAGCAAGCATTCTCTGTAATGGGGATAAGCAAGAAGCCTTCCCAGTTGGATCAGGGGTGAAGCAAGGATGCCCATTATGACCACTATTATTCAATATAGTACTAGAAATGTTAACTATAGCAATAAGACAAGAAATAGAAATCAAAGGAATTAGAAAAGGCAATGAGGAAATAAAAGATCACTCTTTTCCGATAGATAATATGATGGTATACCTTTAGAATCAACTAAAAAACTACTTAAAATAATTAACAACTTCAGCAAAGTTGGAGAATATAAGATAAACCCACATAAATCATCAACATTTCTTTATATGGCAAACAATGCCCAGCAGCAAGAGATAGAAAGAAAAATTCCATTTGAAATAACTAAATGATATAAAATACTTGGAAGTCTACCTACCAAGACAACTCCAGGAACTATATGAACACAATTACAAACTCTTTTCACACAAATAAAATCAGATCAAAACAATTTGGAAAATATTACTTGCTCATGGGTAGGCCAAGCCAATATAATAAAAATGATAATTCTGCCTAAACTAATTTACTTATTCAGTGTCATACCAATCAAATTACCAAAAAATTACTCAATAGGGCTAGAAAAAATAACCACAAAATTCGTCTGGAAGAACAAAAGGTCAAGAATATCAAGGGTACTATGAAAATAATTAAAAGAAAGGAATCCTGGATTTCAAACTATATTATAAAGGAATAATCATCAAAACTTTTTGGCACTGGCTAAGAAACAGATGGAGCAGTGGAATAGATTAGGTACACAAGTAACAGTAGTTGATGACAAGAGAAACCTAGAATCCCAAAGACCCCAGCTTTTGGGATAAGAATTCACTATTTAGCAAAAACTTCTGGGAAAACTGGAAAAGGATAGGACACAAACATGATATAGACCAACATCTCATACTTTATACCAAGGTAAGGTCAAAATGGGTGAATGATTTAGACATAAAGGGTAGCACTGTAAGCAAATTAGAAGAGCAAGGAATAATATACCTATCAGATTGACAGGGAAGAGAAGAATTCATGACTAAATAAGAGATGAAGAGCATTATGAAATATAAAATAGTTAATTTTGATTTTATTAAAAGCTTTTATACAAACAAAATGAATTAACCAAGATTAGAAGGATAAGAGAAATTTGGGAAACAATCTTTACAGAAAGTGTCTCTGATAGAAGCATCATTTCTCAAAAATATAGAGAACTGAGTCAAATTTTTAAGAATGCAAGCCATTCCCCAATTGATGAGTGGTCAAAGGATATGAAGAGGCAGTTTTCAAATGAAGAAAATGAAGTTATCTACAGCCATGTAAAGAAGCTTTCTAAATCATTTTTTATTAGAGAAATAAAAATTAGAACAACTTTGGGGTACCTCCTCACACCTATCAGATTGACTAATATGGCAAAAAGTTAAATGAAAATGATAAATGTTAGAGAGGAGGTAGGAAAATTGGAACACAATGCACGGTTGGTAGAGTTGTGAACTGATCCAACCTTCCTGGAGAGCAATTTGGAACTATTTGTATAGGGCAACTAAACTGTGTGTACCCTTTGATCCAGCAATACCATTACTAGATTTGTATCTCAAAGAGATCATTAAAAAAGGGGAAAGGACCTACATGTGCAAAAATATTCATAGAAGTCCTATTTGTGATGCCAAATATTAGAAACTCAGGTGACCCCCATTGACTGGGGAATGGCAAGCTGTGGTATATGAATGTAATGGAATACTATTGTCCAATAAGAAATAATCAACAGGTGTATTTCAGCCTGGAAAGACTAGTACAAACTGGTGGAAAGTGAAATGAGCAGAACCAAGAAAACACTGTACACAGTATCAGCAACATTGTATAATGATCAGCTACGAATGGCTCAGTTCTTCTGAGCAGTCCAGGACAAGTACAAAGGACTCACAAAGGAAAATACTATCCATATCCAGGTAAGGAACTGACAGACTCTGCATGCAGATTGAAGCATATTTTTTTTCAGTTTATTCTTTTTCATGGTTTATTTCCTTTTTATCTGTTTCTCCTTTCATAACTGTGACTAATATGGAAATATGTTTTACTAGTACATATATAAACTATATCAAATTGCCTATCATTTTTGGAAGAGAGGAGTGGAGGGAGGGAGAGAGAAAAATTTTGAACTCAAGATACTGCAAAAATGAGTGCTAAAAATTGTCTTGACATAATTGGGGGAAAAATTAAATTTTTAAAAAATAAAAACAACAATAAAAACACTCAAAGATGATTTGCCATTTCCTACTGCAGCTCATTTTACAGATGAGGAACCTGAGATACATAGGCTTATGTGATTTGCCCAGGGTCATGTAGCTAATTAAGTGACTGAGGTCATATTTGAACTCATGAAGATTAGTCTTCCTGGCTTCAGAGCCTGCACTCTATCCATTGTGCCACCTAGTTGCCCTTTCAACCTGGTACAAAGTTGTTTTGATCAATTATTGCTTTGTAACATAGTTTGAGATCTGGTATGACTAGACCTCCTTCATTCTCATTTTTTTCACTAATTTCCTGATATTCTTGACCTTTCATTCTTCCAAATGAACTGTTATTATTTTTTCAAGCTCTCTAAAATAATCCTTGGGTGTTTTGACTGATATGATACTGAATAAGTTATTTTAGGTAGTGTTGTCATTATTTATTATACTGTCTCAGTCTACCCATGACCTATTGGTATTTAGCCAATTGTTAAGCTCTATCTTTATTTGTGGGGAGAAAGAGGTGGGGTTTTTTACATATATTTCCTGTATGTGTTGTGGCACATAGATTTCCAAGTATTTTATACTGTCTCTAGTTAAATTAAATTTATGTGATCCTGACTGTGGTTATTTGATATTTGAATTCTTTCTTTCTGCGTGACTGAAGTGTTTTTCAATTTGACCTGAGAGCTATTGATTTTGCCTATAATATTCTTAGGAGCTTTCATTTGGGGGTTTCTATTAGGAGATGACTGGTTTCTTTTTCTACTTTGCTGTCTGATAATAAGAGATCTGGGTAGTTTATATATGCATAATTTCTTGAAACATGATGACTTTGGGGGGGGGGGAAGCTTTCATGTAGTCCACTGATTCTGCAAGTTCCTGACTCAGGTTTGGGTCTATTGTGTTATCCCTGCTTGGGAATTTAAGTAGAATATTGCTGAACCTGAATTAGTCACTCTTAGTCTGTTGGGAGACTCTGCAATTCTGAGGGTCTGCAACTTCTCCTCTGGCTATTCCATTCCAGGCTTTTACCCTGGGCTATCGACTGGAAATGAGTTCCTGCTCTGTTTCAAGGATCAGAGCCAAATAGCTATTATTTGCTTCCAGATGTTTTTCCTTGTTCAGTTATACAGTTATACCGTTACTGATCCTCTGAGACTATACCTCTTTGCACTAAATCTGTGACCTAGAACTGGGTAGAAAACAACAAAGCTGCCTTGTGGCACCTAATCTTGTATCCTCCACCTTTACAGGAATCTCCTAAGATCACTTCCTGCCCCAATGCCCAGGTCAGTTTCAGTCCATGGACACTGGAATGTGTCATATGGGAATGCTTCTGATCAGATAGCATTCCTGCTATCTGTAAGCCTTTCTGTCTTCACTAAGCCTCTCTGGGATAGAAAAATCACTCACTTTTTCTTAGATTTCCCAATGAGAATTTAGTCTGGTGAATTTTCTAAATCTTTGTGGAAGAAGCTTGGTAGATGAGCTAAACCATACTTTCTTCTCTTATTCCATTATCTCAAATTTACCTTGACCCAGACATTTCATTTTTCTACCATACCAATTTTTCTATTATACTGATTTTCTCCATTATACTGCTTCTGCCTAATATCTATGTATGTATATGTGTGTATACACACATATACATGCATATATATACATATACATCTGCTATACCATACTATCTCAGTTCAAAACCAGTCTTGAAAAGAGACAGTCACTTCCATGTGTCAAAATTGTCATAGAGCATATTAAGAAAAGAAAATAGTGGCGTATATATTCAGGCTATCAAGTTTATATAAAGAAAAAAAAGGTGACCCAACAGAATTAGGAGGAGTGAGAAAAACATAGGAAAAATTAATAAGACACTTGAACCCTCTTTTTCATGTTTTTCTTTCAGCTCTTTTCTGGCATGTAGAACAATAGCCAGATGTTTCTCCTCCCCTTTTTCTGCTTTCTGGGAAGTAGAATCAGTTACTCCCTGAAATATCTCTCCAAAACAATGCTGGTTACAATTCTCCCATTCCTTCAGGCTTAAAAACTTTGAGTTATAGGATCATAGATTTAACTGGAAGAGTACTTAGGGTTCATCAAATCCAACCCTTTCATTTTACTAATTAGTAACTGAGGCCCAAAGCAGTGCAGTGATTACTTCAAGGTCACACAGGTAGTAATTAACCAATTTAGGACTGAAACTCAGGAAGTTGGACCCCAGTCCAGCACCTCAATGCCTCACTTTGACTCTCTTATTTAGTAAATTCCAATGGCTCACTATTATTTCTATAATCAAATGCAAACTTCACTGTTTACCATAACAACAGCAACAAGCTAACATTTATTATAGTGCTTTTAGGTTTGCAGAGCACTTTACAAATGATACTCATTTAATCCTCAAAACAACATTGTAGGTATCCAGTCCTCTATCCACTCAGCCTCATAGCTCCCTGAAGGTCATGTAAAGCCCCCTTTCCAGTCTCATTAAAGTACTCCCCTTAACATAATTTATAATTCAAAGTGGCCTTTTTATTGTTCTTCATTTATCACATCCTAATTCCCATCTCCATGTTTCTGCACTAAGCTCAAAAACTACCTTTTACATGATACTCAAGCTAAGTTCTGAAGGAAATTAAGGATTCTAAGAGGTAGGGGATAAAAAAGGAGAGAATGCCTTCCTGACCTGGAGCACAGTCAGCGCAAAAGGAGAGAGAAAGGAAGTGGAGCATCCTATATGAAAAACAGTGATTTGGCTGAAGAATAAAAGTACATAAGGGGGGAGCGAGGGAGATTTCTGTTCCAGAGAGACCTGCAAACCTCTCGCGGGGGGTCCTTCGCGCTGCGGACTGGGCGCCGGGACTGGGAGCTGAGTGAAGCCCTGCAGCGGCCTCGACACCGTGAGGAAAAGATCCGAACGGGCTATGGGGACGAGATATCCTGCGGCCACGAGGGTCCCTCCACCCACAGTGGGACCTGCAAACCTCTCGCGGAGGATCCGTCGCGCTGCGGGCGCGGAGCCCAGCCTGGACCTGCGGCGGCCGCGGCTCCGAGAGGTACAGATCTGAGCAGGCTTTAGGGACAGGATTTCCAGCGGCGGCACAAGCTCCCCCCCCCCCCCACAGGTGACGAGGGTCGGTGAGAGAGTCTCTTTGGCGGGTCGAGAGGGGAGTGGAGTGCCCCCATGGCTCGGCCCCCCCCCCCTGAGAGATAGAAGCTGAGAGGCGGCTGCAGACAGGGGCTCCCCAAGCGGGCAGGAGCCTGGATCCATTGTGGAAGGTCTGTACATAAACCCCCTGAGGGAACTGGGCCTGAGAGGCGGCCCTGCCCCAACCTGACCATCTGAACTTAATTCTCACACTGAATAGCAGCCCTGCCCCTGCCAAAAGCCCTAAGGCGGGAAGCAGCATTTGAATCTCAGTCCCCAAACGCTGGCTGGGAGGACCAGGAGGCGAGGTGGGTGTGAGGAGAATATTCAGAGGTCAAGCCACTGGCTGGGGACAATGCCAAGAAAAGGGAAAAGAAATAAAACTATTGAAGGGTACTTTCTCGGAGAAAAGACACCTCCTCCCTTCCTTTCTGACGAGGAAGAACAATGCTTACCATCAGGCACAGACACAGAAATCAAGGCTTCTGTGTCCCAGCCCACCCAATGGGCTCAGGCCATGGAAGAACTCAAAAAGAATTTTGAAAGTCAAGTTGGAGAGGTGGAGGAAAAACTGGGAAGAGAAATGAGAGGAATGAAAGAGAAGCATGAAAAGCAGATCAGCTCCCTGCTAAAGGAGAACCAAAAAAATGTTGAAGAAATTAACACCTTGAAAACTAGCCTAACTCAATTGGCAAAAGAGATTCAAAAGGCCAATGAGGAGAAGAATGCTTTCAAAAGCAGAATTAGCCAAATGGAAAAGGAGATTCAAAAGCTCACTGAAGAAAATAGTTCTTTCAAAACTGGAATGGTACAGATGGATGCTAAGGACTTTATGAGAAAGACAGATATCACAGAACAAAGAGAGAAGATTGGAAAAATGGAAGATAATGTGAAATATCTTATTGGAAAAGCAACTGACCTGGAAAATAGAATCAGGAGAGACAATGTAAAAATTCTGGGACTACCTGAAAACCATGATCAAGAGAAGAGCCTAGACATCATCTTCCATGAAATTATCAAGGAAAACTGCCCTGAGATTCTAGAACCAGAGGGCAAAATAAATATTCAAGGAATCCGCAGAACACCGCATGAAAGAGATCCAAAAAGAGAAACTCCTAGGAACATTGTGGCCAAATTCCAGAACTCCCAGGTGAAAGAGAAAATATTGCAAGCAGCTAGAAAGAAACAATTCAAGTATTGTGGAAATACAATCAGGATAACACAAGATCTAGCACCCTCTACATTAAGGGATCAAAGGGAATGGAATAGGATATTCCAGAAGTCAAAGGAACTAGGACTAAAACCAAGAATCACCTACCCAGCAAAACTGAGTATAATACTTCAGGTGAAAAAATGGTCTTTCAATGAAATAGAGGATTTTCAAATTTTCTTGACGAAAAGACCAGAGCTGAAAAGAAAATTTGACTTTCTAACACAAGAATGAAGAGAACCATGAAAAGGTGAACAGCAAAGAGAAGTCATAAGGGACTTACTAAAGTTGAACTGTTTACATTCCTACATGGAAAGACAATATTTGTAACTCTTGAAACATTTCAGTATCTGGGTACTGGGTGGGAGTACACACACACACACATGCACACACGCACACATACATAGAGACAGAGTGCACAGAGTGAATTGAAGAGGATGGGATCATATCTTAAAAAAAAAAAATGAAATCAAGCAGTGAGAGAGAAATATTGGGAGGAGAAAGGGAGAAATTGAATGGGGCAAATTATCTCTCATAAAAGAGGCAAGCAAAAGACATTAGTGGAGGGATAAAGAGGGGAGGCAAGAGAAAAACATGGGGTCTACTCTCATCACATTCCACTAAAGGAAAGAATAAAATGCACACTCATTTTGATAGGAAAACCTATCTCATAATACAGGAGAGTGGGGGACAGGGGCACAAGCAGGGTGGGGGGGAGGATGGAGGGGAGGGCATGGGGAGGAGAATGCAATCCGAGGTCGACACTCATGGGGAGGGAAAGGATCATAAGAGAATAGAAGTAATGGGGGTCAGGATAGGATGGAGGGAAATATAATTAGTCCTATACAACACAACTAGTATGGAAATCTTTTGCAAAACTACACAGATTTGGCCTATATTGAATTGCTTGCCTTCCAAAGGGAAGGGGTGGGGAGGGAGGGAGCTAAAGAAGTTGGAACTCAAAGTGTTAGGATCAAATGTAATGTTCTTACCACTGGGAAATAAGAAATACAGGTTAAGGGGTCAAGAAAGCTATCTGGCCCTACAGGACAAAAGAGAAGACAGAGACAAGGGCAGAGAGGGAGGATAGAAGAGAGAGCAGATTGGTCACAGGGGCAATTAGAATGCTTGGGTTTGGGGGGGGGAGGGGATAAAAGGGGAGAAAATTTGTAACCCAAAATGTTGTGAAAATAAATGTTAAAAGTCAAATAATAAAAAAAAAAAGTACTTAAGGGGAAATAATGTGTAAAAAAGACTGAAAAGGTAGGTTGTGACCAGGTTATTAAGGGCTTTAAATGAGAAACAGTGAAGTTTATATTTTATCCTCGACATAAGAGGAAACCAATGTAGTTTACTGAGTATTGGAAGTTCATGGTCAATCTCTTTGGCAGCTAAGTGGAGGATGGACTGGACAGAGAACAGATTTAAGGCAGGAAACCCAATCAGCAGATTATGGCAATAATGAGTGCAGCAAGAAATGATGAGATTCTGAACCAGGCCACTGACTGTGTGACCAGAAAGAAGGGGGTAGAAGAAAAAGGTATGGTGGAGATGGAAACAAGATTAAGCACGTGCATAGATATGATGTGAGGGAGAGGAAAGCTAGGAAAGATATTGAGGTTGCTAAGCTGGAAGATTTGAGTGGTGGTAGTGCCCTTGACAGAAAGAGGGGTGTTTAGAAGAGGTTTGAAACTGGTGGAAAAGAAATAGATAATCAATTCTGTTCTAGATGTGTAGAATTTGAGGTGCCTATAAGACATCCAGTTTAGAATGTCCAAGGGGCAATTATTGATAAGAGACTGGAAATCAGGAAAGACTACATCTGGATGCATCTAGATATATGGATGCAGGAACCACTGGCATAATGTTGATTATTAAATCTATAGGATCTGATCGGTTCATCAAGTGAAATAGTGTAAGGAGATAAGTGAAGGGGCTCCACGATACAGCTTTGGGGTATACATACAATGGGCAGACTATGGAGGTATTCATGGTAGAGAAAGAACATATTCTCCGTGTTGTTGATTTGATTTTTTTTCAACTCATCTAATAAATGTGACCTTTGGTAACTGGTAAAATCCAAAATCAAAATTAAGGAAATAGCTGTCCTAGTTGTCTTGGACTAATCAAAATTGTGTCTTGTGCTCCAATTCCATAGACCACTCAATACCAAAAGAAAATATAGTGGATATGATAATAGGTTGTGAGGAAAGTGATCTGTCTCTGCCACTAACTAGTCATGTGGCAACATAAGTCTTTTTCTCCCTGAGCTTTACTTGTGTATCCTATAACATGAGGCAACTGTACAAAAGGACCTCTTTTTTACTCTAATATATCTGATAGGGATGGAGACTTTGATTTCATTAATTATAGGGAACTCTTGACTGAGAAAAGTGATTTTGCCAATGCAAAATTGCCCACCATTCTTGCAATCTGTGTTCTAAGAGAGTTATCTAGAGCACTGTAGGAGGTTTGATTAATTGCCTAAGGTTAAATGACTACTCTGTGTCAGAGGCAGAACTTGAACCCACATCTGCCTGACTCTGAGAACAGTTCTCTATCCTTTAAATAACCTTCCCCAGCATATGTTAAAAACCTACTTGTTCTGAAGCCTGAAGGATGAATTAATGCCACTTTAATGCCCCATTTTTTAAGTTCCAGTCTCATGACTCCAGAAAACATGGTCAGAGCTGCCTTGGATGAAGAATATGCAGCATACAGTTTCATGGGAACGGCTCCTGTAAGGTAACAAGAGGAAGAGATCATAGGATTTGGGATGTAATGGAGACCATAGATATTATCCAATCCAATAATTATCCAATAATCATTATCTAATCCAACTCCCTCATTTTATAGATGAGGAAACTAAAGCCCAGAATAGTAACATCATTTATTCAACATTCAGTATTTACTACTTTTACACAAGTAGCAAATCACAAATGTAGGATTTGAACCCAAATCTGTTTTCCATATCCAACACTTTTTCTATTTCACTCTTTTGTAGAAGTTAAGAAATGGAAGTAGAATATGTTGGTGAATGTTTAATAACCAGTAATCTGAGGAATCAGGGCAGAGGGTGGGAAACTTGTATGTATGACATACTTTTTAAAAAATAAAAAGATAGGCTTTATTTTACATTCATTTTTTTAAATTTTAAGTTCCCAGTTCTCTCCCTCCCTCCAACCCATCGAGAAGGTAAACAAAGTAGTATCAACTATACATGTTAAGAAAACATATTTCCATATTAGCCATGTTGCCAAAAAATTAAGTGAAAAAATATGCTTCAATATGCATTCAGAATTCATCAGTTCTTTCTCTGGTGGTAGATAGCATTTTTCATCATGAAGGATTTAGAATTGTCTTGGATTATTGTGGCAGTTAGAGTAGCTAAATCTTTCACAGTCAATAGTCATCATACTACATTGCTGTTATGTGTTAACCTGATTCTGCTCATTTTACTTTGCATCAGTTCATACAATCTTTCCAGGTTTTTCTGAAACCATATCCCTCATCATTTATTATAACACAATAGGATTCCATCACAGTCATATATCACAATTTGTTCAGCAGTTCCCCAATTGGCAGGCATCTCTTCAGTTTCCAATTCTTTGCCACCACTAAAAGAGCTACTAGAAATATTTTTGTACGTATAGGTCCTTTTCCTTTTTGTTTGATCTCTTTGGGATACAGACCTAGTAGTCGTATTGTTGGGTCAAAGGATATGCATAATTTTATAGCCCTTGGGGTATAGTCCCAAATTGTTCTCCAGAATGATTGAACCAGTTTACAATCCCACCAATAGTGCATTGCTGTATCTCTTTTCCTACATTCCCTATCTGATAAGTGGGAGGTAATACCTCAGAGTTGTTTTAATTTTCATTTTTCTAATCAATGATTTAGAGCATTTTCATATGATTATTGATACCTTTGATTTCTTCTTCTGAAAAGTGTCTGTTCATATCCTCTGACCATTTATCATTTGAGGAATTGCTCTCAATTTTATAAATTTGGCTCCATTCCCTATATATTTGAAAAATGAAGTTTATATCACAGAAACTGCCTCTAAATTTTTACACTAGTTTTTTTTTGCTTTTTTTCTAATTGTGGCTACAGTGGTTTTGTTTGTGCAAAAAAAATTTTAATTTCATGTAATCAAAATTATCCATTTTATTTCTTGTGATCCTCTCTGTCTCTTATTTGGTCATAAACTCCTTCCTTATTCATAGATCTGACAGGTTAATTTTTCCATGCTCCTCTAATTTGCTTACGATATCATCCTTTATGCCTGAATCATGCACCTATTTTGACCTTATCTTGGTTTATGATGTGAGATTCTGGTCTATACCTAGTTTCTGCCAAACCGCTTTTCAGTTTTACCAGAAATTTTTGTCAAATATTGAGTTCTTGCCCCCAAATTTTGCATCTTTGGACATATGAAACACTATAATACTGTGGTCATTTACTGGTGTATATTGTGTACCTACCTTATTCTATTGATCCACCACTCTGTTTCTTTGCCAATACTTGACTGTTTTGATGATTACCATTTTCTAATATAGTTCTTTCTAATAAGTATGGTATTGCTAGGCTTCCTTCCTTCACATTTATTGTTCCTTGATTAGTAACATATTTATGACCTTTTGTTCTCCCAGGTGAATTTTGTTAAATTTTTCTAGTGTTATAATTCTTTGATCATTTGATTGGTATGGCATTGAATAAGTAAATTCAGTTAGATGGAATTGTCATTTATATTATATATTCATGACCTACCCATGAGTAATCAAGTCTTCTTCAATTATTTAACTCTGTCTTTATTTGTGTAAAAATGTTTTGTAATTATATTCATATAATTCCTGAGTTTGTCTTGGCAGATAGACTCCTGAGTATTTTGTATTGCCTGAAGTTATTTTGAATTGAATTTCTTATTCTATCTCTTCCTGCTGGATTTTGTGGTAACATGTAGAAATGCTCATGATACACAGTAGTCTATTTTATATCCTGCAATCATGGGCAGTCTATTTGCCTCAGTTTCATCATCTGTAAAACAGCAATAGTACCTACCTTCCAGAGTTGTTGTGAGGATAAATGAGATAATCTTTGTAAATGTGCTTAGAATACTGACATTGAAAATAGATATGCTTTTCTTTTCAGGATCATATGATATAATATTTGTAAAATGATTAGAACATAGTGGGTGCAAATGCTAGTTATAATAACAATATTTTTTGTTATTGACAGAATCCTAGGCTTAGAGTCAGAAAGAAATGGGATCAGCTTCCACCTCTGACACTTATCAGCTAAGTGGTCACTTAGCAAGTCACCTAATTTCTGTGTCCTTCAGGCAATTCTCTAGGACTTAGCTACTAAATCATAAAGGGTTATAACCTACAATATTGGAAGTAGTTCTCATAGGACAAGATCCTTGTATTGAAGCAATGATAGATCATTTGAGTAGTTATGTAAATTTTATTTTATTAGCATCAGATGATTGTTTTGTTGTCCAATGCATTGACTATCCCAGATCTGTGTTATGTGCACTTTTAATGACATTCTATCTGTGCCCTCATCCAAGTCACTGATAAAAATGTGGAGTTAGAGGCCAAAGCCTCTAAGACTTTCTAATAAAGATCTCTTCCAGGATGAAAATGTTTGATTAATGATTACTTTTTGTGCCTGGTCATTCAACCAGTTATGAATCTATCTGACTATGATCTAACCAACATTTCTCTATCTTGTCCTCAAGAGGCTCAACTGTCTTCCTCAAAACCAGATATATTGTATATGGCATAGTAGATCTAGAAACCCTGCTATTAAAGGAAATGAGGCTAGCATGATCAGTTGCTGGTGAATCTATGATTGATGAATCAATGACTACCACTTCCCTTTCAGAATGTTCATGAATTATCCTCTTCATTGGAGTCAAGATCATCAGCCAATAATTTGAATACCATTTTCCAGTTTGTAGTTGTATTTCACCTTTCCATTCTCGATGATGTTTCAGAGATTTCCTTCAAAATCTAGACAATCACATCCATCAGTCTTTTGTTTTCCCTCTTGAACCTCATCATTTCCATTATTGTACCAAAAAAATAAAGCAAGTAAAAGAAAGACTGAAGTTTAGGGTTCTCTTGTCTTGAAGCATATATTCTGTTAGACTTGGAACCCACAGCCTTGATCCCTGGAGTATTAGCACTTAAGATCTTGGGGTCAATTGTTCTGACAACCTTAAGGCTGGTGGTGATGATCATGGGCCCAGGATGTTTGGTGGCCACTTTGGGGTCAGTACATTTGGTGATGGTCTTGAATCTGGCACATCATGGTTCAGTTTAGGGGACTCTGATTTTGATGATTTTGTGTCTAAAGATCTAAGTTCTGGGGAACTTTATGCTGAGGGCTTTAATGGCCTCTTCTTGGCTGCTGATGGCTTTGATATTATTGGCCAGCATTTTTTTCAGAACTCTACTGTTATTCTTAGCACAGTTTGTGTCTTCCTCAGAAATTGGGGTTAATTTATTTCAGAGACTCCTGTTTCTATGATTGGGTTTATGGATGCCATTTATGTATCATTTGCAATGTTAACTGGAGGTGATATGGCTTTTAGACCATTACATAGTCATCTCTACCGCCAGGGGACAGCTAGATGGATTAGTGGATATAGTGCCAGACCTGGAGTCAAAAAAATTTATCCTCTTGGGTTTAAATCTGGCCTCAGCCACTCCACTAGTTGTGTGAGCTTGATCAGGTTGCTTAACTCTGTTTGCTTCAGTTTTCTCATCTGTAAAATGAGCTGGAAAGGGAAATGGCAAACCACTCCAGTGTCTCTCCAAGAAAACCCTAAATGGGGTCACAAAGGGTCAGATACAACTGAAAAACAATGAATAACAAATATGCTACCAGAGATTACAAGTTCCAAAAAAGACCCATAAGCTCTTTCAATATTCTGAAATATGGTTCACTTGCGACTGCTGAAATAAAGTCATGAAGAGTATCTTATCTTCTTAAGTCAACCATGTTTTCACTTATCATATAATTCAGTTTCCTGGTAACCATTTTTGTTCTGTCCTTCCCTACATCAACTGAAAAACCCAGGAACACCTGAGGTATTGATGTTGCCACTCCAAGCCAGTCCATCTCAGGATTATCATTCAGTCACCTAGGATGGACATATGCTTTAAACTAGTATGTGCACCATAGCTCACAATTTCTGCTGGAGGAGAGTAAAGGTCAGTCTTTTCCCCATCCTTCTTACACTTTCCCAGTTGCATAATGATACCCAGAAGGTCAAAGAAAGACAGCGGACTTAAGTATCTCTACCATATTTGTGTCATAGAACTTGGTAGAACTATTTTACCTGTTCTTAATTATTCTTTAAATGTTTGGTAGACATGACTAATATGAAAATGTGCTTAACAAGTAAGTGTAGAGCCCATATAAAACTGCATGCTGTTTTGGGGAGGGAGCAGAAAAGGAAGGGGAGAAAATTTAAAACTTATGGAAGTGATTGTTGAAAACTGAAAACAAACAAATTAATAAATTTGGGGAAAAAATGTTTGGTAGAATTTACTTGCAAATCCATCTGGTCCTGAAGAGTTTTTCTTAGGGACCCCATTTATGGCTTGTTCAATTTCTTTTTCTGAGATAGAGTCATTTAAATATTCTATTTCCTGTTCTGTTAATCTGAGCAGATCATATTTTTATAAATATTCATTCATTTCACTTAGATTTTCTTATAGAAAATTCATTTATAGATATATAATTGAGCAAAATAACTCCTAATAATTGTTTTGATTTTATCTTCTTTGGTAGTACATTCACCCTTTTCATTTTTAATACTGATATTTTGATTTTCTTCTTTCTTTTTTACAACCAAAATAACCAATAATGTTATTGGAATTTTTTCTTTCACTAAACCAGCTCCTAGTTTTATTTATTAGTTCAATGAATTTTTAATTTCAGTTTTAATCTCTCCTTTAATTTTCAGAATTTCTATTTTAGCATTTAATTAGGTATTTTTAATTTCTTTTTCTAGTTTCTTTTTAGTTGCATGAGCAATTCATTGATTTGTTATTTCTCTTTTTTATTGATGCAAACACTCAGAGATACAAAGTTTCCCTTAATATTGCTTTGGCTGCATCTCACAAATTATAGTATCTTGTCTCATAGTTGTCACTGTTTTTAACACAATTATTGATTGTTTCTATGATTTACTCTTTGACCCACTCATTCTTTAGAATTAGAATATTTAGCCTCTAATTTTTAATCTATGCTTTGACAACTCTTTATTGAATATAATTTTATTGCATTATGGTCTGAAAGGATGCATTTAATATTTCTGCTTTTCTGTATTTGATTATGAAGCTTTTATGTTTGAATACATGGTCAGTTTTTGTGAAGGTGGAATGTACATAGAAAGGGGTATGTTTCTTTCTATTCCCATTTGATTTTCTCCAGAGGTTTAATATAACTAACTTTTCTAAAATCTCCTTAACTTCTTTCTTATTTATCTTGTAGTTTGATTTATCTAGCTCTGATATGGGAAAGTTGAGGTCCCTCACTAGTAAAATTTTACTGTCTATTGTCTCATATAATTTATTTAACTTTTCCCTTAAGATTTTGGATGCTATGCCACTTGATGAATATATATTTAGTATTGATATTTCTTCATTGTCTATGGTCTTTTAGCAAGATGTAGTTTCTCCAATTATCTCTCTTAATTAGGTCTATTTTTGGTTTTGCTCTGTCTAAGATTATGATTGGTACCCCTGCCTTTTTTTACTTCAATTAAAACATAACAGATTCTACTCCAATCCTTTATTTTAATTGTATTTTTCTGCCAATTGCCAAAGTGTAAATGCTTACACTAAAAATTTAACAAACAGCTCCCACTTGTATGAGCCAGCTGTAGTACACCAATGGATGGAAGTGACCTTAGGGAAGACAGGATCATAGCTCTGTAAGGCACTTCAAAGACCATTGTAGTCCAATCCACTTATCTTACAGATGAGAAAACTGAAACCTTTGGAGGTTGGGTGATTTACCCAAGGTCACACAGGAAACAAACATCAGAGGTAAGATTTGAACCTCAGGCCTCTGACTCCAGATAGTCTACTACTCTTACACTTTACTATACTGTCTCTCAATAATCTAATCTTCATCCCTTCACTAATTATTCCTATAACTTTGAGTCAATCATTTAACTTCTTTACTAGTAAATATGAGTGGGATTGGATGTCATCTTGACTACAAGTCCAGCACTTTACAAACCTTAAAGTTCTACATAAAAGTTACCTATTATTAACTAAACACTGCTTGTTTATAAAAAAAAATACAAACTCGCAAATGTTTTATTTTTTAATTAAATTATAAGATGATAATCATACAATTAAAGAAGTCTAGAGTTGAAAAACCCTCAAAGGTCACATAGTCCAAACTGTTCCAGAGTAGGATTCCCCCTTACAGGAGCCATGGCACATAGCCATCAGCCTCCACTTTAACCAAGTCACAGACAGGGAATCAAGGAAGTCGAGTCCTATTGGACCATTCTAATACTTAGGTAGTTCTGGGATTGGTCCACACCTGCATCCCTGTAAATTCTTTCTATTACTTCTATCTCTTCTAGAACCAAACAGAACAAATATAATATACTCTTCTACTTTAAAAGCCCTTCAAATGCTTAGAAAGCTGTCATTCTCCAATCTACTTCAACCTCCCTCCATCCCAAGTTTCTTCTTTTCTAGGATAAACTCCCCTAGTCACTTCAACCAATTTTTTATAAAGTCCCTTCATTCTTTGAGTTGGTCTCCTCTGAATGCTCTTTAGATGAGCAGTGTCTTTCCTAAAACGTGGCACTCGGAACAATGTTCCAGAGGTGATCCAAACAGGGCTGGGTACTTCCTTAATCCTGACATTGTGCCTGTCTAAGATGGCCTTGGCTTTTTGGTTGGCCACATGGCACTGCTGAACTTGCAGTAAACTAAAATCCTAAAGCATTTTTCCTCCTATCAACTGCTTTTTTAACTATGTTTCTCCCATTTTGTGCTTAGAGAGTTCATTTTTTTTTAAACTGAAGGTTAAAACTTCAGCTTTATTGAATTTTGTCCATAATGCATTGAACTGCAGATGTCAGTGTCAACTACAAATATTGTATCAAAGCAATCAAACCATGATCTGGAGAAAATCTATGGATTTATCTTGAGAGTTTGTTTGTCTGGAGACACATTACTCCTGGCATTTGATACAAATAAGTATATTTATCATGCTAGTGAGTTTGGCAAAGACTTTTAAGGTCTCAGGGTTCCAAAGTCCATGATTTAACCAGTGCCTTGTCTGTTACCTGTAGAGATCAGTTTGCATACCCACACACACATACACACACACATCAGTAGACTATTTACTTACCGGCTGCTGGGAATGTTTCATTTTTGCCTTTATATTCTCAGTACCTTCCATAGTAGCTGGCACATATGTATTCAATGTTTATTGAATTGGAGGTGTGGCTCATAATTATCACATAAGTATAAAAAGTTGAATTTTTGACATAGTTCAGACAAGGGTATTTTATGACAGTATCTGGGATTGTGAAAGACACCAATTGAATTACTGCTTTGAAGATTACAGATAAACAGATGTCCCTAGCCATGGCAGTTTTGTCCTTGAATAATCTAAAAATGTATACAATAGGACAAGTTATATTCTCTGGTATGGGAAAAAAAACATAATTTGACATTTAAAAGTGTTTGCTGTATGCAGGCCCTTGTACTGAGGATATACAGATATAAAAAGGAACAAGGGGCTGTCCCTGCTACCAAAGATGTAAGAGTCTAGTAGGGGCAATAATCCATGTAAACAGAAAGCTTTGATACAAATAGAGTAGGATGAGGGAGGAACACAAAATACAATATATTAGACAGATAGGAAGAGCCTCTTGGATGACCCAATGAATTTATGCCATGAAAGAAAGGAAAGAGCTGCTATTGTTATTGTTGTCTAATGCTATTTAGCATCTTAAGGGAGTAATCTAATTATATTCATTAACCAAAGTCATAACAATGACAGGATGACTGAGTCTGCCCCAAGATGCCAAATTGAAAGGGTGCTGAGAAAACTTTCAGTCCTTTGTCCCTGTATTCCTCTCCCATCCCATCCTGCTCTCCCCCAGGGGCAGCCTCCCTAGCCCAGTCTTCAGTTAGTGGAGTCTCAACTATAACCTAGAGACACTAATGACTTCAATTTATTGGTTATTGCTACCCTAATTAATTAATTAAACCATGCTGTATTTGACACAGTAAACATAACAGCATTTTTATAGTGCCTATGTACCGGGCACAACAATCTAATAGGGCAAGCATTTTTGAGGCAGCTAAGTAGTATAATGGACAGATCACTAGACCTGGCTGGAGTTCAGCCTCAGACACTGACTAGCTGAGTGATCCTGGACAAGTCTCAGTTTCTATCTACCTCAGTTTCTTCATCTGTAAAATGGATTTTAATAATAGCACCTACCTCCAAGGGTTCTCATGAGGATCAAATCACAGTAATAATTGTAAAGCACTTAGCACAGTGCTTGGCACATAGTAAGCATTATATAAATTTAGCTATTGTTAATATTATATAAGGGAAAAAAAGGCTCAGATAGAAGTGATTTGCCTCAGATCACACAGCAAATAATGGGTGACAGCAGGATTTGCACACAGTTCTCCTGACTCTCAGTCTACACTCTTTATCCACTGTGCCACATTCCTTCTTGAATTAAAGAAAATGGAAAAACTCAAATGAATACAGAAAATGACTCAAAAAAAGGCATACAAGAACTTTTTGGGAGGCGGAGCCAAGATGGCAGAATAGAAGGACTGACCTTCTCTAGCTCTACTCCCATAGCCCATAAAATACCTGTAAAAATTGACTCTAAACAAATTCTAGAGCAGAAGAAGCCACAAAACAACAGAGGGAAAGAGATTTTCAGTCCAAGATAACCTGGAAGGCCAACAGGAAAGGTTCATTGCACCCAGCTCAGAGTGGAGTGCAGCCCAGCTTTGACCACACTACAGGTGCAGGCTTCAGGGCATGGAATCACAGGCAGCAATTGTGTTTCCCAGATTTCTCAACCCACAAACACTAAAGACAGCTTCAAAGGTCAGTGAGAAAGCTCTTCCACCTGGGTGAGAAGGGAGCTGCATCAGGCCCCAGCCCCAACCCCAGGGCAGTGGCAGCCACTGAGGTAACAGGATCCATTTTTGGAGCCCTGGCCTAAAGATCCTAGGAGAATCGAGCAGCTGATCTGGATCTCAGTTCTGAGTGGCAGCCCTGGGGTAAGGAGGAGCACTAGTATGGTGGAGCTGGTGGAGGTTCTAGAGAGGGAATTCTGCTTACAGATCCTGGGCAGAAAAGCTTGTGTTTTCCCCCAGATCAGAGCACAGGCTAGGAGAGAAGTAAACTCCTCTCCCTTGATTGTGCCACCTTGGAGAAACTGAGAACTTATAGATCCCTAAAGTATACCCTCCACTTGACAAAGGATTCAAAATCTGGCTGGGAAGATGTCCAAAAAGGGGAAATAAAATAAGACTATAGAAGGTTACTTCCTTGGTGAACAGGTATTTTCTTCCATCCTTTCAGATGAGGAAGAACAAAGCATACCATCAGAGGAATACATAAAAGTTAAGACTTCTGCATCCAAAACCTCTAAAAACTAGATGCAATGGTCTCAGTCCATGGAAGAGCTCAAAAAGGATTTTGAAAATCAAATAAAAGAGGTGCAGGAAAAATTAGGAAGAGAAATCAGAGCCATGTAAGAAAATCATGAAAAGTGAGTCAACAGCTTGCTAAAGGAGACTCAAAAAAAGCTGAAGAAAATAACACCTTTAAAAGTACACTAACTCAAATGGGAAAAGAGGTCCAAAAGCCAATGAGGAGAAGAATGCTTTAAAAAGCAGATTTAGCCAAATGAAAAAGGAGGTTCAAAAGTTCACTGAAGAAAATTGTTCTTTAAAAATTAGAATGGAGCAGAGAGAAGCTAATGACTTTATAAGAAACCAAGAAATTACAAAATAAAAACCAAAAGAATGAAAAAATAGAAGACAATGTAAAATATCTCATTGGAAAAACAACTGACCTGGAAAATAGATCCAGGAGAGACAATTTAAAAATTATGGGGCTACCTGAAAGCCATGATCAAAATAGGAGCCTAGACATAATCTTTCATGAAATTATCAAGGAAAACTGCCCTGGTATTCTAGAACCAGAGGGTAAAATAAATATTGAAAGAATTCACTGATCACCTCCTGAAAGAGATCTGAAAAGAAAAATTCCTAGAAATATTGTAGCCAAATTCCAGAGTTCCCAGGTCAAGGAGAAAAAATTGCAAGCATCCAGAAAGAAACAATTCAAGTATTATGGAAATACAATCAGGATAACACAAGATCTAACAGCTTCCACATTCAAGGATCAAAGGGCTTGGAATATGATATTCCAGAAGTGAAAGGAACTAGGATTAAAACCAAGAATCACCTACCCAGCAAAACTGAGTATAATATTTCAGGGGAAAAAATAGTCATTCAATGAAATAGAGGATTTTCAAGCATTCTTGATGAAAAGACCAGAGCTGAATAGAAAATTTGACTTTCAAACACAAGAATCAAGAGAAGTATGAAAAAGGTAAACAGGAAAGAGAAACCATAAGGGACTTACTAAAGTTGAAGTGTTTACATTCCTGCATGGAAAGACAATATTTGTAACTCTTGAAACTTTTTTCAGTGTCTGGATAGTTGGAAGGATTATATACATATAGACAGGAGTCACAGGGTGAGTTGACCAGGAAGGGATGATATCTAAAAAAATAAAATTAAGGTGTGAGAGAGGAATATATTGGGAGGAGAAAGGGAGAAATGAAATGGGGCAAATTATCTCTCATAAAAGAGCCAAGAAAAAGCTTTTTCAATGGAGGGGAAAAAGGGGAAGGTGAGAGGGAAAAAGTGAAGGGAATGACATGCACACTCAATTTGGTGTGAAAATCTATCTTACACTACAGGAAAGTAGGAGAGAAGGGGATGAGTGGGATGTGGGAGGGTGATAGAAGAGAGAACAGATGGGAGGAGGGAGTAATTAGAAGTCAACACTTTTGGGAAGAGACAAGGTCAAAAGAGAGAATAGTATAAATGGGGAGCAGGATAGGATGGAGGGAAATATAGCTAGTCTTTCACAACATGACTATTATGGAAGTCTTTTGCATAACTACACAAGTATAACCTATATTGAATGCTTTGCTTTCTCAGTGGGGATGGGTGGGGAGGAAAGAAGGGAGAGAAGTTAGAACTCAAAGTTTAAGGAACGAATGTTGAGAATTGTTTTTGCATGCAACTGGGAAATAAGAAATACAGGTAATGGGGTAGAGAAATCTATCTTGCCCTACAAGAAAAGAGAGAAGATGGGGGAAAGGGAAAGGAGGGGTGTGATAAAAGGGGGGGGGGGCAGATTGGGGGAATGAGGTAATCAGAATGCATGGTGTCTTAAGGTGGGGGGAGGGGAAAGATGGGGAGAAAATTTAGGACTCAAAATCTTGTGGAAATGAATGTTGAAAACTAAAAATAAATTAATAAAAAAATAAGAATGAAAATAAATAACTTCTTTTCTTAAACAAAAGATATACAAAGTGTACAGTGCTGGAAATCAGAAACGTGTGGAAGGGGGTGGTCATTTTTTCACACAATTAATAGAAAAAAAAATCTCTAAATTGAGTTTATGGAAGGTGAGAATCTGTAGACAATTAGGCAGAAGTAAGTATCTTACAGCCTTCAGAATTACCAGTGTTCTTATAAGGTTGGCACTTGGACAAAGGGCATTTGGCACTGGCCTGGGCCAAGTATTAAAGATTCGGCAGGGTGTAACTTGAGTGACACTATAGGAAAGCAAACAGATGCTTGGCAAAATAATGAGGCTAAAGGAGGCAGTTGGCAATGCACCAGAGCACAACCAGTTTCCACCCTTTTTTCCCCTTTGTTCCGAGTTTCCTTTATAAACATGTGTGAACCCACTTTCTCTGAGAGGAATTTTCTAGATGAATACTCTTGATCAGCAGTCAGTGAGTCACAGATCAAAGCTTCCTAATTGTTATCTTCCACCTCCTTATCCATGACCAAAGTCTTAGTCATAGCCAGCATTGTAAGGGGCCCATCACAGCTAATGATTTGGGGAATTAATAGATGCAGAGGATCAAGAATAAGGAAGGTAACTATTCTTTCTCCCTCTGCCCTGCTCAGGCCCTGTCCGAGATATAAATTCATTTCTGGCTATCCAATACTTGATATGGTACCTGGCACAGGGTAGCTTAATACATGTTTATTGATTGACTGATTACTGCATTCAAAAAAAAAAGACATTAATAAGATTGAAAACAACTGGGATGGTGAAGAGTTCAGTGACTACATCACCCAACAGTCTGTTGAAAGGACTAGGATTGCTTAATAGAGAATAAAGGTAAAGAACCTCTGAAATCACCTTGCACAAACACACCCAAAGCAGAAATCCTACTCCCCAACATCCCTGTAGTGATCAACCTTCAGCACAGAAGCCAGCCTTTCCTTACACCAGACTGAAATCCACTTCTCTGATACTTGGGCTCAGTGCTGATAGTTCTGCCCTCTGGGCCCTCCACAAAGTAACCCAATTTCTCTTGTGTATGACAGTCCTTCAAGTATTTAGGGGTACTTCTCATGGGGCCCCTGAATCTTTTTTTCCTTCAAACTGAAAATCCATAGGTTTTTAAATGAATCTTTATATAGTATGGTCACCTTCAAGATCTTTCACCCTTCTGGTCACTCTTTAGATACATCCTAACTTGACAATGTCCTCCATTAAATGTGATCTAGAAAACCAAACATGGTATTGCTGAAGTATTCTGCCCTCAGCAGAGGCCTTTCCCTCCCTCATTCTAGATATTATGCTTCTCTTTTTTTCTATTATGTCTTTTTTTAATTTGTGGAATAAAATGAGTATTTCCATAAAACAGTACAACAAAAAAAGATAATTATACATGAAATTGAAAATCTACTATACACAACTTGCTATTCCTTTCAAATATACAACAAAATTATCATGTAAATTTCTTTTTATTTCTTTTTCTTTCCTTCCCTCCCCCTCCCCTGCCCTAGAGATGTCTACCATTAGACACATGAATAGGTAAATATATGAAAAATTGTTGTATACATAATTCTGTTTATCAGTTCTTTCTCTGGATGAAGATAGCGTCTTTTTTCACATGTCTGTTGTAGATCATTTATATATTTATAATAGTCAAAATGATTTATTCACTCAAAGCTCTTCTTAAAACAATATTGCTGCTACTATTATATTACTATATTATATTATATATGTTATATTATATGTATCATATTACTGTTCTCTTGGTTCTACTCATTTTGCTCTTCATTATTTTGTGCAAGTCTTTCCATGTTTTTCTAAAATTATTGGGCTCATTATTTTTTATAGCACAGTAGTATTCCATCACAATTATATACCACAATTTGTTCAGGCACACACCCCCCCAATTGATGGGCACCCCTGCAACGTTCAGTTCTTTGCCACTACAAAAGGAGCTGCTATAAACATCCTAGAACGTATATAGGTTCTAATACAGCTTCTGCTCACCGCATGTTGTTCCATGCTGCATTGATGTATATGAAGATTATAGTCACTAAAAGCCCCAGACCTTTATAATGACAATAGCTAGCATTTATATAAAATTTCAAGGTTTGCAAAACATTTTACATATGTTAGCCCAGTTGAGCTGCACAGCTTTCCTATGCTGTCATCATCCCTATTTTATAGATGAAGAAATTGAGACTGAGAGAAGTCAAACAACTCATTCAGGGTCATATAGATAGCTAATATGAGGCAAGATTTAAACTCAATTCCTCCTGACTCCAATTAACAGGAACTATTATCTGGGCATACCTCATCCAATACATGCACAGCTGATTTTTTTTTCCTTTTAACACAATTGTACGATATTGCACTTACTAGAAGCTAGGTGGTGAAGTGGATACAACACTGGCCCTGGAGTCAGAACAAACTGAGTTAAAATCCAGCCTCAGACACTTACTACTTGTGTGACCCTGAACAAGTCATTTCACTTCTGTTTTCCTTAGTTTCCTCATCTATAAAATGGGGATAACAGCAGCACCAGCTTCATAGGATTGTTGTGAGGATCAAATGATATCATGATGGCAAACACAGTGTCTGGTACACAGTAAACTCTATGTAGATGTTAGCTATTATTAATTATTATTATGTTATTAAATATCATCCTATTAGATTCAGTCCATCATTTTTGACTGCCAATGTATTTTTGAATGCTAATTCTATCTTCCAGTGCATTAGCTACGTCTCCCAGATTTATTTTATTGGAAAATTTGATGAATATGTCAGTTAAGCTTCACCAAAACAATTGATCAAAATATTGAACACATTGTTTCCCAGACTTTGACACCATGCCTCAACAGCCTTCTCTCTGTAACCCTCTGTCTCCTATCTCCCAGCAGCGAGTTCCTCCTGTAACTTTCATTTTGAGAAAAGGCCCCAAAGCCAGGAGTTGGGAACTTGCAGCTTCAAGGCCACATGTGGTCCTCTAGGTCCTTGGGTGCGGCCCTTTGACAATACCTGATGCATACCTTCTGCAGCTCCTCATCTAGTGTCCACACTAATGTCTCCCCTGATGGGGAGCTTTCTACTGCTTCTTAGAACACTTGTAATTATTAGGAAATTTGTCCTCATATTAAACTAGAATCTGTCTCTCTGCAAATACCCTTTGGAGTCAAGGATACTAGTCTTTTTCATAATAGTTCTCTGAATACTTGGAGACAATTATCATTTTCCTTTTAATTTTCCTCTTCTTTAGTCTAAACAACACAGCAGTTTGTCAAGGGAGTGTCATAAGGATGGACATTTTTCTTATGAGTGGAGCTGAAGATACAATTCGAGTTTTTAGCCTTCCAGTCCCAGAAATATTTGATTAGAGCCATTCAGCTCTGGGTGTGCCAGGCATAGTAAGACAGGAGGAGACATAGGGGAGACAGGAAATGTCATTATCAGGCCCTTTCTTTTGGGTACCAGTGAGATTATTCTTATAACTGAATGCTGATTGTTGGTAATTTGTGAACTGATTCAACCATTCTGAAGAGAGATTTGGAACTATGCCCAAACATTACAACTAAAGATATTATATACTTGGGGGGAGGGGAGATGGTCATGTTGATAGAGGGAATAATTACAAATTACAGTGGATAATTAGTGGTCTTAAATTAGATGATTTTTGAGGCAGCAGAAACAGGCATACTAGGTATAGTTGCAGAAAGACAACCATAATTCTTAATAAAGGAAGAGGGTCTTTTCTCCAAGTGCATTTGAACAGGTACTGCCAGGCTTAACTTCACTTTTTTCTCTCCCCTTTTTATGACAGGATGATCAGGGGAATGGCATAATTACAGAATATCTGGATATCAGCAACAAATCTAACAAAATGTTGTTATGCCACCTTTATGGACATGATACAAATGGGCTAGATGACACTACTGTTAGGTGGATTTGGAATTAATGACAAAAAATCATTAATAGTTTAAGTTTAACTTGAAGGAATATGCAAGAGAACTGTACTTGGTTCTATCAGGTCAAGTCAACAAACACTTACAGAGCACTTACAATATGCCAGGGATTGTACTGAGAGTAGAGTGGAGTATACAAATTAAAGGAAAAAGGAAAAACAGTCCCTACCCACAAGGAGCTTAAATTATAATGAAGGAAAACAAAACATAAAAGGGAACTGAAAAAAGGAAGGAGCAGGAGAAAGTGCCTGTGCAGGGGACATGATGGTGAAGTCAGGAGAATGAAAGACTCATAGTCCAGGAGTGGGGACAAATATTATTTATATTAATATAAGATTATATTAATTATATATAATTATATTATATTAAATAAAGCTAATAAAAGTCAGGCAGTGTCCCTCTGGGCTAAGGTTAAGACTTTTCTTCTTAACCAGATGCCACTGACCATGCCTATATCCTTCCTAGTTAGACTAATCTCATCTATCAAGGTTCTCTGTGGTCTGTACCTCCCACAGAAGTTCCAGACCCTATATTCCAGGCTATGAGGCTCCAAAAAAGCCCTTAGTTCTGGCACTGCCCTAGAAGAATTGGTTGGGTTTATGTTCTACATTCCTACACACACACTTAAACTACAACTTCTTGGTCTCCTAGACCAAGTTGACCCCAGTAAATCATTTCTAGACTGATCTGTGCCCTCTCCCTATTTACCTCTAATCTAAGAAAAAAGACTTTCAGAGAGACTGTGGTTTGGTCTCAAGGCAAATGAATGGATGGCTACATGTCTTGAGTTAGCAGAGGACGTTTCCATTCAAATACAGCCTGTTCTAGATAGCATTCTATAATTTTGTGACTGTAGAGAAATTTTCATTCCAGTATAACTGGGGCCCTTTAACACCAGAATAGACCCTCCACTCAACCATTCTTTCTGTACTGCCCCAATGTGTCTTTCCTCAGTTTAAAGAAAGCTTTTGACAGAAAATCTGACAATACGTCAATGACCCTTCTGAAAGAGATGCTGACTATTTCTTCTCAGCTCAATGGCCCCAGGTTTACCACTTCACTCCTAACGTGGTCTGTACCATCATATCAACTGCATACCTATATTGCCACCAGGTAATTGTTTGCTTACTCCATTGAGGAATTCCCATCTTCTTTCCCACATGAATGTTTGCCTCACATTCTCTTCAGTTCTCATCTGTACTTTTTAGCTATCATCCCACCCACCCACCAGCTATGACTTCAATAGCTGCACTGCTGACCCAGTCTCATTCCCAAAGATCTATTCACAACATGGCCCAACCTAGACCAACCTGGCCCAGTTCTGCCCCAGCTGAAAGAGCTCCCAGAAAGCACACTGGTTAATCCTGACTGTACCTGCCTATCCACACCAAGGGACAAAGACTCAGACATTAAAAAAAAAGACTATATTCTATATGATCTAAACAGGGTAAGAGAAAATTCATAAAATACCAGGTCTACCCTTAAGCCTATGAAATTGAGATGACTAAACCTTGGTGGGGATTGTATATCGAAGTCTATGCCAAGGAAAAATGAGGCCCCAAATAGTGCAAATAAGAGCTAGAACATCAGATTTAGTAGAATGAAGTCTACTGAATGACTAGATTACCTGCACTTCTTGTTCCAGGACTTAGTCTGGTGTGGTAGAGAGCTAAATTTCTAGTCAGAAGACCCAGGTGCAAATTCTGGCTGTTATTTACCACTTCTGTAAATGCAGGCGTGTTATTTGACCTTTCTGGTCC
Organism: Notamacropus eugenii; assembly: GCF_028372415.1. Lineage (NCBI taxonomy): Eukaryota > Metazoa > Chordata > Mammalia > Diprotodontia > Macropodidae > Notamacropus > Notamacropus eugenii. The sequence goes on along the minus strand of NC_092872.1, from coordinate 543,185,073 downwards.
TAAATTACTCCATTTATAAAAGAGGGACAATCATTCCTATGCTCTTATCTCACACAAAAATAAAACAGAAACACTGGGAAATAAACCCCAGGTAAAAACAAAAAGTGAGTTTTGAGAAGGTCAGCCATCATAAGGCTGAGGTGAAAACAATGCATGGAAACTCCAGGTTATATCAACATGAACTGTTATTTTGTACTTGCTGTGATTCCATCAACATAAGGTACTCTCAGGGAGAAAAGCCCTTCTACCAAAGCAAATTGATATCTACTATTCTATTTCTGGTCTTAGGGAGTTTCCTGAGTGTACTTTGGCAGCCAGAGCCTGGGAATGTGATCTCAAGTCTCACAGTTAATGTAAACCATGTTGAATAAATGTAAACAGCAGAAGAAGCTCCAACTATCCCATGGGAACACTTGCAGGTGCCCCTGGGCCATCCCTGGCATTATGTCTTCTTTGTTCTGTTTCTATACAGTTTCTGGTCTAACCTGGGCTTTCTGTGGGCATCCATCATACCATTCTGTTTTCCTGCTGCCAAGAAATGGGTCTCATGAGTTAAACTGCCCCAATTAACCCAACAAGCCCTAATAAATCTAGATTTGTACAACCAGGCTAGCATAGACCCCTCTTTCTTCGGCACCTCAGTACTGTCTTTGAGAGTTTGTGTCCCTACAACTGGCATATCAGGGCAGAAGAGATCAGCCCCTTTACATTTGACCTTACAGTAGGAATAGTTGGCAGGTTAGTCTGCCCTCCTGCAAATACTGTGTCCTTCCACTGAAACACTGAGAAGTGACACCCAGGGTTGTAGAGCCAGCACGTGTCCAAGGCAAGACTTCACAGTCAGGTCTTCCTGCCGCCAAGGTCAACTCTATCCATAACAAATAGTAGGCACAGTACTAGAGCTGCCTCTCCAGATTATTATTATTACCCAATATCATGAATGTAAAGAAAGGTTACCATATTACTATCAGTGGCATTTAATTGATGACTATTGAATTTTGCAGTTCCTTGAAGGTTCTGGGTGGAGCCTGTTTCTGGCTATTGCATGGACAAGAAAGGATGCTCAATTCCTGGAATAGAGCTCATCTAGGCTTGTGGGAAGGTAAGCAAGGGTAAGCAAATTCAACTCACCTGCCATACTGCTCACATTGATAAATCTTCCCCTTGATTTCCGGAGGAGGGGTAAAAAGGCCTTGGTCACTTCCACAGCTCCAAAGAAGTTCACGTCCATGCACTGTCTGTAGATATTCATGGGAAGGAGCTCACCATCTCCTACGGTACCCAAGACCCCAGCATTGTTGACAACAGCCCACAGTCCTGGGACAGAAAAAGGAATTTGGGAAAATATGAAGCAGAATTCCTGACATGTACAAGATAAAGGAAATGAATGCTAGATTCAAAACCATAAGACCAAGGTTTGAAACTTAGATACTGGATCATAGGATCCATAGAAAGGAATTTAGAGACCATATAGTTCAACCTCCTCACTTCACATATTAGAAAAATTTAGGCCAAGAGAGACTGAGCTGGTTAACCTAAGGACACACAGATAATTAATGGCTACCATTTACATGAGACTTAAAGGTTTGCAAAGAACTTTACATATTACCCTGATCTGAAGGTAAGAAGTTACGTGTGCTAAACGCTAGGGATACAGAAGAAAAAACAAAAACAAAAAACAAAATCCTTCAAGGAGGTTACATTCTAATGAAGAAGATAGCCTAATATATAATTAGGTATACACAAGAAATACACAGAGTAGACAGAAGAATAACAAGCACACCTGTAAGACTAAACTATATAGTGCTTGGAGGAAAGTAAAGCATTAAAAGATTGGAAAGATAAGAAGGGGTCAAGTTGTGAAGAGCTTTAAGTATGAAACACAGGAGTTTTTATTTGGTCCTAGAAGTAAATAAGGAGCCAGGGGATTTTACTGAGTGTGAATTTGATCGTGGTGTAGTGGGCAGACTGAGATGGGGAACAACTTAAAGGAGACAGACCAATTAGAAGGCTACTATTAATACCCAAGTGAAGTGATGAGGGCCTGACCTAGAGAGGTAGCTGTGTGAATATAAAAAAATATAAATACAAAAAAATAATAATAAAATATATATGTATATAAAATAATAAAATATAAAAAAAAGCAAAAATGTGTGTGGGAAATTGAAGAGAAAGAAACTATAAGATTTAAAAAGTGTTTTGGATTTGTGGAGTAAACAAATGAGAGAAGAGATTATAGTAAGATCTCGAACCTGGGAAAGTAGGAGGATGGTGACGCCCTGAACAAGCACTAGAGAAGTTCAGAAGAGGGATAAGTTTGGGTGGGGAGGAATATAATGAGTTTAATTTTGCACACAATGAGTTTGAAAAGCCTGAGATACCACTTTGAAATACCTACTAGGTAGTTAATAACACGAGAATGGAGCTCGGAATAGAGACTAGCCCTGGATAAATAGACCTTCTACTAAATAGCAGTCAAAATAATAGGGCTCATTAAAAAAGGAAAAGTGATATCAATGAGTAAATATGAGTAGACTGAGGAGATGTAACTTCTGTTATTAACAAGATGAGGCCTCCTACATTCAAAGTTGATCTGAGGAAGAAAAAGAGGAAGGTCCCCACATTGGCCCGTGGATATTGAATAGTGCTCTTTCCTTCTTAGCTTAGACGAGTGTGGCCAGAATTAGCTCAACTACATTGAGAAGAGGTGGTCTATGGCTACACTACTTGTATCAATGTTATATTAAGCTATTTCATCTCATTTTATATAATGGTCTTTATTATATTATATGCCCAAATAATTAGTATAAAAAATAAGAGAGTACTGGGATAAGTCACAGAGAGAACATGACCCTAGTTTCTCAGAGGTTATGTCAGCATTGTTAATAAAGAAAATGCCACAGGACTGGAGAAACAAAGGAACAGCTTCTGAAAAAAAAGCAAAAAGGGAATTTTGGAAACTACTGGTTAATCATGGAAGTAATTGTTAGTCAAATGGTCTACACAATCTGTGAAAAGGAAATAGGGATCAACAGAGACCAACATAGGTTCACTAAGAACAAGCCAGGTTAAACTCACCTCTTTCCTTGACAAGCTTACAAGACTGATTTAGCAAAGAAATGCAACAGAAAAGCCATTTGAATTTCAGCAAGACAATGACAAAGGCCTTCATGATAGCTTTGTGGACAAGCCTAAAGAACTGTGGACTGGCTGAGAATACTGGAAAGATTCACAGTTGGTTGAATGAGCATACCACACTCCTCCCTCTCTGCCCCCAAAGGATTGATTAATGCTTCGATATTAACCTGGAGGGTAGTCTCTAGTGTTGTGTTAAAGGTACGTTTTCCATTATGTCTTATTCCAAGTTGTTGTTTTTACCAATAACTTGAATGAAGACATGGATGACAGCTTCTCAGTCTTAGGAGATTTTTAGAGGATGTAAAATGAGAATAATAACCAATATGATGGATGATAGATAGAAAAAATGTTCCAGTAGGCTGAAACAATGGACATCAATGAACAAGATGAAATTTGATAAAAAAAAAAATATTTTAAGTTCTACACTTACTTTCATAAAAGTAAAATACAGAAGTATGGAATTAGGGACATAAAGTTAAAAGCATTTTGATTTTTAAAAGTTAGCAGTTTTGATTGTAAGTTCAGAATGAGAAATATGAATAAACAGTATATTATCTACTAAAAAAGAGAGTATGATATTAGTTTTCAATAATGTCAGTATAGTGTGGAGAAGTAGAAGCAGCTCTATATACTGTTGGATGCCATCAAGCCTGAGTGGAGAATTTACAGAAAGACTTGGATGAGTTGTAAGGGGGGATGATTATGTAAAAGGATTAGACCTTTTGGTATCACTTAAGAGGGCAAATCTATGACCAATGAGTGGAAGTTATAGCTACTGTGGAAGGACAAAGGTTTCTACTTATTAATATAAGGAGAACATATGGAATGAGACCTGATTTCATTGCTATAGGGTAGTCCCAATAAAGAGATTCTCTCTATTAATGCAGCTCAGTCCCTGCTCTGTATTTCATGATTTGGGAGGGTAGCCTACAACATTGAGAGATGAACTAATTTGCTCAGGGTCACAGAGTAGGTGCTAGGTCAGTTCTCTATACACTATACTATACTAGCTATCAAGGAAGGAATATAATTCTAACATTTATACTTGTCTGATAATAGAATGGGCTACCTTGGTAAGCACCCCTTCACAAGGAGGTGCAGAAGAAGAGACTTAAATGACAACTTAGAAATATTGTGGAGGGGATTATTGTATTAGTTGACCTCTGATATCTCTTCCGAAGATTCTAATTGACAATAATAATCCTAATGATTCTGTAACTAGTTGTCTATTTACTTCCTATTATCAAGAAAAGGGGTCTCCCTGCCCAAATTGCAAAGTGTTATAACAGCTCAAGTGATATAAGTTATTAAGCCGATGCTCAGTTTCTCTTCAAACTGCTTTCCACTTATGCTCTATCAAATACTTATGTCAGTTATGATCAGAAGGAGAACACTCCATTTCCCCAGAACAATAGTAGGGTCCCAATACCTGTGTGTTGCACCTTTTCTGCAATTTGAGCTTGAACTTCTTTGATCTGGTCTGGGTTGGTAATATCCATTTGGACAACTGAGGTTCTCTTGGAACAGGTCTTTTTCAGTACCTCAGCTCCAGGTCCATTCTCATTCAGAACACCAACAAATACAGTGAATCCCAACTCATCCAGGTACTTTGACAGGGCATGGCCAATCCCAGAATCTCCACCTGAAAGCAGCCAAGCAATTCAACAGGTGAGGACCACAACCAAAACAAGAGAATCTATCCTCTCCAGCAGTAGCCCTTGGGGAAGAAAGGGATATCTTAACAAACTTTGGGGGATGATGACTCAGCACTGGATTGAATTTTTATTGGGTGATAGTTCAAAGATGATCCTTTCTAGCTCTAAATTCTGTGATCTTATTGTTAAGTTGCCTTTCTCTCCTCTCGCTTTGATTGGGGGTGGGGGGGGGGAAACAGTGTCTTATCTATCAAATACATAGAAAGGTGTGATTGTACTATTAAAAATTCCACCAAGGACTAGAACATTTATAATTGGCTCAAGGGAATCTGGGATTGAAGCATAGACGAATGAATTTCATCCAGAGCACCTGACTGACCAATCTTAAATTCACAAGGGATTGTCCTGAAAGAGGTCATTTTCATCTGGGGATCATTAGTGGAAAAGTTCATGACTAAACAAGTGATAGGATCACACAAGACTAAATGGACAATTGTGGATATATAAAATTTAAAAGCTTTTTGGACAAATACAATGTAGTAAAAATTAAAGGGAAAGAAAATTGCGGGGAAAAAAATCTTTGCAATAGGTTTCTCCGAGAAAGGTCTCAGTTCCAAGATACATAAGGAACTGATTCAAATTTATAAGACAAAGAGCCATTCTCCAGCAGGTATAAATGATTAAAGGATATGAACAGGCAGTTTTCAGAGGGAGAAATCAACCTATAAACAATCATATTGAAAACACCTCTAAACTACTAATAATTAAAGAAATGCAAATGAGAGCAACTACGATGTTCTTCCTCCCACCTATCAGACTGGAAAAAATGAAAGCAGAACATGATAAATGTTGGAAGGACTGTGGAAAAACAAGAACAGTAGAACACTGTTGGTGGAGCTATAAACTGGTCCAGGTATTCTACAAAGCAATTTGGAACAATGCCCAGAAAGTTACCAAACTGTGTATATTCTTGGACCCAGCTATACCACTACTAGACCTCTGTCAGTCTGACAACTCCTTCCCATTCTCCTGTGTTGGATCTTCATCCAGGTAATGTCTATTAATCCTGGATAGCTCTCAAGGCTCCTTCCTTGGCCCTCTTCTCTTCTCCCTCTTACTGTTTTGCTTGGTGATCTCATCAGCTCCCATAGATTCAATTACCTTCTCTATAGGGATGATTCTCAGATCTACTTATCAAACACTATAACTACCCTCCTAATCTTCATTCTCACATTTCTATTGCCTTTCGAACATCTTGAATTGGATGTCTTACAGACATCTTAAACTCAACATGTCCAAAGCTGAATTCTTTATTTTTCCCCCAATGCTCTCCTTTCTCAATTTTCCTGATATTGTCAAAGGAACTACCCTTATGGTCACCCAGCTTCACAACCTAGGCTGTTGTCCTCAACTCCCTACTCTCTCTCATCCCCCATATCTAATTAGTTTTCAAGTCCTATGGATTCTACCTGTTTATTCACTGAGCTACTTCTAATTTCTGAAGCAGCCATCTTCACAACACTTTTTGTATACTTCCTCTTCTCTCCTCTTATACTGCCACCACTCCAGCACAGGCCCTGGTCACCTCACACCTGGACTATAGGCAAGAGCCTAATGATTGATGTGCCTGTTTCAAGTCTCTCCTTCACTCTAATCCATCCTCTACTCAGCTATCAAAGTAATCTTCCTAAAGCACAAGTGTGATCACATCACCTCTCTACTCAAAAAACTCCACTGATTCCCTTGTAATCTCTAATATCAATTATAAGATCATCCTTTTGACCTTTAAAGTTATTTGTAACCGGTCTCTCTCCTACCTGTCCAGTTTTCTTCCACCTTACATACTTTGCAAAGCAAAGTACTTGCTTGGCAAGGCACTGACTTGCTAGCTATTTCTTGCACAGACCATCTTCAAACTCCACACATTTCCACTGGTAATTCCCATGTCTGGAACACCTTTACCTCCTGGATTCCCTGGCTTGCTTCAACCCACTAGTTTCTTCCCTCTGTTGATTATCTCCAATTTATCCTTTATATATCTTGTTTGTATAAAATTATTTACACATTATTACAATTAGACTTTGAGCTCTGTAAGAGCAGGGACTGATCTGTGGTTTTTCTTTTTATTTTTTCTTTTGGTTTTTCTTTTCTTTTCTTGTTTTGTGTTTGGGTTGGTGGTGGCAGTTTTGGTTTTGGTTTTTACCTGTCTGTATTTAGTATAGTCCTTGACACATAGTAGATGCCTTATTAATACTTGATTTTACTTGACTCCAACAAAAACAAAGAAAAAGGAAAAGTATCTATATATACACAAAAAAGATTTATAGATGCGCTTTTTGTGGTTCCCAAAAACTGGAAACTAATGAAAGGAAAAAGCTCAATGATCAATCCTTGAGCGCTTTGCTCTGTACTGCCTTGATAATCTTTAATTGGGTATAATCATTAGGATAAGAAATAACTGTGTGATTTATAGTAAGAACATAGTCTTGGGTAAAAAAAACCTGTGTGTAACCAAACTAAGGGAAATTCCTGTGTTAGTTAACCTTAGAAATGTAACTAAATCATTACAAAGTATGTATCTTATAGATATATATAAGTATATACTTATATATGAATATAAGTATGTATACAAATCATTATAAAGTATATGTCTTAAGTATGTGACCATAATAATCATACCTATATATTAATCTTTATTTTAAAAATATAAAGTAAGCCCACTGACACCTAGAAGACTTTAAGCTTGACTGAATGCAAGTTGACAATCTACTCCTACCTAGAATTGACATGAAGTTGGGGAGATATTATTTTCCTGCAATGTCCCTACTCTTGGTGGCAATTTCCTATAGTCAAAAGGTTTGTAAGCTCAATACCAGATCTAGTAAGTTATAGATTATTGGTAGGGGAAACATCTGAGGTTATGTCTAAAATTAAGCTATTAGGCTTAGGACTTTAGACCAACAACAATAAGTTGGGGTCTTTTAATTCTTAGTTATACTGTGGAGATAATTAGGTCAAGAGTTTGTGAGATTAGCAAACACAAAATATTATTTGTGTCTCAGTTGGTTAATGTTTTTAAAAAAATTCTTTTGTGGTCCATATTGTAAATGCTTTAAAAAGAATTATCACCTGACCAAAAGTTTGAATTGTTTTATCTGTTATAAATTGTGTTAAAAATGAAAAATAAAATTAAAAAAATATACAAAGTAAGAAAGCCTCATAAAGGGCTAATTAAGACAAGGAAAGAACAAAGTTAGGACATAATAACCTACAAAATGTAATCTTGCATGATAGAGAACTTTGTTGAACCATATATGAATGAAGAGACCTATAAATAACTGAATTTTGTATCTTGGGGTCTCAGATTATATTGGGTGGACTGTAGACCCCACCTTTTGTTTCTCTTAATAAAGGTTGGTTTCTTTGCCCAGAAAGGCTTCATGGTTTTTTTTACACTAAGAAAGGATTCTCCTATTGGGGGATGACTAAACAAATTGTGGGATATGTATATGATGGCATATTATTGTGCCATAAGAAAGGATGAAATAGAAAATTTTAGAGGAAATTGGGAAGAACTTTATGAACTCTTGTAAAATGGAGTAGAACTAGGAGAACAATTTAGATAATAACATTATAGAGAAAAATAACTGAAAGACTTTAGAACTCTGATCAACCCAATGATAATCCAAAACTGAAATGCACATTTGTCCTCTGTCAGCAAGAGGTGAAGAACTTAGAATTCAGAAAGAGAGACATACATTTTCAGATATGACCAATGTGGAATATATTGTGTTGGTATATTTTGAGGGGTCTGTTTTTTTAGGTCTGTCTAGGGGAGTGTTGGTGGGAGGAATAGGTTAATTTTAAAACTCATTACTTGGAAAATAAAAATAATAAGCTACTATTTTTTTTAAAAAGCTGGAGGATTGCTACAAGGATCTGGTAGGATAGAATCAATAGTTATGGCTTAGCTCATAAGCTTAGCGAGCTTGAGATTCACCTTGTCAGAACTGGATACATTGCTTTAGATGCACTTCTACTTTTTATATATTATTAAAGTTAAAAATATTTATATTGTATATTTATATATCACTTATGTTTTATATTATGTTAAGTCTATTTCTGAATTGATTTTCTGTTTCCTGTATTGGCAGAGGAGAGAGAAAAAGCAGGTATGGGAGCTGATGTCTGAGCAGTCAGGAAGGTAGCGGTGGCAGTAGAGAAAAACAGGTCATTAAAGATTGGGTGAAGATGACCTTGGTACCCAGGGATCTTAGTGGCTCAGGGACTAAGAAGGTCAAAAGGCTCAGTGACCTCAAGCTTAGAATTAAAGGCATGGGTGTGGAGGAGCAGGATCAAAGAGATGGGCACAAGGAGGTTTACTAAACTAAATAGCAAGGGAAGGACGTTCAGAGTTAGAAAAGGATATTGGACTGGGGACACAGTGTAGATCCAATTGAGCACAGGTTTTCTCTGCTTCTGTGTTGCCCAAACCTCAGGGCATTTCTAGGGTTCCATGTGGCCTTTTTGTACTCAGATTACCAAGAAACCCACCCATAATGGGAAGAGTACTGGCTCTAGAGTCTGAAAAATTTGGTTAAAATTCTGCCTCTGGCACTTTCTGTATGAGATACTGATTTAGCCACTTCATTTTCCTTATCTCTAAGGTGAAAAGTTTTGATTCTGTGGTTATTGGGGTCTCTTCTAGCTCTAAATCACTGTATAATTCATAGTCATAGATTTTGAGATGGAAGGGAGCTTGGAGGTTCATCTAATCCAAATCCTTCACTTTACTCCTTCCTCACAAACACTGTCCCCTTCCTTCCAAAGGTGGTGACTGTCTGATAGTACCAGCATAGATAACTGGGTATAGCAAAGAAATATCTAACAGTATCACCCTGGGCTGGGCTGTTTTTTCTTTTAAAAGGTACTGAAACTATCATTGAGATTTGGTTTGCTCAGAGGACCAAGGCTCAGGTTGTTAATGTGATTTCCTGGTTACTTGAGGGGGTGGAGAGAAAACATGAGGAGCTCCAGGAAGGTCCTAAAGTTTCACCAGTGAACCTCCATAGGCAACACAGAAGTAGAGAACCCACATTCAACTGTCCCAGTCAAACATCCTCTCTTCGCTCTGAATGCCCTTCCTTCACTATGATTAGGCAAGTCTCCTTTTTAGCAATTGTCGGATGGAGTACCAGGATCTAGATACCAGCCTGATGTTGCTGTCCCTGGTCTGTGATATTGGCTATCCTCAGGTCAGAGCCTTCCAGGCTAGATATGGATGGTGGGGAGAGGGTGTCCATGAGAGGAAATAAAGTCCTGACAGCCCAGGGAGTCGGTGGGAAGGTCAATGGGAACAATGGCCAAGATTCTGAGTCATCCCCAAAGGTGGGTCAGTCTCCCAACTGGCAAGGAAAAAGCTTCCATAGCAGCTGCAGTGACACTTCCCTCACTCCCTTTTTGTAACCATGTCCTTTCCACCTCAGTAGGTTTGATTGAAAATTAAGTCTTGTTTACTGGGTGTCACTTTATTTCTTCTAATAGCATTTCTAGGCACTCAGCGCTTTTCACCCTCATGGATTCTTAAACAGAGGCCAACATGCAGAAGTCACTTGATCTTGTTGACTCAGTTCCAGAATGCCCATGGGAGCAATGAACAATGAAGCCCTGAGAATCAAACTCCACCCATCCTGACTAGGAGATCTTTCAACACCATCTGAGATGCCCTAATTAGGGAGCTCAGCCTTCACCTTAAAAGCCAGCCTTGAAGTAGAGATCAAGAAGAGCCAAACTGAACTTGAACTTTGGTCAGCCTTCAATAGAAGTTCAAGGAATGAAAGGGAAAGGGGGAATAAGCATTTATTAAGTGCTAGGCTCCAAGCTAAGCACTTCTACACATATTGCTTCAGCTGATTCTTACAACAACCTTATGAAATGGGAGCTTTTAGGATCCCTATTTTACAGTTGAGGAAACTCAGGTAGACAGAGGTCAAGTGATTTACCCAAGCTCACACGGCAAGATTTGAACTTAGGTGTTTCTGAATCCAGATTTTTCTTCTGCCCTAAGATGAGACAGAAAGAACTGCAGGACGAGAGGCAAAAAAATAAAATTAATTAATACTTGTAAAGTGCTTTAAAATCCTTAAAGTTCTATGTAAATGCTTGTTGTTGTTGTTGTAAGAAAGAGGAGTGGGTGGTGTTGGATTTGGAGTAAAGAAGATTTGAGTTCAAATCCAGCCTCAGACACTTGACACTAGCTATGTGACCCTGGAGAAGTCACTTAACCCTGATTGCCTTCAAGAAAAAAACAGATTCAGTTACAAGTCTTTGTTCATGATGGTCATGCCTCCTTTTGATTTATTCAAATACTGATCATCTCTCTGAGCCCAGTTCTCCCTCCATCCTGAAGCCTTCACTTATTGTTCCAATGTACTCTGACTTCTCCCACCTCTAGTTGTTATTGTATTTCAGTCGTGTCCGACTCTTTGTGATACCATTTGGAGTTTTCTTGGCAGAGATACTGGAGTGCTTTGCCATTTCCGTCTCCAGCTCATTTTACAGATGAGGTAAACAGGTCTAAGAGACTTTCCCTGGGTCACACAGCTACTAAGTGTCTGAGGCCAGATTTGAACTCAGGAAAAGGTGTCTTCCTGACTCCAAGCTTTGCACTCTATCCACTGCACCATCTAGCTGCCTAAATATATAAATTGGAACCTCCTTAACTCCAGAATCACATCACTATTTGTTTTCAATATGAAGGCTTATATTTGGCCCCAACATCCATCTGCTACATTCTCTATCAGCAGATCAGGTAGGGGTCATAAATCAAGTAACAAATCATTTCATTAGAACAGAATAGGAAAATAAATAGCAAAGCAAATCCAAATCATAGAATAATTCCTGAGGTTTCTCCCCTCCACCACTACCCAAATGAATGCAATCTCCCACCAGTTCCTGTGCTAGAACTCTAGAAAATACCATGAGATAACAAAGTATGTATATGTTGACTGTAATGCTTCCTGGAGCTGAGTCGTCATGACTCCACAATTCAGAAACCACAGACGTCCTTGCTTTCCTTCTCACAGCCTCTTGTTTGGTCTGGGAGTTTGTGCACTATTACCAGTCAACTGCCTCCTCAGTTATCAGCTGCTGATACTCTTACTTCTCTGTTCTGCATCCACTGCCATCATTTCTGGCTCCTCCATGGAGGAGCATACACCTCCTGCACAGACCCTCATCACCCTTCCAGGTGGTCTCCCTGCCTCAAGTGTCTCCATTCCACTCCATCCTCCACTCAGCTATCAAAATGAAGGGCAGATTGACGAGGTCTCTCCCAAAGTTGAGGTGCTCCCATGGCTCTTTAAAATCTCCAGGATCAAACATAAAATCTTCTGTTTGGCTTTTTTTTAAGTCATTCATAACTCAGTCCTCTCCCACCTCTCTAGCCTTCTTACACCTTACTCCCACTGAGTGCTTTGCAATCCAGTGGCACTGACCTTCTTGCTGTTACCAGCACAAGAAACTCCAATAAGAGCCATTCTGGCAGCTCAAAGAGGCACTCAAGTCTTAATTTTCCTCTTTCACTAGAAGTTCTCTAGCTCTCCCTGGTAGCTGGATTAGAAAGAATGAATTTCTTTCCTTCCTTCCCTGCCCCATGGTTCAAGTTGTATCCTCCATTTCCACCCCTCCTATGGGGCTCACTGAATTTTTCTGAGGCTGAAGATAAACACACAGAGACCCTCTTTCATTTGCTCTCTCCACTCCTGTCACAGCCCAATAACTATTATCAAGTCCAAAGCAACTGAACTTGAAGATTTGATAAACCTTAAGGAAGCATTTAACTACTCTGGGTGGATGTGGAAGAACCAGTGACCCTTGCCCTTCACTGTGGCTTCCATAGCAGATTCTACCACTGAACCTGGACTTTAAAGAAAAAACAATCCCTTAGCTCAATCCCAAAGATCTCTGGTTGTTTTCTTATCTCTCAGGATGGGGTACATGGGGTGTTCAGGGAGTACTAGCACCTCTGGTGTGAGAGCTTGCTGAGCCCTTTCAGGCTATTGTTTTCACAAGCTTTAATTAAGCAGTTGATTTTATTCATCATAGGATCAGCGACAAGAACTGGAAGACCCTAGAGGTCAGCTGGAGTCTCTATCTACAGTTACAGAAGCGCTGAAGGGGTTAGGAGTGGAAGAAGTTTAAGAAGCCCTGAGCTAGACCAAAATGCTCATTATACATAAGAGGAAATCGAGGCCAGAGCAATAAGGCTGAGATCACCAAGTAGCCAGTGGCAGAGCTGGGGTTGGAACCCAGGTCTTCCCACTTTAGATCCAATAATCTGTGCTCTGCCATAGTTAATGACCTGGTTATAGGGCATGCATGTTGTATAGTCAGACAAATATTTTTCCTCTTTATGTGATCAATACATTATATAATTAATTCCATTGTTAAACTGTTCTCAGGAAAACACATTGCAGAGAATAGAAATTTTTCTTTACATCAGCCAGATTAAAAAAAAAGTAAATAGCTCTTTCCTCTGTACCAGCTGGTTCTTATCAGTAACTCCATTTTCTTACCTGTAAAATAATATCATAATGACAATATCTGCCAACTGTACACATCTCAAAGGGGGATCAGGAGGATGATTTAGGCAATTCATCCTCCTGAGCTGTTAAATCCTGTACTCTTCAATAGTTTTATTAATGACTTTGATAAAGGAATAGACAGTATCCTTATCAAAACTGCAGATGACACAAAGTTGGGAGGGATAGCTAACATGGTGGATAACAGAGTCAGGATCCAAAAAGATCTTGACAGGCTAGAAAATTGGGTTGAACCTAATAAGATGAAATGAAATAGAGACAAATGTCACTTGGGTTCAATAATTGACTTCATAGGTGTACTAAGTTAACAATTATTTATTAAGCAACTACTTTGTGCCAGGCACTGAGATGAGCCTGAGAGAAAGAAATACAAATTTAACATAGTTCTTGTTCTTAAGGAGCTTACTTTCTGTTGTTCAATATACAATGTGTTCACAGATGAATAAATACTGTCTTTGCAGAAAATAAGGCCACAGTGATAAGGATTTGGGGGGGGAAATGAGTTCTTTCTTTTTTGATATGTTAAATTTGCAGTGTCCATGAGACATATATGGAAAGATGTCTAGGAGGCAGCTGGAGATGTGGGACAGAAGCTCAGGAGACAAATAAGGGCTGGATATATAAGTCCGGAAGCCATCTACCTAGAAGTTGAAATTCTAAGAGCTGATTAGATCATTAAGCAAATAGAAGAGGAGAGGACCTAAAATGAGGTCCTGAGAAGCACTCCAACAACTCTAGTACTCTTGGGTTTCTTTCTGTGACTGCTCTATCAGATCCACAAGCTTACTTTCATATATACATTCCTTGACTATTTCTACCTACAGGGATCTCAGGAGGCTCCACCTTTCTACCAAGTTTATCAGATAGAATATCAGATCAGTCAATGTTGCCCTACATTTGTCCCTAGGCATCTTCCAAGCCTTGATCTCATCCAGAGGAGGAAGGTGAGGTAAGGGAAATGGAGAACCAACCCTATGAGCATCAGTTGAAGGAACAAAATACTTTAGGGTGACACAATAGCTGTCTTTAAGTATATGAAGGATTGGATTGTTGTAGAAGGATCATATGATATGTTTGACTCCAGAGTAAAACTTGGAGCAATGGATTAAAATCACAGAGAATCAAATTTAGGATCAGTGCAAAAGGAACTTCCTGACATTTATGCTACCCAAAAAGTGGAATGGGATGCCTCACAAGATAATGTGTTTTGTATCAATGGAGATCTTCCACAATATCTGCGTAACAACTTAATTAGAGAGGGCATTCCTATTCAAGGACAGAGTTCATGGCATCACAGATTCAGAGGTAGAAGGGACCCTTCATGGTCACCCCTCTTAACCAACCTCCTCATTTTGTAGTTGTTAAAACTGAGGATTACTGGCAACTTGAAATCATGCAGTCAAATTAGGGCCAAAGTCCAGGTCCTCATGCTCCAAATTCAACATTCTTTCCACTGAATCATGCCCAAGCTTGATGACCTCTGGGGTTCCTTCCAACTCTGAGTCACTATGACCTTTCTTCTGACACGTTTTTGCATTCATCTTTAACACCCAAACACCCTGGCATCTGGAAGGTGATTGCTAGCATGTGAACTTCCTGTATAAGCGTAGTCTTTTGGCATAACCCCCAGGAGTTCTGGGAAAACATCATAACACAATGTCCTGATTCATTCTTGAAGCTGACACTATCTACACTTTGATGACTGTAGATACATAATCTTAATTATTTTTATTATCTTATGAATCACCCACAAACTTTCCAGTCTCATATGAACTTCTTTGTAAACCTTTAAGTATGATATAAATGTGTTATTGTTATTATTATATAACAGCTTACACCCTGTATCCCATGCCTCAGACCTAGTGAGTGCCAGAGCTGCCTGACCAAGTTGGTGCAAATAGATAGTAATAAATAGTAACTTGGACTGGACTACTTCCCCATTTCTAGAGCATTTGCCTCTCATCACCGCTTCTAATGAGCTATTTGACCCTCAGCAAATTACTTAACTTCTTTGTAACTTGCCCTTCTGCAGTTGTTAAAAGGGATGGGATACCTTTCCAGCTTAAAAAAAGAAAATCTTATTGAGCACCTGCAATTTACAAGAAAGTTGCTGGTTTAGGTGCTAGTTTTAAAAGTAAAAACTGCCCTTCCTATAAATGTGAAGCATGGTCATTGAGCATAATACTGCTTCAGTAGTGTCCTTCTGAGTCGGGGATTTTTCGCGGATTCAATCCATTCAAGTCTGGTGGTTTAACAATCAATCACATGGATTCAGGGGTAGGGTACCTAACTTCCTCTGGAATACTTGCCCCACCTCCAACACTTCTTAAATTATTAGGTTCAGGCCTCGTTGCTACTTGCCAGAGAACTAGGGAGAGGTATCTGGAACTTTCCCCAAGGACACCAAGATGAGAGGGAAGTCCTTTCTCCCCTATCATATTTATTCTGGGTATACTCACCTATGTAGGGACTCGTCTTCCCTATGGAATGTAAGCTCCTTCAGAGCCTTGTTTCATTCTTTGTATTTGTATCCTCAGAGTCTAGCACTGTCCCTGACATACAAAAGGCACGTAAGAAATGCTTTTTGATAGATTCATTGGTACAGAGACTGCCATGTGTACTTTTCACCTCAATTTGGGAAAAGGTGGAAGAGGAGCAAGTCAGGCAAGAAGGCATAGGACTAGATTCATTGATCTTCAGGAGGGAATAGGTCATCCTTTCTTCTACAGTAATTGTGTTTGGGAATGTCCCCTGTGCTGTTGTCTCCTTGCCCAGAGTATCCCTTGTACTCACTGCCTCTACCCCCCCACCACTAAAACCCCAATTGAAAAACTCCTAGCTGTGCTTCTGCTACTCTTAACTACTATGATTAGAATGACTGTTGCTATTAGTATTATGACAAATTTGGACTCCCCTAGTTTTCTTTCTATAACCTCTTTTTACTAAGACAGCATATATAAACATTGATTTTTTCTATTATCCTTTATCTTCACTAAGGCACTCAGTACCAAAGACTTAATTATCCAAGGACCTTTACTCTGCTTTCCTGGCTGGTATTGAGTGAACCTCCAAAATCTTCTCTGAACATAATGATTTTCCATTTCTCTGAGCTTCTACCCAGGCTGGCATCTCCCCCAGTTCACTGGTCCATTTATCTGCTATGAGCTGATCAAGGGCCCCACCATTCTTACTTTTGTGGTTTGCTCCGCAGTCAAACTCTGCCCAGTGCAACCCTGGCCTACCTGAGGTCATGAAGGAGAGTATTTCCCCAAGTCATCTTGTAACTAGAAACCACATACTTCTAAATACTAATTCTATGGAAAACTGGGATATGGATAGGGAATCCAAGATTTGGCAGCCTTATTTCATTTTTAAAGACACAAAATACTGTAGTTAAAATTCAGCAAGTTATTTCCCCATCCTGGGTCTTAATTGCTTCATCTATAAGAGAGAGATGGGCAGGTGGACCATAGGGTCATCTATTTAGAGCTGAAAAGGATCTTAGAGGCTAGCTGACCTATAGTACATTACCCTCATTTTACAGAACAAATGGAGGGGTAAGTGATTTGCCTAAGATCACTTAACTAGTAAGGGACAAAACAAGACTTTGAACACAGGCTTTCTGACCATAATCTACATTACATTATACTAGGGTTCCCTATCAAAGATCTAAAGTCCCTTCCCACCCTAACATTCTCTAAGTGACTAGGTCACTCCCTCTGGGACTATCCAGGGACACAACAGATCTCAATCCCCCTGGAAGAGTTTCACTTCAAGAATTAATATTTTCAGTTGATTAAATGTTCTAAATGCATTTGATTTACTTAAAATAACCTCTCATAAGTACCTGTGTCCTGTTGTTAAGTATCTGTCATATGCCAGGTTCTGTCCTAAGGATGCTAATGCAAAAATAAAACTTATTAGCTTATGACTTAACCTGTGATAAAAGAAAACCAAGTGGATTAAAAATGCCTACTGTTCAAACAGTAGAGGTGGATGGATAGAGTGTTCATTACTACACATGGCTTGGATGAACATGGCACAAGGACAATGAATTGGACCCAGAAATGGACAGGAAGAGGAGAGTAGACTAGATTGTCTTTGAGAAAATGCATAATTCTTTTAAAGACTCCAAATTTCTCCCTGAAACCAAGGTCCATCTTTTTAATACCAAAATTCTTGAGGCATTTTCCTATGATTACAAATCATAGAAAATTATAGTCTTCAAAGAACTGAAACTGAGAAAGAGAACAGGGAGACTAGCCAAAGAGGGGAAGGTTAATGGGGTAAGTGCCTACTAATTGACTTAAAGGTTGATTGACTTGAAATAACTTTCTATTCTCCTGGTAGCTGCTAATACCTGCACTCAATGATCAAGTTTGATAGTATAACCGAGTTGTCTATCAAGTACATCCTGGAAACAGAGACAATCTAGAGGATTTAACTCCCTTCTACTCTAGAGATCCCTCTCTCTCTTCTTTTCTTTCCTATCCTACCTTAGGTGAGTACTTTTTGCTGTCTGCTATGGTGACCCCAAACATACTTCACCATACAACCTAGTCACCCTCTCATCAACAGCCCTGTACCTTTCACTCCTTTCCACTTCTGGAACCATTGCCACCATCAGTACCAGAAAGGTTATATCCATCACTTTTCCTATGGCTCTATTCACCATCACTATAGCTTCACAAACCAAAATCTCTTCCTTGGCCACAACTCTCCTATATGTGTTGCCTTCCCTCATTAGCACGAACTGTTTTTTGTATTCTGTAAACCCCAACACTCTGCTTATAATAAGATCTTAATAAGTATTTTGGTCCTTTTAAAAATTCATTTATCTTTAAGATACTGGGAACTTGATAGGAGAACGCCCTCAGTATCCTCAATCCTTCTCTCCTCTGTTACAGCAGAACTGCCTTCATGCTTTGAGTCAAAGTATACACCCTTTGGCTTTTCCTGCAGTAATGGACAAGGCTCCAAGGGAATCATATGGTACACTAATGCAGACTGTGGAGTCAAAAGACCTGAGTTCCAATCTTGCCTCTGATGTTTACTATTTGTATGACCTTGGACATAGTTATGTCATAATAGAAGAACCAGAATTTAAGAATGCCTGAAATACCTTAAGGCAATTGAAGAATTGCTTTTTTATTTCTATTTACATGGCAAAGAAAATAGAGATAATAAGATGAAAATGTTCTTTTAAAGCAAAATTATAATTTGTGCCTCAGTTGACATACCTGGTCCTTCCAGTATTAACTTCCCTGGACCTAGTTTCTTGTAAAAGGTAGGGATGGGAATAGGTTATTTCAGACGTTCCTTAATCCAATTTGAAGGCCAGCTTACTGAAGTCAGAGCTGGATACACATTTTTCTGGAGTGGCTGTAGTGAAAGGAAGCACTGTGAAGCTGGCATGGGTTTTCCAATCAAAACTAATCTAGTCAGCAAGCTGGTATGCCTGCCAAAAGGAGTGAATGACAGGCTCATGATAATGCAATTGCAACTTGCAGGAAAACACCATGCCACTATCATAAGTGCATATGCTTCCATCATGACAAACCCTGATGAAGTCAAAGGAAAATTTTATGAAGAGCTAGATACCCTTATCAATAATGTGCCAAAAGAGGATAAGCTTATGATTTTGAGTGAATTTAATGCTAGAGTAGGCTCAGACTACCAGACTTAGCAGGGAGACCTAGGGAGGAATGGAGTTGGAAACAGCAATGGTCATTTACTGCTGAAGACTTGTGCATTGCATGACCTCATCACCAACACTGTTTTCGGTTTACCTAAATACAATAAATCTTCACGGATGCACCCTCAGAGCAAACATCTAATAGACTATGTGACTGTAAGGAGAAGAGACAGACAAGAATTGAGAGTGACAAAGGCAATATGTGGGGCAGAGTGCTGAACTGATCATAGACTTATTCTTTCCAAGCTAAATATTCACTTTTATCAAAAGTGCCACCCCCAAGGCAAAATGACTACCAGAAGAATTAATGTCAACAAATTAGAGCTCTTCTCTGAGTGTGAACAGTTTGTTGCTGACTTGGAGGGAAAGTTGAGCCAACACACAGTTGGCAACGATGGAGTAGAAAAGGAGTGGGCAGCTTTCAAAGATTTGGTGTACAGCACTGCATTTGCTCATCTCAGTCAGAACACTCACAAACACCAAGACTGTTTTGATGAAAATGATGGGAAAATCCAGAAGCTGCTAAATGAAAAACAAGAACTCCACAGGATTTACCAGCAGGATAGTTCATTCATCTCTAAGAAGGCAGCATTTAATTCCATCAAAAGTAAAGTACAAGCAAACCTTAGAGAGATGCAGGATTCCTGGCTCAGTAAGAAGGCAGATGAAATTCAGTTTTATGCTAATAGTAACAATCTAAAGTGCTTTTATGATTCCCTGAAAGCTATTTATGGACCAAAAACCAATGGTGCCTCACAACTACTTAGTGCTGATGGAGCCACATTAATTAGTGATAAGGACATGATCCTAGAGAGATGGGCTGAACACATCCATAGTGTTCTCAACAGACCATCATCAATCAATGCTGAGGTCATTGACTGTTTACCTCAGGTTGAAGTCAATCTCTCCTTAGCTGAACTTCCAACTGAAGAAGAGGTTTTGAGGGTCATTAAGTTCCTTTCATATGGCAAAGCACTTTGTGCTGATTCTATTCCAGCTGAGATTTACAAGGTAGGGGGTCCATTGCTCATACAAAAGCTGACTGAAATTTTCCAGGTTATATGACAAGAGGAGGTTATCCCCCAGGAGTTCAAGGATGCCTCCATAGTCCATCTCTATAAAAGTAAAGTGAATAGACTGTCCTGCGACAATCTCAGCAGGATCTCTCAGTCATTGTTGGAAAGATTCTTGCTAGAGTCCTCTTTAATCCTTCACCTGGAAAATGGTCATCTACTTGAGAGCCAGGGTGGTTTCAGAAAAGGTTGAGGAACAATCAGTATGGTGTTTGCTGCCCAACAACTCCAGGAGAAATGCCAGAAGCAGAATAGAGGTCTGTACACAATGTTTGTAGATCTGAGCAAGGCCTTTGACACTGTTAGTCATAAGGGTTTATGGAAAATTATGTCAAAATTTGGTTGTCCAAAGACGTTCATCAGCATTGAACATCAATTTCATGATAGCATGTTTGCCATGCTTCTGGGTAGTGGACAATGCTCTCATGCCTTTCCAGTCACCAATGGAGTGAAACAGGGCTTTGTGCTGGCTCCTATGCTTTTTGGCATGATGTTTTCAGTCATGTTGTCAAATGCTTTCAATGAGAATGAACACAGCATGAAAGTCAACTACCGTACTGATGGTAAGTTCTTCAATTTGAAAAGGCTACAAGCCAAGACCAAAGTGAAGGGAGTGTTGGTGCATGATTTTCTGTTTGCAGATGATTGTGCACTCAATGCAGCCTCTGAAGCTGAGATGCAACAAAGTATGGATCAATTCTCTGTTTCCTGTGCTATTTTTGGCCTAATAATTAACACCAAGAAAACACAGGTGTTCCATCAGCCACCACCACACCATCCATACATGGAACCATCAGTTATAACAAAGAGAGCAGTTTTGAATGTTGTGAATAAGTTCACTTACCTTGGTAGAGTACTTTCCAAGGATGTACCCTTTGACATTGAGGTTGACACACGCATTGCCAGAGCTAGTTCAATGTCTGGGAGGCTCCAAAGAAAAGTTTGGAGAGAAGATGTATTAGACTGACTACCAAACTGAAGATCTATAGAGCCATTGTGCTGATCTCATTGTTGTATGCCTGTGAAACATGGACAGTCTACCATCACCATGCCAGGAAACTGAATCCCTTCCATTTGAACTGTCTTAGGAAGATTCTGAGGATCACCTGGCAGGATAAGGTACCAGATACTGAGGTCCTTGCTTGAACTAAACTGCCAAGCATTCAAACTATGCTTCAGAGAGCATAACTCTGATGGGCTGGCCACATTGCTCTAATGCAAAATGTACACTTGCCAAAAAGACTGTTTTATGGAGAACTCACATGGGGCAGGAGATCACATGGTGGTCAGAAGAAGCGAAATGAGGACACTCTCAAGGTCTCTCTCAAGAACTTTGGATTTGATTGTGCAACATGGGAGACATTGGCACAGGACTGCTCAGCATGACATGCCCACATCAGAAAAAATGCTGTGCTCTATGAGCAAAGCAGAATTGAAACAACACAAAGTAAACATAGGATGCACAAATTTGGAGCATCCACCCCAAATGTTCACACAGACTATCTGTGCCCAATCTGTGGTAGAGCATTCCAAGCTCAGATGAGTCTGATCAGACACAGTCATACACAATGAGACTTCACTTTATCATGGTGATATCATTTTGGTCCTCTTCGAGAATGAAGAACAACCAACTGACCAACCTATCCAATCCGACTTCATCTTTATAATCATGATAACTTTTATTGTGCTTGCTTTACATCCACACTCGTTTGACCTTCACATCAATTTTGTGAATTAGTATCTTTGGTTATTACTATTTATATTTTATAGTTGAGGAAAAAATATGAGCTCCTTGAGGGCAAGAATTATTTCATTTTTACATTACTAGGACAGAGGCTGGCATATGACAGGTACTTGAAGTATTTGTGGAATATCCTTTTCTTCATCCTCTCATAATTCCATGATTTCATCAATGTAGATATTTCTCCAGTAATACTAATTACAGTCCAACTTGTGTAATCATTGTCTATGTCCTTCTGTAAAGTTGGTATGGAGGTCTTCTGAATGTCCTGGGGGAATTTCCTTAAGCTCTCTTAACACTTTCTGGACACCACTGAAGTGTAGCTGACTGATTGATCGTCACTCCAGGAGTAGCCCATATTTCCCTTCCCACCCTAACCCTTCAACCTCCATATGACAATATCCTTTCACAATGCAATTTATAGAATTCCTCATTTGTAATCTATTATAGCCTGTTCATATCCATCATGTGCCTCTTTTGAGGTAGGTGAGGCAGTAGAGAGAGCCCTAGACTTGGAATCAGAAAGATTTTATTTCAAATCTAGATTCAGATCATTAGTAGCTGTGTGATCCTAGAGAAGTCACTTACCTCAACCTACAAAAACCTCAAACCTGCAGTTTCCTCAACTGTAATACAGAAATAACAGTACTTATCTCATAGAGTTGTGTAGGTCAAACAAAATAATATTTGTAAAGAACTTAACACAGTGCCTAACATATAGTACGCACTTGATAAATTAGTAGGCACTCACTCCTTTAACCTTCCCCTCTTTGGCTAGTCTCCCTTTTCCCTTTCTTAATTTTAGATCTTTGAAGACTATAATTTTCTCTGATTTGTAACCATAGGAAAATGCCTAAAGAATAGTGGAATTAAGAAGATGGACCTTGGTTTTAGGGAGAAACTTGGAGTTCTTAAAAGAATTACACATTTTCTGAAAGACAATCTAGTCTACTCTCTTCTTCTTGTTCATTTCTGGGCCCAATTCATTGTCCATTGCCATGTCCATCCAAGCCATGTGTAGTAATGGACAAGCTCTATCCATCCACCTTCACTGTTTCAACAGTAGGTATTCTTGATCCACTTGGTTTTCCTTTATGAATAGTTTGGCCATTCTCTTTTGAGTAATTATTTATTTGAAAAGGAAGATCTCAGCAATGTTTTGAGACTTGCTACAATCAACACAGACACAGGAAATCATGTACAGTACTGTCATTCAAATCATAAGATCATAGATTTCAGAGATGGAAAGGACCTTAAAGATGCCTTACATGCCATCAGGCCAATCTCACCATTTTACAGAGGAGGCAGAGAGGGAAGTGATTTGCCCAAGATCACACAACAGTAAATAGAAAAGATAAAATTCAGGTCCTTTGATTCCAGTCCAGGATTAGTATACTTACTGAGTTCTGTAGTAGTGTTCATGGAAACTATCTTACCATTAGGTTAAGCATGGTGACTTCATTTTTGTTTCATAGTGACTTGCCCAACATCAGACAGCTCAAAAATAGGATTCTAATTCAGGTCTTTCTGACTTCAAATCTAGGATTTTATCCAACTCTCCATTTCGCTTCCTCTTGTGGAATGTTTAGTAGGACACGGTATTTTGTCTATTGGTTATTTCCAATTGATCTTGTATATAGTTTGTTGGTCCATAGTCACTGGCATACTGTTTTCCCCATTAGACTGTGAACTCCTTCAGAGCAGGGACTATATTTTTCCTTTCTTTGTATCTCCAGTACTTAATGTAATGCCATCTAAGCACTTAATAAATGTCTGTTGGCTGACTAATTGGCAGCAGAGCCAGAAGAATTAATGACTTGAGAGCTGCCAGGTGGGAACCAAGTACATCTGCATACAAAAGGTATGAGCTACTCATCTCTTATTCTCCCATTTCTGGGAACTTCAAGGAGGCAGAACTGTTTTGGGTTGTTAGGTGGAGATAAGGACAGCTCCCCTACATCCTACCTATCCATAATAAGTCCATGAGTACTTGGCACCTCTGTTTCTTTTGTGCCTTTTTTTTCTTGATTTTATGTATTTAGAAATAGAAGTAACCAAGTGACTTTGCCAGTTTGAGAGATGCAGAAGTCCCATCAGAGTTGGAATGACGTCAGTTGCAGAGTCCACAGGGGTCAAGAGATACCACAGATACAAACACCCTTTAAGTGGGCATATACAGTATGCAGTCATGTGATCTTGGGAGATCTAGTGGCTCCATCAAGAGTCCCACTGGCAACTGGTGGCAGTGGCAATGGCTACTGGAATAGTGATACTTGAGAGCAGCAGGAGCATCTACAGATGGATACAAAAAGAAAGCAGGGGCAGCTAGGTGATGCAGTGGTTAGAGCTCCAGTGCAGGAGTCAGAAGGACCTGAGTTCAAATCTCACCTCAGACACTTGACATTCACTAGCTGTGTGACCTTGGGCAAGTCACTTAACCCCACTTGCCTCATCCTGGGTCATCATCCAGTCATCCTGATGAATATCTGGTCACTGGATTCAGATGGCTCTGGAGGAGAAGTGAGGCTGGTGACCTGCACAGCCCTCTCCCACTGAAAACAAAGTCAAATGCAAGTCATGTCATTATTTCTCTGATGGCATGGTCTTCTTCGGCAACAAAGGATGAACACACACAAAAAGAAAGTACTCTGAAGATGGGAACAGGTTCTAAGATCATGACCCCTGATGTCTATTGGACTCCATGGAGAAAAGAACTTCAAAGGTCAGAAGTGGGGATATACCCCTTTGACTATACCTGTTCTCTTCATGTGTATCTTACTACCATTGTACTTCAAGTCTGAGTTACTCTCCTCAGGAAACTGTGGGTGTTCAAGGGGAGGGGGTACCTCCAATCTGTTATTTTTGTACTAATGTTCTTGCTCTATATTCTCAATAAATCTCTTTTCTAAAAGACAATGGAATTCAACTGGTTGATTGATAATGGAGAGCACACAAGTAGGGAGGGGCTCATGATAGCCCCTTAGGGTTACCTGAAAAAAAAACAAACCCAGCAACAATACTGAAAGGAGTAACAGTCAACCATGCTCTAGAAGGAAACTAGCCTGCCAATGTGAGTGGGAGCTGAGAGAGAGTAGCCCCAGATGGAGTTGTTCACTAGCACTGGTAACTTATGAGTCTCCCTATACACTCCCAGCCTTTCAAACTGCTTCCTAGAAGTAGGCTGAGAATGCTCAGTAACTGCTGAGAACTTGGCTTACAGCACAGAAGATAATCCCAACTGGCACAAGATTTTGTTCTAACCTTAAATGGTCCATTTATATTCTGTAACATATGGTATTGATCCCAGTGACTTCAGGCATTGGAGGGAGACAATCTCTTCCAGTCCCAACTTTCAATGTCCAGCTAAAAATAGTAGCTAATAGAGAGAGAGAACTTTGAGGTTTGTGAAGAACTTTACACACATTATCTCATTTGATTCTCCAAATAACCCTGTACAGTGTTATTATTATCTTAATTTTACAAGTGAGAAAACTAGACTCAGAGGTTAGATCAGGAGTGGGGAACTTGCAGTCTCAAGGCCTCATGTGGCCCTCTAGGTCCTCAAATGCAGCTCTTTGATTGAATCCAAATTTCAGAGAACAAATCCGTTTAATAAAAGGATGTGTTCTATAAAACTTGGACCCAGTCAAAAGGTCACACCCAAGGAGTTAGATGTGGACTCCAGGACACAGGTTCCCCACCCTGTTAGATAACTTAGAGTGCCTGGAAGAGTGCCTGAGGTGGGATGCATACCCAGGCTTTCTGAAGCCATGTCTGTCACTCTCCATGGTACCCCTAAGGCCAATCTACCCTTCCCCTTCATTTCCTCCTTCACAAAATCTTCTTCTGCTTCCTCCCTTCCCCTCCTCATTCATTTCTTCATTCTCCTTTTCCTCCCTCTTTTCCTCCTACTCTTGCTTGCCTCCTATCTCCCTGCTTCTCTAGAAAAGTATCCTGCATCCCTCCTGTACCGCCCTTTTATCACACCTATGCTCAGCCTTCCCAATGGTACTTCCAAGCAAAGTACATATTGGGAGTTCAGTTGTCAGCTTTCTGAGGAATTCTGCCAGTTGCCTCTTCATATTTTACCTTTCTCCCTCCTTTTGACTCCTCAGGAGAAATTTACAAGCCCAGACCTAAGAAGGCTCTGGCTTGGCCCCAAAGGAAGAGAGGCTGTAGTGAATAAGTCTTTCTTATAAAAGGGAAAGTAAAGAGAGGTGCTGAAGGTTGAAGACACTTGGTACCATGGACAGGGCACTGAATTTAGAGTCAGAGGACCTGGATTCAAATCCTGGCTCTTACTCCCTGCTTTGCCTTGGGTAAGTCAATTCCCTTCTCTGAGCACCAGCACTCTTCTCTGTAAAATGAGTTGGTGGGGCCTCAGTGATTCTAAAATTACCTTCCAGATCTAAATTGATGTTCCCATGAATCTGACTGACTGTGAAATTGCAAAAAGGATGCTTTCCGCTTAGATAGCCTTGACACTAGCCACCACCCTTCCCCTGCCCCATATCTGGCATGTATTCCCTTCTTACAGAAATCTTATAGAATCTCTCTCTGCCTCTAAGAAACATCCCAGGCACCATCTTCTACATTAAACTTTTCCTGTAGCCCCCTAATTCTAGTGCCCTCCTTGCCAAACTACATTGTGTTTAATTACTCTATCACTCTCTATCTCTCTATACACACATATGTGTATATATATATATTCATATATGTCTATTAACTTTATATTTTATTATATATACATAATTATTTTCCTCCATTAACTTGCATGTAGAGACTGTTTCATTATTTGTCTTTACAGTGTCTATCATGTTACCTGGCACATATAAGGTGCTTAATAAATACTTGTTGGTTGACCAATATTTATTCATTCAGCAGCTATTTATTAAATCACTTCTCTGCTGGTCTTGGTAAATGTAAATCATTTGATGTTCAAAATCCTCCTTCAAGGAAATTCCAGATCAGTAGAGGGATTAAAATCTTCATAGAAGCTCCTTATTTGATGTCTAGTCCTACATCCTGCTACATACCTGCCCTACCTTTGAACAGAGGCTTAGAGTGTCCTACCAGTTGTCTCTTCAGGGTAAGCAGCAGAAATTAACTAGTCAGGTCTCTTCCTCCCCCCCCCCCCCACCCCCCACCTTAGTTTAGTTCAGTCCAACAAACATTAATTAGATGCCTACCCTAAGGGTATGTATAAGATGGAGGGCAAGAAAGATGGCAGGTGCCATCGGAGGAAGGGGAGGTTGAATAGTTGATTGTTAGGGGAGATTTGAGAGCTATCTATAAGAATCTGAAGGTCCATTATTCAGAAGAGATTAGATTTCTGTTTGATCCCAGAAAGAGCAAAGAGTAGAAGAGGCAGAGCAGAAAATTTTAGCTAAATGTTAGGGTAACGATCCTAATAGCATTCAAATGTGGAATGGGCTGCCTCAGGAGTTAATAGCCCCCTCATCAGCAGAAGTCTTGAAACAAAGGCAGGATGGTCATTTGTTGAGGATGATAAAAAAGAGGATTCTTATTCAGGTACAGATCAGAAGAGGTGAAGTCTCTTCCAACTCCCAAGAGTCTGTGATTCTCTACAGGGCACTATGTTCATCATTGAGGATAGAAAGAAAAGTAGTCCTTTCCAACACAGAGTTTATATTCTATGAGGGAAACACATGCACAGAGTTAAATAAATACAAGATTATTTGAGAAGAGAGACACTAAAAACTGGGGAAATGAGGGGAGAGGGGATAGGAGAAGGCTTAATGGAGGAGGTACCAAGCCTTCAGGAATAAGAAAAGATTTGAAAAGGCAGAGATAGAGAGACAATGCATTGCAGATAAAAGAGAAGCTTGTGCAAAGGTATGGAGAGAGGACATGGAATGTTGATTTGAGGATAGCTAGTGGGCCCATTTCACTAGAATGCATAGGTGGTAAAGAGGAGTAACACAAAATAAGGCTAGAAAGGGAGGCTGAAACCAGGTTGTAGGGAGTTAAGGCACTAATATTTTATTCTAGAGATTAAATTTGGTTTGCTGTTTTGTTTTTTTAAGAGAGGAGTAATATGGTCAGATTCCCTGTGACTCAGGAAGATCATTTTGGTAGTCATGTGGGGTTAGATCAAAGAGGTAAGAGACTAGAAGCAAGGAGACTAGTATAAGTGAGAAGTGTTAAGGACCTGAATGAGTATGATTGTCACTTGAACAGAGAGAAGAGAGAGTAAAGAGATGTGTAAATAAAGAAGAAGGAATTTGTCAACTTGTGGATATGGGGATAAGAAGAGTGAGGAAGAGAAAAAGTCAAGGATGACTTGGGAGGATGTCCCTACAGAAACAGTGAAGTTTTTTGAGAGGATGAGAGTTGATGGAATAGAGAGAAGATAAGTTCTATCTTGGATCTGTTAAGTTTAAGATACCAAAAGGACATACAGATGAAGATGTCCAGATTGGCATTTAACAAAGTGGGACTGGAATTTAGAAAAAATTATAGAGGTAGGTATGTAGACTTGGGAATCTGATGCAGAAATCATTGATTCCATGGGTACAGATAAGGTCAGCAAGGGTAAAAGAACTGAGAGAAAAGAGGGCCCAGAACAGAGTCTTGGTGGATACCTACGCTTAGGGTATGGCAGATGGATGATGAACTAGGAAAGGATACTAAGAAGAAGCAGTCAGAGAGGTAGGAGGAGAATGAGGAGCAGCATCATAGAAACCAAGGGAGTAGAGATTATCTGGATGGGGCAAGGAAGACAATGTCAAAGATTATAATGATCAAGGAAGTTTATGACTGAGAAAAGGCTACCAGAGTTTTCTGTTAAGATTGCTTTTTGAAAGAATAGTTTCAGTAGAATGGTGGAATTCGAAAGCTATATTCAAAGGTTTGGGAAGTAAATAGGTGGTATGAAAGTGGACAAAGCAAATAATGATTGCTTTTTCTAGGATTATGGGACATTTGGCAGGAAAGCAATTGCCTGAATATATGAGGTCAAGTATAAAGGCTTTTGTTTGTTTTAAATTGGTGTAACCTGGACATATTTGTAGGCAGCAGTGAAAGGACCAATGGATAGGGAGAAATCCATGATGGGGAAAAGGGAATTAATGGAACAAGCTCCTAAAAGTAACAGAATTAAGCATATTAATTAATTAAGCAAATAGATGGGTTCACCTTAACTTAGGAAAAGAATCAACTCTTCTTCTGAGACTGGAGTAAGCTTTCAATCCAGAAAATTCCATGTCCTATCATCTAACTGGGTGAGTAAATATGTAAAGTGGCTTTTGAGGTATGATCAAAGCCAAAAATAGACTATTTTATGCCTAAAGAAAAATAAAGTGTTGGCTACAGGTAAGAGGAAGAACAAAGATATTATGAAGTTTCTACAGTTCTGAAGGAGAAGGAATTACATTAGACTGTAGCTACTGCTGCTACCACAGTGGAAAGGACAGGAAGGAGAGGAATTTGAACTTATGGTGATCCTGTTAGCCCCTTCTAAACTATCCACCCAAGGTCTACTCTAGTTAGAGTTCTGAGTGAAGAGTTGAGATGAGGAAGTTCCCTTAAAATGGTCTCAATTTTAAAGTAAAGAGAAGTCATCTGCTGATACGCAAGGAGAGGGATGCTAAGAGACTGGAGGAGAGAGGAGATGGTTTGGAATAACCCATGAAGAGAGCAAGATGTAGAGTCAATCAGGGAAGAATTAGAGGATTGTGGTGCAGCAAAGTGGGCTTGAGTAAAACTTAAATGAATTTGTCTTACACACACACACACACACACCCCTTTCCTTCCCCTCCCCCAGGAAAAAGATCAAATATAATTATGTGCTTGCAGGGCCAAGTCAAACAGAATCCAGGTGGGATCCTGCCATGATGCAATACAATCCAACTCTCGGTCTTACCTGGGGAAAGGAGGAGATGCCAAAGGAAGGCCTCAGCTCTGGCTGAGCTCTCACTAGTGAAATGGTGAGGTTTCTAAATAATTGTACCAGAATAAGTGGAAGCTTTAACTAACTGCTCCTCGTTAAGAGGAAGGTTATTAAGTGAGGTAAATATCAACATTTCTAATTTTTTCTCGTGTAAATAAGAAACACATCTGCACATGTACTCACTGGGGTCAATCACTTGTTTTACAGAGCCTAAAAGAGAGAAAATAATATGCAATGTCTTGAATATATACATACATATATATATAATATGTATGTATGTATATGTACATACATATACATATATAAAATCTCCAATGATGGACCTTGTTGGTTGTTGTCCTTCATTTTCAAAGAGGACCAAAATGACATCACCATGATAAAGTGAAGTTACAACGTGTTTGACTGTGGTTGATCAGACAAATAAAAGCTCAGAATGCTCTATCACAGGTTGGGCACAGATAGTCAATATTTGGGGTGGATACTCCAAATTTGTGAATCCTGCATTTACTTTGTGCTGTCTCAATTCTGTTTTGCTCATAGAGCACAGCACCCTTTTTGATGTGGGCACACCATGCTGAGTGGTCCTGTGCCAGTGTCTCCCATTTGCACAGTCAAATCCAAAGTTCTTGAGAGAGACCTTGAGAGTGTCCATGTATCACTTCTTCTGACTACCATGTGATTGCCTGCCCCATGTGAGTTCTCCATAAAATAGTCTTTTTGGCAAGCGTACATTTTGATGGACCTTGTACAAGTAGAGAAAATAATATTTCATCTTATTTATCAGTCATGGGAATATTTATGTTGGATAAACATATGTAAAAGTCCCCCTTGCAAAAGGATAGAAATATATTTTTCCCTCTTTTTCTTCCTTTCTTTCTTAAATTCTGTATCTTTCCTCCTTGGCTTCAATCCTTCTTTCTTCCTTTTTTCTTATATTGTTTATTCTTTCCTTCTTTTTTTACTTCTTTCCATTTTGTTTAAACAGGAAAAGCATAGGTCTTAGGAAAAGCATTTTCAGGTGGTTGTTTTTTTGGAGACTCCGGTTTTATCCTTATGTTCTAGTCATTGAAGAGACATGGTAGAGTTTGGATGAAGTCAACATTAGATCATAGTAGCAGGAGTAAAGGAGGCAATAATGTGAAAAGATCCCTTCTGAACCTGACTCTCTTAAACGATAGCATATTCTTGTCATTCTTTCCAGTTTAGTAAGCATATAAAGGCAGAGTGATCATTCCTTAGATTAGTTCAATGATTAGGCAGAGATCAGGAATGAGGTTTCACTTGGATACATCTGACTGGTTCTCCACTCATGATAGGATGGACAAGGGTATGCCAGAGACTAGCTAGTAGACCTAGTTAAGGAGAGCATGAGGCATGTAATTTTCCAGACTATAAATTTCTAAAAAATTAGAGGAAAAGGAGAGTGAGGGGTACCAAGTTGGAAGAGGGTACATAACTAGAGCAGAGGCAACCTGCTAAATACAAGCCTCAATGAAGCCCAAATTACCAGAGAAATATAGAGAACCTGTTCCACAAAATAAACTAAATAAAACTATTGTGGATGTGCATGTCTTTAGAACATACATATATGTATATATACACATATATATATATATGTAGGTAGGTATGTATATATGTATTGTGGAGAATCTATCTTAACCTTCCTAGGACTTGTTTTCACCATCTACAAAATGGAAAGTTAGAACAAGATAAGCTACAAGGTCCCATCCAGTTCTAAATATGATACAAGTTCCAGGGGACAGTTTATGAAATATGACATAACTTTTCTCCTTGATGCCATTCTCAAAAAATTAAGAATGGTCCCAAAATAGATTCATGTCCTTGTTACCCATTATAGTTCTATTACCTCTAAACTTATTTCCACTATATTCAAATCTTTCTATTTTCACTTTCCTGATAATAGATTCAATAAGTTTTCTGTTTGTTTTGGGAAGTCTGATTCCCTTCTATTTATGTTAAGTTTTTTTCTCTCTCTAGGGGAGCCCCCTTCCTTTTAGCACTCCAGGAGTCAATTAGTAAGTCCTTGCTTATTTTATCGGGACCACATGGATATCTCTCAGTTGCCATCTTTCTAAAATGATGAAACAGAGGGGTTTTTTTGGCTTCTTCTCATATGAATTCTCCCTAGCTACTCCACCAGTTTTTCTCCAGACTTTTTCTTCCAATACTTTAAAATATCTAAGATTTCATTACTACAGAAACTCTTGACTGCTACAGATTTTAAACCTTCAAAATCTCAGTATGTTGACAGTTTCGTAAGTTTGTGTGGCCCAAAATAGAGAAAATAAAATCATTACCTGGCAGTAAATGTTGTAGTCCTTCCTTAGTTCTACGTATGTTCCTCCTGAGGGGCAGTGACTAGACCAGCCCTCTGGATTCCCTGAACAGACACTTGGTGAAGGAATGAACAGAACTTTCCCATTTGGTTTGCTATCCCTTTCCTGATGCAGCCTGAAATTTTAAAGTACCTTGTTGGCCAAAGCAGTACTAGCAGATTTTAATTTTTTTTATAAAATTTAAACCTATAAATTTTATATAAATTAGCAAGGAGATGACAGGAATATACCACAATGTTCATATACTTTGGCCAGACTGGATTTATACTAGGAATTCAGACTGATTAAATATTATGAAAACATGAACGAAATTGACCATGTTAATAAAGAACAGCAAAAGTTATATATCTTTAGATGCAGAAAAAGCTTTTTAAAAAGCAAAACAACCTTTCCTATTAGAACCACTAAAAAGCATAAGAATAAATGGAGCTTTTCTTAAAATAATAAGTAGTATCTATCTAAAACTGAGAGCAAGAATTATCAATATACTAAAAATGCTAACTATAGAAGAAAAAGAAATTAAAAGAATAAGATTAGACAAGGACACAAAATTATCAGTCTTTGCCAATGATATGATGGTATACCTTGTTAACCCAAGAGAAACAGCCAAAATACAAACTAGTAGAAACAATTGACAATTTTAGCAAGGAAGAGACAGAAAAAGAAATTCCATTTTAAATAACTACAGTGAGTATAGAATACTTGAGAGTCTGCTACATGAACACAATTACAAAATATTCTTCATACAAATAAAAACAGATCTAAATAACTGAAGAAAAATTAATTGCGCTGTAACTGTGAAAAATCTTTGAAGCAAGTCTTTCTGATAAAGGCCTCATGTCTTAAATATATAGAGAAATGAGTCAAATTTATAAAAATATTTATAAAAATCAATTTACAAGTGATCAACAAATACGAATAATAAGTTTTCAGATAAAGTAATTAAAACTATCTATGGCCATATGAGAAAAATGCTCTAAATCACTACTGATTAGAGAAATGCAAATTAAAATAATCCTGAAATTCTACCTCACACCTATTAGCTATTCTCAGCAATTCAATGATCCAAAACAACTCTGAAGGATTTATGATGAAAAATGCTATTAATTTCTTAAGAAAGAACTAATGGGGTCTGAATGCAGACTAAAGTATACTTTTTAAGCTTTCTTTATTTTTCTTGGGTTTTTATTTTGTTCTGTTTTCTTTTATAACATGAGTAATATAGAAATATGTTTTGCATGACTACACATGTATAACCTGTATCGAAATACTTACCTTCTCAATGAGGGAGGTAGGAAAGGAGGGAGAGAATTTAGAACTCAATTTAAAAAATGAATGTTAAAAATTGTTTTTATGTGTAATTGGGGGAAAATAAAATGCTAAACTTAAATGAATAAATATGTGAAATGCCCCCTACATTTAGGGAGAGAAGATTTCTAAGGGTTCAAAGAAAGAATAGGTAGGATATCATGGCCGAAAATTCTACAGAGGAAGTTAGAAGGAAGGATGTGACATTCTCAAGAATGAAATTCTAAAGATGCAAAGAGATGTGATTGCAATGGCCAAGATTGAACCCAAGACTGAAAAAAGAGATGATTAGGACACCTTAATGCCCACAATTCATTCAAGTAATGAGGCCTGGAGGAGTACCTTATACCCAATACCACTGAAAGAGTGGGCAAGTGAAAATGACTGCTGAGACAATATCAGTGAAAGATCACAAAGAATAACAAAGGTACCAATAGACTGGAAAAGGTTATATTCTCCAATGCTCATAAAAAGGACAATAATCTGAAGTAGATAGAGCAGTGGACTTGATTTCTGTTTCTAGCAAATCCTAGGAAGAATAGTCTATGAGTATTTAGAAAGGAAAACTATCAACCACAATGGCTTCACCAAGAGTAGGTAAGGCCAGATTCATCTTATCTCCTTTTTTGAAAGGTTTACTAGAAACTAGCAAGAACAAGGGAATACTGACATATTGTCACTGTATCTAGATTTTTAGCATAAGGACCAAAAACATAAGAAAGAGATAATAGTTCAGTCATGTAGATTCAGAACAGGTTGAATTTTCAGACCCAAAGAAGGGGGGCATGTCAACTTGGAGGTAGGCCTTTAGTGCAATTAGTAATCTGTCCTTGGCACTGTACCAGTCAATACTTTTATCAATGATTTTGATGAGGGAATAAATGATAAAGTATTTGACCAGCCTGAAAATTATATAAAGTAGGAAAAGACAACTAACATGGCAGATGATACAGTTAGGATCCAGAAAGATCACAAAAGACTAGAAAACGGGCTGAATCTAAAAATATAAAATTTAACATGAAGTCCAACACTGGGAATGCATTACCTATTAGACATGGACAGGTGAACAACTTATGAATAAACAAGAGAAGGAGAGCAGTGTGAGGTATAAAATAGACAATTTTTATTACATTAAATTTAAAAGTTTTTATACAAATAAAACAAATGTAGCCAAGATCAAAAGGAAAACAGAAAACTGGGGAAGGGGAAATTTATAGACAGATTCTCAGATAAAGGTCTCATATCTCAAATATATAAAAAACTTTGTCAATTAATGCCAATTAAAATAACCTTGAGATATCATTTTACACATATCAAATTGACTAAAATGACTGAAGGGGAAAGTGACAAACGTTGAAGAGGATGTGGAAAAATTAGAACACATTCACTGTTAGTGGAACTATGAACTGATCTAACCATTTTGGAGAACAATCTGGAATTATATCCAAAGAGTTATTAAACTTCCTATATCTTTTGACCCATCAATACCACTACTAGGTATGTTTCCCAAGACGATCAGGGAAAATGAAAAGAAACTATATGTTATAAAATATTTATAGTAGCTCTTTGTACTGGCAAAGAACTGGAAACTGCAGGGATGTCTGGCAATTAGGGAATGGCTGAACAAGTTGTGGCGTATGATTGTGATGGAATACTGCTGTGCTAGAAGAAATAATGAGCTCTATGATCTTGGAAAAGCATGATACTTGCTTGAAACAATGAAGAGTGAAATGAATAGAACCAAGAGAACATTGTATACAGTAACAACAACATTGTTTTAAGAACAACTTTGAGTAACTAACTCATTTTGACCGTTATTAATACCCAAATTAACTACAAAGGACATATGAAGAAAGCCACTATCCAGAGAAAGATCTGATAAACAGATCTGGTTTTACATATATATATATATATAGAAATATATATATGTATGTGTACATGTACATGTATATAGATATATACATGTACATGTATGTAGATATATATGTATATGTGTATAGATATACATATTTGTGTCTAATGGTAGCTATCTCTAGGGAGGGAAGAGAAAAGTGAAAAAAGAAAAGTTACATGATAATTTTATTACTTATTTAAAAGAAATAGCAAGTAGTACATAATAGATTTGCAGTTTCATATATAGTCATCTTTTTTTAAATTCTACTGTTATGAAAACACTTGTTTTATTTCTTAAATTCAGAATAAAATTAACAAAAATCTTAAAATAGATAAATAAAAAGATATATAAGGGCCAGGGAAAGATCAGATCCCTGTCCCAACTTGTTACTGAAAGGAAGGACACCAGTTTTGTAAAACAGGCAAGTTCTAATTAATTTCACTGTTGGCCTGAAAGGTATCAAAGAGAGTTGAATTATATCATTCCTTCTCCTATAGCCTATTTGGCAGTGGAAAATTTGTATTTTAAGCCAGAGGACTTGGATTCAAATCCCAGTTCTACCACTTACTTTTTGTGTAACAATGAGCAAGTTGTGGTCTCAGTTTCTTCATTTGCAAAAATGATTAGATAACCTTGATGGTCTTTTCTAGCTCTATATCTACAACTTTATGATTCGATTTAAGATTAATCTCCTGGAATATCTGATTGCTAAATTCACAACTATGTTACATTTGTTAAGTTCAAAAATACAGTCTTTAGGAATTGATTTGCCAGCATTGAGGCATGTCAGAGACTTAATTGCATTTGTTTGTCTCCAATAACTCTCTGTTATTTTTAAGCATTTAGGGGAAGAATTGAAAGATGTGGATCAAAAAGCTGAACTGTTGTACTTGGGGGCACAGTTTTAACCCTATTTACCACTGAAGACTGAGCCTTTAAGATCATTATCCCCATTCTGCCCAACAGATAAAAAACCTTTGACTGAGTATGTACAACACACAAGTATCCAGATGAAAAGTGGAAAAATCAGTCAAGGAATAGGGAGTCACACATTCATGGAGTTTTTTTTAATCAGCTGAATTTTCCTCTTTGAGGGGAACACTGAGTTTGATGCCAACTTAATTCAAGCTCATTTTTTATTGCTTCTGCTAAGAATAATGTGGTTTTATTGATCTTAGTGGCAAGGATTTCATAATTGGATTAAAATAAAAGTAACTCCAGTGTAAAACAGTTAATTGTCTAGGCGCCCTAAACTTCCTCTCTTCTAATCCCATTCTTTCCTTGCTTGGCCTATTGATGACCCATAAGAATAGAAATCTAAGCTGTTGCTGATGTGGTTACCTCTCAGGTTTTAGTCTTTTGCTATATAGGGTGATCCTAAGTAGTGGTAATCCTAATTAAGGTACTATCCAGGCTCAAATTTACAACCAAACCAACCAGTTTTACAACTCAAAGGAATTTAATCTGGCCCCAGAAATGCAGCTGAAAAACACAAAAGAATGAAAAAGCTGGTAACCCCACTCTAGCTCTAACAAGCAATGTATACAATTCTCATACAAACCATAGAAAAAATTGTAAAAGTTCAAGGATGAAATAAAATAGAAAATCCTGAGAAAGGGCAAGGAGTTAATTCATTGTAAATGAACAAATCTGAAAACTTCCTGTGAAAGTAGGTATCTTCAATGGTTGTAAGACATAGCCCAGTACTCAAGTGAAACAGTAAACATGGAAATATTCAGAAACTGCTCATGTCAAACATGATGAATAATCAGTCCCAACTTGCTGATATACATCACTAAAGGATTAATCATATGTATACCCAGAGGGATATCTTTACCTTTTGTGGATAGAATACAGATGGTAAAGGACTACCAAAATTGTCACATATTCAGAAGAAATAGTCAATGGATTCATATCACACACACACACACACACACACGCACACACTTACACCCCAATTTGCCAAAAATAGCAAGGGTCAGCTCCACAAGGAAAAACATTCTAAGCAGAGTTTGAATTTGATTTATGCCAAGGTTGTTTTTTGTTTATAAGTCATTTAACTTCTGTGCCTCAGTTTTTTCATCTGTTAGATGAAGAGTTCAGACTAGATAGCCTCCAAGGTCTCTTCTCAATCTCAGTCTCAATCTCTGATCTATGATGTATGATCTATGGTTGAGGCAATATCTGGTTTTGCCCTTAGCCAGAACTACACTGGTCTTCTTCCACTTACCTGTGATCAGCACAGCTCTCCCATCCACAGGTAACATTTCTTGACTGGTTGAGTAAGCCAAAGAGATGCAACATGCCAAGGAGAACAGAGTCCAGGCCCAGAAGACTGAGAGGCTGGAAAAGCAATAGGCTCCCCATAGACAGATCAGAGCTGAGTGACAGAGCACCACCGGCGAGCTCATGGTTCTGCTCTGGCTTTTCTTGAATTTGTACAGAGCTGTTCCTCCTAGCACCAAAGGGAGCAACCCAGCTTCCCAAGAGAAAGGAGTCATCTTCAAAGCCTGGAGGTCATACGTGTCTGTGTGTGTACAGAAGCTTCACGCACCTAAGGCAGTCTACGCAATGTGAACAGAGGTGAAGGCAGGGCAAAAAAAAAAAAAAAGCACACCTTGAATGGGCATGGTCTGAGCCAAATCACAAAGGTGCATGTTTCAAGTGGGTTATCTAAGCTCCTGTCTACTGGGATACAAAGGCCAGGGTACTATTTCCTCTTCCCCTACTCTGCTCCTTCCAGCTCCACTTTTAGAGGGATAACCCTAGCTGGATAATGATTGACAGAGTCAGCCCTAAACAGTAACAAGCCCTAACCTGGGAAGAAATAAGGCTATTACACTTTCCATCATGGGTTCATAGGTCCATGGGACCTCAGTCTTTAAGTTACCTTGGCAAGCCTCCATTCCAACCTCCCTCATTTTACAATCAAAGAAACTGAGGCTTAGAGAGAAGAAAGGGGTTAGTCAAGGTGACATAGGTCAAAAATGGCAGGGATAGGATTCATGTCTTACCACAAATAAATAGGGAACAAAAATAATAATAGTAGCAACTGACATTTAGATGGCACTTTAAAGCTATAAAGTCCTTTACATAATATTATTTCATTTAAGCCTCCTTACAACACTGTGAGGTGAATAGGGCACACCACTTTTACAAGTAAGGAAAATGACTCCTGAAGGTGATTTGCTCATGGTCATGTAGATATTAAAGGTAGGATCTGAACTTAGATTCACTGGACTCAAAGTCCAGTATTCTTTCTACTACACTATGAGTTTATCAAGATCCCAGTTTGGATGAGATTATTTCACTACGTAACAAAGTTTCCTTCCTTAGCAATGCTTTCCTGTTGGACAGCTAAAAGACAAATATAAATCCTAATAGTAATAATAATAATAATAACTTCTTTCACTTGTAAATCATTTTAAAGTTTTTCCTCTTACAGATACGGTCTTATATGATTCTCACAACAAGCATATGAAACAGATAACAAGAGGATCATTTCCCCCATTTTACTGTAAGGGCAAGCAAAGTAGAATCTTTTGCTGTTTTTGTTTTAGTATAATCAAGAAGTATAATGTCTCTATTTGTTCCAGGATCCATTGCAAGGCCAAGGATCCTGGAAAGGTGGAGGGTGATGACAAGCAAAGTGGGATCTTTTGCTATTTATGTTTTAGTATAATCCAGCGCCTCTGATTGAAACTTATCTTTATCAACCAAGGGTCTAGGAGTAAAGTACAGAAACAAGAGCTTCTTTAACTAGAAGCAGTATATATAAAAAGGTATAAATACTCTGAGAAGAGGTTTTACTTTGAGGCTTAGTTTTTGGAAGAAACTTTGTGTGCCAGATGAGACTCTGGGAAGCTGCTAAGGAGCCCCCCAGCTTTGAAAACCCAAATGTTGATACTTCCCTCTCTGGT
This sequence comes from Notamacropus eugenii, assembly GCF_028372415.1. Classification (NCBI taxonomy): domain Eukaryota; kingdom Metazoa; phylum Chordata; class Mammalia; order Diprotodontia; family Macropodidae; genus Notamacropus; species Notamacropus eugenii. The sequence goes on along the minus strand of NC_092872.1, from coordinate 543,145,777 downwards.
AAATACGGTCAGACAGTCGGATCTGTCTGTTGATCTATGGTGTATGTATTGTTTATGTCAGACATTTGGAAGCATGTCTGTTGACCTTTGATTTCTCTGTTTTTTCTCTGAAGTTCAAGGTGCTGACTTTTCCCCCTGAACTAAGTGAATGACACATTTACTTCATTGGGCTTACTGACTGAAAGTGTTTATTTGAACAGATGAGACTCTGGGAAGCCACTAAGGAGCCCCCGGCTTTGAAAATCCAGATGTTGACGCTTCCTTCTCTGGTAACTATGGTCATAAAGTTAGAGCAGTTTGTTAATTTGTGATATATATACTGATTATAGTCAGACAGTTGGAAGCCATGGCTGTTGACCTTTGATTTCTCTGTATTTTCTCTGAAGTTCAGGGTGCTGACTTTTTCCCCTAAACTAAGTGAATGATACATGTGCTTGATTAAAGTGATTGTTAACCCCTCAAAAGTTGCCTTTCCTTTTAGAAAAGCAGATCAAAGAACCTGTGATAGCAGCCCCCCACCCCACCCCCCCAGCCCCCCCACCCCACCCCGTGTATGTTGAGGGTACTTACTGATACATTTACAGAGGAGGAAACTAAGATTCAAGTCGAAGAAGTAATTTGCCTGCAGTCATAGTGTTGGCAAGTGACTAAGTGAGAACTAGAATCCAGATATTCTGGTTTCAACTCCAGAGTTTTTTCTTCTACCCCAAATTGCCTGTCTTTCAAAGGTATATACTCCTCTAATGATATCTGACACGCAAGATGGAGGAAATTCTTTCTCAAGACTCCAGTAAAGCAGGACCTCACAGTACTTTAGATACTACATCCTCCTGTTTTTTAGACATGACATCATTTTATGAAGGTTTGAGAAGAAGGATCAGAGAAAACCATCCATAGCACTTTCCTGCCTAAACAAAATGAATTTAAATTCTATTTATTAATTTAATAGCTCTGCCCTTCATTAACCAAACAGAATTATGATGGGACTCCACAGGTGATAGCTCAGTCATGGATTCTTCTGTATCCCATTAAAAAAAAGCTTTCCAGGAAAAAAAGGGTCTGCCTGAATGTGAAACAAGAAACAGGCCTGGACTAGCATGGATTGCTAAATGCTATTATTTCTTTTATCTTCCAGTTTTTATAACACACACAAGTGAACGGGGTCTGGAGTTAGAAAACCTAGTTCTGTCATTTTATGAATTGTGATCTTAAGCAAGCAATAATGTCATTGGGTCTCAGTGTTTTCATCTGTAAAAGGTGGAGGTTGGATTCCATAACCTCTAAATTCCCATCCAATTCTAAATCTCTCATCCAATAACCATTCTTATGATTTAGAAAAAAAAGTAAATCTCCTTCTGTGCATCAAAAAACAGTTCAGCTTCTTTGGTGACTATATCAATTTAGAACTGTTGACGAGAGAGAGATGGGACAGCTGATTCAAATATGAAAGAATTGACTTAGACCTTCTCTGTAGCCATTGGGAGCTTTATTGATGCAAAAGCACAGGGCCTCAGATTTAGCAAGAAGCTAAAGAAATGCAGTGATATAAGAAAAGGACCAGATTTATATAGGATGATTTTAGGGTTTCCTTATGGGGGTTGAAGGTCTAGGGTAAGTCTTGCAAGATAATAAGAAAGTCTTGCAAGGGGGAAGGGGGGGTGGGGCGCGAAGCCAAGATGGCACAGTAGAAGGACAGACCTGCACTAGCTCTCCCCCAATAGCCTATAAAATACCTGTAAAAAATGACTCTAAACAAATTCTAAAGCAGCAGAAACCACAAAATGACAGAGTGAAAGAGGTTTCCACCCAAGACAGCCTGGAAGGTCAACAGGAAAAGTCTATTGTACTGGGCTCAGAGTGGAGCACAGCACAGCCCTAGCCATGTAGCAAGGACAGGACATGAACAGGCTTCAGAGTGCAGAATCATATATATGTGTGTGTGTGTGTGTATGTGTGTGTGTATACATATATACATATACGTATGTATATATATACATATGTATATATACATATACATGAGGTGTGTATGGGTATGTTTATATGTATATATTATATGTGTAAGTATGTATATGTACATGGGTATATTGTATATATATGTAGAAACATATATGTATATATACACATATATATACATAGACAGAGGGTATAGGGTGAGCTGAATATGAAGGAAGAATACCTAAAAAAAATAAAATATACTGTGGAATGGAATGTACTAAGACTAAAAGAAAGGGAGAGGTAGAATGTCAGGAATCATGTCACATGCAAGAGGGAAGAAAGAGCTTTTACAATGGAGGGGAAGGTGGGGGACATGAAAGGAAGTAATTGAGCCTTACTTTCATGGGATTTGGCTTAAGGAGGGAATAATATACACTCAATTGGATATGGAAATCTATTTTACCCTGCAGGAAGGGAGGGGAGAAGGAGATAGGAGAGGGAAGGCAATAGAAGGAACAGCAAATTGGGGAAAGAGATAATCAGAAGCAAACACTATTGTGGGAGGACAGGTCAAGGGAAAGAATGGAAAAATGAAGGGCAGGATAGGACAGAGGGAAATGTGGTTAGTCTTTTACAACATAACTATTATGGAAGTGCTTTGCATTGTTACACATGTATGACCTACATTGAATTGCCTGTTTTCTCAATGAGGGTGGATGGGGAGTGAGGGAAAGAATATGGTAGTCAAAACTTTAAGAATGAATGTTAAAAATTGTTTTAGCATGAAGCTAATGGGGTATAAAAATCTATTTTTCCCTACAAGAAAATATAGGGGAAAGGGCATGGAAGAAGAGTGAGAAATAGAAGGGAGGACAGACTAGAGGAAGGGGTGCATGGGGTGCATGCTGTCCTAGGATGGAGGGTGGAGAGAGATGGAGAGAAATTTTTGAAATCAAATTCTTGTGGAAGTGGATGTTGAGAACTGAAAAATAAATAAATTATATATTAAAAAAAAGTCATGCAAGATAAAGACACAGGATGAGAAAGATGAATGCACAAGATAAGGGAGATAAGGAAATCCCATTTCCCAGAATGGGGGATGGGAACAAAGAATTTTATGGTCCAGGACAAGGGGAAGTTTTGTGGTAAGGGGAGACTTTAGGGTGCCTTCAGATTAGAAAATAATCCAAGGGCTTCACAAAGCCAATCCTTAATATTATTTTTAACTCAAATCACTGTTTTATCCACATCATTTCCCCACTCAAGTGCTAGGTAGGAGAATTCTTTCAGGGAAAAAGGGCAAAGGCCATTGTATTCCATTGCTGCTTCCTGCTGAACAGGGGCAAAGAGTCCACTTCAGAGGCCAGAATAGGTTGGAGGGGAGGGATGATCAATGTGGGGTGCAGAATGTGGTGCTAACTGAATCCAATGTGCAGAAAGGTAAACCACTCTGGGTTATCAAGGGAAGGGGTTAGTATCTTAAAAGTTACTGTGGGCAAGAAGACACAAAGCAAGCAAGGTTAAACAAGCATAGGCCAGGTATAAGAGCAATTAAAATGACCAATAACAAGATTGGAATGGAGAAAAGAAGGGAGGTAGGGGGAGATATCAGGTTGGAGTCTTGCATCCAAGAAGCCACCTGTAAAATACTCTGAGTGCTCAAAGGAAAAATTCCATGCAGATCTTCAGGAAACAAGGGGAAAGTTATGGGGAGTAAGCTAGCATTCTGGGCATGATGGTGACATACCCAGCAATCATGTACTCCACCCTACCCCACAGAGTTCCCTATTTGAGTTAAGGTATTAGACTTCCAGTCCCAAGGAAGCAGGTCTAACCCTAGGCACAGGGTGAGAATCAGGAATCAGGGGGCTAGAAACAGAAGTGGTTCAAGGTGGTGCCCAGAAAACAGCATAGCTAGAAAGCACATAGTCCAATCTGCACCAGGGAGGAGCTTCAATGCATAGTCTTCTTTTATCACTTTTCTGGCTAGTCACACCTTGCATCTTATCTCACATCTCACAACCCGCCTCCTGCTTGCTGTCTTCCTCAGTACTCTGGTCTGCCTCACCATCCTCACAAATGCTTTTGGGAAAGAAACAAAGGAACTGTCCCTGCCTGAGTGGGGGTGGGGAGGAGAGTAAAATGAATCTGAAACAGCCTCCAGGGGATGAAGAGATGTAGAATAGGAATCCTGGTCGCATGACCACCTGCAGATGGACAACGTAGTCTAGGAGATACAAATCTGACAAACAAGTTCAATATGCAGACTGTAAATAGAGGGAGCATTAAAGGTGATGTCAGAAAAGAAGAAAAACAAAGAAAGAAACCAAGAGCCCCGAGATACTATTATTTACTTTTGACATACAGAATTTTCTGATCTTATTATTTTCTCAAAAGTTTCCCCTCTAATTCCACTTCCTTTAGGAGGATCAGATGCTATTGAGGATCCAACTCTATACATGTAAATATAAGTAAACACTTTGCGGGTAGAAGCTTTCTACCTTTGAGTTTGATAGTTACACAAATGAAGTTACTTAGAAGAGACTGACTTTCACTCCAGTTACATAAGACTTGGGAAGATCCATAAGTAATTAATTCCAAAACAGTACATATCAGTCAGTTGCTTATAATAAAACATATTTGTGCCACAGAACACAGAGTATGAACAGATATTATTTCCACAATAGTTACAAGCTTTGAATAAAGCTTTTCCATTAATACAAAAATATTCCATGTTACCTCCCTCTAAGAAAATTGTACTGAAATTCTTTTCCTCAAACTGAAGATGTTTCTGATTTAGTTTCAGTAATTAATAAAATAGCAGGTAGGTCCCTTAATCAGTTGTACCAAAACTCAATTATTCTAACATCATTTTAAAACATATAAGGACCTTATTCCATACAGACATATATCTAGTAACAGGCAAATGACTAGGTCAAATGCCCAGTTACTATGTTGTTTAAGGTATAAAAACAAATGTAATCTTAGGCTAAACAGGCCAGATCTTAAAGAGAAAGAGGGAAGGGGGTTTTACTCTAACAAGCAGAGTGAAAGAAATAGAAATATCCATTCTAAATGCAAAATTTGTGATTCTCACTGGGTGCAGGGAAGGACAGGATTTTAGTCAATCATGTAAGTCTGTTATCAGGTATAAGCTAGACTTATTCATTGCTTGAATGACTGCAAAAACTTAATCTTACCCCTATTGGCTTTCCATGGTGCTTCTTCATTGACTCAGCCAGATAGGAACTCCTTTGCCCTGAAGCAATCTTTACTTCTGACATCTGGCTAAAGCTTCCCCAGCTGCTACAGAGACAGGATAAAGTTCAGAGAAAGAACTTTCCCATTGCCACCACGTCTCCAAGTCCTTCTCTCTCTCTCCCTGACCTCCATCATCAAAATCTTCACAGAACCTTTCCAAAATTCTTTAAGAGAAGAAACTTTCATTTTTGTCTTTTATCCCCAGTAGCTAACATGGTGCCTGACACATGGTAGGTGCTTAATAAATGCTTGTTGGTTGATTGAGTGATCATATTCACTCCACAAGTATATCAATCCAACTGAATTTCATTCCAAGGATGTTCAATAGTTGCCTTTCTCCTGATGTCTCACTCTAAGCAGAAAATGTAGCCACACATTCATCTTGTACATACAGGAACATAGTCACTTTTAAAGTATAAAACCCAATGTTTGCCAAGTACTGGCCAATACTATGTTAGGAAATCAACAATTTACCAATTAAACACATACTTTTGTGGAAACTGGTTCATATAAGCGTTGAATATGAACATTTGTAGCACACATCAAAGTTCATATGAAATTTTTTTATTTGAAAACTCATTTAATGTTTTGCTCCTCAAAACAAAAAGCTTTCTCTGTCCCTACTCTGTTATGAATTTTAGTACTAAAGGATAGGAAAGGGGTGGGAGGGCTCCAGTTTCCTCTTCCAAGTAGAGACAGACTGGAGGGAAGCATTCCTAAGGCTGAGAAATCCAGCCCAACCCCTCAAAGGCACTAGATTAAAGAAGAAGCCCAGAGCATTAAAAACCTATCATTTTTAACCACTTTTCTCCTGATTGTTAGCCTTAAATAGGCACATGTAAGCTCTACACAGAGTAAGACAAGACCGTAATAGCTCAGCTCACTTGAGAGCTGTTTGAAACATAGGTTCATATATTCACACCTGAAAGGGAATTTTGAAATCATTGAGTCTAATTCCATCATTTAACATATTAGGAAACTAGGACCAGAGGGGTGTAGTGACTGGTTCAAGGTCACATAGCTACTAAATATCTGAGGTAGGATTTGACCTATGACTTCCTAACTCCACATCCAGCACTCTCCATCTGTGAACTTCTCTTTTCAGATACTCTGGTCCCCAAATCACCTCAGAATAGGCCAGGCACATGCCTGAGAAACCAAAGGAAGTGTCAGTTCACTTGGTTTCCAGGTCATGAGACCTAGACTGAAAGAATAGACCTATGGTTGAGACTGACTATCTAAAACCTAGAGAAGTCCACATGTCATTTGCTTGCTTCCCTTGTTGATTATTATCTACTCACCTATGACTTGGCAAATAAAGATCATTAGCTTAATTTTACTTACCCTATCCCTATTTTAATGTTTATTAAACCTTAGAGAGTTAACTGAAGCACCAAGAGGTTAAGTGACTTGTCTGGATGTGTGAGAAGTGGGAGCTGAACCTTCTCTATCCTCTTCCTCTTTATCCACAACACCATGCTATCTAAGAATATAAGTTGTAGAACAGATGCCAATCTGCGCCCATCTTTACCAGGAGCTCCCTATAACAATGAAATCACAAGGCTGGTAAAAAAAATGACCAATTTTGATGATAACTCGTATACTTGTTTTATATTAATACCTGGTCCTAATGCTACTCCTAGTCTCTGTGAATAAGAAAATTTAAGCTATACTACAACTAGCTGAGCTAAAAAACAACACTGTTACCCGAAAAAGTACTGGCCTTGAAGGCATAAGGTTTAGATTCTAGCTCCAGCTTTATCACTAACTTGCCATAAGACATTGGGGCAAGTTATTTCCCTACACCGAGTCTCAACCTCCTACCCTACAAAATGATGAATTGGACTTGCCCCTTTCAGCTCACTGATTTTATAATTCCCTTCCAACTGTAAAGTGCTGTGATCTACAAAGCACTTCTATTCAAAAGTTAAGCAGTAATACTCTATGGCAAGCCATGTAGATAATTTGATGAGTCTTTAAGGTGCATGTCTCGCTGTCTAAAAGACTCAGTCAAAATAAACAAAGACTGGCAAAATTAATAATAATGTTCCTTGTTAATCACAAGCAGCGCTTGTGATAGGTCACCCTTCCTCTCATATATGGGGCCACCATATGATATGCTAATTTAAAGGCACTTCATGTGTCCATATCTACTCAGAATCATAATTCATGAGCCCCCCCAACAATGTTTGCTCTTACTAATTAGCCAATGAGACATTCAATTCAAACCAAAACATCAGAACAAGAACAGTACCAGTAGAATGCTTCCTCCATAAACCTGGGGCACACTCACTCTCCAAGAAATAACCACATCATCAGTGGGAACAGAGGACATACCCAGGGAATGCTCATGGGAAGGAAGACATGTAGGGAACTTGTATGAAAGGAGAGACAATATATGTGATGAGACTACATGCATGCCAGGAGGAAATTCTACTTCTATTTGTGATAGGACAGTCTTCTAAAACTGACTTCAAAAAAGTCAAGTCTCTGTGATGGACTGAGTGTGTTGTTCCTCAAGCATATCCTATGTCCTACTTCTACAGTAAGACCATACTGATTCTCATGCTGAGTCTTTTTCAAATGATCCTCTCACTCTTCAAGCAACAGAGAGTCGTCAAAGGTGAATCTTTGTGGATACGCTCTAGAGTTAGGAGACTCATACTCTTGTGATACTCTGGATCCTCTTCTTCATACCACTTGATTCTAGTTTCTCATAAGTTTCTACATAAAAGTCATGAATGGATATGGTACCTAAATGTCATGTTCTAGGTCTCTTCCTACAGTATTTATCTAAAACCTGGTGTAGGCTAGAGTTGGTCCCAATCACTGCTGATGCACCCAGATATATTTGTGGTATTTTGACACACCATAGGCAAGGAGTCCACTTTCTCACTGTGGCTCGGCTCATGACTTGTTTAGAAAACTTCAAATTTATACAAATTCAGCCTAAATATGGGTAGACCAACTCAATGCACAGAGACCTAGCCCCTCATATGTCATCAACAGTAATATTTGGAAAATATTTCCTAGATGACTAGAATATAATGGCTGGGAAGGTGACCCAGCAATTGGGTTAAACATCTATCCAAAGGTGATCTTCCGTCCAACACAAGACCACATTATGTACATTCATTTCCCACAGACACTCTGCATGAGGTTCAGGTGAAAAGGATTCGTTAGTATTTAGTGGTATGGTCAAGCTTAGACTTATTTTCTGGAATGAGCTCTGTCTATAACTTCTTCCTCACTTACCAAAGTTATTCTGCTTCCATCTATTTTCCGGTAAACCAATGCCTAACTCTCCTCTTGAATGTACCATATTATGTGAGTTGACATTAGGACCCTTGTGATTCAACAAACCAGCAGTCATTTATAACAATTTTATCCCATCTTTTTGTCTCCATTGCTCCTTTGGCTACCAGGTTCTTAGATCATAAAATCCAGTACCTTTTCCTCTTCTTGCTAGTAGGTAATGAAAAATTAAACATAGACTTGCTGAATAAAATTTGCCCTGCCAAACTGAACACATTCCAACCTGGTGACTTCAGGGTCCACTGATTTTGAACCAAATATAAGACCAAATGTAGGTCCCTTTTGATTTTCTATCCTTCTATCCCATTCCTCCACATCTGTCTCTACCTCCATAGTGAATTGTTCTATGAAGGACATATTATCATGGATAACCCTGGAGAAAGAGAAGCTATTGGAATAGAAAGAGCTAAATATAATGACTGAATTTCCTCTGAACTTCCCATTGTGTGGAGCTAACTATCTCAAACGAAAAAGTTCCTCAGTAAAAGACCTACTATACATCCCTTTGGGGAAAAGCTTTAGCGTCCTTAACACAGAGACCAAAAGTGTAAGTATATCCTCTTTGGGAGGAAAAAAGTCTTAATACCTCTACAAAGTAGCTTGTGGAAAAATCCTTAGCTGCTTTTTATTTTCCCTAGCATAAGGAAAATCAGTTAGTTTTCAAACCTTCAGTAAGTGTTGATTTTCTTTCCAGAATAAGATACTACCTCTAGAGGCCAAAAGCTTAACTGAACAGCCAGCTAGTTAGGTAGTGCTTGAAGATGCTATCTGATCTTTTAACCTTCTTTTGCATTAAAGGTCAAGGTTAGAAATGCCTGTGTTTCATGTTTAATATGCAATTACCAAACTGAACCCCTTCTGGATCCTTTTAGAGGCTTCCATTTCAGCAAGTTGATGACAACTATTTTGGTCTGAGTCCTTCCCTCCACCTCCAGTTTTATCAACGCTGACTTTCTTTTTTTATCTTTCATGTAAATGGACAGGAGAAAGGAAAAAGAATAAAACTCCCTAGATGGAGTCACTTTGAGGAATTGTCTTCTTCCTCAGTTTTTTCTCCAAATTTTTGTCTTTTATTATAAACATGGAACCAGTAAAAGATTTGAATTGCCATATATGTATATATATCTACAGACACACACCATAGGACGCCTATAAAATTTAGAGTAGGAGACCTTCCTTTTTTAAGAACATAGAGACCAAATATAAAGCCAGTCCTTAAATGTCTGAAAGCCAGTCATTTAACCGAAAAGAGAGCAAAGGTAGAATTTTACTGAAATTGCCATTAAAAAGTAACAATTTTATTGAATTTCTTCCTTCAACATGATTGGAAAATTTATTCAAATATTTACTCAGTCCCTCTTTGCTCCCAGTGTTATGGTAGGCAATTATAATGAAAAAAGGTGCATAGAATCATAGATGCAGAGCTAGAAGGAAGAGTACAGCTTATCTAAAGTCAATCCCATCATTTTATAGATGAAGAAACTGAGGCCCAAAAAGACAAAAGAATTTTTAAATCAATTGACAAACATTTATGAAAAGACTACTCTGTGCCAGTCACCGTGCTAGCCATTGGAGAGACAAATGAAAGAGTGATACTGTCCCTACTTGCGAAGAGCTTACATTCTACTCTGTGACTTTCCCAAGGTCACAAAGGTGACAGAGCTAGGATTTCAATTCAGATTCTTTGACTCTAGGTCCACTGCATTCTTCTGCCTTTCATAAAAGACAAACTCATAAAGCCATTTTTGCCTTCTATGGAAGCAAAGTGAAGACATTGGATTCATTTTCAAACATCTTGCTTCTGGACTTATTTCATTCCTCTTTCACCATGAGATTCCACCTGGAAATAATATAAAACTATCCAACAGGCAAAAGGTATAACAAAGGCTAGGTTTCTGTGGAGGGTGGAGGAGGCAGATAGATACAGAAGAAAGGTATAGGATTCATGATAACCTGAAAGAGTCTGCTTACTATGCTACCTTTCAGAAAAACAGGAACACTTTGCCAATTGTTCAAAAATCTTTCCACATTTGGACAATCTTTCCATAGCTGCCCAAGTCAGTCTATCAGCACAGGAAATAGATTCCCTCCTTGTGGTTGCATCTATTTTTTGATGTGATAGGAAAACACAAAGCAGAGATCATTTGATTCTGTAAGTTCAGAAAAGCATGTATTAAGTATCCATTATGGGCCAGGCTCTGGGCTACAAAGATAAAAGCAAAAACAAATAAACCAAAAAACTAAACAGTCTCAGATGAACAGTTTGGGACTAAACAGTCACTGAACAGATAAACTCTACAAGAATTGCTCCTAAGGACTGACTCTGTTAAATGTCCCTCACATATACAGAACTGGTTGCGTTTTCAAAGTCTTAACAGGCAAAGGCTGTTCAACCAACTAAGAGATAGCCACCCTATAATCCATTATATTGATGAAGGAACCTTCCCCCACATAACGGTAACATTTGATTTTCCTTCAGGCTATCATACTTCAGGGTTCTTGATTTTTGTAGGCCATTGAATCAAATTTTCTTCTGTTTTGTAGAGAGTGTGCACCTTCAAAGTCATTTAAAAGTTCTTTCCCAAGAATGCAATGACCTTTATATTCTTCAATGATTCCGCACAGTATTAAAATTTCTTTAGAAAATTTGCTAGTTGCATCACTGGCCCAAATTCTAAAGAACCATTTTTTAATTTCATTTTTAATTTATGGAATAAAGCAAGGACTTCCATGACATAATACAATAAAAAAGATAATTGTACATGAAATTGCAAATCTACGATGCACAACTTGTTATTCCTTTCAAATATACAACAAAATTATCAGGTAAATTTCTTTTTTTCTCCCCCCACCAGTCCTAGAGATGGCTACCATTAGACACAAACAGGTGTGTATATATGTACATATATATATATATGTATATATACACATATATCTGTATGTATATGTATGTGTAAAATTATTTTATACATATTTCTATTTATCAGTTCTTACTCTGGATGCAGATAGCATCTTTCTTCATATGCCCATTATAGTTAATTTGGGTATGTATAATAGACAAAATAACATTCACCCAAAGTCATTCTTAAAACAATATTGCTGTTACTATATATATATATTTTTTGGTTTTGCTTATTTCACTCTTCATTATTTTATGCAAGTCTTTCCATGCTTTTCCAAAATCACTGAGCTCATCATTTCTTACAGCACAGCAGTATTCCATCATAATCATATACCACAACTTGTTCAGCCATTCTCCAATTGATGGGCATCCCTGCAATATCCAGTTCTTTGCCACCACAAAGAGAGCTCCTATAAACATTTTAGAACAAATAGGTTCTTTTCCTTTATCCCTAATCATCTTTGTAAATAGACAAATTATTGTTGGGTCAAAAGATATAGGTAGTTTAATAACTCTTTGGGCATAATTCCAGATTGCTCTTCAAAATGGATTATTTTACAATTATGCATTAGTGTCCCAATTTTTCCACATCTTCTTCAAAATTTGTCACTTTCCCCTTCTATCATTTTAGCCACTCTGGTAGGTATAAAATGACATCTCAAGGTTGTTTTAATCTGCATTTTTCTAATCAATAATAATTTAGAACTTTTTTATATGACAACAAATTGTTTTGATTTCTTCATTGGAAACCACCTGTTCATATCCTTTGACCATTTATCAAATGGGGAATAACTCATATTCTTAAAGATTTGACAAAGTTTTATATATATTTTAGATATTAGAACTTTATCTGATAAACTGCTTATAAAAATTTTGCGAATTTTCTGTTTTCCTTCTAATCTTGGCTGTATTTGCTTTATTTGTACAAAAACTTTTTAATTTAATGTAATCAAAATTATCCATTTTATACCTAACTTTGGTCTCTATTTCTTGTCTATTCATAAAGTGTTCACCTATCAATAAATCTGATAAGTAATATATTCTATGTTATTCTAATATTCTCATAAAAAACCAATACAAGAAGCTACTCACCAAAATCTATTCTCTTCTTTGATTTTAAAAAACAACTTTTAAAAGGCAATGATCTTTATTCAAAGCCTCTGTTTTGCATGCATATACTACAAAGAATAAATTTTGAAGTTCATTCACATTTTTTGTCTACAATGAAGTTACCTCATTTGTATAAACACACAAGGGACTGATATATTCAAACCCTTCAAACTCTGGCTGGTCTATTCTTTTTTATCATATTGCTGATATCTAGGGCTAATTGCATTGAAGTGAGCTGTGCATTGAAATTAGCCAGATTGTAGTTATCCATTATCTATCTGAGGGTGAAATGGAGAGAGAGCCTCCTTCTTCTCCTGTAGATTATGGAAGAACATGTGAGACTTGCTATCTAAAAATATTCCATTTGTGATTGACAACCAAGCCTCTCTTTCAGATCCTTGTTTTAAAATCCCTTTTACGTGTTGGAAGACTTTAACAGAGGGAAATCTGATGATTCAAACTGACTGCTCAAGGGTAGCTTGGAAGGGGAAATCTTTGGTGTTCATAACCAGATTGTCTGTAATTAAATCAAATGAAGATTTTCCTACCATCACCTCAAGCATCAGGATCCCAAGGGCCTATAAACATGAACTGATCCTGTATTCTTCTTCCTTTAGGATTTCTGATGTAATGTAATTTGATGTCCCATAGAAAGTGTTAGTGAGTCACAAGAGTCCAAAACTTTCCCAAGTCCAAAAATTTCCCTATAATCTTTTCTTTTGACATCACCTTTGGCAGCAAAGAATGTATTTCCTAGTTTTAAGTCTCAGCGGATAAGTCCTCATTTCATCAACATAAAATCTGATATGTTCTTCCAGAAGCTTTCTTTGCCTTTGCCTATGACACATGAGATCCCTTTCATTCATATGCCCTATGACAAAGAACAATGGACTTGCTGTTTAGAATCAGGAACATAAGCCAATGAGGAATAGGTTACTGGATCAAATACGTGATTCAAATACATGCCTCTAATCCACACACAATCTATTTCTTTATCATTGTGGACCCATTTCGTTTTTATTATTTTCATGGCATGGTCATTCTTTTTTAATGTCGCTGAGAGAAATTTTGTATAACTTCCCCATCCAATAACTCTGCTTAAGTCAAAGGCTTGTAGCCTGAGTTTCTGAGTTATTTTCATTTCTTTTACTTCATCAGTGACTCATTTTATGTCCTCAAAATTTTCTTCAATGCACTTATGTTTCCAGGTTGAGGAAATATAAGCACATGCACCCCTTTCTCCTGAGGAAATGGACTTCATTATTTTATCATCTATTAGAGGTTCAAATGTGCATGCCTTTTTTAGGGAGTATGAGCATATAACAATATTCATAGACCACACTTGTACACTTGTACCAGTAGTTACACCAGATACACTTGAAGCCCTGTCTTGCAAGACCCCAAATCCTTTCATTGTAGCATTCAAGGTATACTATTATGTTGAAGTGTCTGGATTAAAACAGATGCCCATTTACTTGTTAGAGTTTTCTCCATCTTGTGGTGGTGGATAAATTTGGCTTTCCTAGGTCAGATATTCCTGGCTTCTAAAAGAATTCTCGAAAAAACACAGATGACAAGTCCTTCACCTCTATGTTCACAATACTGGCAAAAGCTTCTTTTATTTCCATCTGAGAAGATATGATACAAAGATCCATCTGAAGGTAAAGGGTTACAAAGTTCATCATAGATGGTTGATGAACCTCATCAACCCCAGTACATGATCAGGTGCCAAGGACCTGAAATTCCCAAAAGAGACTTTGATGCCACCAAAAAAAGGAAATACAAAGATCCTATTGGTGGGGCATCCTTTTGTAGGGAGTGATACCCTCCTACCCTAACCTCCTACCTAAAAGATAATAACTGGGTCTATTGGCAGTCCACATAGTATAACATTTTATTATGACATTATTAATATTATACTATATTACAAAGTATGACAATATTATGCAGTTCTACATGTAGAGTAAGGGTCAAACATTCCCTCTTTTTCCTAATAATAATATAGAGGAATTGTAAAATAGTGGATAGAGGATGAGGCTCAGAGACAGGAAAGCGTGAGTTTATTCTGACACATACTGGCTACATGACCCCGGACAACTCATTTAACCTCTTAGTGCCCCAGGAAGCTAAGACTATAATTTGCAGAACACTGCTAATCTACCTTGGTAAGGGAAGTTTCTTCACCAAAAATACATATATACATATATATATATATATACATATACATATATACGTATATATGTGCATATATGCACATATATACGTATATATACATTTATACTACGTACTAGTGTATTATAGGAATCATAACACATGTACAATAATACAAATAAGGAGAATGAAATAAAAATAAATAATATTTAATGTTTTATTGTATTTATTAATGTGTTAAAATTCTGCTTTTGCTAAAATATTATTAATAACACATTCAGTGAGAGCAATGATAGGATACACTTCATTATTTTTAAGAATCGTGGCTTAACACTTTGTGATAGAATATTTTGGAAATGTGGTTCAAAGGCTAGTTTATTTTGATACTAGATGTAAGGAGGGTTTTATAGGTAACATACTTCTTTTGGCTATGAAAGCCTAGTTTTGAATGATTTTACACTATCACTAGCCAATAACTCAAAGGAAAATACAAACTTCTTATGAGGTTCATCATTAATGATAGTAGATATATAGCCATGGTTCAAATAATCTTAATAATTACTCATGTTTTTGTCAGCTCTAATTAGATGTCATTGTTTTTGGCCCCCAATGGGACTGACAAAGAGCTCCTATTCAAATTAGAAGTGTGAGTTCCACCATATTGTACTGTTCACTCTTGCTCACAGTATTAACATTATCTTCAAACTGTGTCTTCTTCACCAGATTCTCTTTGGGTCATTTTGTTGTGAGAGTTAGTTTAGATAATATAATCTGTGACCTGACTTAACTAGGCATACATAAATTGGAATACATTGTAATATACTGAAAAAGAGGAAATGAATGAAGAAGGGTACCACTGTCAATACAATCACATTTGATCCTCAGGACTCCCCATATACTGATACCAAAGTAATGTGTGACCATTTGACCTATACACTGAATGAGAGTGTCAGTGTCAATCTGTATACTAAATATAGATAAAATTTAATTTATTTCTTTTCGTTAGATAAAAGAAATATATTAGAAGTACTAGTATTTTTCCTTCCATATCCAAGTGGATTATCAAGTGTACTCTTTGAAATGCACACACTCTACTTTGGAGACCACAGCCTTCTAAGGATGAATGATAGGTTCTGACCAAATATATACATATACACACCCATACACACACAAACATATACACATATGCATACACACAAATATATACATACATGCATACACACAAATATATATAAATATACATGAACATATATGTATACATATGGATGATGGTTAAGTACTTAGATGAACAGGCACACATTGCTGTCCCTCTTGGCAGCTGGGCACTAGATTATCCCTAAAAAATCTCAAACATATTGGTCCTTATCAGAAGTCCTAGGTTTAAGCTCAGCCATCAAACTTAGTAGCTGTGTAACCTTGAGCCAAGTGTTAAGGACTTGACTTCACTGTAAAATAGAGAGAATAATAATTGCTCACATGGACAGGGTGTTTTAGGGTTTTCAAAATGCTTCTCTCACAATTTCCCATGTGAGGAAGGTAGTGGAAATATACATTTTGAAAATGAAGAAACTGAGATTTTGAGACCTAAGTGAATTGCTTGTGATCCCATACCTAAGAAGTATCTGGGTAGGTATTAAAACCAAGGTATCCTGACTCCAAACTGTACTCCATTGTACCATGCTGCTTCTCAGAAAAATATTTTGTTCAAAAGCATCCTGTAAGGTCTGCATCCTTAAGTCCTACAGAAACTTGAGTTATTATGGTCATGCAACAAGCATTTATTAAGTTCCTACTCTGCACAAAGCATGGTGCTCCTCACTAGGAGAGATACAAAGTTTAGCTAGGATAAAGTCATTGCTCTCATGAAAATTATAGTCTAGTAAAGGGATTAGATACCAACATCCATCATCTGTTCATTCTACAAACTTTTATTAAGAATTTATTTTGTGAGGAGTACTGTGATAAGCAGCAGTTGGATAAGATGAGGCCGCTTTCCTCATGGAGTTCATAGGCTAGTAGAGGGATTAAGGGACAAAAATATAACAAGACACTGGTGGCAATCAACTAGCATTTCTTAAAAGTTTACTATATGCTAGGGAGGGGAAATAAAAAGGCAAAAATTAAACTGTCTCTGCCCTTAAGGAGGACATATTCTATCTATGAGGTGAAATAATATGTATCCATATAAGGGTTCTCCTATGTAATGGCAATCAAATTAGGATTTTTGCTGTTTTTGTTTCAATAAAAGTGTCTCTGATTGAATAATGTGATTAAAGAAGATCTTTCCCACTCATTGACAGGCCTGCCCATTGTGGGAAGTTTGATTAGGGGAGTTGTTTTGTAGGAGGGTGTCAAGTACCTTTTGCTTCTTCTATTGAGGCACTGGGTCAGAGAGTTATGCCCTCTGACTCTAAAAAGTGTATAAATACTCTGAGGGTAAGGTTTTACTTTGGGGCTTAGTTTTTGTAAGAAGGTTTGAGTGCCAGACAAGGACTCTGGAAAACCGTGTTAAGGAGTCCTCTGGCTTTGAAAACCCAAATGTCAGTGTTTCTCTCTCTGGTAACTATGGTCAGACAGTTGTACCTGTCTGTTGAATTATGGTCAGGCAGAGGAAGCCATGTCTGTTGATTACTTTGAGGCTTACTAAATGGAAGTGTTTGTTTGGCCAGATGAGAACTCTGAGAAGTCGCTAAAGGAGTCCCCCCAGCTTTAAAAACCCAAATGTCAGTGCTTCCCTCTCTGGTAACTGTGATCAGACAATTGAGGTCCAGCTGTCTGTTGAATTCAGGCAGAGAACATCATGTCTGTTGATCTTTCAGTTTCTCAGTATTCTCTTTGTAGTTCAGGGAGCTGACTCCCCTGAATTATGTGAATGATTGATACATGTGCTTGATTAAAGTGATTGTTAAGCCTTTGAAAGTTGCTTTCCTTTTATGAATGCACATCTAAGAGCCTGTGATAGCAGGCCCTCCTGTGTATGTTGGGGTGCTTATTTATATATACCTCTGCATCTGGGGCCATCTCTAGTCATTCCGACCTATGTCTTGTCACTGAACTCAAATGACTCTGGAAGAGAGAGTGAGGCTAATGACTTTGCCCAGCCTGGCCTCACTTAAATCCAATTCACTTGAAAGTCAAAACATTGCCTTCCTGATGTCACTGTTCCTCTTTGAGAATAAAGGAGAAACAACAAATATGAACTGTGTACCAAGTAACTACAAGGTCATTTCAGGGGTAAAAGGGATACTAGAAGCTGGGAGCTGGTAATGAGGAAAAGCTTCATGTAGGGGGTAGAACCTAAGCTAGGCTCTGAAGGCAGAGAGAACCTCTGGGAGTCAGAAGGAAGTAGGGAGTACATTCCAGACATGAGAAACAGCCCATACAAATTCATGGAAATTAGTAGAGATAGGAGACAGACCACCATGGGTAAGGAGTAGCAAATAGACCAATCTGCCTGGGACGTAGTGTGCATGAGTAAGTTTGGAAAAGCAAGCCAGGGCCAAATTGTGATGGGTTTTAAATTTCAAAGGAGTTTAAATTTGATCCTAAAGGTACTAGAGAATCAGCGGGGCTTTTTGAGAAGGACAGTAACTTGGTCAAATCTGTACTGCTTGTTACCTAAGTACCTTAGAAAAGTAGGTTGTTGGAGAATAATCACTATGATGGGTGGGGCAAAAATGGCATTTGAATTGGACTTTAAAGAATGGATAGAAATGTACTAGGTAAATATATAAATAATATTGACCCAGTAAAAAAGCTCTGGCTTTACATGTATTCAGTTCTATGTTACAGCATCACACAAATATTCTCTTTAGCTTATGCCCATACGCATGGTATCCTCTGGTAACATTAAAATTTAGCTTAAGTCTAGTTCTCAAGAAAAAAGTTTCCTTAGTTCCTTTGAAGGCCCTCAAGCTAACAATATATCAAATTTAAGATTATTTCTTTCACCTTCATTTCACCTGAATGAAAACACAAAGCCTCACAGCAAAGGTCATAAACAATCAAAACAATTCCTCTGGTAGACTGCTGGTTCCCCACCACATTCCAGGACATTTCAATTTAGGAAATCACACTCTGGCCCCAGCTTACCTTTCCAGACTTATCACACTTTGTTCTCCTTCATGCACACTATGTCCCAGACAAACTGGTCTATTTGTTGTTCCCTACCCATGATATTCTAATTCCCATTTCCATGAATTATGTACAGCACATTACCCATGCCTGGAATGTACCCCCTCCTTCTTTCTGACTCCTAGAGGCTCTCTCTCTTCCTGCAGAGCCTGGGTTAGTTTTTACTTCCCACATGAAGTTTTTTCTGATTACCACCTCCCACCTTCTAGTATCGCTCCCATCCTTGAAATGACCTTGTATTTACTTGAAATAGTTTGTATCTACTTACATGGGAACATGTGCTTCCCAAAACGTATGCATAGAAGTTTCTAGTTCCAAGTACGGTTACATCTTCCTCCCTTCTTCTCCCAATGGAGAAAAGCATGCTAGGTAGAGAGGGTCAGCCTCTTTTCCACTGGTCTAAAATGCCGACATTAAATAGAGTACACTTTAATGGACAGAGATCAGGTTTACTTCTCCTCATTATGGCTTCTTCCTTACTGTTCCTTAGTTTTATCTTCTACTTGATCCAGGATTTCCTCTGCTTTGTCAAGGAGGTTTGGTCAAGAAATTTTTCCATTACTCCCTGCCCCTCCATTGCTGCTGGCCTATGTTCCTACTGCTCCCAAATTAACCCTGGAACTCCTCACCACTAGACACTCCTTCTAGCAATACTAGATTAGAGCCAGGAAAACCTGGTTTAAAATTCAATTCAAAACACTTGCTAGCTGTGTGACCCAATACAAATCACTTGACTTTCTGGGTGTTGTTTTTGTCAATACTGGTAGTCCTTTCCTGCCCTAAATCTGTAAGCCTTTAGTCTTGTGGTACATTAACTGCCCTCTCTGGGGTTATATGATTCCCTCTTCACTTGGCCAGTTCTGCTTTTTAAGGAATTCTTTTCCTCATTGACTTTTTGGATCTCTTTAGCCATTTGGGTTAATCTATTTTTAAGGTGTCAATTGCTTTAGCAAGCAGTTGATTAGTTTTTCATGATTTTCTTGCCTCACTCATTTCTCTTCTCAATTTTTCCTCTACTTCTCTTACTTGATTTTCAAAATCCTTTTTGAGCTCTTCTGTGACCTGAGACCAATTCATATTTTTCTTGGAGGCTTTGGATACAGGAGCTTTGACTTTGTTGTCTCCTACTGGTTGTATGTTTTGATCTTCTTTGTATATCAGCAAGCACCCTGGCACCCAGGAGAACCTGCTGCACAAGTTCTTAGATTTGCTTTTCTAAAAGGAAAGCAACTTTTGGAAGGTAAACAATCCTATTTTAATTACATATACCAACAGAGAAATTACAAACAGAGCCAACAGACATGTCTTCCAACTGT
Source organism: Notamacropus eugenii (assembly GCF_028372415.1). NCBI lineage: Eukaryota > Metazoa > Chordata > Mammalia > Diprotodontia > Macropodidae > Notamacropus > Notamacropus eugenii. The sequence continues at coordinate 543,125,653 of NC_092872.1, read as the reverse complement.
CTGACCATAGACAATATACACATCATGACCAGAGAGAGAAGGACCAACATCTGGGTTTTCAAAGCCGGGGTTGGGGGAGGGGGTCACTTCTTAAAATGGCTGTCCAGAGTCTCATCTGGCACATGAACCTTCTTCTGGCCATGCTGTACTGCTCTGCTCCCAGCCTGGAGCAATAGGTGCTTCCCATGGACCTTCCAGGCTGTCTTGGGCTGGAGATTTGTTTCACTCTATCATTCTGTGGGTTCTGCAGCTCCAGAATTTGTTCAGTCATTTTTTACAGGTATTTGGCTGGGTGTGGGGGGAAAGCTCTAGCAAGTCCCTGCTTTTACTCTGACATCTTGACATACCCTCTTCACTTGGGACCATATAGTTCCCTGATGCCCTATGGCTCCCTGGAGGAACTGCAAAGCTAGGTAAGCATCCCTACAGGAAAATTGAGTCCATATGTATCCCTCTCCAGATTCTTTCTTTCAATTAGTATTCTGGTTTCCTGACCTGTTTCTCCAGCCTTTCTTTTTAGGATAAGTCTATGGGCATAGTTCAGGTAAATGAACTATCCATAAAGCCGTTTTCCCTAGATGTAGTGATAAAGGGCAAATGATACAGAGGGAAGGGTGAGATCACATCTTATAAAACAGATCACCAGTGTCAACTAAGAAAAAGGGTTAAATTCAATTCATCAAACATTTATTACATACCTGACACATATAAGGCCCTACATCTTATCTCTATTCACTTTCTTAACCTGGAGTTGTTAACCTTGTCAAAGAACTGTCACAGAAGAGCTTTGTGTATGTATTCATCCTTCATTGCCAAAGAAGACCATGCCATCAGAGAAATAATGACATGACTTGCACATGACTTTATTTTGAGTGAGGGAGAGCTGTGCAGGTCACCAGCCTCACTTCTCCAGAGCCATCTGAATCCAGTGACCAGATGTTCATCAGGATGACTGGAGATGACCCAGGATGAGGCAATTGGGGTTAAGTGACTTGCCCAAGGTCACACAGCTAGTGAGTATCAAGTGTTTGAGATGAGATTTGAATTCAGGTCCTCCTGCACTGGTACTCTATCCACTGTACCCACCTAGCTGCCTCTCACAGAAGAGCTTTATTCACCCTCTGTAGACCAGGCTACATAATTCCTGCCCCCACAGGGAACCAGAGGGCCGAGGAAGAAGAAAAATATGTCAACCAGTAGAGCTTCAAATACTCAGAGTTGCTCATATGCAAATAATGGAGGCCACTGAGAAAATGGACACTCCTTTCTGTATTATAATAACTAATAATCACTAGCATTTATGTGGTATTCTAAGGCTTATGAATGTTACTTTGAGTCAGTGCTAGTATTATACCCTTTTCAAATGAGGAAACTGAGTCTGAGAAAGACTAAGTGACTTTCCAGGGTTATACAGCTAATAAGTATTCTGGTCATGAGGTGTGTATTGTCTATGGTCAGACAGTTGGAAGACATGTCTGTTGGCTCTGTTTGTAATTTCTCTGTTGGTATATGCAATTAAAATAGGATTGTTTCCCTTCCTAAAGTTGCTTTCCTTTTAGAAAAGCAAATCTAAGAACTTGTGTAGCAGGTTCTCCTGGGTGCCAGGGTGCTTGCTGATACACAAAGAAGATCTACAATATGTTCTGCCTAGAACAACACCATGACCTGGTGGTTATGTAACACTTAGTGTTTATCCTTAATTCTTAACTAAACATCTTAAGAAAGCTCCTATCAGGTCCTACTTGTTACGGTCTTCTGGAACAGCAGCAGGTAATGAATGAGAGGATATGTTCAAGGTTAGGTTGCCATATGTACAAATGGCTATGCTCAGAGTCAAAAATTCCTGGGTTTAAGTCTCACCTATGAGATATACTGGCTAAGTGACCCAGATCAAGTTACTTAACCTCTTAGTGCCCCTAAGTTGCCCTCAAGGACTCTAAGTTGTAGAGTCAGTGACAATCTGTTTTGGAAGAGACCATTTCTGGACCAGAAACTCTCTACATCAAGTGAGATCACAGATCCAGACCCTCTGCCCCAACTCCCAAAAAATGTCACATACATTTTAGACTTTGGGGCCAGATGGGACCTCAGAGGTCATCTAAAATAACTTCTTCATTTCCCAGATGAAGAATCTAAAGCCCAGAAAGAAAGAAGCTTTCACAAAGAGGATTCCAGTTCGTTCTCTCAGTGGTTCCTACTCACACTTAGAAGAAGGAAAGGCAAAAGGCTTATCCCCTGCCCAAGGGCATAGTGAGAAAGGTCACATACTGAAAGGTCCTGAAAATAGTTGGGATTTTTTAGGGGATTTTTAGGGAGGTGCAGGCAGAATAGAGAAAGGAGTTGCCTGGCAGGCACAGATCAACACTGAGCAGCCAAAGTCAAACCAGACTTTGAAAAAGTGACAAACTCAATATTATCAATCAGTTTAATCAGTGGAAACCACAGAGGCTGTCAGATTGAGGAAAAAGCCAATGAATTTGTCAAGGAGCAGTGGTTGAGAACAATAGCGATAATATTTAATTAGGGTAGGAAGGCAGTGTCCTGCCCCTGGTGAGTTGGTGTGCTGGAAGCCAGGGAACAGATTTCCTAACTATTGTGGTCTATCATTCAGGATAGAATTTCTGAAGGTTTTCCCTTTTTGGACCTTTTTTCATTTCAGGTTATTTTCCCACACATATGCTTCCTACCATAGTCAATACACATTTATTCATGCATACAAAGTGCTTTCTATATAACAAGGTCTTCTGCTAAGTGATGCTGAGATGCCATGTATGCAGATCAGTCTGATGTGGAGTAAGGTATGAGCATGGCAAACAGGAGATCTAGATACAATCCTCTAGGACAGGGGTTCTTAACCTTCTCTGTGTCATGGACCCCTTTGACGCAGTCTAGTCCTATCACAGACTTTGTTAATGCCTACAGACCCTTTCTCAGAATAATGTTTTTTAAAATGTAGAATAACATTGTTCTCAGAATAATTTTTAAATGCATAAACAAAATATATAGGATAACAAAGAAAACTATATTGGAATACAGTCAAAAAATGTTAAAGCAAGTTCATAGACCCCAGGTTAAGAACCCCTGTTCTAAGAAAATACGAGGATGACGGTATCACTTTCATTTGAGGGAGAAGGCTTTCTAGAGGTCAGTTCTGTCCCCTGAACACACACTGTTGTCTCCTACTCCCATGAGAATATCTTCTCCACCTTTCCTCTGTTGAAATTTCAACCCATCCTTCAAAACCCAATTTAAGTACCATAGTTTCCATAAAGTCCTCCCTGATGCCCCCTTTCCCCTTTGTAAAAGATTTTGCCCCTTACATCTCATAAAGCATAGACTCTTACACTGCTGATGAGGGAGGAAACAATCTACAATGAATGCACTATAGCTGGAATGTATCTTGTGATTCCATCTCCCAGCAACTCCCCATTGTTTCCTAGCTCTTCCACAATAATAATGATAGTAACAACTGGTGTTTATATAGGGTTTAATACGTACCAGGTACTGTGCTAAGTGCTTTACAGTTAGCTCATTTGATCATCACTCCAATTCTGGGAGGTTAGTGCTAGATCCTCATTTTATAGATAAAGAAACTGAGGTAAACAGAGGTTAAGTGACTTGCCCAGGGTCATATAGCTAGTAAGTATCTGAGGCCAGATTTGAACTCTGGTCTTCCTGACTCTGGGCCCAGAGTTCTATCCATTGCACCACCTGGCTACCCCTAACTCCTCTGCTATGGTGCCAAAGCTCCTCTTGTTCCTGCTGCCTCACTCCACCTTCCCAGCCATAATCACCCACGGAACCATCATACTCTCCCGTTGGCCTCTACCTCCAAAGTTGCCATTACTTCTCCAAAGAGCGATTGCTGCCATCTGCTGGAGATATTGTCTGCTACTGCATCTTTTTCTTTCAGAAGAAGTGTTATTGCTCTTTTGTGAGGATGGCGTAGGCAGGGTTAACACATTGTCGGTTCTACTGTTTGAAAGGCCTCACCAGACTAGGCTGATATATGACAGAGTTACTCTGGCAACTATTGAGACTTTTCTTTTCTCTTGACATTTACCAAGACCCTGTCTTTTTCGTTTTTTTATTCCATTTCATTCCTGTTAGCTTATCCTGGGTCATTCAAATTACTTAGCCCTAACATAAAGTATTTATCAACAACGTGAGGAGAGAAAACTGAACCTGGTGACCTTTGCTATACATTTCGAACCTTGTCTCCACTATATCCATCATGTAACAGCTCTATCAATCAATGAAGTATTTGATTTAAAAAAAAAAATTAACTACCTACTATGTGTCGAGCACTGGGGATACAAATCCAAAATCAAAACAGCTTTTACCCTAACAGAGTTTACATTCTAATGGGAGAGGCAGCATACCCATCTATCGTATATACAAAGCAAATATAAGGTAATGGGTGTCCTTTAGCTGAGTGTTAAAGGAAATTGGGAGATCCAAGTGGAGGAAGTAGAGAATGAATGCATTTCATGCATGGGGGACAAAGGCATGAAAATGAGAGATAATGTAGCATGTGTGAGGAACAAAAAGATCGGTTTTTCTAATCCTAAAGTACATCAAGGGGCAATAATGTACACTAAGACTAAAAAATTAGATGCTAAGTTTTGAAAAGTTTTAAATGCCCAACAGAGGCCTTTATGTAGTTGATCATAAGGGTAATAAAGAATCCCTGGAGTGTGCTGAGAAACGGTTGGGGTCGCATAGTCAGATAAGGCCTTTTTCCCCCCACAATCTTGCAGCTTATTACACACAAGCATGCAAGCATGTAGCTTCCCAGCCCTACCATCCTGAGGGCAAGTACAAGCACTGGCTTCAGCTTTAATATGCACCGTGATTAATAGTTCAGATTCCTAGGTCTCTGCCGTTATAAGTGATTGTGGATGCTGGGCAGATTCATATAGACCGAGTAGGAAAGACAACCTTAGGGGCAATCAATTGGCTGATGGTCTGGACTAATCATTCTGATTAGAAAAGATAACTAAACTTGCATACCTGGCTTAGATGAAGTTTTTTCCCTTTTTTTATTTTGAACAATGATTTATAAATTTTCAGTGTCACATTCTCTGCCTCCCTCCATTCCCTATCCCATCCATTGAGAAGGCAAGCAATACAATATTAATTATACATGTGGAATCATGCAAAATATAAGGTATGTTGCAAAAAAAAAAAGACAGAAAGAATGAAAGAAAAATAAAGTGAAAAAAGTATGCTTCAATTTGCACTCAGAGTTCATCAGTTCTCTCTGTAGTTATCTTAAATAGAATTTCTTTCTATCTCTTCCTGTTGGGTTTTGTTGGTAATATATGGAAATGCTAATGACTTATGTCAGTTTACTTTATATCCTACAACTTTGCTAAAGTTAATTGTATCAGTTAGTTTTTTTTCTCTCTAGGATTCTCTCAATATACCATTATCATCTGCAAAGACTGATACTTTGTTTCCTTGCTGTTCTTATTCCTTCAGTTTCTTTTTCTTTTCTTATTGATATAGTCAATATTTCTGGTACAGTATTGAAAGATAACAATGATAATGAACATTCTTGCTTCACTGCTGGTCTTAATGGGAAGATCTATTGTGTTTTCCCATTACAGGCAATTCTTGCTCTTGGCTTTAGATAGATAGGCTACCTAAAGGTTTCATTTATTCCTATGCTTTCTAATGTTTTTTAATAGAAAAGGGTGTTGTATTTCATCAAAGGCTTTTTCTGCATCTTTGATATAATCAAGATCTTTGTTGTTTTTGTTACTGATGTGGTCAATTATTCTGATAGTTTTCCTACTACTCAACCTGCCTGGCAGTCCTGGAATAAATCCCATCTGATCACAGTGTATGATCTTTGTGATATAGTGTTGTAATCTCCTTGTTAGTGTTTTATTTAAAATTTTTGCATAGATATTCATTAAGAAAATTGACCTATAGTTGTCTTTCTGTTTTTGCTCTCCTTGGTTTGGGTATCAAAATCATATATGAGTTATATAAAAAACGGTAAGATTCATTTTTTACCTATTTTTCCAAAGAGTTTATATAGTATTAGAATTAACTGTTCCTTAAACATTTGGTAGAATTCACTTGTAAATCATTTGGACTTGGGAATTTTTTCTTAGGCAACACATTTATGTTCAATTTCTTTTTCTAAGATTGACTTATTTAAATATTGTTTCGACTTCTGTTAATCTGGGCAATTTATATCTTCATAAATGTATATCCACTTCACTTAGAGTGTCAGTTTTGTTGGCACATAATTGGGCAAAATGACTCCTATTAATTGCTTTGATTTCTTCATTGGCAGTACATTGACACATTTCATTTTTGATACTGGCAATTTGGCTTTTTTCTTTCTTTTTCTTAAATTGAACAAAGGTTTATCTGCTTTACAAGGGTTTTTCTTTTCCATTGTCATGATTTTCAGGCTTTCCATTTGGTGTTTAATTAAGGATTTTTCTAGGTTTTTTTAGTTGTATTCCCAATTTATTGATCTGCTCTCTATTTTATTGAGATAAAAATTTAGAGATACAAATTTTTCTCTAAGTTACCCCTTTGGCTGTATTCTACAAATTTTGTTGTGTTGTCTCATTATTGTCATTCTCTTTAATAAAATTATTTATTATTTCTTTGATTTGTTCTTCAACCCACTTATTCTTTAGGATTAGATTATTTAGTTTCAAATTAATTTTTAATATGTGCTTCTACAACCTTTTATTGAATTTAATTTTATTTTTTAAAAGCATACATTTAATATTTCCACTTTTCTACATTTGTTTGTGAGTTTTTTATGCCAAAATATATAGTCAATTTTTGCAAAAGATGGCATGTACAGCTGAAAAAAAAGTATGCTCCTTTCTATTCCATTCAATTTTTCTCCAGACATTTATCATATCTAACTTTTTCTAAAGTTACATTCATCTCCTTAACTTCTTTCTTATTTATTTTAAGGCTAGGTTTATCTAGTTCTGAGAAGGTAAAGTTGAGGTCTCCCACTAGTATAGTTTGTCTATTTCCTCCTGCAAACTCATTTTAACTTTTCCTTTAAGAATTTAGATGCTATCATCCTTCAAATGATAAATGAACAAAGGATATGAATAGGCAGTTTTCAAGTGAAGTAATCAAAGCTATCTAAAGTCATATGAAAAAAATGCTCTGTATCTCCATTGACTAAAGAAATGCAAATTAAAACAATTCTGAGCTACCACCTTATATCTATCAGATTGAATGATATAACAATAAAGGAAAATAACAATGTTGAAGGGGTTGTGGGAAAATTAAGATGCTAATGCTCTGTTGGTGAAGTTGCATACTGACTCAAGAATTTAGATGCCATATTATTTGTCACATATGTTTAATATAGCAATAACTTCATTGTCTATGGTACCTTTCAGGGGAAAAAACGTAGCTTCCCCAATTATCTCTTTTAATTTAGGTCTATTTTTGCTTTTGCTTTGTCTGAGATCACGATTGCTGCCCCTGCCTTTTTTCTTTTAGTCAGAGCATGACAGATTTTTCTTCAGCTCCTTATTTTAATGCTCTGTTCCTCTTTCTGTTTCAAGTGTGTCCCTTGTAAACAACATATTGTTGTATTCTTACCCCCTTACTAAGTCTAGGCAACAGCTAGGTGGGTACAATAGATAGAGCACTGGACCTGAAATCCAGAATATCAGAGTTCAAATCCAGCCTCAGACACTAATTGTGTGACCCTGGACAAATCACTTAATCTCTGCCTTCCCTCAGTTTTCTCATTTGTAAAGTGAGGACAATGAGAGCACCTATCTCCCAGGTACTCTCTTATTTTGAGGATAGAATAAGATATTATTTGTAAAGCCCTTTGAAAACTTTAAAAAACTATGTAAAATGTTAGCTATTATTATTATTACCTATTTATTGATAAGCCCAAAATAGATCTCTTAATCATATTCAAATCTATCAAGAAATGTAATGTTTCTCTGCAGCATACCAGAAAATCAATGACATTTTAATCATTGTTCCAATCTTTGGTTAAATAGCCAGATCATAGGCCAACCCTTCAGGGCTTCAAGATCAGTTGCTTAAGATACTAAGCTATTTAAAAATACTGAGTATTTAAGTGCTAAATTTGTCAGGCATGAGTTGCAGAAGAATGAAAGGAACCTGGGGCAGAGACTGAGCTAATAGAGGGAATCTGGCAGGTACCAGATCTTGTTAAAAATGAGTTCAGTCCAAAGAGATGAACAAAGTTAGAAGCGTCAGGTGGATATCTGAGGCTGGGTAAGCAATAGGTCCTTCTCAGGGGATCAAATAAGAGAGAAAATGTTGGGACAGGAGAGGCTGAAAACGATAGGATCTGAAACATGTCATGATGAAAAGATGCTGCAAGTTCTGAGAGTCTGTAGGAACTAGTACCAAATGTTGTATACCTTAGTATTATAGGATTATAGACTTTAAAGCAGAAAGAAATCTTAGAGATATCTTATTGTATCCCTTCATTTTAAAGATTAGCCCCAAGGCAGCTTTCATTAGAATGTACATTTATTAAAAGTAAAGACTGTTTCATTCTCTGTCTTGGTATCCCCAGAACTTAGCAGAATACCTGGAACAAATTATACACTTAATAAATACTTGTTGATTGACTAATTGAAGTGATTTGTCTAAGATCACTCAGGTAAGTAAATGTCAGCACTGAGATTGGAATTCAAGGTCTGTGACTCCAAATCCAGAGCTCTCTCTAATAGATACTCCCAGTCCTCAAAATCAGCCTGAGTAAGCAAAATCTCCTTTTCCCAAACATCATCCTCCTATTCTAAGACCTTTGCTGTTGTTGTTCAGTTGTTCAGTCATGTCCAACTCTTCATGACCCCATAGGCCATAGCATACTAGACCTTTCTATCCTCCACTATCTCTTGAAGTCTGCTGAAAATAGATAGCATAGAAGTATACAAATTCTGAGGTCCTTGATGCTTGAACAGGTCAGCCCTTATACCCCAGCTGAAAATCTGCCCTCACTGACAGTGTTTTCATGGGACCAAAATAGACTGAAATCAGAGTTCAGTTGAAGATTACCATAATCAGATGAAAGTAGCTTGGGTGTTAAGGGGTCTATTGGTAACAAAATACCTTTCCTTTCCATAAGGTGATGAGATACACCTATAATTGTGAGAAATTAGGTACAAGGGCTTGGAAAAACTTGCCAAACCTGAAAAGCTATGACATTACCCCACCACCACCACCACCACCCACTGGTAGGTTGTTCTTAGACAGTTACCATGGTCAGCTCTGGGCCTCCATTTGCTATCTCCTATACATTCAAGTTTTATGTGTTCTCAGGAATACACACTCCTAGGCAACTTCTCCATGCTGAGGTGCACTCAAGGGAAAGGAAAGGATCATGTTCAGGCCTAGCCAAACTGGCTATCTTGTTCTTCCTCACACATAGCACTCCATCTCCCACTTCCATGCCTTTGAAGAGACTGTTTCTGAAGCCTAAAATGCACTTTTTTACCACTTCTACCTCTTAGAATCTCTAGCTTCCATCAAAATTTAGCTCAAACATCATGAGATTTTTCCTGATCCCCAAGTCCTATATACCACTGTTCATCAAAAAATTACTTTTTATTGTTACATGTATTTATCCATACTATATTTGTGTGTTTGTGTGTGTATGTTTGATTGTTGTCTTTTGTCTTTGAAGAGGACCAAAATGACATCACCATTGTAAAGTGAAATTTCAATGTGTTGGACTGTGGCTGATCAGACCGATACGAGCTCGGAATGCGCTACCACAGATTGGGCACAGATAATCTGTGTGAATGTTTGGTGTGGATATCTCAAATTTGCACATCCTGCATTTACTTTGTGCTGTCTCAGTTCTGCTTTGCTCATAGAGCACAGCACCCTTTCTGATGTGGGCACACCATGCTGAGCAGTCCTGTGCCAGTGTCTCCCATGTTGCACAGTCAAATCCAAAGTTCTTGAGAGTGTCCTGTATCGTTTCTTCTGGTCACCATGTGATCGCCTGTCCCATGCAAGTTCTCCGTAAAATGGTCTTTGTATGTGTATGTGTGTGTGTGTGTGTGTGTGTGTATGTATATATGTATATATAACCTATATATAACCAATGAAGACATCATTAACAAAATATTAAAAAGTTATTGAACCATAAATAACCTCAACAGTATGATGTGATATTCAAAGCTGCCTCATGGTTTTCAAGACACCATTATCTGATCACCTGAACTGGACTGTTTTCTCCTCTAAGTCAGATCTAGCAAAACTAAGACTCCTTTGCAGGTAACTGAATTGCTGTAGAATGAGAGGAATCTGGAGCCTGTCTTTTTCCCTATTAAATGATTGATTTACCATTATTTATTATATATTATAAATAATACTATATTATATAAACTTACATATCATTATTTATTTATTATTAAATGACAGGGCCAAGGTCCTCCTTCCTTTTTCATAAGAATCACAGAATTTCAAAGTTGAAAGGAATGTCAGTGGGCATTTAGTCCAACACACATCTGAAAAATAGCTTCCTCTGCAACATAGCCAACAAGTAGTCATCCAGTGTTTGCTTGAAGATTCCCAATGAGAGGGGAACACCCTACCTCCAGGGGCAATCCATTCCAATTTAGAATGGCTCTGTTAGCTATGGTTTTTTTTCTTATGTGAAGCCTCAATTTATCTTTTTGAAACTTCCATTTCTCTTAGTTTCTGCCCTCTGGGGTCAAACACACAAGCTTTGCTTTGTATACATTTGCTTTCCTGATGTCTCCTCCTTAGATTGTAAGGTCCTTGAGGCAGGGAATGACTTTTGCCTCTTTTTGTATGCTTAGTACAGTGGCTGGCACATAGCAGAGCTTAATAAATGTTTATTGATTAACTGATTGATCTAATCCCTCTTCCACCTGACAACATCTTAAGTATTTGAGAGCAGCTATCAGGACACTCCTGAGAGGTCTCTTCTCCAGTCTAAATATCCCCAGTTCTGTCAACCAATCCTCATAAGATGTGAACTCTAGGCTCTTTGCTATCCCAGTTGCCATCCTCTGGACCTTACTCAGCGACTGGAAAAATTATATAGCCCCTATCAAGCAATAAGTTTTCACCCCCACCAAGCACCCCTGGAGGTCTCATAAAGAGCCATCAAAACCTCCAGGCCCATCTGAAGGTAAATTATGTAAACAGAAAAAAATGATTCTTCTTTCAATTTTGGGGGAATACTAGGAGGACAAGAATGTGTGAGAATGGGTAGTAGTTCATTTTCTTTGGCTGAAAAATTAGAATTTTTATTTCCTTGAAGTGCTGGATTGTAGCAGGTTATGTCAATCAAGCCCAGGTGAGGATGTTTGCATACCTGTGGCTAAAAAGAAATGAACCATGCGGGTGTGCACCAAGATGAAACCACAAGCAAAACAAATGTGTCCTTTATCAGACTTTTCCATCTACAAGCCATTAATGCTAACTCTCTCTCTGCAGGAAGTCTTGTCCACAATAAAGTCCAGTAAAACACCTATGCTCCCAATGACAGATACTTGGCTACAGGTAACAAGGCACCTGAGAGGAAGGAACTGGGTTTCCCCTGGTGAGTTTTGAAACAAGGCCAGCTTGTATTACCTAGATGCTAATCTTACCTGTCACTGCCTGCTTCAGGACCAGCTCTGGCCAATTTTGTACCTCCAGTGGACAGGAACCAGACAGGCAAAGGAATGTTGTGAATTTCCAAGACTCAAGGTCATCTGGAAGGTTGAAGCCAAAGGCTATCCAGAGGTCTAAGGTTATTAACTGCCATAACTGAGGTTTCTTCACATCATTGGACAGAGAATTTAGAGCTTGAAGAGAATTTAGAGTTCATAGTCCAGCTGCCTCATTTTTACAGAAAAGAAAAAGTAAGCTACTTCCCAAGGATACTCAGCTAAGTGGCAGAGCTGGGATTAGAACTCGGGTCCTCTGATGAAAAAATCTAGTGTTATTTTTAGTTAACCATATGGATTACTTCCATAATAGCCTTGAGTCCCAGGTTTATTGTAAGAGGAGATAATGGAGCCCAGGGAGCCACCCGATTGAAAAAGTCATGAAAAGAAGGTTGGGGTAAAAGTAATGGAATGGCAGGGTTTGGGGAGAGGGTGGGGGAGTTTTCAGAGAGCAGGAAAAAACAATGGGGTGACTCTCTGTCTTAGTCTAACAAGGAAGACAAAGCAAAGTGGTAAGGAGGAGAAAAGGGTCCAGGCAGGAGTATACGCAGGTAAAAACTCTGGGCATGGCTATATAGGGAATGTACATCCTCCACCCATTATACAGAAGTAGCCAAGGGACTCAAAGAAGTGCTAATAATGGCTCTGGGTCAACCTGGAGGGTATCCAGTCCTGCTTCCCTATCATCTCTTCTCTATCATTACTCCTCCACTAACATCTTATTCCTAAGGATATCAAAAAAGATTTTGAGGCGTTCTGCCTTCTTACTGGAACACACTTGGATGGAAGCAACAGTTATTGTCTAATCATGTTTCTCCTTATCTTGTACTCATGATATTTTTTTTAATCTGAATAAGGAATCATGTTTATGCCTACTTAATTTCATCTTCTTAGATTCAATCCAACTTTCTAATCTTTCAATATCTTTTCAGATCCTTACTCTGTCATCAAGTATATTTACTTACTCCCAGCTTGTGCTAACTCCACATTTGATATGCATTCCACCTGTGTGCTTATCCAAGTCATTAAAAAAAATTTTTAAACACAAGACCAAACCCAGATCTTGGGATATAAACTTCCTGCCAAGTTCATGTCAAGTTATTAAAGATAATTTTTCAGCCAAGCCTTTTCACCACTTCTGAAGGTGGTTAACCCACACCTGTTATATTCTGTTCAGTAACAGGGTTGAATGAAGGAACTTTGGATATTTAGTTTGGAGAGGAGTTATTGTGGCAGGGCCTCAGCTGGGAGGTAGGGGGAGCAGAGGCAGAGATAATCACTATCTTTAGGTATTTGAAGAATTATCACACAGAAGACAGATTAGGTTTGTTCTTCTTAGCCGCAGAGGACAAAACCAGAAGCCACAGAGATAGTTTCGTAGAGGCAGATTTATGCTTAGTAAAGGAAATTTTCCTAATGATAGAAGTTGCCCCAAAGTGGAATGAGCTGCCAAGGATTTCTGCTCAAGTATAGTTTGAATCTGGGCATCTAGGGGGGTACAGTGAATAGAGTGCTGGACCTGAAATCAGGAAGACTCCTCTACATGAGTTCAAATCTGGCCTTAGACAATTACTAGCTGTGTGACCCTGGGCAAGTCATTTAACCCTATTTACCTCAGTTTTCTCATCTGCAAAATGAGCTGGAAATGGGAAATGGCAAACCACTGCAATATTTTTGCCAAGAAAACCCCAAATGGGGTCACAAAGAGTTGAACATGACTGAAAGAATTGAACAACAACAAATAACATAGATGAAGACGCAAAGTCACTTGGCTTATTTTCCATTAATCTGCATAATGAGATGTTCATAAAATTAGAGTAGAAATGTTTAATTCTAGAGGGCTGCTAGCAATAATCTACATATCCATATTCTGCACTGTGCAAATGCAAAAGACAGAAACCATTGGTCACTCAGAAAGCAATTTAAAGAATGACACGCAAAACCTATCTCAAGAACAATGCCAAATGAATAACTCTACAGATAGTTAAGGGATGTGCCAATGCCTATCCACCGGCAAAGGTTATATGGCAAAGATAACATATAACAGATCCCCTAACTAGTAGACCTTGAGGCAGCCTCAGTTTCCCTATCTATAAAATGAGGGGACAGATTAAATGATCCCCAAGATCTTACCTAACTCTAAATTCTGTTTCTGAGGTATAACCTCACCAACTGTTCTGGCCTAGAACATCTTTTTTTCCTCTGTTGTGCCTTAAGTCCCATGTGATCCAGCCTCCCTCAGAGCCACACTTCCTGGTTTTGGGGACTCTGATCTCTTTTGTGAACCTGATCTCTTGCTTGCCTGACCTGCCATACATACCTGACCCTTCTGGCCCTGTTGACTCCTCTCTGAAGTCAATTCTTTGCTCCCTACCCCACTTCCCCACCCCACTGCCAGATTACTTCAACTGAACCCAGTTACTGGACTCCATTTCCCTTCTTCTAGCTCCCAAGCCTAAAGCATTAAAACTGTCCTTGCCACTTTGATTGGTCTTAGCAACCTAGATCTAAAGAGAATTGGTGCCAACAATTAGGATGATCTGATGGGAAATGTTAACTGCTATCCGAAGAACATCCCCACACTATACCTCCCCATGATGCATTTTACTCACAGAATAGCTATAGCTAAGTGGGAAATTCTGTGCCTGCCAATTTCAAATCAAAGTCAATTAAAGCATGAAGGGCAGATTATACATTTGTTAGCATCATTTTGTCCTTGATTTAATGTATTTAAATTCATTTAAATTATATTCTCCAATGGGAACATTTTAATTGTGCTTTTATCAATCATTTTTGTTGAAATCAAAATAATTTCATCTAATTCAACAGCCATTTGTTAAATACCTACTATGTGACAGGCAATAGGCAAAGCACTGGGAATGCAAAGACAAAAAAGTCTTGTTCCTGAAGAAACTTACATTCTACTGAGGAGAAATTATATGTAGTAAATATAGGATATAGACAAAACAAATACCAAGGTATTTGGAGAAAATGCTAACGAGGAGAAAATTCAAGAAAAGACCCTTTTTAGTGAACTTTAAAGAAAGCTAGGTTTCAAAGAGGTAGAGAGGGTTGGGGAGAGCCTTTGAGGCATTAGGATGTCTATGTAAAGCCATGGAGATGGGAGATGGAATGTTATTTAAAGAGTACAGCAAGTAAATCAGTCTGACGCAGACCAAAAAGTTAAGATGGAGACTGTGAAAGGCTTTAAATATTCCAAAGTGAGTTTGTATTTTATTCTAGGGGAAATAGGGAGCTATTGCAACTTCTTATGCAGGGGAATGATGTGTCACTTCAAGAATATAAATTTGGCAGTTTGTAAAGAATGACCTGGAGAGGGGGGAAGCTGGAAGCAAGGAGACCAATTAGGAGTCTCTCTGCAAAAGTCTGGGCAAGATCTGAACAAGAGGTGACAAGGGCCCCCACTAGGGTGATTATGGTGTGAATGATAAAGAGACAGAGAAGTAGTCTCATTTCAGGGGTTAACAAGAATTATTGAAAAGGAAAATTGATCCAGTTCTCTTTTCTATATTATTCCCTACATTAGCACCAATTGCTCTCTAAATGAACGGTCTTGTGGTAGGCTAGCTGCCACATGGGGGAAGAAAGAAATAGCTCACATATAGAACTGACATTTTCTAATAAAGTTTTGTTGAAGGATGTTCTTAATAACAACCCAGCAGAGATCTCCGGAGGACTGGAGACGGGGGTGCTATGGTTCCTCAGATCTGTATCTCAAGTTGGATCTCCACTAGCTATTTGAACAGGATAGAGGACTATGGTCAGCTTGTGGTGAGTAGAAGATCCCCTTGATAATTAATGGGGAATGCCAAATACAAATAGGGTTTGTGGAAGTGACAATACCAGGGCTAGGGTGGCAATATCCAAGGAGGTTCTCAAACTTTCTCCTTTTATACAGGTAACGATCCCTCTTGGCTACCTCCCCAACTGGCCCCCATAGATTAGCAGGCTAGGTCACCAGAAGATTAACTATTCCCAGGATAAAAGGGATAAGTATATGGACCTAAACAAACTATAGCTCACAAGTTCTTACAAGTGAGCATACCTTCAATAGTAAACCAGTAGACCGAATCAAAGCAGAAGCATGCACTAAGACCACATAGTAAGAATGGTAGTTATACAACATTCACCTTATAAACCTGGGGTGCACTCTCCCAAAGATACAGCACCTGTGGGAAATGTGGACAGTAAGGCACACAAATTGGGAGTACATGTGTCCAAGGCAATTTGCACCTCTGGGACTGCAGGACCCTAATGTTCTTCCCTTCCTATGAGGTACTTGCTCACACAGCTCTCCCCAAGTACGATGTCTCTCCTGGGCAGTATCTGCCCTTCTCCACAGCTCAACTTTCTCTCATAAATGTACAGTCAGTACTCTTCTTTGCTGCCAGAGGTTATATTCCTTGAAGCTGCTTCCTACCTTGAATACTGCTACTCTTTATCTGTGTCTGTCCATGTCTCAAAATGCTTTGGTCTTTCAACTGCTCCCTTCTGAACACAGCTCCTCCTGAGCAAGCAGCTCCACTGCAGGACATAATGGCCAATTCTAGGGGTTAGAGAAGAGAGACAATCTCCCTCTGTCTCCTGGTAGAAGTATAAGGGTCACATTCCACAAAGCTAGTTCATGCCTGGATTGCTGTGAACTTTCAAACAATTTCAACTGTGTGTAAGGCTTAGTAGACTTAACAGTCAACTAAACTTCCAATTCAATGATAACTCCCACACACTTAGTAAAAGGATGATATGCTTAGACATGTTTTTTCTTTTTCAGCACATTAATACCTCATTACCTCTCTTATCTATCCCTGACTTTCTTTACATATAGAAAAAGTCCCATTTCTGATACATATCTGTGGTGTTACGGTTTTTCAGTGCCAGGAAATTTGTCTAGTGACAGCTAGGTTGCACAGTGCATAGAATGCCAGCCCTGGAGTTAGGAAGACTCATCTTCCTGAGTTCGAATCTGGCCTCAGACACTATGTAACTATTTTCCTTATTTTCCTCATCTGCAAAATGTGTTGGGCAAGGAAATAGCAAACCACTCCAGTGTCTTTGCCAAGAAAATCCCAAAAGGAGTCACAAAGAGTTGGACATGACTGAAAAACAAATGAACTACAGCAGAGATTCTAGGGATGTGATTGGTTAAATGATAAGACAAAGGTATCAATTTATGAAGGTATAATTTTTGGAAATATGGGAAGATATTATCAGTTTAGGGAAGTAAAAAAAAATAGCAGAAAACAATAAATTGCACAGGTAAGCCAAAAAATGTTCATTCAATGGGAACTCCAAGTATCTTAAGGGAATTCTCTTTATGTAGCAATAATTATCCACTGCCAGAGGGAATGACCTGAGACATGTTCTTTGGTACAAAGACAATAGTCCTTTGCTTAAAAAAATCAAAGCTTTTCCTCAAAACATTTTCTAACAAGCAAAGTCAATTCATTCAACAAAGACAACATTTGTAGTTTTAAAAAATCCTGAATAATAAACATATCATTATCTCCTTATACATGATGACTTAAAGTGGGGTATAGTAACTTCAAACAAGACATTATAGGACATATTGTGGCTTTCACAATTTAGCTGACCCTAATACAGACAGAGGTAAAAGATTTTTTATAGATAGCAAGACTGATTGGAAGAAAGATTGGAGCATTGCTTTTTATTGACTTTACAAAGATTTTAAGATTAGGCATCTGGTTGTCTGTTTTCCTTCATGCCTAAAAAGAACCAAAATGATGTCACTCTGTCAGGGTCAAGCTATTTGCTCACAGAGGAGGGTGCCTTCTTTGATGCAGGTCCACTATGTTGAGCAGTTCTGGGCCAGGATCTCCAGTGCCTCACAATCAATTCCAAAGTTCTTAAGAGAGACCTTGAGAGTATCCTTATATCACTTCTTGTGTAAGTTCTCTGTAAAATAGTCTTTTAGGCAAATGTACATTTGGCCTTGTGTGAGTTCTCTGTCAAATAGTCTTTTAGGCAAATGCATGTTTGGCATTTGAACATGGCCAGCCCATTTAAGTTGTGTTCACTGCAGTAGAGTTTAAATGCTTGGCAGTTCAGATGGAGAAAGGATCTCAGAGTCCAGTGCCTTATCTTGCCAGGTGATCTTCAGAATCTTCCTAAGAAAATTCAGATGGAAGTGACTCAGTTTCCTGGCATGTCTCTGGTGGTATAGTGTCCAGATTTCACAGACATACAACAAGGTCAGCACAATGACTCTGTAAATCTTCAGTCTGGTAGGCAGCCTAATACTTCTTCACTCCCAGATTTTCCTTCAGTCTCCCAAACACTAAGCCAGTTCTGACAATGTGTATGGCAACCTCATAATCTATGTGTACATCTCTGGAAAATACACTGCCAAGGTAAGTGAACTTATCTACAGCATTCAAAATCTCTATATTTGCTGTAACCCAGGGTTCCAGGTATGGATGGTGTGGTGTTGGCTGGTGGAGAACTTTTGTTTCCTTGGTATGAATTGTTAGGCCAAAATTGGCACAAATAGCAGACAATCCAAATTCTGTTATATCTCAGCCTCAGAGGCTTCATTGAGTGCACAATCATATACAACCAAAATTTTGTTCACCAACTCTCTCTCCACTTTAGTCTTGGCCTACAGACTTTTCAAATTAAATAATTTACTTATTGAAGGTGTCCGACAGCACTGCTGAAAACTTCATGCTAAAAAGCATGGAAACAAGCACATATCCCTGCTTCACTCCACTGGTGACTTCACTCCACTCCACAAGGGCATCATCCATTATCCAGAATCCATGCAAACACACCATTGTGGAACTGGAGTACAATACTGATGAACTCAGGGCAACCAAATTTTGCCATGGTCTTCCACAAGCTGTCTTGACTAACAGTATCAAAGGCCTTGGTCAGATCAATGAATGTTGTGTTCAGACCTCTATTCTGCTCCTGGCATTTCTCCTGAAGTTGTGGGGAAGCAATCACCATATTGACAGTTCCTCGGCCCTTTCTGAAGTCACAATGGCTCTTGGGTATATGATCATCTTCCAGGTGAAGGATCAGCCTATTAAGGAGGACTCTGGCAAAAATCTTGCCAACAATGACTAAGACAGAGAGCCCCCTGTGATTGTCTCAGGACAACCTATTTCCATTTCCTTTATAGTGATGGATAATAAAGGCATCCTTGAACTCCTGGGGGATAACCTTCTTTTACCATATAACCCGGATTTCAGTCAGTTTTTGTACAAGCAGAGGACTCTCCCAACCAACCTCCACTTAGTAAATCTCAGCTGGAATAGAAGCAACAACAGTGCTTTGCCACACAAGAGGAGCTTAATGGCCTTCAAAATCTCTTCTTCAGTTGGAAGTTCAGCTAAAGAATCAATCGACTTCAACCTAAGGTGTATGATCAGTGGCTTCAACATTGGTTGATGATAAATCTGTTAAGTATGCTATGGAAGTGTTCAACCTATCATTCCAGGATCATGTCCTTATCACTAAACAATGTGGCTCTATCAGCCTTGAGTAGTTGAGATGCACCATAGGTCTCTTGCCCATAAATAGCTTTAAGAGCATCATAAAAACACTTTGGATTGCTACTATCAGAATAAAACTGAATTTCATCTGCCTTCTTACTGAGCCAAGAATCCTACATCTCTCTAAGCCTCACTTACACTTTACTTTTGATGGAATTCAATATTACCTTTTAGAGACAAATGAACTATCCTACTGGTAAACTCTGTGGAGGTCTCGTTTCTTGTTTAGCAGCTTCTGAATTTCCCCATCATTTTAAACAAACCCAATATTGATGCTTTTTAGTATTCTGACCCAGATGAGTAAATACAGCTGTACACCAAATCTCTGAAAGCTGCCTACTCCTTTCTACTCCACTGTAACCAACCACGTGTTGGCTCAGCTTTCCCTCCAAGTTAGCAACCAACTTTTCACACTAGGTGAAGCACTCTAATCTGTTGACATTGTCTTCTGGTAGTCATCTTGCCCTGGGGCTATTGCTTTTGCTAAATGTAAATATTTAGCATGGAGAGGATAGGTCTAGGATTAGTCCAGCACTCTGTACAGCACATCACCTTCATCATTCTCATGTCATCCTGTCTGTCTCTTCTCCTTACAATGACATAGTCTATTAAATGCCAATGTTTGCTGAAATGGTGTCTCCACAAAATTTACCTAAATACAATAAAATTTTATGTTGGTGATAAGGTCAAGAGATACACAAGTCTTTGGTAGTAAGTAACCATTGCTCTTACTGTTTCCAACTCCATTCTTCCCAAGAACTTTCTGCCAAGTCTAATAGTTTGTGCCTACTCTGGCATTAAAGTCACCCAGAATTACAAACTTTTCTTCTTTCAGCGTATTGACGATGAGGGTGTCCGGGTCTTCATAAAATTTGTCCTTGACCTCATCAGGGTTTGTCATAGTGGGAGCATACTTACTGCTGATAGTAGTATGGAACTTTCCTAAAAAGGGCAATTGCACTGTCATGAGCCTGTCAGTCGCTCCTTTTGGGAAGTTTTCTGACTAGATTAGTTTTGATTGTGAAAACTATGCCAGCTTCATGATGTTCCTCATCACTGCAGCCAGTTCCAACTTGGGTAAGCTGGTCTCCATTTGCCCACCTTGTTTCACTCAGGAGTGCTATTTGGATGTGATACCTGCAGGGTTCTCTCACAAGAGCTGTTCATCTTTCAGGTCTATGGATTTCTTACTGTCCATAAGCTTGTACACATTTCATGTACCAATGATGAGTAGAATCATCCTTGCAAAAATTTTTGTACTTTTTTGTATTTTTTCTGCAGGTTAGGATCCCTGCCTGCCATGGTAAGCAGGCCAGTTTTAGGTTAGATGAAGCAGACAATTTTTAGAGCACCTTTTCTAGACCCTTCCTCATACCAGGAGGTGAGAAGTGTGGTCCTATAAAAAATAACTGCTCAGACACCCAGGGAGCTGTGAAATCCCACTACTGCTTCAGTCCAGTGAGATGATGACCTTATGGCTGGGCCACCTGTGTGCAGAGTTGTGACTATAACTCCTAGTGTATCCACACCTTCTACTTTGTCATTTGTCTGTTGCCACAGGACTTTGAGGTAAGTAAAAATGGTAAAATGGCATGGGTTCTATCTTTTGACTCATGCATAAATTGGATTTAAGTGAGGCAGAGTTGCACAAAGTCATTGACCTCACTCTCTCTTCCAGAGTTATCAAAGTCCAGTGGCAAACAAGTCAAGACAACTGGGAATGGCTCAGGATGTACTGGGTGAGCCTGGCATCTTTAATGTGTAACTACTTTACCCGCTTCAGTCACCTTCATGGTCAATGGAGTAAATTGTTCTCATATACCCATTCCACCAGGAGAGGTCTTTACATGCTTAAGCTAGACACCCCTCCCAGTTATCCTTAGCCTGGTGTAGCCCATCTACCAAAACAGTTTACTAGGATGTGGCCACCTATAGCTTCTTGGAGCCACAGGTGGGAGCTGAGTGACACCAAGTGTGAAAAGCAGCCCTGAAAAGGGCTCAGCAGCTCTCACACCAGAAGTACTAGTCTTCCCTGAACACCAATATACCCTAATAGGCATTTACCTACCCCTGTTTTTCCCCATACCACTCCAATCCTTCCTACCCAAACATACCCTTGGGAGAATGTCTACACCTCCCAAAGTGGAAATCTTCCCTGGATCCTCAGCACAAGAAACTTCACCAGAAAGAACATTAGAACTAATGCGTGAGAGAGTTTAAGGCCAGCATCCTGAAGAGAAATGCATCCAGGCAGGTAGGTAGCAGGGTGGCTAGCTGGATAGAGCACTGGGCTTGGTGTCAGGAAAACCTGAGTTCAAATCTTTCCTCAGTCCTTTCTCGAATACTTACTAGTTGTGTGATTCCTGGGCAAGTCACTTAACCTCATTTTCCTTATCTATAAAATGGGGGAAATAACAGCACCTCCCCTCCAGGGTAATTGTGAAGATTAAAATGAGATATTTGTAAAAACATTTTGCAAATCTTAAAGTGCTAGACAAATGCTATCATGATGATTTTTATTTCTGAAAGTTACAGGGAGGCAGATTTAGAGTCAATATAAAAAAGGATTTAGATGCTGGCTAACTATTTTTCAGGAATACTGGGAGGTTAATTCTTACATTGGGTAGTTAGAGGACCCTAAGGTTTCATGGCTCTAGATGCTACTCAGCTTTTTCATTTGAGCAGGACTTGAGTAGCAAGAGGGTTGAGAAAGTCAGATTTCCATTGAACATAATGAAAAACTTGTTAACAATTTACCTCTCCTAAAGTGGAAAAGATTGCTTTAGAAGATAAACCTAATCAAAACTCCCCACACTCAAGGGCTGTGCCCCTTTTTGCATTTTTATCCACAATGCCTTACACAGAATAAGCACTGAGTTATTTGTTGAACTGAATCTTTATTGAAGAGTGAGCTTCCCATCACTGAAGGTCTTCAAAAGTACATTTGTCAGGCATGTTCTGGAGAAGTTTGGTAGTGCTTGAGATAAGAGTTGGTGCTGGTAATCCCTTTCAATTGTATGATTCTGTGAATCCATGATGAGGACAGGAACAGATATTGCCACTGGGGCTTCAAAGAAGTCTGGCACAATCAGAAACCAGGGGGCATAATCAGAGGGCCACACCAAGGACTTATCTAGGGAAGTAGGTTCTGGGAAGGACTGACATCAGACCTCCCAACTCAAATGAAGGTGGAAGTCTAAGCATATTAATGTTGGACCTACCCTCCTTCTCCAGGTTGTCTTGAGGAAAAGGTCATGAAAGGGTAGGGGAATGCAAAAAGAGTGGCTGAGTTTCCTGTGTACTGCTAGTCCAGACCAGTCTGTGGATAAGCTTTAGTTAAGTTAGGATAAGCACTCTGTGCTCTTCAAGCTTATCCAATTTCATGCTCTGTTATTTACGTTTTTTCCCCTGCCTTTTCTATCGAAGTTCCTTTTGGAAAAAATCCAATCTGTCCAGTCTTAATTAAACTGAAACCTTACTACATGTTGGTCAGGATAGGTGGGGGGACTCCTAGTGGCCATGTTTGGTGGTAGCAGTAGCTGTCCAAATTCCATTACGGGGAAAGAGTTGGTGGGACTGAAATCAGTGGAGTGGAAGGATCTAGAGCTGAAAGGAACCTTAAAGGTGGAGTCATAGGGTTATCAATTTAGAGTTGGCACACACAAAAAACTCCGTGCATCTTACAGAAAAATAAACTGAGGCCCAGAGAGAGGAGGGAACCACTCTAAGGTCACACCAATAAAAGCAGCAGATATTTGAATCTAAGCTGAATTGAATTCAACATTCAGTTCTTCTTCCACCATGATTCCTTAACAAAAAGACATCTACCAGGAATAAATCTTTTTCATCCTGGAAAACTTCCTCACAACATCTCTATAGAAAGTTGCATTTGCCCACCCGGCCTTCTCTCACACCCACACCCCTTTTTGTTTGCATCTTTATTATCACAAAATCACATTTCAAAACTGGAAGAGACTTCAGAAGTCATCTAGTTGAACTCCCACCTGAACATCAGTCCTCTTTACTTCATCCCTCATAAACAACGATCCAAAAACTTCCTGAATACCACCAGAGACGTGGAATTCATCAATCCCTCACAAGGCAGCATATTCCACTTTTAGACACCTCTGATCATTAGGAAACTTTTTTCATAAATGACGCCAGACTCTATCTCATTCTAACAACATCTTTTTGCTAATAGTTCTGAATTTTACTGTCTTATTCAACCAAATGAAATGTATTTCCTTCAAAGAGAGCCTGTTGGAAGGCTACTCATTTATTCCAGCATTACTGCTTTTCCTCAAACATACTTGGATTCTCTGTGGGAAATGCCTTCCCAAGAAGACAGCCTCATTATTTTATAGCCATACTCTATTTACCAAAATAATGTTAGAATAAAAAGAAAAAATTCAGTTTCACAAGGTAACAGGTTTCTAACTGTCAGGGATCAGATCAAACATTTAGAACTGGAAAGAACCTTAGAGGCCATCTAGTTATTGTATGGATGAAGAAATGAGGTCCAGAGAGGGTAAATCATTTGCCCAAGGTTACACAGGTAGTAAGCCATAGAACTTGTGTCCTCTGACTCTAAATCCTGGACTCCTTCCACTGTGTCATGCTGCCTAAAGTGCTTTCTTCAAAACACGATGGAGGCAGTATCAAAATGTCAGAACTATAAAGGAGACAATATCAGGAGGAAGGCAGCTTAGTGGATAGAGCAGTGGGATTGGAGTCAGAAAGAAATGGAATCAAATTGAGCTTCAAGCACTCATTAGCTACATGACCCCGGGCAAGTCACTTAACTCCAGTTTGCCTCCATTTCCTCATGTGTAAAATGGATCTAATAATAGAACCCAACTCCAAGAATTGTTGTGAGGATCAAATGAGATAATAATTGTAAAGTGCTTAGCACACAGTAAGTGCTTTATAAATGCTAACTATTATTACTAGTATTGTTACCATCCTCATTTTTATAGCTGAGGAAGCTGAGGGTCTGAAACATTAAGTGACATACACAAAGCTGCATAGAAAGAGCCAAGACTTAAACCCCTATATTCTGACTCTGACTCCTTTGTCCTTTCCATCTTGCCAGGCTGCTTCTCTAGGTGCCCTGTCTTTTCTTGGTTGAAAGGAATGACGCAGTGGCATCTGTTTGCATAGGTTGGTTAGAGCACTATGGTCAAAAACCTGGGTTATTAATTCAAATCATGATACGGAGTAATTAAAAGAACCCAAGGAATGTCTAATACATTGGTCTAGGTTAGGCACTTTTCATCTGGGATCCATGAACTTGTTTTTAAGAATTGTGTTGTAATTATATTTCATTACAACTGGTTTCTTTTGCAATCCTGTATATTTTCTTTTATGCATTTAAAAACGTGGTTCTGAGAAGGAGTCTAGAGGCTTCACCAGACTGCCAAAGGGGTCCAAGACACAGAAAAAGGTGCAGAATCCCTGAGCTAAAGAATGATTTAAATGAGCCACAGGATGGCTAGCTGTGAGACATTTAATCACACATCCAACAACATTTGCTAAAAGCTTACTGCATGTCAGATATGGTATTTATGAGCTGTCATAAGGAGATATGAGAGACTAACACTCCATGCTTTATGCCAACAAGCATTTTACTGAAAGATTACAATGGTCTAGATCTATGATTTCATTACTGTGGGGAACTCCCATTATGGAAACTGCTTCCACCTACAAAAGTTGTCAATCTGTCTCTAACTCACAGTCTTAGAGACCAGGCTAGGGCACTAAGAGGTTAATTAACTTGCCTATGATCGTACAGCTGCCATATGTCATAAGAAGGACTTGAACCCAGATCTTCCTGACTCTAAAGCTGGGCTTCCATTAGCATAACAATATTTCACAGAAAATAATCAGAGAATTTTTTCACAGAATCAGAGAATCTCAGAATTAGAAGCAATCTCCACCTAATCCAACTCTACCTGAACAAGAATCTTCTCTAAAACATACTCAGTAAGTAGTCATCTAACCTTTCCTTGGAAACTCAGTTATTAGAGGGAACTCCCTATCTGTCTGGGCAGCTGATTGTTAGGAAGTATTTCCTTACATCAAATCTAAACTTGCCTCTCCACTACTCCCCTCCAGTACCAAACATGCTAAGCCAAATCCCATGTCCACATTGCCCTATAAGTCAGAGCTGGGCCATCACCAGTCACCTTGACTCTTATATTGCCACTGGACTTTGGGGGCTCTGGAGCAGAGAATGACTACTTTGCCCAGCTCTGCCTCACTTAAATCCAATTCAATTGCAGGTCAGGACATCACCCTCATGATATCATTGATCTTTTTGGAGAACAAAGCACAAGCAATAACCTTGAAAGACAACAAGGAAGCTCACTTCTTAGAAGGATCTTTCTGCGATAGATTCTTCTATAAAAAGAAAAGTTATTTTGCAATGTGAACAGTTACCATGTAAATTAGTTTATTCTAAATGTGGATCTCTAGATAAGGGCTTTTCTTAAAGACACAGTTCCCTTCCTTGGGATTCAGCAGAAGAAAGCTCCATCAGCCATCATAACTAGGCATTGGACACCCCTGGTCCGTAAAGGCAAGTTGATGGGGCTAAGTGGACTTGAGTCAGTTTCCCAATCCTGAAGTACCTTTAAAAAACAGATTGAAAAGGAATGTAATGTGAGAAATGATTTTTCTTTCAAGGCACACACTCTCCTGACCTCTTCACTCTAACCTCAAAACACAGACTCAAGGATTATCTAACTTGATCTTTGCCCAAATCACGGACCCTGTCTACATTATCACTAAAAGGTGGTTATCTAGCTTCCGCTTAAATACTTCCAGTAATAGAGACCTCACTGCCTCTCCAGACAGTCCATCTCCCTTTTTGGATAGCACTAATTTTCAGCTTTTTCTTTCCTGCGTTAAGTTGAAATCTCTCTTCCTATTACCTTCATACTAGAAAGGATGCACAGAGCGATTTACAGAGTACTGAACTTAGAAGTCTTGGGTTTCAAGCTTATCTTCAATACCCACTTATTTTATGACAAATAGTATCTTTAGTTACTAATGTTCATAATACTGTCTCAGAATTGTTCTAAGACTCAGATGAGATGATATATGCATTTTTGCAAACTTTAAAGTGCTATACAAATTCAGTTATTATTACTCCACATCCAGGACCAAGCCAAAGGAAAAAAAAACTAAATTTCTTTTTCAAATATTTGAATATATCCCTTAAAGTACTTGAATATGACTCTTATGTCCTACCTAAGTCTTCCTTTCTATAGGCTAAACATCCCTAAGAGTTTAAACTTATAGTCTTAGAGAACTGCCTTGTTCACTGAGTGCTTGTGACTTGTTCAGAGTCACACTGTCAGAGGCAAGATTTGAACCCAAGACCAGTTCTCTATCTACTACACTGGAGGTTTCAAAATGCAGGCAGCAACATTCTCCAGCACTGACAGAACCAGATGTAATTGGGAAATATTTAACAAAATAAAATACAGTAAAAAATAAATAATAATAGTAATACATAGCTAACTTGATATTTCAAAACTAAGTCAACATGCAGCACAAGGGATCATTCTATACAGATTAGAAGTCTCCAGTGCTATTTGAGTTGAGATCATTGTACTACAGCATGCTACTTTGATATTAATCTAAAATTTAAGCTTCTTAGCTTGATATTGGGCAGTTAAGTGGCACAGTGGATAGAGCGCTGGACCTAGAATCAGGAGAACTTGAGTTCAAATCCAGCCTCAGGCATTTACTGGCTGCATGACACTGGGCAAGTCACTTAACACTGTTTGCTTCAGTTTTCTCATCTGTAAAATGAGCTGGAAAAGGAAATGGCAAACTACTCTAGTATCTTTGCCAAGAATACCCCAAATGGGGTCACAGAGAGTTAGATACGATTGAAATGACTCAACAACAATAATAAAAGCTTGATATTCGAAGCTTTTCACAAACTGGCCTCAGTTTATGTCTTCAGCCTTATATCCCACTACTTCTCTACTTTATTGACTTCTCTATGACGTCTTGACTGACCTTTCTTCCCACTTTACCCCAGCATACCAACCGCCTGATCCTTTCCTCCCAACATGGCCTGAATGTGAGTTTGAGGGTAACCTACCACATCTTGGTTCCATTATGAGGGAACATCTTGTTTCCTATAAGGAAAGGCACTAACTGAAACCCTTCATCTGTTTTCATCAGCTGAATGTGTGCTATGGTCTAAAATCAGTCTGGGGAAAATAAACATCCCTGATCCTCTTAGGCTGGTTTTCTAACGAGGTCACAGGGAGCAAGAGATCAAGATTTTACACCACAAAGTGAGTCTCTAAATAAGAATGAAGCCACAAAGAGCCAATTATAGTCATAGAAGAAAATACAATTCATTAATGACCATTTAAAGACCACATAACTCTGCATCTGCTCCTGGAGATTCAACCACAAAAACCAACCCTACCCTCCCAATGAGTTGTACAACAACTGACATTTATTTATGGTCTACTGTATTCAGCATGCTGGGGATTCAAATATGAAAAAGAAGGGCAACCCCTGCCCTTCAGAAGCTTCTGTTCTGCTGCAGGGTCTATGGCATACACACAGACAAGCAAATACAAGGAAATATGAGGAGTAAGAAAGCTTTCCTGAAGTAGCAGCACCTGAGCTGAGTCTTGAAAAAAGATGAAGATTTGGATAGAAGGAGGCAATGAAGTCCAGGCATGGGGGGGTGGGAGTAGAAAAGATAATGGAATATCCAGTTGGGGAAAAAGTATTTCCATTTGACTGGAATACAGGGCACATATAGAGCAATAATATGAAATAAGTCAGAAAAGATCAGGTGGGGTCAGACTCTGGAGGGAAAAATGAAGAATACTTTGTGCAAAGACAAAGAAAATTTGAGTGAAGAAGCAGGATATTGTAATAAAAAAAAAAATCACAGGATTTAGACTCAGAGGACCAAGGTTTGAATTCCAGCTCTGTTGTCTGCTATGAATGTGACCCTGGGTGAATACCTTTCCTCCCTCTGGGCCTCAGTTTCCCCATCTATAAAATAAAGGGGCTAAACTAGATTACCTTTAAGCTTCTTCCAGCTATAAATCTATGATCCTGTGTCTGTTGGTGTAAAAAAAAGTTTTTAATCTATGAATTAGCTTGTGGTATCCCTGTACAAAATTCATTTCAAATCTTGGCATCTTTCCACACCCACCTCACTCTCAATGAAATAATGTTAACCAGAAACTGAAGCCTAGCAAAATGACAGACATATGGAGTCACTAACTGACAGTTTGCTTTGATAATGATTTAACAAGTACTATCTCAATAGTATTATGCTGGGTTCCAGAAATTGGGTAGAAGGTAAACCCTTTGAGGGTAAGAGATATATATCACATTCAGCCTGAGTCGCATTCTGATTGCCAAAAATCTGCAGCTCACTGGTTTGTCCACAAGATGGCATGCTGGAACAGAGGGAATGGCTAAATTTCTAATACCCGGCTATACTAGGTACAGATACCTGCATAATGTGTTCATAGAGTGTTCAAAGATTCAAAGTTGGAGGGAACCTTAAAAGCTGTCTCGTCCAACCTCTTCATTTCCCAGATGAGGATACTGCAAACCAAAGAGAGCAAGTGACTTGCCCAAGATCTCAAGGATCATATGTATTTTCTTTTCCTTCCTTCCTGGCAGGCATAAATGCCAACACAAACTTGTTCTGCATTATAAGAATCATAGCGTTCAGAACTTTGGAAGTAATAATCCCATTATACTTTCCCCCAGTCACCAATAAAATATTGTGCTAACTTTCAGATGTAGGCAAGGAGAAAGGGAGTACGCTTAGTGCTGGGTTAATAAATTCTGTTTATTTACATTGAGCTCGAAGTTTTCTAAAATTCTCACAGGAATTATCTATTATCATCTATCCATTTTTTAGTTATCTTGTACTTGCGGAGTTGATTTTTTGAACCCTGGTGCCAAATTTTATATTTATCCCTATTAAATTTATCTTGGATTCAGTGCATTTTTTACCTGTAAAAATCTTTTTAAACCCTCCTATGTCATCCTACATGCTAGCTTTTCCTTCCAGATTTGTGTCACTCAGAAATTTGATAAATATGCCATCTTTGCCATCATCCAAGTCAAAAAAGAACAACACAGGACCAAGAATAGGTCCCTAGAGTGCCCTGATGGAGTTCCTCTGTGTTTATTTTCATCCATTAAATTTGGATGCAATCATTAAATGTTTTATATTGTCATAATGTACTATAATCTATCCCACATCCCTCAGTTTTGTTCACAAGAATAGCATGAGACTTTGTCAGATGCTTTACTCAAATCTAGATATATTGTATTATACCTCTAGCATTCCCCTCATCTACCAATCTAGTAAAACTATTAAAAAAGAAAAATTAATTAATCTGTCTTTTTCTATTCACTACTTCCTTTTTTTAACATGTTTACCAAATTCCCAACTACCAAAATAATACATTCTAGACTCTATCCTTTTCCTTTTTTTCCCATTAAGTCAGACAATTTCATCTCTCCAGTTACAGAATCTGTTAGAGGTCATTGGATCATAGATCTAAAGTTGGAAAGGACCTCAAAGAGACCTTACTCCAGCCCACCCCTTATTTTACAGGTAAAGAAACTGAGGTCCAAGAGTCTAAGTGACTTGTAACCCAGGTCTGCTCACTCTAGTACCTATACTCTTTCTATTCTATCTCAATTATTGTTTGTGATAATTCAATGATTATCCAAGAACCTCTAAATTATCCTACAATTTAACTGTAACTTCCCTTGGTCTTCTGGCTTCATTTATGGTGAAAATATTGGGGTGATTCAGTTCTTCCTATAATACACCCACTCTACCACTGGACAATATTAGTGGTCTAAAACTGCACCCTTTCCACCTGTCCAAATCATTCTTTTTCTTCAAGGTTAAGCTCAGGTGCCTCTGTCTCTGTGAAGTTCTCCTTGATTTTCCCAATTAGTAGGTAGTATTCTTTCCCTCTTCAGGAGTTCCTAACCTTTTTTTTGCTGAAGCTATGGACCCCTTCTCAGAATAATGTTTTTGAATGCACAAATACAATACATTAATATAAGTTATAACATTATATTTTTGTTGAGTTGTTTCAGTCATGTCCAATTCTTCATGATCCCATTTGGGGTTTTCTCGGTGAGGACCCTGGAGTAATTTGCCATTTCCTCCTCCAGCCCATTTTACAGATGAGAAACTGAGGCAACAAGGGTTAAGTGATTTGTCCAGTGTCACACAGCCAGGAAGTGTCTAAGGATAGATTTGAACTCATGAAGATAAACCTTCCTAACTCCAAGCCTAATGCTCTATCCACTGTACCCCTGGCTACTCAAAATATTATATATGGTGTATATAACATACACATAGGATTAGTAATAATAGCTAGCATTTCTATAGCACTTAAAAGTTTGCAAAACATGTGACAAATATTTTCCCAATTTATTTTCACAACAACCCTGGGATGTAGGTTCTATTATTATCCTCATTTTACAGATGACAAAACCAAGGCTGAGAAACATTAAGTAACTTGCCCAGGGTCCCACAGTCAGTAAGTATCTAAGACAGGATTTGGCCTAAAGGGGCCAAGGTCTCTCAGTACATCCTGAGTCATCTTCAGTCATCCTGATGAATATCTGATCACTGGATCCAGATGGTTCAGGAGGAGAAAGTGAGGCTGGTGACCTGCACAGCCCTCCCCCACTAAAAGCAAAGTCAAGTGCAAGTCATGTCATCATTTCTCTGATGGCATGCCCTACTCTTGACAAAGGACCCAGAAGTCAAGTAACTGGTTGGGAAAATGCCAAAAAAAGGGGGAAAAAATAAGACTATAGCAGGTTACTTTCTTGGTGAACAGATATCTTCTCCCATTCTTTTGGATGAGCAAGAACAATGCTTACCATCAGGAAAAGACATAAAAGTCAAGGCTTCTGTACCCCAAACATCCAAAATAAATATTCAATGGTCTCAGGCCATGGAAGAGCTCAAAAAGGATTTTGAAAATCAAGTTAGAGAGGTGGAGGAAAAACTGGGAAGAGAAATGAGAGCAATACAAGAAAATCATGAAAAGTGGGTCAACACCTTGCTAAAGGAGACCCAAAGAAATGCTGAAGAAAATAACACCTTGAAAAATAGGCTAACTCAATTGGAAAAAGAAGTTGAAAAAGCCAATGAGGAGAAGAATGCTTTCAAAAGCAGAATTAGCCAAATGGAAAAGGAGGTTCAAAAGCTCACTGAAGAAAATTGTTCTTTAAAAATTAGAATGGAACAGATGGAGGCCAATGACTTTATGAGAAACCAAGAAATCACAAAACAAAACCAAAAGAATGAAAAAATGGAAGATAATGTGAAATCTCTCATTGGAAAAACAACTGACCTGGAAAATAGATCCAGGAGAGACAATTTAAAAATTATGAGACTACCTGAAAGCCATGATCAAAAAAAAGAGCCTAGACATCATCTTTCATGAAATTATCAAGGAAAACTGCCCTGATATTCTAGAACCAGAGGGCAAAATAAGTATTCAAGGAATCCACCAATCATCTCCTGAAAGAGATCCAAAAAGAAAAACTCCTAGGAACATTGTGGCCAAATTCCAGAGGTCAAGGAGAACATATTCCAAGCAGCTAGAAAGAAACAATTCAAGTATTGTGGAAATACAATCAGGATAACACAAGATCTAGCATCTTCTACATTAAGGGATTGAAGGGCATAGAATATGATATTCCAGAAGTCAAAGGAATTAGAACTAAAACCAAGAATCACCTACCCAGCAAAACTGAGTATAATACTTCAGGGAGGAAAATGGTTTTTCAATGAAATAGAGGACTTTCAAGCATTCTTGATGAAAAGACCAGAGCTGAAAAGAAAATTTGACTTTGAAACACAAGAATCAAGAGAAGCATGTAAAGGTAAACAGCAAAGAGAAATCATAAGGGACTTACTAAAGCTGAACTGTTTACATTCCTGCAGGGAAAGACAATATTTGCAACTCTTGAAACTTTTTTCAGTATCTGGATAGTTGGTGGGATTACACACTTACACACAAACACACACACAGAGAGCACAGGGTGAGTTGAATAGAATGGGATCATATCTTAAAAAAATGAAACTAAGGGGTGAGAGAGAAATATATTGGGAGGAGAAAGGGAGAAATGGAATGGGGCAAATTATCTTTCATAAAAGAGGCAAGTTAAAGACTTTCCAAGGGAGGGAAAAGGGGGGGAGGTGAGAGAAAAAAACATGAAGCTTACTCTCATCACATTTGACTAAAGGAAGG
This sequence comes from Notamacropus eugenii, assembly GCF_028372415.1. NCBI lineage: Eukaryota > Metazoa > Chordata > Mammalia > Diprotodontia > Macropodidae > Notamacropus > Notamacropus eugenii. Next base: position 543,093,133 of record NC_092872.1, on the reverse strand, counting down.
AATAAAATGAACACTCTTATTAGTATGAAAATCTATCTAACAATACAGGAAAGTGGGGGAGAAGGGGATAAGCAGAGTGGGGGGGGATGATGGAAGGGAGGGCAATGGGAGGAAGGAGCAATTAGAAGTCAACACTCTTGGGGAGGGACAGGGTCAAAAGAGAGAATACAAGAAATGGGGGGCAGGATAGGATGGAGGGAAATATAGTCAGTCTTGCACAATACGACTATTATGGAAGTCATTTGCAAAACTACACAGATATGACCTATATTGAATTGCTTGCCTTCCCAATGGGGATGGGTGGGGAGGGAGGGAGGAAGAAAAGTTGAAACTCAAAGTTTTAGGAACAACTGTTGGGTATTGTTCTTGCATACAACTAGGAAATAAGAAATACAGGGAATGGGGTATAGAAATTTCTCTTGCCCTACAGGACAAAAGAGAAGATGGGGATAAGGGAAGGGAGGGATGTTAGAAGGGAGGGCAGATTGGTGATAGGGGTAATTAGAATTCTTGGCGTTTTGGGGTGGGGGGAGAGGAGAAATGGGGAGAAAATTTGGAACTCAAAATTTTGTGGAAATGAATGTTGAAAATTTAAATAAATAAATTTTTAAAAAAAGAAATACAGAAGAGAGATTTACTATCTTCTGGGACAATACATTCATTTTGGTATTGCTCTAATTGTTAGAAATGTTTTCCTTAGACCACTCTGTAATTCCCACTACCACCCCCACAATAACAAAAAATAACAATAACAATGGTGTGGCACAGTGGAGAGTGTTAAACTGGGAATCAGCTTAATCTCCAATCTCCCCTCTCCTACTAGCTGTGTTCCTATGTTACTAACAATTCACTTACTCTACTGAGACTGTTTTCTCATCTATAAAACAGACATGATAAGAACTGGACTACCTGTCTGCCAGGATTGTTGTGAGGTTCAAATGAGATAATTTATGTAAGGAGATTTGAACCCAGGACTTCTTTATAATCTAACAATCCCATTTTTTAAAAAATAGGTTTAAATGACCTGTTCTTAATCAAGCCACAATAGTTCTTTGGGTTCACAACTTCCTTTTCTGTATTCAATAACCATTCCTTCAAATATACTCAAATGGCTTTGTGATATCATCAAAAATGAATATTTCCTCCAAACTGCAGATTATAACTTACCTAAATCTGCTTATTCTTGCAGCTCTTCTCTAGGTCCTCAAAGGAGTTTTCCACAGGTGATACAGCCACATTGAGTCACTTCCTCACTTTCTATTGACTGGAAAAATGGATGTCCAACACTTATCCCTCATTCTTGATGCATCATCGGACCATTTTCACTCATCCACTCTTTTAATGACATCCTTTCTCTGTTTCCCTTTTAAAACTCCACATTGATAATGTGGGGAATTTTACTTGCATCCACCATTCATCTTTCCATTGTCCTTTAGATGATACTGATTTTCAGTTTTTCAGTGTTATAGTGTTCCATCTGTCAGAGCCATAAACAACACAGGAAGGATACTGGTATGAAAAAGATGAGCCTTTGTTTACAGGGCTAAATTTGGGGCCATTAGAAGACCTTTCCATTATCCCCAAGACAATCTAGTCTGATATCCTGTTCAATTCTAGGCTTAACTCATTATCTATTTACAGTGACTATCTAAGATATATATTGATGGATGAATTCTTTAAATTGTCAAACTACACATCACAGTCAGGCAAAAAGACAATCTTAATCTACTCAGTTTTTGTTGAGTGGATAATAAAGTCCAAGTCCTTTGAGTAGTTATAGATTTCATCTAGGTACATTACTTGTACTTTGTGCTAGATTGCAGTGATAACACTATGGTAATCACAGGTTTCCCTGGCTTATATCTTACCTAACATTAATGATCATAGGGTCATCAAGCAAGGCTATTTCCATTTCTATATCTTTCAAAGAGTCTTGAATGATTTTGACATATGTATGGGAAAGACCTTGTTATAAGACAGGTGTTTTTCTCTACCAAATCAGATACTTTAAAAAACAAATCAACAAACAAAAAGCACAGTGAGATCTTGTATTCTCTGTACCTTTTAGTCCATTTATGACAGTAAAGCTGTTGTCTATTCTGTCTATATCATTCGAAAAAGCCTACCTGTTCCCTTCTACTATCCTCATCAAGGATATCCCCCATGAGTAAGCCATTTGGCTATCAAGCAAAGACTGTGCATTTATAGTACCAATAGCTAAAGGTTGATAGATAGTCTAAAAACTATGATTATTAGTACTCTGGCCCATTTTTTCTACCATTGCCACTACCGATTCATAAAGGGGCGGCAAGGACTGAGGAGAGAGAGGAGGCAGCAGCTTGTGCTAAGAAAGTCAAACCATTACCACCACCACCACTTTGACCACACTCTCTTCCCAGATCTTGATGGAGACAGTTCAGGACTTACCTTTTGAATAGCATCGCTTCCCCTATGGAAATGTAGCCTAGTAATTGCTCCTGCTGGTGATATAGCCATAGCTATTGAAGACTCAGAAAAAAAAAAAAAGTCTTGCCAGCAAAGTCCTTGGCACTGTCAAATAGTTAAACATCATAAAATTACATGATTTTATTGGTGAAAATGACAGTATGGAGGAAGCATTAAAATCTGCTTTCCACTGCACCCTAAAGACCTTGGTACTTTTCTATCTGATTTATAGCTGAAATTTTCTGTATATGGATGTCTCTCTCATTAGAATGTGAGCACTTTGAGAGCAGGGCCTGTGTTTCATTTCTATTTGTATGCCCTGTGTGTGCTTTGCACATAATAAGCATATAATAAGTGCTTTATCCATTTATTTGCTCATTCAATAGATGCAGGAAAAACCTTCAACAACATAGAATAACCATTTAAAAAACAATAAAGTGTGTTCAAAAAAAAGTTCTTCCGTTCCTATAATATTATTTGAGTCTCTGTAAGTGTTATATAAAAAAGGGAAACGTAGAAGCTTTCCAACACAGAATAGGGATTACTCAAGGCTACACATTCTTACCATTATTTCAGTCTTTCACTAGCTGTAATGAGGATACAAGAGAAAAGATTTTAGAGAAATAAGCATTGTAAAAAGGTTAAATATATATATGTGTACGCATACATATACATATATGTATCTATGCATATATATATAATTTATGTGTGTGAATAATGTGATAGCTTATATAGGAAACCCAAAAGAAACAATAAAACATTAAAAGTATAAGGTAGATGACAAGGCAAGATAAGTAATAAAAAGCCAAGGGGAACAATTAGGGGATGAACTGACAGAATGGATTTGTCAGGGAGGAATATTGACAAAACAGGAGGTGTGTACAAGGCTGAAGGGGAGGTAGGTGGGGGTGTGTAGAGACTTGGGAAAGGAAATTGAATGGAGCTGTCAAGAAGTAAAAATTGAATGCAAAAATTGCATTCAGTTGCACTCTCAGGGTTGAGAAGTATCCACCCACAAGTAGTTGGTTCAGGTTTTTATTTTTTTCTTAAATCCTGAAAATATCAACTTGAAGGGAGAATAAGAGAAATAGTGCAATGCCTTGTCTAAAGTATTCAAAGTTTATTTTTCTGCCGCAGCCCGGTGATTACTGTCTATCTCCCACATGTAGGCTGATTTCCCTCCTAGAGAAGGAATTCGAAGAACTTTTCTTCATGTTCCAGATTGTTATGGAGAATGAAATATTCCTAAAGAAAGCAAAAGGAAGACATTTCAGTTGGAGAAAAATAAGGAATCTGAGGTAGAGAAGGGAAAAGTTTATCCATGTCAGGATACTGAAGAATGAAAAAATGTTATATAGAAGAGAAAGTGAAATGGCAGATACAATTAGAATTTTAAAACAGATTTGAGGGACTCATGCATTCTGTGGGGAGCAGTCTGCTGGGCCTCTGCCTGCCCCCTACTTCATTCCTCAGGGCTGCCCTGAAGCCCACTCACTGTAAAATGCCTAGGAGAGGAGCCCAGGCCAATTGAGGGCACAACTAGGGTTCCCCAAATGCCATTCTGCAATTTTCTGACACCCTCTGCTCATTCTCAAATTTGGCCACATTGATGGGGCCAGTAAGGATTCTCTAAGGGCTTGAAATGAGGAACTGAAGCCAAAGAGGGATACTCTGGATCAGAAGGTCTCTGAGTGTTTTTTATCCATCATCCTCAAAGAGAACCATGACATCAAGAAGGTGATGTCATGACTTGCAAGTGAATTGGATTTAAGTGAGGGAGGGTTGTGCAAAGTCACCAGCCTCACTTTCTCCTCCAGAGTCATCTGGGTCCAGTGGCAAGATATAGATCAAGACTACTGGAGATGGCCCCAGATGCAGTGGGGGACCTTAGCCTTTTTAAGCTAAGGTCCTTCCCAGATCTCAGTTTTACTGAGACAACACCCACTCAGTGATTAAGGCTAAGTAATAAATGAGGCAAAGAATGGCCTGTTTCATCTAGTAATAAATAAATCTGGGAGGGGAAGACCCTTAGAGTTTCTGATCAAAAGAGAAACAATTGTTATTTATACTCACTCTGAGTCATCAGGGCTCAAACAATGACCAAGTGAGGGTTGAGCTAGGACCTATTATTGGCCAATCAATGAGAAGCAGAGTGATTTGGATTTAAGGCATGGTCCTTAAGAAATAAATCTAGATAATAAACCCCAAAATATCTTGCAAGGTTTCAATGATCAAAATTTACATTCTTTTGGGCAGAGCACCCGCCGGTTAGGGTATGATCCCCTATGTGAGGGAGAGGAGTAAGGAGGGAGGGAAAGAGGGAAGGAGGGAAGGAAGGAAGGAAGGAAGGAAGGAAGGAAGGAAGGAAGGAAGGAAGGAAGGAAGGAAGGAAGGAAGGAAGGAAGGAAGGAAGGAAGGAAGGAAGGAAAAAGCTGCATTGCCCAACTGGAATTGACCAGTTCAATCCCCAATGGGGGAGTCACAGGTTGTTGTTTGTCCTTCATTCTCAAAGAGGACCATGGCATCAGGAAAGTAATGCCATGACTTTCAAGTGAATTGGATTTAAGTGAGGGAAGAGAGAGTGAGGCAGGAGATCTCTCATTTAATGGCTGAGAGCTCAGTTCTGAGTGCAGAATTTCATTTCCCTGCTACATGAGTACAATGGCATCAAGATAAGAGACAGTTACATGGAAAAATAAAAGGAAAGTATCCAATTGGGAAAAATGATTTTGGTAGTATATCTGATAAAGGCGTGATATAAGGAAACAACAAAAATATACATACATACATATGTGTATAATTAACAAAAGTCATTCCCCAAGGGATACGAACAGTTCTCAAAAGAAATACAAACTATTAACAACTACATGAAAAAGGTCTCCAAATGACTAGTAATAAGAAATAAACATCAAAACAGTTCTGGGATTTTACCTCACATCCAGCAAACTGACTGTTAGAAACATGCTTAACACTGAAGTATCAAGGAAAAATTTATTAAAGCAGAATTCAGAGGAACTGAATCGTTTCTGGCCAAAAGCAGGCTCAATCCCTCTTTAGGAAGGGAGATCTCTGAGTACAGAAACGAGATGAGTTTTATACAGTTAGTTCAGAACAGATCCTCCCATTAGAGGACCAATTGGTTTGCTTTCCTTCAGATCACAAACTCTTTGGTGCATCTATTACACAACACTCCTTGGTGAGTTCCCTCCTACCAAACATGCTTCAACATAGGACCTGTGATCAGAAAATGGAGGGATAATTTTATGCAGTATGCGTCTGCTTATATGCATGAGGTTCATTAAGCAAGCTATAATGGTCATTTGAATTAGAAAATCTTTCCCACTCATTAATAGGTCCATTAAATCATCGGGAAGCCTAAGTCACATGTGGTGGGAGGAGCTTGCTGAACAGGCAGAACAGGAAGGGTGGAGCAAAACGAGGAGGAAGTGAGTGACCACAGTCAGGGCAGAGGGAAGACGATGCAGGCAGGTGCTTATGTCATGGCTCGAGCTCATGAGCTTGCTTGTAAGAAGGCCCTGGCTAAGGAGGGGGAGGCTTGGGAATAGCTTTGCCCCCTGCTGTTATCATGTTTATTAACTTCTTGGTGACCATGACGGATTTTGCTTCTGAAATTTGGCTTTCTGGTGTCTAAATAAATGTTTTCTTCTGCCTTCTATATGGAGAGTCTTTTATATTTTACAATTGAGAAATACGCTGGCATGTTCATAGTCACAACCACTGCTGTGAATATTTCTTTGGCCATGCACAAGTGCAGTTGGAATTTTAGGTTGCCCTGTCATTGATCCCAACTGGTTTAGGCTGCTGTATCCTGTTCTTGGGTTGTTCTGAAAGCCACTAAGCATTTTCTGATTGGTTAGTGCCACCTGCAGTTTGAAAACTTCTTTATCTGACTTATTCAGCAACCTTAGGAGCTAGCAACTTTTGTGGTAACTTAACTCTTTGCTGTCTCTTACAAGTTTCTGACCTTTTACCTGACCATGCTAGGTCACAGCACAGCAACACGAGAACCAGTGAAAGGCTTTGTCTTATAAATATTTTAAGCATCTTCCTTAGGGTCATAGGACCAAAGAATCCTAGATTCAGAGTTGAGGGTGGGGCTTAGAGACCATCTATTATAATCCCTTCTTTACACAAAGGAGAAACTAAGGCATGAAGAGGTGAGTTGACTCACCTCAGATCAGTCCTGTGCTAGATTCTATAAGGAATACAAAGTTATTACAGTTACCACTCAAAGTTGGGAGGAGTTTTTACCCTGTGGAAACAGAATTCCTTCCTTTGTTTCCCACATTGACAAAAATGACTAAAGATTGGAATAGCTGATTTTGAAGGGCCTTGAGAAAGACAAGTGCACAAAAACACTGTTAGTGGAGCTGTGAACTGGTCTATCCATTTTGGTAATTATTTTTAATTATCCTAAGACAGAGACTAAAATGTTCATATCCTTTGACCCAAAGATCCTACTACTAAGAACACAGGTACCCCAAATAGGCCAGCCATTTTTTAAAAGGCACTATATACATCAAAAAATTGAAAGCAACCCTCTTCATAGTAGCAAAGACTAGTAAACAAATTACATGCTCATCCATTAAGGAATGCCTGAACAGATTGTGGTACATTTACATAATGGAAAAAAAGTGAATTATAAAAAATAACGAATATGAAAATACAGAGACACATGAAAAGACTTACCTGAAAGTGATACAAAGTAAAGCAAGAAGAACCAGGAAAACACTATACACAATGACAATGTAAAGAACAAAAAGAAACAAACTGAATACTATGAAAAAACAATGAATGTGGAAGAGATTTGCCCACTGATGAAGTAGAACCACGGAATAGGGTGGGAGGTCCCTGTGCTGGGATACTGAGGCAAATATCTGTCAACCTGTTAACAATAGTAGCGAGGTATGTTATCTCAGCACATATCCAAATCATAACACAGAACCTACCAATACCTTTCAGAATAGATAATAATTATCACCCTTTGATGATTCATGTCATCACAAATGAAGCTACCAAAAGGAACCATAATTTTTAAATCTTAGGGGGGAAAAGTAAGACTATGGGAAACACAGGTTTGTTTTTCTCATTCTTATCTATTAAAGACAAGGAAAGGAAGAGAGATTAATTTAGAAAGTGAAGAGCTGTCTAGAAAAAGATAGTATCTGTGAATAAAATGTCAATTTCTGGACCACAGCTTAAAATACAAATTCCTGGCCAAAGATGGAATATACCCCACAACCACTGGTAAGAATGTGTTTGCCAGGTATCTTGTAAAGATAATCAAGGAAGTTTAAACTAGAAGAGTTAAACAAATTGGTCCTGAACCAGATTAAAATGTAATTGGGAAATGTTTAACAAAATAAATAGAAATACAATAAAATGTAGATAATGTTAAATCTTGTTTTTCTAAGTCAATACAGTGTCTACAATCAAAAAGAACGGAAGAGGTAGAAGACTACTAATGTATGCCTATGAAGTTAAATACCATAGAAAGTAGTTACAAAGAAGGGAGAAGAGCAGTTGAGACAACTAGAAGTGAATAGGAGAGAAAGATTCAAGAAAAAATGCCAAGAGTAATAACAGTGTCATATACAAATGTCTATATGTAAATGCCCCAATTTAGTAAGCAAATAAGGAGAACAAGAGATATTAATGCAAGGACCAATTGGACCGCATAGGTGTCACTAAGACTTAGTGGAATGAAACATGTGATTGTGCCACGATATGGATTGATGTATTTTCCTTTTTTTAATTTCTTTTTTATTCTGAACTTCACAAACAAATATTTCCATGTACAAAGTAGAATAGAAAAAAAAAGACTATATGTGAAACCCCAACTCTCCATTAGGTGCAACTTGGGGCTTTTAGGCATATAATAAATTCAATATGTTATTTTCAAAGCTGTCCTGCTCTCTGTTTCCTTTTAAATTTTCTTGTGTTCTTTTCTGTGCATTTTTAAAAATAAGCTTCTTTCTCTTCTTCTTTTTCCTTTGTCCATAGTGCATCTAGCCTACTTTCTCCTCTCCAAATCTGCTCCCAAATGAAATAGTAAAAACACAATAAACTATAAATAAAATTAAATTAAAAATTGTAATACAAATAGGCATAGTCTACCAAAATAAATTTACACATTTGCCATCTCTCAAAATGTGTATCTCATTCTACACCTTGAGTCCGTAATCCTTCTTTCAGAACTTATTCAAAAGAAACAAGATAAATAAAAGGGGGTAGGGGAGTGTAGTATTACCTTTTTATATAAGGAAATCCAAAAAATGGGGAAGAAGAAAGAGGAGAAAAACGGGGTTAAAAAGCAATTGGGTAACAGTCAATGGAGAGAAAAGCAAGTAACTTTGGACATATGGATCACCTGGGCAAAAACAAGTAACGGAAGAGGCTATACAACAGTGTTGAGGGCCTTCAATTGTCTAATACATATTCTCATTTTTTCTCTCTCTCCCTTTTCTTCTCTCTTTTTCTTTCCCTCTCTCTTTTTCTCCCTCCCTATTTAACTCTCTCTCTCTCTCCCCATCTCTCTCTTTCTGTGTTCCTCTCTGTAAGGGGCGCTGACCGCCACACCATCTGGGACGCCGCACTGACGGACATCAGGTAAACTGAGTCCGGTGCAGGGAAGGGTGAACAAGATGGCACTGGAAGGGATGGCCCCACCCCTGGTTTGTTTTTGTCACTATGGTTCCAGCTTGTGTTCATTACTATAGCTTCAGGTTTGTTTGTGTGTGTTATCATGGTTCATTGGGCTGGCTGGCAGAGACTATATAATCAGAGTGCTTGCTTTGAATAAATTGGAGTTGCTTCATGACCCACTCTCCCACCTCATTCTTTTACTCGCGAGCTCCACAGGAGGACGAGCAGCCTGCTGGTCAGGCATAAGACTTGTTCCTCTCGGTGTGCTATGCCAATACCATAGCAACTTGGCGCCCAACATGGTCCCAAGAAAGGGACTCCAGAACCAAGGGAACAGAACGCCATTTAAGAGTAGGCCAACCACACCCTGTCCAAAATGTAAGAAAACAGGACATTGGGCTTCAGAGTGTAGGTCATTCGCCCCTCTCAAGGGTAGTGCTCAATATTTAAACATGCAGACGGGCGTCCCTCCAGCCCAGGAGAAAAGGAGGGGCTACTGGGAGGACGCAGAGAGGATCCCACAGGCCACTTTCTAATTCAGGAAGAAGTACCAGACACTCAAGTTGGTGCCATACAGTCAAAATTAATTAGAAGCCTAGGGAATTTCCTGATACCTCCATGCACAACAGTATGGTTACCAATAGAGGGAGTATGCATCAAAACAAAGCAAGAGATTATAATTTCTGCACCAGCAAAGGCTTACACAGGCTTACAGGCCGTAGTACAGCAACCACCAATTGGTACCTTGCACCTCTCTTTTTCTGCATCTCTCTGCATCCATCTTTTCTCTGAATTTCTCTGCCTCTGTCTTTCTCAACCCCTCCCTCCAGTTCTCTCTCCCTCCTCTCCCTTACTCTCACTCCTCGTATTTTCTCCTCCTTCTCTCTATTTCTCAACTTACCTTAGAGATAATTTCATTCTTCAAAAGATGGAGAAATCAATAAGGGAAAATACTATTTGGAATCTTAAATCTCGTCTTTTGTAGAAAACCTTTCTCAACTCCTATTAATTCTGGTGCTTTCCTTCTGTTAAGTATTTCCTAGTTGAATAAATATGTAATGTTTGTACAAATATATATGTATTTTATTTGTATCTATTTCTTTGCATGTTATCTCCTCTATTAGATTGTGAGCTCCTTAAAAAACTACTTGCAATAATAAACAACTTTGGCAAAGTTGCAGGACACAAAATTAACCCACATAAATCATCTGAATTTCTATATATTACTAACAAAGCCCAACAGCAAGAGTTAGAAAGAGAAATCCTATTTAAAGTTACTGTAGACACTATAAAGTATTTTGGGAGTCTACCTGCCACAGCAAACCCGGGGACTATATGAACACAATTACAAAACACTTTTTGCACAAATAAAGTCAGATCTAAATAATTAGAAAAGTGGCAGCTGGTTGGCACAGTGAATAGAGCACTGGCTCTGGAGTCAGGAGGACCTGAGTTCAAATTCGACCTCACACACTTGGCACTTACTAGCTGTATAACCTTGAACGAGTCACTTAAACCCAACTCCCTTAACTTTCCCCCTACAAAAAAAGAAATAAAAAATAAGTGAATAAATAAATAAATGGGAAGACATCAGTTGCTCGTGGGTAGGCTAAGATAATATAATAAAAATGACAATTCTACCTAAATTAGTTTACTTATTCAGTGCCATACCAATCAAACTACTATTTTCTAGAGCTAGAAAAAATAATATCAAAATTCATCTAGAAGAACAAAAGGTCCAGAATATCAAGGGAATTAATGAAAAGAAATGCTAGATCTCAAATTGTATTATAAAGCAGCAATCATCAAAACTACTTGGTACTGGCTAAGAAATAGAGGGACAAATCAGTGGAATAGGTTGAATACACAAGACACAGTAGTCAATGATGATAGCGGTCTACTGTTTGATAAACCCAGGGACCCTAGCTTCTGGGATAAGAACTCACTGTTTGACAAAACCTGCTGGGAAACTGGAAAATAGTGGCAGAACCTGGGCATAGACCAATACCTGACACCGTATACCAGAATAAAGTCCAAATGGGTACATGATCTAGGTATCAAAGCTAATACTATAAACAAATTAGGGGAACAAGGAATAGTTTATTTGTCAGATTTTTGGAGAATGGAAGAATTTATGACCAAACAAAGATAGAGAACATTATGAAATGCAAAATGGATAATTTTAATTACATTAAATTGAAAAATCTTTGCACAAACAAACCCAATGCAATTAAGATTAGGAGGGAAGTAGAAAACTGGGAAAGAATTTTTACAACTAGTATCTATAATAAAGGACTCATTTCTAAAATATGTAGAGAACTGAGTCAAATTTACAGGAATACAAGTCATTCCCCAATTGATAAATGGTCAAAGAATATAAACAGGCAGTTTTCAGATAAAGAAATTAAAGCTATCTATAGACATATGAAAAAATGTTCTAAATCACTATTGATTAGAAAAATGCAACTCAAAACAACTCTGAGGTACCACATCACACCTATCAGATTGGCCAACATTACAAAACAGGAAAATGAGAAGTGTTGGAGAATATGTGGGAGAGTTGGAACACTAATTCATTGTTGATGGAGTTGTGAGCTGATTCCATCATTCTGGAGAGCAATTTGGAATTATGCCCAAAGGTCTATAAAAATGTGCATTCTCTTTGACTCAGCATTACTGCTTCTACAATTGTATGCCAAAGAGATCATAAAAATGTGAAAAGGACCTACATGTACAAAAATATTTATAGTAGTTCTTTCTGTGGCAGTCAAGAACTGGAAATCGAGAGAATGTCCATCAGTTGGAGAATAGCTGAGCAAGTTGTGGGATATGAATATAATGGAATACTATTGTACTATAAGAAAGGATGAACAGGCAAACTTCAGAAATATCTGGATAGACTTTTATGAACTGATGCTGAGTGAAGTGAGCAGAACTAGGGGAGTATTATACAGTGACAGCCACAGTGCGCGAGAACTGTTTTTGATAGACTTAGCCCTTCTCAGAAATGCAAGAACCTAAAACATTTTCAAAGGACTCATGATGCAAAATGCCATCTTCATCCACAGAAAGAACTATGGAGTCATAACACAGAATGAAGCAGACTATTTTCTCCTTTGTTGTGTTTGGTTTTATTTAGTTTTACTCATGTTTTCTCCCATTCATTTTAATTCTTCTAGGCAACATGACTAATATGAAAATGTATTTAATAAGAATGTATCTGTAGAGCCCATATAGATTGCATATCATCTTGGAGGGGGGAGTAGGGAGGGGGAGAAAATTTAAAACTTATGGAAGTGAATGTTGAAAACTGAAAACAAATACTTTGAATTCCAACTTCTCTCCCTCACCCCCTCCCTCCCCAGCCCCACTGAGAAGGGAAGTAATTCAATACATACTAAATATGTGTTCTTTTGCAAAAGAGTTTCATAATAATCATGTTGTGTAGTACTAATTATATTGCCCTCTGTCCTATTCTATTCCCCCTTATTTTTCCCGCACATTGACCTTGTCCCTTCTCAAAAGTGTTTATTTCTAGTGACTCCCTTCTCCCTTTGCCCTCCCTTCTAACAATCCCCTCACCCCACTTGTCACCTCTTCTCCTTCTTTCCTGTGGTGTGATATAAATTTTCTTATCAAATTTAGTAAGCATGTTATTCCCTCCTTCAGCCACATGTGGACAGAGTAGCTTTATTCCCCCCCCCCTTTCTCCCTTATCTCCTCCATTGAATAAGATTTTTCTTATCTCTTTTATGAGTTGTAGCCTGCCCCATTCCATTTCTCCCTTTCTTTTCCCAGAATTTTCCTCCTTTACCCCTTAATTTTTTTTATTTTTTTTTATTTTTTTGTGTGTGGTTATCATCTCTTCTGATATAACATACCCTGTACTCTCTATCTATGTGTATGTGTGTGTGTGTGTGTGTGTGTGTGTGTGTGTGTGTGTGTGTGTGTACAATCTCTCCATCTACCCAAATACTGAGAAAAGATTCAAAAGTTAAAAATATTTTCTTTTCATGTAATAATGTAAACAGTTCAGCTTTAGAGAGTCTTTTATGATTTTTCTTTCCTATTTACTGTAACATGCTGCTTTTGATTCTTATCCTGGGAAGTCAAATTTTTCTACACAGATCTGGTCTTTTCCTCAACAAGAATGATTGAAAGTCGTGTATGTCATTGAACGACCATTTTTTCCCTTGAAGTATTATGCTCAGATTTGCTGGGTAGGTGATTCTTGGTTTCAATCCCAGTTCTTTTGATTTCAGAAATATCTCATTCCAAACCCTTTGATCCCTTAATGTTGAAACTGCCAGATCCTGTGTTATCCTGATTGTATTTCCACAGTACTCAAATTGTTTCTTTCTAGCTGCTTGCAGTATTTTCTCCTTGATCTGGGAACTCTAAAATTTGGCCACAATATTCCTAGGATTTTCTCTGTTCGGGTTTCTTTCAGGAGGTAATCGATGAATTCTTTCAATATCCATTTTGCTTTCTGATTCTAGGACATCAGGGCAGTTTTCCTTGATAATTTCATGGAAGATAATGTCTAGGCTCTTTCTTTGATCATGGCTTTCAGGCAGTCCAATAACTTTTAAATTATTTCTCCTGGATCTATTTTCCAGGTCAGTTGTTTTTTCAATGAGTTATTGCACCTTATCTTCTATTTTTTCAAATTTTTGGTTTTGTTTACTAACTTCTTGGTTTAACTCATAGTCATTCGTTTCCCTAAACTCAATTCTCTCTTTCAAGGAATTATTTTGTTCAGTGAGCTTTTGAACTTCTCCTCCATTTGGCTAATTCTGCTTTTTAAAACCTCCTTCTCCTTATTGGCTTTTTGAACCTCTTTTTCCAATTGAGTTAGCCTCTTTTTAAAGCTGTGATTTTCCTCAGCATTTTTTTGGTTCTCCTTTAGTAAGCTGCTAACTTGTTTTTCAAGGTCTTCTATTGCCTGAGCCCAGTTTAAGTTCCCTTTGGAGGCAAGGGCCTTGACTTCCTCTGACAGTATGCCTTGTTCTTCCTCATCAGAAAGTATGGGGGAAGACACCTGTTCCCCAAGAAAGTAACCTTCTATGGTCTTATTTTTTTTCCCTTTTTGGGGCATTTTCCCAGCCAATTACTTGACTTCTGAGTTTCCTCTCCACAACCACCTTGCCTCCAGTTCCACCAAGCCAGCACTTGGGGGCTGAGATTCAAATGAGCTGCTCCCAAGCCTCAGGCACTTTCATCAGGGGCAGGGCTGCTATTCAGGGTGAGATTAAGATCAGCTGCTCAGGTGGGGGCAGGGCCACCACACAGGGTTCAGTTCCCTCAGGGGCTTTCTGATGAGACCTTCAACAATGGATGTAGGCTACTGCCTACTTTGGGAGCCCTGTCTGCTGCTGCCTCTACTGCTGCCACCTGAGGAGGCCTGAGTTATGGGGACACCCCGCTCACCTCTCAGCCAGCCGAAAAGACCCTCTCACTGACTTTTGGCACCTGTGGGTTGAGGGACCTGCGCTGCCACTGAAGATTCTGTCCGTGAAGCCTGCTCAGATCTGCTTCTCTCAGTGCCACGTGGCCAAGGCAGGGTTGGGCTCTGCTCCACGTCCAGTGTGCTACAGACCTTTCCCATCAGTCTTTCAGGTCTCTCTGGGACAGAAATGTCCTCCACTCCATTGTTCTGTGGCTTCTGCTGCTCTAGAATTTGTTGAGAGTTCTTCTTTACAGGTATTTTATGGGCTGCGGGGTAAGAGCTAAACGTATGTGCTTCTTTCTACTCCACCATCTTGGCTCCTCTCCTGAAAACAAATAAATAAATTTGGAGGAGAAAAAAAAAAAAGATTGTGAGCTCCTTGAGGGCAGAGACTGTCCTTTGCCTCTTTTGGTGTCTCTAGTAAAACAAGCACAGTACCTAGCACATAGTAGGTAACTGATTGATTGATCTGATTCTCACTAATAGTCAAGGATTGTTATTAGGTGCTGAGGTGAAAATGAAGGAAACCCTGGGGGATATGACTATTCATTTCTAGAGTTTGTGAAAGAAAACAAGAGGAAATCTGGGCATAGTTTGACATGCCCCCTAGACTTTGGGAAAGCAGATTTTAAAAGGTTCAGAGGAAAGATAAGTAAGATTCTTTGAACTAAAATGTTATAAAGGAAGTCCCTGTAACAGCAAAGAACCCAGCATACACAGGAGAGCCTGCTGTACAAGTACTTAGATCTGCTTTTCTAAAAGGAAAGCAACTTTTGAGGGGTCAACAGTCTCTTTAATCAAACACATATTCCAACAGGGAAAATACAAGGAGAGAAATAAGGAACCAACAGACAGGGCTCCCAACTATCTGACTATAAGCAATATATACATCACAGATCAACAGACAGATTCAACTGTCTGACCATTATCTATATACTTAGTAACCAGAGAGAGAAGCACCAACATCTGGATTTTCAAAGCCAGGGGGCTCCTAAGGGGTCACCCAGAGTCTCATCTGGCCAAACAAACACTTCTAATGAGTAAAGCCCAAAGTAAAAGTTCACAGGAGAGTATTTATACACTTTTTAGAGCCAGAGGGCATGACCCTCTGACCTAGTGCCTCAATAGAAATTAACAAAAGGTATTAATTAATGAGTGGGGAAGATCTTTAACTCTTCCCCCCCACCCACCATCAATCTTACATTAACATTACAGTTACTGCAGAACGGATGGGAAGTGCTGAAGAATAAAATTCTGCAGATGTAAAGGAAAACAATTCTTATGAGGAGCAAAAATAGAATTTGTTTGAAATGACCAATACATAGGGAACTTGCCACCTAACTTAGATTTTTAAGCTGCACAGAATAAGGAAGCAAGTTCAGGTAACGGAATAAATGTAAGAGTGTGGTACAATCCTAAAAAGAAAAAATGTCAGGAGTTCTAAAGCACAGCTAAAGCTAAGTCTGGTGAGGGAAGCCAAGAACAACACAAAAGGACCTTTTTTTTTAGTTATATTGGGAGAAAAGGGAGAGACAGAGAAGAAATAGGATCTTTACTTGAGCTAGATGGGATAATAGCAGAGCAAAGAGAAAACCGAATTGTTCAGTTCTTACATTGCTTCTGTCTTCTCTGCCAAGAATGACTTTTGCCCTCAAAATGATAGAACTAAAATGACTAACAGGAAGCTGGTGCCCAATTTAAGTTAGGAGCTAGTATGAGAGCACCAAATTGTCGTTGCTGAATTCAAGTCACCTGACCCAAATGAACTACATTCTTGGATACTGAAAGAACTGATAATTGTGATTTTGTTAAGCCACTATTAGGGATATTTGAAACATAGTCGATGACTACAACAATATAAATGGAAAGAATAACAACCTTAAATAAGAGAACATCTCTCTCATCACCTTTGCAGAATTGAGACAGGAGACACACAGGGTTAGAACATTGCATATATTGTTGGATTTTGTTTTTATGTACTGATCAATTTTGCTGATTTTTTTCTCTTCCTTTATCAAAAGTATTTGTTATAAGGTATGACTCTCATAAGAGAAAAGGAGAGGAATAGAGGGGAAATTTAAGCAATGTAAAAAACAAAAGATGTTAATAAAATGTATTTTTTTTAAAAAATAGAAAAATAATGGAAAAGAGGGAAAATTCCACAAAATAAGAGAAGGGCAAATGTCCTGATTTAAAAAGCAAAAAGGTTAGAGAACGTATTCTATAAACTACAGGCCATTAAACTTGACTTTGATTAATAGGAAGATTCTAGAACTGATCATTGAAAAGATTTTTTTCCCAAATATCTAGAAAAGGAAAGGGTCGTTCCAAAGAGCTAGTATGGCTTTGTTAAGAAGAAGGTCATACCAGAGGAACCTCATTTCCCTTTTTGTTAGGATTATCAAACCAATAGATGAGGGAGTCATAGAAGCTCTGACTATAGTTCATTTAGATTTTAACAAAGCTTTTGATAAAGTATCTCATGTTATTCTTTTGAAGAAGTTGAAGAGATATTGATTAGATAACAATAAGATCTGATGGTTTCAGAACTGGTTGGACTGGCCATAAATAAAGGTGGTTGTTAATGGTTCATGATTAATTTTGCAGGAGGTATTCACTGGAATATTCCCTGGGATCTGTGCTTCGTTCTGTGAGGTTCAACATTTCCATCAATGATTTGGATAAAGGTATAGATATTATGCTCATCAACTTTGTAGATGATGTCAAAGTTGGGGGAAAAGCTGACACTCGAAAAATAAATCATCTCTGTTTAGCTACAAGAGAATCAAATGGGAAAGGAATCATTATTCAACTGTGAGATTTTGTACTTCTTTACAATGCTGGAGTCTAAGTGGGAAAGTGGAGAAAAGGGAGAAGAATGCTATCTTGAGACCTTCTAAGCAGTTTTAAACAATTCTAGCACTTTGTAATGGAAGCCAAACTTGTACCTTTCACTTGGAGGTCTTAATCTTTTTTTTTCCCAATTTGTAGGAGAGGGGTTGAGAATTATTTGTATTATCACAGGAGAGGTGGGAAGGGAGGGCACTCTGAGGAATTTGGAACTACCCTTCTGTAGGCACATGAGCTTTACTGGATCTGATGTATAAAAATAAAAAAATAGTAGAACATATATAAAATTGTATGCCATCTCAGGGAGGAGGCAGGGAGGGAGGGAAAGAAAACATCTAGGTTGTATGGCAGTGATTCTGGAACACTGAAAATAAATAAATTTTAAAAAATAAAAATAAAAAAATTTACTAACCTAAACTATCTTATTGATCTTTTCCAATAGACTTCAAGCACTGACCCATTTTAAAGATGGCTCCTCTCTCCTCCCCCAAAGCACTTGGATTCTAAAATCTTAGTAATCCAGTTTCTAAAATCACAGATGTAAGACCTAGATAGGATTGAGGTCCCTTCTTCATATAGGCATTATATACTCCCTCACTTTCCTCATGTCCAATGGCAACCTAATAGCTGAGATGGAAACACAGGACAGAAATAATTATTCTAAAGGACGAGCAAACAAGGAGACCTAGGTAACCCTCTTAAAAGGAGTTCTTGTTTTTGCTTCTGCTGACAAAGGTTGCCATTGCCTCAGCTCCAGCATCCCACTCACTCCTGGAAGGGACACAGGAGACACTATCTGGGAAAAATAAGGACTTAAATATGCCTCCCTACTGATGAAAGGAATATTTCTTGACTCCCCTTTCTTCCTTTTCCTTCAGGAAAATAGGAGCCCCTTTCTCATATTCTCTATGGCCAAGTCTTCAAAAGCTCTTTAAAGACAACACCTTTAACTGAGCTAACACTAGGAGGCTAGTGAACTCCAACACAGTTCTTTCTCATAACTATCTAAATGACTATTTACCTCTACCAACATTTAATACAGCCCATACAGTCATTTCCTATGCCTAATTTGGCTTCAACTTAAGCCCAGTTTTTCTATTTCTGTCCTCAGGAGAAGGAAGAAAAGAAGGAAGGAAGGCAGTATTTATTAAAAGCCTACTATATACTAGGTACGGCCAGGTAATTTACAAATATTATCTCATTTGGTCCTCATAACAATCCTGGAGATAGGTACTATTATTATCCCCATTTTATAGTTAAGGAAACTAAGGCAGACAGAAGTTAAATGACTTGTCCAAGGTTATACAGCTACTAAGTACCTACAGCTGGATTTATACCCAAGTCTTCCTGATTCCAGGCCCAGTGTTCTATCCACTGCGACAGATGTAAGACATTTTAATAAATTTCCTTCCACCTTTAATCTTCCCATCAAATGCCCTAAAAAACTTTTCTTTCATTATTCTTTATACAATAACATATCTGGAAGTGAAAATGAAATGGTTATTACCAGGAATTCAGAGACAGAGCTCAGGTAGAAATTGCAACTTTAGTAAACGGCTTTATTCTTGATCAGCAGAAACTCTGAGTGAGATTCTCAGGCCAGGAAGAATTCCAAGTGCATAGCCAGAAAAAAAAATCCAAGGTTTAACAATAAGATCTTGGTAGAAAAGAGACATGTTGATGCATAAAATGCAGCTCAGTGGGATAAGCAAGTTAAACTGGATAGACTGTGCTATTGTCAAGGTTCAATTGAGGATCTAAAAAGAAAACAGCTATTAGGTTAGAAAGCAGGACAGGAGTTTAGTGCACCCAGTTTGTGTCCTAGGCTTGGAAGACACAGATTAGTAGAGGTTAAAAGTGACAAAGGCCTAACCGAAACTCATTTGATATGGAACATGAAACATCTGGAAAATTCTTTGACTTCTCATTTAATTTCCACTTACCTTACCTGGGTAAATGAGATGGCAGCATTTGCCACATTCTTTGCTATGAGGGAATCATAGTCCTTAGTTTTTTAAATGTGTGTAATATTGCTCTTCTAAGAAGTCTGAAGTAGCTAATATAATATTGGGTATTTAGGTGCCCAAACTTACTAACAAGTCCCTGTATCCTCCTCTCCCTTTATGATATAGCCTGCTCTCCTCTAATGAGAAATATTAAAATATTTTCTTATTCCTCTACTAATAAACAATTAATTGGCACCAAGCCTTGACTAGTTACTGGGCAATTCAGACCAATGCCAGCTAGAAAAACTGATGGATTTGGAGGGCTACTGAAATTTGGGAGATAGAACCTAGGATCTCTTGATTAATTGTGTGAAAGGTATACATTCTCTCCACATAGATAGACCTGACTCTTACACTTAGAAAGAAACTGACAAAACATTGAGTGTTTCAACTGACCATTCAGAAGAACTGGAGATTGAGGTAAAAAATTATTTAAAAAAAAAAAAAGACTTCATTAAAAAAAAGGAAAAGTAAAAATAAAAAAAGGAGAGCTAGGTGGCACAGTAATTCAAATCTGGTCACAGACAGTTACCAGCTGTGTGACCTTGAGCAAGTCACTTAACCCCAACTGCCTCCAAAAAAAAGAGAAAAAATATTGTTTGCACCAAAAAATCATATTTTCAAAATATTCATATTCATCAAAATATTTATAGCAATACTTTTTGTGGTGTCAAAGAAGTGGAAACAAAGTAGATGCTCACTGATGATCACAGCTAAACAAATACAGGAATGTGATCCAATATTACTAAACAGAAAGAAACAATAAATATTAAGAATACAGGGAGGCATGGGGAGACATAAATTGAAACAAAGTTAAGTCAACAGAACCAAGAAAAATATGTCCACAATGACTACAACCATATATACAGAAAGAAAAGTGACAAATCAAAATTGAATGCTGTGTAATTTTAATGACCAAGATTTATGGGGAAGAAAAGATAAGAGAATTCTATACCCTTTTGGGTATAGAATACAAAATAGACTCAGACTAGTTTGATGTGACAATCAGTTTTGCTGAACTTCCTTCCCCCTCCCTTTTTTTTAATTCTTCGTTATAAGAGATGGTTCTCTAAATCCAAGAAAAGGGAGAAATATGTGAGGAAACGAAGAGGATATCAAAACAAAAGATCGTAATCATCTGAAGTACAAAAACTAGAATTTAACATTTAAGAACAAAATGAAAAGAACCAGGGATGTTTAGCCTGGAGAGAAGAAGAATTGCAGCGATCATGATACTTGTCTTTATGTATTAGAAAGACTGTCTTGAGAAAGGATTGAGCTGGATCTACTTAGCCTCAGGGGACAGAGCAAGGGGCAATGAATGGAAACAAATTTCAGTTGAATGTGAGAAAAAATTTCCTAGAGATATGAGCTGCTCAAAAGTGACTGCCTCAGGAGACAGTAGGTTCCCTGTCACTGAAAGTGTTCCAGAAAAGAATGAATAAACTTGTTAGGAATATTGTAAAGGAGGCAGTGTGGGGTAGTAGATACAACACTGGACTTAGATTCAGAGAGTCTGGATTCAAAGATTGCCTAAGACACTTTCTAGCTGTGTGATTCTGGGCAAGATATTTAACCTCTCTGAGTCTCAGTTTCCACATTTGCAAAATGGGAGTAATAATAGCACCTACAGCACAGGATTTTTGTGAGGATCAAATGAGATAAAGTATATATGTGCGGGAAAGCACTCGGCAAACGTTAAAGAGCTTTATAATTAAGCAGGCTTATCTACTCAAGTACAAAATGAACTCAATGCCCTCTTAAGATTTTTTCCAACTCCAAAAGTCTGTGATTCTATAAAAGGAAATCTGGATAAACAAAGTCATATAGGAACAAAAAGGCAATAACAAAACAGTAAGGAAGAAACTAGGCTAGTTAGGAGGCTATAGCAAGAATTTAGGGAGAGGGTCATGAGGACCAGATGAAAATAGTGAGGAAAGGGTTAATCCAAGAAAATTTTTAAATGAAAATTTGACTGAATGAATATGGGAATAATTTATTGGATGAAGGAGATGAAGGGAAGAAAGCAAAACAGCCTTTAAGAAAGTTATAATGCCATAGTCAGAAATGGAGGGAATGGGCAGATGATTACTCTGGACAAGGAGCAGGTGAGGAGAATTAGGAATTCACATTCAGACCTGTTCAATTTGAGGTGACAACAGAATATCTGAACCATAGAGTGATATAGTTTACAGAGGTGTAATAGAGTTCTCAAAATGGAGGTGACAAATTAAGCCAGCAGAACAAATGAGTTCTCCAAGGGAGAAAGCACAGAAGGAGACGACAGATTTGGGGAAAGCCTACAAGGAAGAGAGGAAAGAAGAAAGTAAATGAGACAGAAGTTGGGAGGAAGGAAATAGTGGGAGAACCAGAAGAGTACAGTGCCCTCCTAGAAGCTAAAAGGAGTTTTGAAAAGGAAGAAAGAGTTAACAGAGTTAAGTGAAGAGAGGTTAAGGATAATTGATTCCAGCTCATCAACAAGTATGCATGAAGTATCTCCTATGAGCAAAGCACTGTGCAGGGGCTGGGGATGAAGATGCATAGAATAAAACAACCCCCACTCTCAAGAGGCTTACAATCTAATGGAACAAACAACATGTCTGCGTGTGTGTCTATATCTATACCTACAAATTAAATGTCAGATGGTTAAGTATAAGTTAGTTAAGGAGGGAAGGCACCAGCAATTGAGAGAGCAAGAAAAGCTTCATGTAGAAGGTAGCACTTGAGAGGTACCAGGAAGGAAGAGAGAAATTCTAAAAAGATGAGGAGGGAATGTATTATCATTGTGGAGTACAGTCAGTGCAGAGGAAAAGAGGGAAAGTGTACAGCATATAAGGAACAGTAATAAGACCAGTCTGAGAGGCATTAGAGTTTGTTGAGTCAGAGAGTGACATGGTGAGATCTATGTTTCAGGAAAATCATTTTGGCTGCTGTGTGGAAGATGGTTTGGGATAGCAAGAGACGCGTCAGGGAGACTAATTTGAAGGCCATTACAACATCATAGGCAAGAAATGATAAGGACCTGAACTAAGGTCATAATAGAATCAGTTGAGGGCAAAAGGTGTTATGGAAGTAAAAACAGCAAAATACAGCAATTGTGTGTTTGGCAATATGTGGGTTACAGGAAGAAGATAAGTTAAGGATAACAACAAAGTTAGGAACTTGAGAAAGCAGAAAGATTGTGGTACCATTGGAAGAAATAGGGAAGTTTGAAAGAGGGATAGTTTTGAGAGGAAAAGTAATGAAATTTGTTTGGGTCATGTTGACTTTGAGATGTCTATGGGACATATAATTTGAAATGTCCAATAAGCAATTGCTGACAAGAGACTGAAGCTACATAAAGCTCAGGAGAGAGACTGGAGATGGATATGCATATATACACACACACACATACATATAGACCTACATATATATAATATATGTATGTATTCACACATATCAATACATAATACATTGTGCTCATGTGTGTAGATGACTCAAATATATAAGTACATACAATAAATATGCTCTCATATGTATCTGTGAATTATCTGCATAGAGGTAATAATTAAACTCATAGGAACTGATAAGGAAGTTAAGCAGCAAAGTGAAAAGAGTGCTATTCCTGGAGATCAAATCTGGTTTCAGGTACTTACTAGCTAGGTGACCTTTGGCAAGTCATTGCCTCAGTTTCTTCCCCTATAAAATGGAATTAATAACACCTATAAGATAATATTTGTAAAGCACTTAGCACAGTGCCTGACACATAGCAGGCACTTAATTTCTTCCTTCTTAGTTTCCCTCCTTCTTTTCTTCCTACTTCCATTCTTCCTGCTTTCCTTCTTGATGAGGTTACTGAGGGAAAAAAGCATAAGAGGAGAAGAAAAGAGGGCCCAGATCAGAACCTTAGAAAACAACTGCAGTTAGAGGGTATTATATGGATGGTGAACCAGAAACACTCTTAAGAGGTCAGAAAGATAGAAAGAGAACTATAGCGTCATAAAAAGCCAGAGATGAGAGGTTATTCAGGAGAAAAGGTCAACAATATCAAATGCAGCAGAAAAAGAAAATAGTGAGGATTGGGAAAAGGCTATTAGGTCTGGCAAACAGATCATTCATAACTCTGGAGAACCATTTCAGTTGAGTGCTGAGGTTGGAAGTCAGATTGTAAAGAAGAATGAGTGGAGAAGTGGAGACAATAAGTATAGCTAGCTTTTTCAGGGAGTTGGTCCAGAAAGATATGCAGGATATAGAGGCAATAGCTTAGAGGAATGGTATGGTCTATGGAAAGGTTTTTTTTAAGAATATCAGAAGAATTGGATATGTTTGAAGTCAGAGAAGTAAATAGGGGGAAGGTTGAAAATTATCAAGATGGGGGTATGATTGCTGGAACAATCTGCTGGTGACATATAATGGCTAGAAAATAGGAGGGGGATGAGATCAAGACCACAGGATTTGGACTTGGCAAGGAGAAAGAGCGCCTTAATATAAAAGATTGGAGGAAAAGAATGAAGAGTAAGGGGGTTAGATCCAGAGGCTTTGAAATGATGAGAAAAGAAGAGGTTACAACAGATGGTCTCAGTGTTAGGAAAGGAGCTCAGCTGAGACAGTGGAAAAGAAATAAGCTGTGAAGACATTTATTAAGCCTACACCATATACAAAGCACTACACTAAGGGAGAGGCCATTGGATTTGGCAAGTAAGTCATTAGTGGTCTTCCAAAGGATGCTAGAAAATACAACATACCCAGTATATTTTAACTTTCTTTCCTGTACCTGACTCCAGTAGAATGTAATCTCCTTAAGAGAAGGGCATGCTTTTCAAGTTTTCTTTTTGACTGTAGTACCTGGCATAATACCTTACACATAGTAGGTCCTAAATAAATGCATATCTCCTTTAGAACATGAATTTCTTGAGAACAGGAACTGTCTTACTTCTCTATTTGCATGTGGTAAGAGCTTATTAAATGCATTATTCATTCACTCATCCATTACTGATTAGAAAATTTTTATGTCATTTGGAGCCTACAAATCTTTATTTGAAAAATTCCAGCCTGTTTCAGTTTGTTTGAAATAAGTAAGGCAATTTCTATAGTGGAATGACAGTGCTTTGCTGGTAGCAATTTGCTGAAATATGTGAATAATTAAAGCACCACAATGAAAGGAATATGTGTGCACATCCTTTGAGGATGGATACTATCAGAGTGTGTCTTACAGTCCAAGGATTAAAGAGGAAAATGAAAATTAGTTCACTTTTTGCACTGTGAATACACAATAAATATTTCATGGTGTCACCTGGGGTAGTCACACAAGTGTAACAAATACCCACCAAATATTGATAGAAAATCACTGGAAAGATGAAAGGGGATCTGATTGAAGAGAACATTAACAGTGACAGCAGAAGAAGGGTGAAGTATTTGGCTATGATCATGAGCATACCTCCCAGTTCTCAGTGCTAACTGAAAACTAGTCACAATTCAGATCTAACTCTTTCCACCATTTTAACTCTCTTCATAGAGGCACAGAGTTAGAGCTGGAAGCAATGTCAAATGTTATCTAGTCCAGTATATTGATTTTATAGATCAGGAAACTGAGATCCAGAAAAGACACACAACTTATGTAAAATTGAAAATGGATTGAATTCTATTTTTTAGGCTTAGTCAAGCTAAATTTAATACTCCCCTTTACTGTATGTTTACTCAGATAACTTGTCTCACAATTCTCTATTGTCACTTCTATTGCATTGTAATTTTTGTATTGTGACACCACCATTGCAACACCCACAACCCACATCTAAGAGAAACTTGCCTAGTAATTACCTCTACCTTTATCACTCCACCCATAACATACTTTCCAGAGATAGCTGGTTAACCTAAAGGTCAAATCTCAATGATTTCCAGAGGTTCCCAAAATGGGCAATACCACTCCCTGGGGAACACTGGAATTAATTGGGGTGGGTAGTAGCCTCAGGAGCAATTGGGGGGAATTTAATAAAAAATACAGGGGTGGTAGAAGCATAAGGAAAGAAGAAAATTTTGAAAAACATTCATACATGCTTCATGTGTTATACAACAGAGTTAAAGTCATAATGATTACACTATCTTCCAAACAAACACACAAAATGCAAGTTATAACTGATCAGTGGTCAAGTTTGCTGACAGGTCTTAACAAGCAAGTGTTGGCAGGCAAGTATTTCCCATATTATCAGGAAGTCCAGCATGCATTAGGGCATGTAATGACTTGTCTACAATATGATACATTAAATGATGTAATATTGTGTCATCAAAATTTCAGTGCAGGAAAAATAACCCACAAATTTACAACAAATTATTAAATTTAAGGTGTCATTTTAAAAAAATTTTATATTTTTTTGAAATGATGCAAATTTCAAAAAATTTAAAGGGTTAAAGATTTCCAGGGGGGCCACTGAGTAATTTTTTTAAATGGGGTAGTAAGCCAAATAAATTTGAGAACCTCTGATTTAAACTATTACAGTAACTCCCATCACCTGAAGGTTACTCCCATTGCCACATGTCTTAGCTGTGGTTAAGAGGGTTTTGGAAGGGGAGGTCCAAATGATGTAATCTCAATTCTGACTACTAAAAATCAATCAGAAAAGGGCACATCTGTGTTGCTCAAGATTTTGCTCTGTCATCTTGCTAATTATAAAAAACCTTGTCAGACTTCACTCAGGGTCTATGATCACTGAAAGGCCATTGATCCAATATGTTGTTTACTACCAGTCTAACTGATAAAGGATAATGCTTGGAACCCTGTCTTTCAGTTTACCTTAATTTTCAAATGCAATACTTGGTCACATAAGCAATAAGTAGCTGAGATGGGATTCAAATGCAGGTCTTTTGAAAATAGCTCCAATGTTCTTCCCACTGTTCCATAAGTTTTTTTCTCTTTTTTTCCCCCTTGAAAAGCAAGTGACAGACAAATCCCCAGGAGCTAGATATGGATCCTAGAAGGGAAGAAAGCCCTGATAGAAGTAGCATAGGTTTTCTGAAAAAATGACAAGCTCTCTGTGTATTTGCAGTCATCCATGGCCACTCTGACAGTCTTTTACAGAGTCAAAGGGTTTAGAGCTAGAAGGAACCCTGAAGATTACCTAGTCCAAATACTTAATTTTACAAAGGAGGTAACTGAAGCCCAGAGAAAGGAAAAGATCTGTTTCAAGGTCATATAGTAAGTAGCAAGATTAGGAGTCATAATTGAGACTTTTGATGCCAAGCACAATTCCCTTGCAACTATACCAAGCTATCTCTATTAGGGGAGAGAGAGCTAGCTATTCTAGGAAAGCTTTCTTTGAATATGCATGTTCCAGGGTAGTATTTTCAAAGGTTGGCATCCTCAGGGGAAGTGACAGAGAAAGGACTATCAGTGAATTCTGATTTACCTTCAGAAGGAGGTAATGATCCCTAAAGGAGTCTGAGAGAGTGGATATAATGAAGAGGGTTATTCATGGGGCCAAAGGAAGTGGCAGTCTAGTCTCTGGGTTGGGATATGTTTTGAGGAAAAGGGCCAAAGGTCACCCTTTCCTTTTTCTTCTCCTCTTCTCTGTGGTCCAACAGGTATAGCTAGTTCTAGTGAACTTTCCTTGATGTAATATAGATATCTGTGAATGAATAAAAGGGTCAATGAAGAGATCAGGATGTAGTTCAAGGCAATTGGAGTGGATGGAAAGGAGAGAAAACTAAAGGACTCAACTCTTATTTTGCTTCTGCTTTCTCTAACAAGGAAAATGGGAGGGATAGAATGAAAGTGGTTAATAGAGAACAGAAACTCAAGATTAGTGAGAAGAGGAAAAGAGAGCACCTAACTGCTCTCAATGAGTTCAAGTTGCCACACCTGGATGAAGTACATTCTAAGGTACTGAAAAAACTGGTAGATATAATGGCTGAGAAAAAGTATTTGACAAATTTTGTCAGCTCTCAGAAAGGGCAAATATTGTCTTTGGTTTCCAAAAATTGGGAGAGGGTGGTGTCTATCCACTATCCAGTAAGGTATATTCCTATTTTTAAAAAAATTCTACAACATATTATTAAACAGATAGTAAATAGATTGGTAAGCTTTTATAGGGGAATGCAGTGATCACAAAGACCCAGCATGGCTTCATCAAACACAAATCATTTCCTTTTTTGACTGGGTGACTAGATAGTTAGAAAAGGAGAATGCTGTATTTTACATAGGTTTACTTAGGTTTCAGTAAAACCTTTGGCAAAGTCCCCTCTACTACCTTTGCAGAAAAGATTGAGAGATGTGGGCTAAAGAAGAGTACACTTAACGGATTTGAAACCACTAACTCTTCATATCCAAAAAGTAGTCATTAGTAAATCTGTCAAACTTAGAAAGAAGTCTCTGGTGGGTTGCCTGGATCTCCCCTTCAGCCTGTGCTATTCAACATTCTTATTAATAATTTCTATGAAGGCACAAAAAGTATGTTTTGTATATTTGAAAATGATATGAAGCTTTGAGAGATAGCCAATACACTGGATGACAGAATCATTATCTAAAAGAGACTGTTATTACCTAGTTGGACAATGGGTCAAACTGAAAAAGAATATATTTAATAGGGAAATCTTTAAAATTCTATCCTTGATTTCAAAAATGCACTTTACAAGTAGAGATTGGAGGTGTTGTGGATAAAGCTTGAGAAAGACACGAATGATTTAATGAACTGAAATTTCAGTAGTAATCAATAATCACCAAAAAAAAAAAAGGCACAGTAGTGACCAGAATAAAGAAGATAAGAGTTTCAATTATACTCTGATCCAGTCATCAACTAGGTACAATTCTGGATATCACATTTTAAGATACTCATAGAGAAGAGACACATTAACATGAAGAGAAATGGGTTGGTGTGAGCACTAGACACAATGACCTATGAGGATTATTTGAAGCAATTGGTTAGGTTTAGCCTGGAAAAGGGATTTAAGGACATGTATTTGACTATCACATGAAAGAGCAATTAGTTTTGTTGTGTTTGGTCTCAGAGAGCATGACTAGGAACAAGACATGAAAGCTGAATTAAGGTAAATTTAGACTTAAGGAAAAATTTTCCAACAACTAAAGCCCTCCAAAAGTGCAGTGGGCTGCTTTTGGAGGTGGTGGTCTTCAAGTAGAAGCCAAATGACCATTTGTGTTGTAATTGTGCTGTGTTGATCCTTGGTCAGGTATGAGATGGACTAGATTACCTCAGAGGTCCCTTCCCACTCTGAAATTTGGTGATCTTGCTTCATACTTTGCAAAGAGCTCCAGGACTGAATTTAAAGAACCTAAATTCAAACCCCACCTCTTCTTGAGAACTTGGACAAAATCAGGGTTGTTTCCTAGTCTTTAGTCAACAAGCACTTATTAAATACCTCCTATATGCCACGCACTTTATTAAGGAAAAAGAAAAAAAAACATTTCCTGTTCTCAAGGACTGTACAGTCTAAAGGAGGAGTCAACTTGCAAATAATTATGTGCAAACAAGATACATCTGGGATAACTGGAAGCAATCAACAGAAGGAAAGTACTAGCATTAAGGGGGACCAGGCAAGGCTTCTTGTAAAAGGTGGCATTTTTCTGGAACTTTAAGAAAGAAAAGGAGGCAGAGAGATGAGCAGAGTGCTCCAAGTATAGGAGACAGACATGCAGTAAAAATGCCCAGAGTTAGGATACATAGTGTCATAGAGGAGAAACAGCAAGGAGTACAGAGTATACTGTAACGAGTAAGGTGTAAGAGGACTGAAAAGACCAGCCGTTGTTTTAATCGTTTTTTCATCCCGTTGGACTCTGTGATCCCGTTTGGAGTTTTCTTGGCAAAAATACCGGACTGGTTTGCCATTTCCTTCTCCAGCTCATGTGACAGGCGAGGAAACTGAGGCAAACAGGGTTGAGTGACTTGCCCAGGATCACACAGCCAGTCAGTGACTGAGGTCAGGTTTGAACTCATGGAACTCTTCCGGACTCCAGGCTCAGCACCTTAGCCCCTGTGCCACCTAACTGACCTAAGATCGTCAGAAGAAACCACTACGTGCAGTGCTTTCAGTGTCAAACAGAGACATTTAATTCTACAGGAGGGCACGACTGCAGTTTAAGGAGTGTGACCCGGCCAGCGCTGGGCTTCAGGAAAATCAGTATGAAATCTAAAAAACTGATTAAGGGCCTCTCCCGCAGGTTATGGTCTCTAAAGTCTCTTCTCTCTCCCTAAATGCTGTAATCTTAAGGCTTTCAAAGAACGGGCTTGTCCTGGCCAAAGCACCGGGGAGCAGGAAAGCACAGCACTTACTGTGAGGTGCCACAGCTTGCGACCTTTGCCACTAGCAGGCAAAAATCTACCTTGAAACTCGCCCACTCTCGCTAGGCCCCGCCCCTAACTACAGCCCGTCCCACAAGCCCCGCCTCCATCCCAGGGATTCCCTGGCTACCACCCCAACCCCACCCCCGGTTGATTGGGTCGGGATAGGAATCATAGAGATGGAGGCCTCCGAATGTCCTAGAAGAGCCTAACAATCACAGCTCGTGTCCCCGCCCCGCTGCCTTTCCCCAGGTGCCCTGACTCCCCTCATCCCGAGCTCCATTGGCTGGGAGCAGGCGGGTGGGGCGTGGGTCTCCCAGGACACGCCCCTCTCCTGCTCCTCAGCCCCGCCTCCCCCCTCCTCTGGACGTCCTTCCCGGGTGGTGTGATTGGGTGTGAATGAACGGGAGAGCGCCGGGGCTCCTTTCCCAGAGCAGGACTCTCGGCTCCATCCCGCAGCCAGGCGCTCGGTCCGTTTGGCTGGCTCGTAGGTAAGTGTCTGTCAGCGCTTGGGGTTGTCCACGGCCATTCACCGCTCCGTGGGTCAGTCACTCAGCCCCCGGCATGTGGTCCAATCCGAAGGTCCCTTGGTCGGTCAGTCGTGGTCAGTGAGTGGGTCGGTTCAGTCTGACCCTAGTGGTCCACGATTCTCAGTCAGTAAATCACTCGGTGTGTCAATCATTTCCCTCAGCTGGTCAGTCGGATGGTGGTTTGGTCAGTCACACCCTACTAAGTTGGCCTTGGTCGTTCAGTTGGGTCAATGGGACCAGTCAACTGATCAGTTAGAGGCCAGTCTGCAGTCGATCAGAGGATCGGTCAGGCAGAACCCAGTTATTTCTCCAGTAGAACCTTGTCAGTCCGCAGTCAGGGTCTTTTATTCATTTCCCCCTCCCTCAGAAAGTCATTCTTAGTGAGTTAGGCTGTCCCCTCCCCCACAACCAGTCAGCAGTTCATAGGTGAGTTAGTCAGTCAAACTCTCGTTAGTCAACTAGTTGTTGAGACCATCCATCAAGTCAGCCCTGGTCATTTCATCAGTGGGGACCATCAATGGGTTGGTCAGTGAACAGTCATTTCTTCAGTCAAGAAAGAACTCTTATTGAGTCAACTAATCTTCCGGCCTCCCCAAACCAAAAGGTCAGCAATCAGTTGATTAGTTGGTCATTCAAACTCAAGTGAGTCAGTCAGGCATCCCTGGCTAGCTCATCCATGGGTTCCTCACTAGGTTGATCACTGAGCCTGTCAGGCATACCTAATTTTTTTTTAAAAAAAGGCTTTTTCTACAGGAAAAGACCACAGGGTTTGGATTCCAGAGACCTAGATGCTACCAGCTCTGCCTTTCATTCTTTGTAACCCTGAACAAGTCACTTGACATCTCATTGACCATCCATCAGACAGCTCTAATCACACAGCCCTTAGTGAATGTGTCAGTTGGCCATCAGTCCAGTCCATCAGACTGTCTTTCAACAATCACTTGGTGAGTCAGTCAGTCTTTAGTGGGTTAGTCAGCTTTCAGTGACCAGTGACTTGATCAATTACAGTCACTCATTCAGCTATCCCCTCAGTCTGTTGGTTGGTCAGTCTTTCAGCTCATCCAGTTGGCTGGTCAATTAGTCAGTAAACCCAACAGCATCACTCCACCAGCAAGAATCTCCTGAATTCCTGTGCTTCATGGAATGGGGACATGATTCATCCTTGTATCTATTGTTCTTGCTACTGTGTCTATATATAGATCTGGTCCAGGACACAAACATTTATCTATTCAGCATATAAAAGGGAATAAAGGTTAGGCTGGTATACCTACAGTGTAGGCAGACCTAATCTGAAAAAAAGAAAGGAGATGGTTAATGACTGACCCACTAGGAGTGATTTCCTGACTAAAAGAGGAATGACTACTTACTGGCCTCAGACAGCCAACTGACCCCATTGACCCAACTGACCAAAACAGATTTCCACATTAGCCCTGTCTAAAGGAAAAATATGTATATACATACATACGGCAGCTAGGAGGCTCAGTGAATAGAGGGCCAGGCCTGGGTCAGGAAGACTCACCTTCCTGAGTTCAAATCTGGCATCAAACACTTACTAGCAGTGTGACTTTGGGAAAGTGACTTACCCCTGCTTGCCTCAGTTTCCTCATCTGTAATTTTACAGATGGAGCTGGAAAAGGAAATACAAACCACTTCTGTATCTTTGCCAAGAAAACCCTAAATGGGGTCATGAAGAATCAGACACGACTAAAACTACTAAACAACTACTGCTATGAAATATATATACATATATGTGTGTGTGTGTGTATATACATATGTATGTGTATGTACATATATAAACACTTATGTGTGTCATTCTCTACTCTGAGTCTTTTTACCTCCCTATCATGTTTCATCATTAATCCTCTGAAATTGTGGTGGGTCATTACACTGATCAGAGTTCCTAAATCTTTCTGGAATTGTAGTTGCTCAGAATTTCTAAAGTTGCTTGTCCTTACAGTATGGTCACTGTCTAAATTGTTCTGCTGATTCTGTTCATTGCATCAATTCATACAAGTCCTCCCAGGTTTCTTTGAAACTATCCCCTTTATCATTTCTTACATCAAAATACTTTCTCACCTATATACCATATTGTTCAGCCATTCCCTAGTTCATACCCACCCCCACTCAGATTCCATTTCTGTCTTCTCAAAAAGCTATAAATATTTTTGCATAGCCTTAGTTAGCATTTGTTTTGTTTAGAATTAATCTTTACCTCCCTCAATCTGACCTCCCTCTAACTCCCTTTTCTCTCCTATTTCCCTATTGAATGAAATGTATTTATGTACCATCTATGCATATGTGAATGACCTATCCTGCACTTCGACTGGTTTTAATACAGTTTTGTCTACAAATACCAATTAGAGATTGAATAAGATTCAAGTATCCGCAGCTCCCCCACTTCTCTGTATAGATTTCTACTCACTCATCCTAATTATGAGATTGTTTTCCCTAACCTTCCTTTCCCTTCCCATCTATTGTATTTCTTTCCTCTTCTCTTTCTGTTCTTCTTTTAAGATTTTCAAGACATAATATAACCACCTCCAATTCTGTCTAATTAGATTCTCTATGACTGTTGATGATGATAGGGGTTTGGAGGAGATACCTGTACCATCTCCCCATGTGCGTTTGTCCTTTGTTGCCAAAGAAGACCATGCCATCAGAGAAATGATGACATGACTTGCACTTGACTTTGTTTTGAGGGAGGGAGGGCTGTGCAGGTCACCAGCCTCACTTCTCCTCCAGAGCCATCTGAATCCAGTGACCAGATATTCATCAGGATTACTGGAGATGACCCAGGTTGAGGCAATTGGAGTTAAGTGACTTGCCCAAGGTCACACAGGTAGTGAGTGTCAAGTGTCTGAGGTGAGATTTGAACTCAGGTCCTCCTGACTCCTGCACTGGTGCTCTATCCACTGTACCACCTAACTGCCCCAACCATCTCCCCATATTAAAATGTAAGCAGAGTATCCTTGTCTAGTTTCTTGTGATTGTTTATGTTTACCATTCTATGCTTCTCTTCACTCCTGTGTTTAAATTTCAAAGTTTCTACACAGCTCTGATCTTTCCATCAGAAATGGTTGAAAGTCCTCTATTATCTATTTCATTAAAAGTCCATTTTCCCCTGTGCATAATTAATTATACTCAGTTTTACTGCATAAATTATTCGTTCCTGTAAGCCTATATCCTTTGCCTTCTGGAGTTTTGTATTACAAGTCCTCCACTCTTTTGTAGTGGTGACTATAAATCATGTGTTGGTGCTGACTGTGGCTCCTAGGTCCTTGAATTCTTTCTTTCTGGCTGCTTGAAGTATTTTTTCTTTGATGTGGAAGCTATAAATTTTGACTATAATGTTCCTGGGAGAGTTTAGGTTTCTTTCAAGAGATTACTTTTAGATTCTTTCTATTTTGACTTTGTTTTCTGTTTTTAAGAGATATGGATAGTTTTCTTTATGGATTTATTGAAATATAATATCTAGGCCCTTTTTGTCATCATGGCTTTCAGGTAGTCCAATGATTTTTAATTTTATTCTCAGCCAGGTTTCCAGGTCAGTTGTTTTTGCTATAAAATATTTTGTATTTTCTTCTCTTTTTTTGCTCTTTTGACTTTGTTTTAATATTTCTTATCTATTGACTTCAGTTTGATCCATCCTGATTTTCACTTTGTTGCTTGAGTAAAGTTTTATAACCCTTGCACAAATCTGTTGATTCCCTTTCCAATTCTTTCTTTCTATAGCTGTCATTTCTTTTCCATTTCATCTCTCAAGCATTCTGATTTCATTTATAAAAATAATTTTCAACTCTAAGAAAATTTTTGCTTCATCTCTTCCAGGAGTCCTAGTTGAATTTGTTCCCAAAGCCATTTTTCTTAAAGGTTTTGCTGGTAGATGTCTTGGAGTCATACTTTTCTGGGTTTGTATCTTAAGCATCTTGTCACCATAATAGCTTTTTGTGGTGGGATTCTTTTCTTCTTTGCTCATTTTTCTAGACTACTTTTTAACTTCAGACTGGCCAAACTCTGCACCCTTCTGTAGGGAAGGTCCAGGCTGCTCCTACTCTTGCTTTCTTAGGAGTATTGAATGTTGTATGTAGGATCTCAGAGATAGCTCAGGCTGGAAACATTCAAGCTATCAGTGGTCTCAAAGTTGTCTGATCCAAGGCAGAGTCTGATCGCTGACCCCCTGACCTGAGCTCTCCAAGTGCCTTACCCTAGGTTTGGGTCTGAGCAAGAGGTCCTACTGCTGCCGGACTCAGCCAGTTTCAGCCAGCTGGTAAGCTGCTCTAGTTCAGAGCCAAAGAATAGCAAGCTTCTCTTTAGTCTAGGACTCCTAGCCCAGTTATTTCTCTATAGGCTTCAGACTGGGATAGAAGTAGGAATTGAAACCCCGCTCTGCTCCTGGGCGTCTAAGACACACTACTTGCCGAGTTTGCTCTTGATACACAGCCTAGGGCCTCCTTACCCTGGGACACCACCTCTGGCCACAGATCTCTGCCTCAGTCCACCACGGATCTTTGACTTAATGACAAAGCTGCCAGTTAGCACCAGTTCATAAACCCCAGTGCCCTTTATGAACCTGTTACCTCTTCTTGCCCTGGTGTACTATCTCCCTGTACAAGAGTGTTTCTCAGGGTATACTCCTGGTCAGGTGCTTCCCTTGTGTCCCTTCTCACACATCTCTGGCTGCCTCTCTATACATACCCAAGTCAGAAAAAATGAACTCACTGGGACATTTTTCTTGGATTTCTCCATCAGGATTCAGTCTGGTATATTTTCTAGATCTGTTAGGAAGAGTGAAGGGTAGTGAGGCTTGCTGTATGTCTTCCTGCTATTCTGGCTCTTCCTCCCAAAATATGTATATTTTTATCAAGAAAGTAAGCAGATTTTGAGCTTTATTTTATCCTAAATTATTAAAATTCATAATTCATACTTTACATATTTAATTATAAGCTTAATTTTATATTTTATCTGCGTTATGGCAAATAAAGTGCTTGAGTTTGAGATCTGACTCATCAGAAAAGCATCCACTATCCCCAGGAAGAAGCAGAGTCATAGATCTTAGCATAGCCATGATTAAAGCAAGTAGTTTGGGTGCTGAGGGCTCCAGATTGCTGGGGACAATAGTGAGAAACTGCCTAATAGAAACAAAAGTGATGAGCTCATGAAAATTAGGCAACAGGTCAAGGAGAGATTACCTCCTTTTTCTGTTCCTACTTGGCTTGTCATTCATGAGAATATATGAAGAACTAAGTGCATTTAAACAGGAGGAATATATATACCTGTGTGTATGTGTATGTGTATCAGTTGGGTGTAGAAATATGTCTTACCCAATAGGGAAATAAGAGGGAAAAGGGATAAGAGATGGGGCATGGGGTCAGGGAAGAAATGATAAAAGAGAGGGTAGATTACAGGAGGCAGTGGTCAGAAGCAAAACTCTGAGGGACAAAATGAAGAGAAAGAAGAATAAACAGGAGAAAATAGGATGAAGGGAGATAAACAGTAATCATAACTATGAATGTGAATGGGATGAACTAACCCATAAAATGGAAGCAGACAGCAGATGAATTCGAAACCAAAATCCAGCAGTATGTTGTATACAGGAGTTACAACTGAAACATAAAGAGGCACCGCATTGAAATAAAGGGCTGGAGCAGAATCTATTATACTTTAGCTGAAGTTAAAAAAGCAGGAGCAGTGGTCATGATCTCTGACAAAGCAAAAGTAAAAATAGATCTAATTTAAAGTGATAATCAAGGAAACTGCATTTCTCTAAAACATACCACAGACAATGAAGTAATATCAAAACATTCTAGAGCAAGCTTCTCTGATAAAGGCTTCATATCTCAAATACATAGGGAAGTGAGTCAAATTTATAAAAATAAGAGCCATTTCCCAATTGATAAAAGGATATGAATAGGCAGTTTTCAGAAGAAATCAAAGGTATCTATAGTCTTATGAAAAAAATGCTGTAAATTTTATCAATTAGAGAAAAGCAAGTTAAAATAACTCTAAAGTACCACCAGACACCCAACACACCTGAAACCCATCAGAAATGACTAATGCTGGAGGGTGTGAGGGAAAGTAGGTATACTAACTCACACTACTAATGATAGAGTTGTGAATTGGTCCAAACAGTCTGGGGAATAATTTGAAACTACATCCAAAAGGCTATAAAACTGTACATACTCTTTGATTCAGCAATACCCCAAAGAGATCAAGGAAAAAGGAAAAGGACTTATTTGTACAAAAATATGTATAGTAGCTTGTTTTTGCAGTGGCAAAGAATTGGAAATTGAGGGGAGGCTCATTAATTGGGGAATGGCTAAACACATTGTAGCGTGAGATTGTGAGGAAGTACTATTGTCCTGTAAGAAATGACAAAAGGAGTGACTTCAGAAGAAAACATGGCAAATCCTATATGAACTGATGTAAAATGAAGTGAAAGCTGAGAGATCATTTTACACAGTAACAGCAAGTAATAATGATCATCTGTGAAGGACTTGGCTACTCTGATCAATACAGTGATCCAAAGGACTCATAATGAAAAAATGCTATCCACCTCCAGAGAGAAAACTGATGAACTGTTTTGATTTGGTTTGCCAGTATGGCTAACATGGAAATATGTTTAGTATGTTTAGCATGATTTCACATGTATAATTGATATCATATTGTTTGCCTTCTCAGAGGGTAGGGGAAGGGTTGGGAGGGAGGAAGAGAATCTGGAACTCAAAATTTAAAAAGAAAAAAGTTTAAAAATAGATAATATTTTTTAAAAAACTAAGTGTGTTTACCATGAGCAAATGTAAATGACCCTGCTGTATTGATTTTGTCTATTCACAACCTCCTTTCCATCTGACTCATATAATCTGGTTATATAAGCTCTTGAGTCAGATAACAATCTAAGTAAGCAATGGGGTGATGAGTAATGAAAAAATAGTTTGAAAATGACTGGAAAGTGCTTTATATTAATTTGAAAATATACATTTTTGGCATTAGTACTCACATTAGCTATAAATGATCTGTTGTTCTAATGATGATAAGGTAATCTTAAAAAAATATTAATTAAAAATCAGGTTAAGTTTCTTCCTGAGTCATTTTAAAAAATGTTTCTTCTTAGAAGCAGTGAGTATGCATTCCTAATAATATCTTACAACAATATGACTCTACGTTTAGTTAATATAACTTAAACACAATTATAGTAAGTTTTGTCACATGACATTCAATCAATCATAAACCTATTCACAGGACTTTTTGGCTTTGTCAGCAAAATAAGTAATATTCACAAAATAACCCTGAGACCATACAAAATCTTGATATGCCCTCAAAAAAAGTCATCAAAGAAAGATGAAATATGCAGCATTCCATTTTAGTATTTAGTTTGTTTTATTGTATTATAAGTCTTTGGAAATTCATAAAGGATGTGTAATATCTGGTTTCTTAAACAGAATACTTCATTCAAGGGCTATATTAAATAGTAGAATTTATTCTACCTATTTTCCTGACCACAATGTTTGAATTTCACAAACCAACAGGAACCTGAAGCCTTAAAATTTATCTCTATGCAGATGACTCTAAGTAATGTAGATACAGATATGTGTGTACATATGAATATATATGTATGTATGTATAAATCCTAGTCTTTTTCCTGAGCTCTAGTCCCCCATCACCAAATGCCTATCAGACATTTCAAGTTGAATGTTCCAAAGGCATCTTTAACCGAGTATTCCCAAAACAAAGCTCATTATCTTTCCAAACTTCCCCATTTCTGTTGAGGGCATTGGATGATCCATTCAATTAAAATCCAGGTTTTAAATCCAGGTTTAAAACATTTGTACCATTCTCTACTTCTCAATCTCACTCATTCTGAGTATTCTTGTCAATTCTTGTCAAAATCTTTTTTTACCTCCATAACCTCTCTTAAATACATCCTCTTCTCTCCCCTCATACAGTCACCCCCAAGTTCAAGCCTGCATTGCCTCTCAAGTGACCTTTTTCAATAGCTTCAATATGATTTCCCAGTCTCAGGCATCTTTCCCCACTCCAATCTGACCTCCACACCAAAGTGGCCTCCCTAAAATACAAATCTGACCATGCCACTCACCACCCCCTCTCTCCATCTCTGGCACAAACTCAGTAAACTCCCATTCTGTTTTGGACATGTTAAATCTGAGATGCCTACAGGACATCCAGTTCAAGTTATCCAAAAGGCAGTTGGTGATATGACACCAGAAGTCAGAAGAAATATTAGAGCTGAATACGGAGATCCGAAAATCAGCCGCATAGAGATGATAATGGAACCCATGGGAGCTGAACATCAAAGGAGAAGTAAAAAGGGAGAAGTCCCAGGATGGAGTTTTGAGGAACACCAGTGCTTAGTAGCAGTGACTTAGATGAAGCCCTAGCAAGGGAAACTGAGGAGCAGTCAGACACATTAGAGGAGAACCAGGAAAAAGCAGGATCATGAAAATGTAGAGAGGAGAAAAATATCCAGGAGTGTCAGTGTCAGAAGTTGCAGAGCAGTCCAAAGGGATGAGGATTGAGAAAAGGCAGTTCTGTTTTGCAATTAAGAGACCACTGGCAATTTTAGAGAGAGTAATTTCAGTTGAAAAATAAGGTCAGAAGGATTTAGAATAGAGTGAGAGAAGAGAAGTGAAAGCTTGAATGTAAACAACTTCCTCAAAAAGTCTAGCTGAGAGATGTATAGGACAATAGGTAGTAGAGATAGTAGGATCAAGTGAAGGATTTGGTTTCATTTTGTTTTTTAAGGATGAGGGGGAGATATGGAAGGAAGAAGGATAAAGGGAAATACTGAAGGTTACAGAGAGTAGGGATGATAGAGAGAATAATCTGTTGAGGAAGATAGTGTGGGATAGAATTAAGGGTACATGGAGAGGTGGTTACCTTGGCAAGGAATGGGGCCACTTCTTCAAGGGCAACATGAGTAATTTGAGTTAAAGAATAAAGGAGAAGAAAGATCTTGTGGAATGTCTTTGGTTTTCTCTATAAAATATGAGATGAGGTCCTCAGCTAAGATGAGAGAAGGAAAAGCCTGAGATGGGATGAAAAGGTTTAGAACAGCTTCTAGAGCAAATTGATTAGGAAAGTGTAAAAGGATTGCTTTGTGACAACGAAGGCCCAATCGAGATTGTGACAGACATTTATAGGGGGCCTACATGGTTTCCTGATTTCCTCTAACTTCGTTGGGCAGCATGTGAATAGCAGCAAAAGTGGGAGTAGGAGAAGAGGGAGTGCCAGTGACACTGAACCCAAGTCTGGTTTTTATTGGGATTCTGGGATGAGTTTCTATTTGAGAAGCTGAGGGCATAACCTATGAGTAAAAGTGTCTTAAAACAGATGTTTACTAAATGCACATATTCTTCCTTATATTTGCTGCTCTTTCTTTTTTATAACGGGAGCTTAAAAAACCCTCAAGTATATTCTATAAGATGTTGCTGTTTCTCTTAAAACACTGTATATTTATTTCCACTCTTCACAGGGGTTAAAGTTGTTTCTGTCTTTGTCACTGAGATGCTGAGATTCTACGGAAAATGCTATAAATTTCCTAGGAAAAAGCCTTATTAATGACCAAAGAATTTTTATCATTAACTCCAAACATTGATAAATCAAATGTCCATGTAGAAAAGAATAATATGACATTTTTCTTAAAGCATTTATTTTCTTTCAGGTTCACCTAAATTGCCTTAGTACACAGACATGGACCTTCAAAAATCTCCTATGGAAACAGTACTTATTACAGGAGGAGGTGGTTACTTTGGTTTCCGGTCAGTACCTATGAGGGGAAAAATATTCATTCATTTCTTTCTTAAGTTGTTGCTTTAGTGGACGATTGGAAAAAGTATAGCTAGGAGTTGTAATACTTTTGTAATATAGACTATCACTTATGGTATCATAATGCTGATCCCATATGTGAGCTAACTACATAGATCTCTTGGACTCAAATCAGTTAATACATGTGTGTCCCACTTCCAAAAAAAAAATCAGTATTTGAAAATCCAATTAACAATGTAAATAGAATTAAGAGTACTTGCTGACGTTAAAGAAGGATCTTTAAAAAAAAACAGCTACCATATTAGCTTTTAATTTTTATTTTTTAAACTAAGAGAGAATGGGTAGGGCACTGAAGAAAAGAGAAGATGGGAACGAAAACTTTAAAGAGCCATTACCTAGGGAAGACCACTTGAAAGGTGATTCTGTGACTCTAGTCACTAAATTAACTAATGATATAGATAAATTTAGGAATTACGTATTACTTTTCAAGAACAAATTCAATAT
This sequence comes from Notamacropus eugenii, assembly GCF_028372415.1. NCBI lineage: Eukaryota > Metazoa > Chordata > Mammalia > Diprotodontia > Macropodidae > Notamacropus > Notamacropus eugenii. The sequence continues at coordinate 543,052,635 of NC_092872.1, read as the reverse complement.
GTAAATTAGGTAATCTGTAATTCCAAGAAAATTTAATTCACATTTCAGACATTAATCATTTATTTGTTAGTTGTACTAGAGATAGCATAGTAATTAATATTTGTGATGTTTTCTCCTCATTTTAGTTTGGGTTGTACACTATGCAAGAAGGGTATCAGTGTGATTCTATTTGATGTCAACGTTCCTTTTCAAGATCTTCCCAAGAGGATGAAGTTCATATGTGGAGATATTTGCTGTGTCACTGATTTAGAGAAAGCTTTGCACAATGTTACTTGTGTTTTCCATATTGCTTCCTTTGGCATGTCTGGAAAGGAACAATTGAATCATAAGCGTATTGAAGATGTCAATGTAAAAGGCACAGAAAACGTACTCCAGGCTTGCAGAAGGAAAGGAGTGCCAAGATTGGTTTATACTAGTACTTATAACGTGGTGTTTGGAGGCCAAGTTATAATGAATGGGGATGAATCTCTGCCCTACCTACCTCTTCACCTTCATCCAGATCACTATTCCCGCACCAAATCTGTTGCAGAGAAAAAAGTGCTGGAGGCAAATGGTACAGCCTTGGAAAGGGGAGTTGGCATCTTGAGAACCTGTGTTTTGAGATCAGCTGGTATCTATGGGCCTGGAGAACAAAGGCATCTTCCCAGGATAGTAAGATATATAGAAAAGGGCCTCTTCAGATTTGTGTATGGAGATCCCAAAAGCTTGGTAGATTTTGTCCATGTGGATAACTTGGTACAAGCCCACATCCTGGCCTCAGAGGCATTAAAAGCTGACAAAAAACACATTGCCTCTGGGCAGCCTTATTTTATCTCTGATGGAAGACCAGTGAACAATTTTGAATTCTTCAGGCCTTTAGTTGAAGGGCTGGGTTATCCATTCCCAACTATACGCCTACCATTAAGCGTCATTTATTTCATTGCTTTCATGACAGAGATGGTCTACTTCCTCTTGGGCAGGTTTTATAATTTCCAGCCTTTCCTCACCCGAGCAGAAGTCTATAAAACTGGGGTGACACACTATTTCAGCATGGAGAAGGCTAAGAAGGAACTGGGTTATGAACCACAGTCATTTGACTTCAAGGAAGTGGTAGATTGGTTTAAAGCTGAGGGTCATGGTAGAAAATTCCAAAACTATACCTTGAAGCATCTCATTTGGAGTGGCATTTTGGTTTTCCTCCTAGCTATTGCAGTTCTCACATGGTTTTCCGATGACTATGGTAATGTCAGTTTGAAAGATTTATTTTGAAAATTATTTTATGGGGAATAAGAAATTTCCACGCATAGCCCAGTACTTTTATTTCATAAGCAGACTCTAGAATGCACAAGTGGCCAAATTTATGACTCTCCAAGAACTGCTCAAGAATAGCCTTTTATAGATTAGATTCTTTCTAGTCTTCAATTATTTCTCCTAACTCAGAATGATGTCTGATAGAAGAAAAAAATGAAGGACAAGTTTGAAATTTTGTTTTGTTTTCATTACTTCTTTTGAGGCTATGGCTTAGGGGAAATACAGTCATTTCAAAATCTGTGTATGGGGGCAGCTTTTCCTTGAATTTCTCCCAAAGCAATTGTGCGTTTTTCTCTCATGGCATATTCCAGAACTAGATAACACATTTTATTTAAAATGAATTAAAAACATGAACAGGCATCATATTAGGTCTGCAGTGACTAAACACTTATAAGAAGAGCTTAAAATAATATTATAACTTTTCAGTACGATTTCAGGCTAGATACTTTTCTAAACAGGTGGTGGGCACCGATAGAATCATGGAGTTGAAAGAAATCTTAGATGTCATCTAGTACAAGCTCATCTACCCAGATCAAGAATACCCTTTGCATTATCCCTAACAGCCCTATCATGCTGTGCTTAAACAGCTCCTTTGGTAACAAATTCCCTGATTCCATATTTGAACATTTCTAATCATTAAAAAACATTTCTATTGCCAACCAAAATATGTCTCTATAATTTCCACTTATTGCTCTTCTGAGGCCTCAAGATCTTATTGTTTGTTATCTAATAGCTTCTATGTCCTCAGGTCAACATTTTTAGAGTTTATTGAACTATTTTCCCCTACTAATCTGCAAATCCTTTGAGATTAGCAGCTTTTGTGCCTTACTTATCTATGTATCCCTCACAGTGCCTTATACTTAGTAGATAATAGTTGTTTCTTAAGTAAAACTGAAAGCCTGTAAAACAACTTTTTAATCTGTTCAATGGTCATCCATCTGTTTTCTGAGGCAGTTAGATCTGATTTTTAGAGATAAACAAAAATCATACCAAACAGAGTTCATAAAGAGGATAAAAGATCAAGGTGTGGACTTTTCTTTTTGATCAAAATCACATAACTCATGACTGATTTTGTTGTATGGTTATAAACTGATTCTAGAGACAACCACTAAAAGAGGCATCCAAACATGTTTTAAACACTGGATTCATTGCTGGAATAGGTGTAGCCTACCATAGGGACAATTTCAAGGACAACCCTTAGGCAAACGTATACATTCTGGACTATTCATTGAAAAGAAGTCCCATTAGTTTATAATCCCATCTCCTATAGATTTTTAGTTTTTAAATGCAATACTGAAGAATTTATTTCCTTTTAGGTATTTTGCCTATAACAGAGCAGTAGCTACCAGATAAATAATGATATCATGGAGATAATCTTGTGGTCTGAACAGCTGTTTCAGCCACAGGAAACACTGACTAAGAGAAAAGATTACATGTTTTTCAACTCCACTTTTCTTTTAAAAAAAATCAGAACTAAAACTTCACTATTCAAATTAGAGAAATTAGTCTTAGAGCACACTTTTAAAGTACTTATCTTTAAGTTGGGAAACTTCAGTGTAAATCCATGTTTTGACTTTACTTCCTTTATCTCTGCCTTAATTTATTCAACAATAAAATGAAGGGCTTGGACTAGATCAGTGATTCTCAAAATGTGGTCTGGGGACCCATAGATGTTTCTGAGTCTCTTTCAGGGGGGGTCATCAAGGTCAAATCTATTTTCACATTAATACTAAAATGTTCTAATTTTTAACATGATAAATACTGATAGATAAAACCCACATAAACAAAAGGTCTTTGGGATTTAAGAGTATAAAGAGGTCCTAGGACCAAAAAGTTTGAGAACCACTGGAGTAAATGATCTCTAACATCTCTTATACCTCTAAAGTGTGACTTACCTAAGGTCACACTCTAAATAAAAATAGCTGGCATTTCTATAACACTTTTAAGTTGTTTTATATACATTATCTCATTTGGTCAATAAACATTAAAGCATGTAATATGTACAAAATATTATGCTAAATACTGGAATTCAAAGAAAAACAAAACACTCCCTCCCCTCAAGGAATATATATGAATTGGTCAGTCAGTCAACAAACATTGCAGTCAATAAGCATTAATTAAGTGCCTAATATGTGCCTGGTACTGTGCTAAGTGCTGGGGACACAAAGAAAGGCAAGAAAAGGGAAAAAGAAAAGACAAACCGATCCTTGCTCTCAAGGGATCTGCAGTCTAAGGGGAAGAAAACAGGCAAACAGCCATAAACAAAGTATATACAGGATAATTTGAGATAATCTGTAATCTGTATTGTTTGGAGGGTACATAAAATAGGTGAGATCACAGACTTCTAGGCAAATGTTCTTTCCATAACACCACACTATTTTTATATATAATACCTTATCTTAGAAATAATGGTTATTCCCAACAAATGGCACTTTTTACAAACTGATTTAATTACCAAAAATTCCCTAGAACCACTTTTTTATCAAAAACAAAGCAATCTTAAATAACAATTTGAAGGAAAAAAATAAGCAGATTTAACGGAGACCTAAAGTTATTCCATTGTACTCTCTTGTTGAATGCTTTCTGCCAGGTTCCTGCTGGCCCTGTTAATTCATTTCCCCTTGATGGTTTGAGGGCTTTGGGGGTATTTTTGCCTAGATATAGGGATGAAAATAGCATCCTACGTTTAAAGAGGAGTGGGCACCCCCTGTAATGCCAGCAGTGATCCTCTTGTTAGTAACAAAAGAAGATAAGGACATGATCTTGCTCAGAAGATTCCAGCAGTTATGTTCATTCCCCTGGGGACCTAGGATAGAAGTCAGTGTTCCCACTCTGGATTTATTTCCTTCAACGTACTTGGCCTCCTTTACATAATGAGAAGAGAAAGATGGGAATTTTCCAATTAGGGAACAACTGTTGAGCACTCACATGTGCCCATTATATACAAGACTAGATCCATGTCCTTGAGCAGGTTATAACCTGAGGAGATAAGATATATAGATATAGATATAGATAGATATATGTGAAAATTCAATAACAGTTCCAGAAAGTATATATTCAAATGGTTGTCACAAGTTTGGTTCAAAATGATTTGCTTTGTTTTAGATTCTTTCAGAAAACAGCAAGCTTCAGCAAAGCAGTATCACCATCACAGTTTTGCCCAGCTTAGATAATGGAAAAGGTCCATTTCATAGTATTTTGGCTATAAAAGAAACGTTCTAGTCCCACTCTGTGATCCCAGTTGGGGGCGATGTTTGGGCACAGAGGGCTGCTTTTCACAAAATCTTTCTTCTGCTCCCATCCAGTGACACTCTGGAATCTTCAGTATCTGGCTCATATTCCTCTTCCAAGGTTTAGGTCCTCTAGCACCTCTATAAGCATTCAGGCTAACAAGAGTAATAACACAGTACAAGTTTTATTTATAAAGCAAAGAAGCCTTATACCTCAGACCACAGACAAGAAAATTCTCCCTTCCCATAAGGAGCTAGACAATCCTAACTTACAGCACTACCTTTTGTGACTTGGGCTTCCTAGCAAGTTGACTTCTCTCCTGCTTGGACCTATATACTCCCTTTGAATCAGTACCATCAAAAGGAAAGATTCAGATTTTTTCTCCTCCATTTCTCGGCTCTGAACCTCATTCAGTCCTCAGCTCAGCTCCTTCTGTTTCTTAGTTCTGTGGTTCTCTGCCACACCAATTTTTCCCACTTTGGTGCTCCAATGCTTTTTAGTCAGCTAACAGCATTAACTAGCATGGGCTTCTTTGGAGATCAGGCAGACTTTTCTCTTGATCTGTATGGAACTTGTCGTGTCCATCAATTCCTGCCTCTCTAATTGTCAGGCCAAAATTAGCACAAGTAGCAGAGAAGTGATCCATACTCTGTTGCATATCACTCTCAAGGTCTCTCTGAAAAACTTTGGTATTGATTGGGAGATACGGGAGACACTGGCACAGGACCGCCCAGCATGGCATACTCTCATCAAAGAAGGTGCCTATGTTCAATGAGCAAAGCAGAATTGCAGTAGCTCAAAAGAAATGTGAGATGCACAGGTTTAGAGACATCTCCATCCCAAATGTTCAAGTATACTATTTATGCCTGGCCTGTGATAGAGCCTTTCAAGCTTATATCAGTCAAATCAACCATAGTCAGATACATTGTTCTTTGACCCTGACATCATGATGTCATTTTGGTCTTGGAATAGTATGAAGAACAACAGCCTAAGAAGTCTGTCATATGGATGCATGAGTTCTAAGTCAAAAAGCATTTATTAAGTGCTTATTGTGTACCAGGAACTGTCTAAGTGCCGCTTTGTTATTATTCAGTCATTTCAGTTGTGTCTGACTCTTCAAAACCCCATTTGGGGTCTTCTTGGCAAAGATACTAGAAATGCTTTGCGAAGTGGTGCAAAGAACCAGATAAACAAAAACTGCCCCCATCCTCAAGGATTTCACATTCTAGGAGATAATGTTGATAACTAGGTATGTACGAGATACATCCAAAGTAGATGGAAAGCAACTTCAAAGGGGAAAATCTCCTGCAGAAGGGGGGATTTGAGTTAAATCTTAAAAGAAACAGGTTTAGGTGACTATGGCAGATTCCTGTCTGCCCTCCCTCTGCTTCTAGGTCCATGAAGTCTATTCTCAGTTCATGCCACTTGTGTCCCATGTGGTACCTTAAACAGAAACAATTCCCATCTTGCCTGTGTGCCTCAGTTGCAAAAGGAGTGGGGACAAAATTTAATGTGGTGTAATAGGAATAGTAGAGTAGACCTCAGGCTCTGCCTCAGTTTCCTCAACTGTAAAATGGAGATAAGAACAGCACCTACCTCACAGAGTTTTGAGGATCAAATGAGATATCTGTAAAGTACTTAGAACAATACCTAAAACATAGTGTGTTTGTCCTTCATTGCCAAAGAAGACCATGCCATCAGAGAAATAATGACATGACTTGCACTTGACTTTGTTTTGAGTGAGGGAGGGCTGTGCAGGTCACCAGCCTCACTTCTCCTCCAGAGCCATCTGAAACCAGTGACCAGATATTCATCAAGATGACTGGAGATGACCCAGGATGAGGCAATTGGGGTTAAGTGACTTGCCCAAGGTTACGCAGCTAGTGAGTGTCAAGTATCTGAGGTGAGATTTGAACTCAGGTGCTGCTAACTCCTGCACTGGTGCTCTATCCACTGCACCACCTAGCTGCCCTACCTAAAATATAGTAGGTATAGTATAAAAGCTTATTCCCTCCTTCCCCAGAATACTCCCAGATCTATATATCCAGCCCTTGGTCTCTTGCCTGAGCTCTGACTTCCTATCACCAAATGCCTATTAAACATCTTGACCTGGATATCTTATACACATTTCATACTCAATATGTCCAAAACAGAACTTATCTCTCACTAACTCAATCTATCCAATCAGTTACTAAATCTTTAACATATTTATCTTTCTGCTATATCTTAGGTGGGACAACTAGGTGGCACAGTGGATAGAGTACTGGGCCTGGAGTCAGGAAGACTCTTCTTCATAGCTCAAATCTGGCCTTAGATTAGCTGTGTGACCCTGGGCAAGTCACATAATTCTGTTTGCCTTGGTTTTCACATCTGTCTCATTTTGACCTGGAGAGGGAAATGACAAACCACTCCAGTATCTTTGCCAAGAAAACCCCCCAATGGGGTCATGAAGTCAGACTCAACTGAAAAATGACTAAACAACATTAGCTTGGATACATCACCTCCTCTCCATTCACACAGTCACCATCCTAGTTCAAGCCCTCATCACTTCTCACCTGGACTATTTCTATAGCCACCTAATTGGACTTCCTATCTCAAGGCTCTCCTCACTCCAATCCATCCTCCACTCAGATGCCAAAGTGACTGTATTACCTCCCTGCTCAGTAAACTCCAATGGCTCCTTATTACCTAAAGGATCAAATATCAACTCTGTTAAGTATTTCAAGCTCTTTACAACCAGCCCCTTCCCATCTTTACAGTCTCACCTTCTATGGTTTCTACAATCTAGGCACACTAGCGTACTTGCTGTGCCTCACATATGCTTTGTCTTTTGTCTCCAAGCCTTTGCATAGGCTGTCCCCCATCTCTGGAATGCTCTCCCTCCTAACTTGTGTCTGTATCAGTCTCTAGCTTCCTTCAAGAGTCAGCCCAAGTGCTATATCTTCCAAAAGGCCTTTCCTGTTTCTACCACCACAACCCTTGATAGTGACTTTCCCTCTTGCGTTATCTTCCATATTCTGTAATTATCATTTTATGTGCTCATTTACATGTATGTTGTCTCCCCCACTAGAGAGATCAGAGACTATTTTTATTCTCTTTGTATCCCTAATGCTTAGCATATTATATTCCTGGCACATAATAAACACTGAAGAAATGTCTGATTCTAAGTATGTTATAAGTATGTGTCAGTCCCTTGCTGCAGTAAGATGGCTTTCCTGAATATTTGTTGATGACTGAAGAACATTGGGGGCGCTCACTATTTAAAGGGGAAGAAACCATTGCTAAGGTGAATAACCATCTTCTAGTTTTATGCTTTGTACATCTTGGATTTTCATACATTAATTTTCTATAGTAGCCCTATAGTAATAGGCTTTGAATACTACATGGGATGTTAGAGGTTTTTAAGAAAATGACCATTCCCATTTCCCTCTTGAAATCTTTCACCTTTAGTTTCATTCTCTCTCAAAATAAAATTAAACATCAGAAAATCTAGATCAGCATTAATCATCACACAAAACTTTTCTTAAAATCCAATTGAGTGATTTAATCCATCACAGCATTAAAATCAGCCCCCTGTCAGGGAGATATCTACATATTCTTTGTTATATATACATAGGCACTTAATATTTATATAAAAAATAAATTAAGCTTTAATAACACACAAGTTTACAAATACAGCAGCTCAGAATCTAAAGAAAAGCAGGCACGATGGAATTTCTCTTCAAAATCCTAGACAGATTTCTGGGTGCTGAAAGCAAGGCAGCAGTGGAATTTAGCAAATGGGGCATAATCTCGAAAAGAAGCGGTCTTGAGCCAAATTGCAATTGATCAGCTAACAAATGTCTGGATGTTCAAATTCCTCAGAAATTCTGGCTGTTCTAAATCTAATTATCATTCCTGTTGATCAAAACATGCTTTCAGGGGTCCCAAGATGGAAATGAAGTAAAAATGAAAGCAATCTCTCTCTATTTTATGGTTCAAGATTAAGAAGTTCCCTTAGATGCCATTTGGATATTGCCTTTCCATGGCAGAAGGAATTTTTGTGCAATGGATTTAATTTGATTTGTCTGAGTCCTTTAGAACTGCCACAGGGTTGGTGTGTGTGTGTGTGTGCGCGCATGCACATGCGCACGCACATACTGATCTTTACAGGGTTCTGATACTTGAACCATTCCCTCAATTATGGCAATAAAACACTGTAAATTATTAGCATTCATTGGAACTGAAGAACTATCTGGATAATGCAAAATCATTGACTTGGGAGTGTTTTAATCCTTTAATTTTAATAGAGAGGCAAGGCTAGCTCTGAAGATAATTGTGAATCCATCACCTTCCCAACTACCTTCTTCCAGAGAAAAATAATCCGATTAGTTACTAATAACTTAATATGAATAAAAGTAATGTGTTACCTTTTCAGGGAGATTTTTTTTTTTAAGGAATCACAGAAATAAGGGTGCAAAGGAATAAATCTAACGGTGGAATTTGGGGCAGCTGAGTCTTCCTGGTGCCTTTCAAAAACTGAACGTCACAAAAACATGCCAGTCATATTTATGTGTGTGTTTATTGGATCTTAAATTCACAAAACTTCAAAATAATAATGAAGCTATACTGCAAATATCTCATTTGGGAGGATCTGGGCTTGAGCTCCTCTGCTATCTGTGTTAGCACTGAATAGTAGTCAGACTGATGTAAAGGACCAGACTGAAGGGAGACTTTGGGAGCCTGGGTACTGTTCTGGGAGAAGGGAGTAACAGTGATTTGGTTCAAAAGTCAATTCCTAAACCTACCATCTATTGCTAGGCTAAAGAAAAGGTGATATCACCAACCAAGGAGTAATTAAGCTAAGAGGAAAATGTGACAAGGAAAGGAAGAAAGGAAGACTTGACACATATAAACGTGATGGGCATAACAGGAAGTTGGGAACAATTCCTGAATGATGCTTCCTCTTGGGCTAGCCTTTTAAACCATATGAAATATTCTTTGCTCAGTAATCTGTAGAATTAAATATATTTACTTAATTAACCATCCTCCTCCACCCCAGTAAATGTTTAACAAGTAATCAAGCCGTATAAATCCATTCAAACTGGTTTACAATGGATAAATCTGAAAGTTCACAGTTTTAGAAAAAATTAGGTTACAACTCTTTAAAGGAAGTACTGAAGGGGTGGGGGTGAGGCTTTCAGCAGCTTGGTTCTGTGTCATAGTTTTACCATAATGTAAGGCTCTACTTTCAAAAGTGCATCTTACCAAAAGTGTTCTCTGGTTAAAGGAAGAAGAGGCTTTTCAGCCCTTCCCACATCCCCAATTCCACACAAATGTGACTAACATTTCTACTTGTGTGTTCATAGTTGTGTTCCTCCTCAGACCCATTTCATGACAGTGAAATGGGCTGGCAGCAGTGAAATGGGCTGGGTGATAAAAACAAACAAACAAAAAACCTTTTCTTCTAAGCCTGTGCTCAGTTCCCTCAATTGCCTCTGAATGGCAACTTACCAATAAGTCCTGACTATAAGAATTCCCAAACATCATCCTTTCCTAAAATAGCTTATTACGAACTATCATTTGCAAAGTTTAAGAGGAAGTATGCAAAAGGCACCAGTGTAAGAGGGAGAGGCAGCATTGTATAAGGTATAGAGGATCAGTCTTGGAATCAGAAAGACCTGGGTTCAGGTCCTACCTCTCACATGGCTGTGTAATCCTGAACAAGTCACTTAACATCTGAGTCCCATGGCAACTCTCTAAGACTATAAATTTCAGAGAAGTTGATGATTTGCATTAGTGAAGGGAGGTTTCCACACCAAAGAGTTCCCTATGCCAATGAAATAACAATAAAAAGTAAGGTTAAACATTGGCCAAACAGAGTATGAATTAAATATATACATTTTGAAGTCCCAAACAATATTAAAAGAGCTTAATCATGAATTTCCCTCAGCACAAAAATCTGCAGTGACTATGTACAAGTATTTTCAATCTGAGCTTTGTAAGAAGGCACACAGGATTCTTCTCTCTTCCTTAAGGTTTCTGTAATGTTTTCATGTGCCTCTCCTATCTTCTCACCTTCCTCATGTTACTCAACAAATGTTCAAAAAGGCTGGTAAGGAATGCTCTTAAGAAATAACCATCTCCTAATTGTCTCTTGAAATGAACAAAAGGACCAGAAAATAACCAGACTGAAGACTTTAGCAGTGATTTAGCTTCTTATGCAAGGAAGAGCCTATCTTAGGCCACTGCCTTCAAGCAAGGACAGAGATCTACACCATGCTGTATGCTACAGCTCAGCTGGCCTTGTTCCATCACCAGGCATACTCTTGGCCTTGAAGTTTGGAGGGTTATAAAACTATAGACACACAAATAACTTTAAAAAAAACATGCTTTCCTAGAGGCCTTAAAGGGAAGCATTAATTTGTTTGATCATCTTGTCAGTCAACAATCACTTTTAAAAAGGGAGAGAGAGACTTCAAAACTTCCTGACAGTTTAGATTGTCAGAAGGCCAGTCCCTGTAATATTAAAAGCATGTAAAACTTGTATTCACATGTAAAGTGATTCAGTAAATCAAACAATTATCCTAAGCTGCCATGTTAAATGTCTACTGACAGATGTATAAGGGCAAGCTGACTAACAGGAGTAGGAGCTGTTGCAAAAAGGGAATGGCAAGGCTGAGACCACTAACAGACCGAGACAAGAAGGAAAACTTCCTTTCCGACTCCTCACGGAAGTAGCCATACATGAGGTAAGGAAAAATGATGTTTCTTTTCAAATAAAAATCCTCACATTCTACCAAGTTAGCCACATGATGATTCTTGCTCATCTGCCACCAAAATCATCAATTATCTGGTTCAGTGAAAATCAAGGTGTTTTGGCAGAGAAGCTATCCTTGCTCAGCAAATACAGAAGGCCAACTTAGGGAGCTTTTTTTTATTCAGGGAGGACTGTGGTACTGGACACAAAAAACAAGCCAGGTATCTTATGTATAATTTGTACAGAATATAAGTTAAAAAGAGATATCAAATGGAGGAGAGAGAACAGAAAGTCACCATGGTGAATCCTGATTGGTTCTTCTGAAGAAACTTCAGAGGATGAGAGACAGCTCTTCAGGAGTGATGCCTTCACAGACTTGCATCTTCTGAAGATCTTAGTAAAGTACTCTCTGTTTATCTCTCTTGTACACGCGCACACACACACACACACACACACGCACACAGAGTCCCCAAATTGCAGGCTTCTTCTAGGAGTAGAATTTGCTGTTACTGACTCTCTTCTCCCTTAATCTTAAAGAAAATAAACCAAAGTCAGGAATTAGACTTAAAAATCTGTATAATGAGGTGACAGAGACACAAACTGAATACTGAAATATTCATCCACTAAATAAGAAGTTATATTGTTCATTAAAGCCTAACTTTCTCTCTGGAGGTCATGTTTACACTTGGAAAAGATATGAATGAAAGGTATTTCTGGAAGTTTGTTGACAAAGTCAGTTTGTTCTGAGGGACAAATGAGCAGAGACCAGGGGCAGAGGTGAAAGGCGATAACCGGAAAAGCCTACCCAGCCTTCAAGGTCCTGGGAGCCCCGGCATAACTGAATTCCTCAAGTTGGCAGTGGGAGGTCTGTGCTGCCTTACCTCCGGTTGCACTTTTCCTGATACAGCTGCAACTGATTTTCATTGACATTGAATTCATTCACCAGGGCATCTCTGTTGGCATTACGTAAGTTCTGATGAGTGTCATACAGGAACAGCTGGTTATTCAGCTCCTCTTGCCGCCTTCGAAGTTGACGACAAGAAGAATACAGCTCCTCTTCACTCTCCTGAAAAGTAAGATGATGACCAGTAGACAATGAAGACTCAGGCTCATAGTCATCTATGGAGTATCAAAACTGGAAAGGATCTTAGAACTCAATTGGTCCCACCCCTTCATTTTAAAGAGGAGGAAGCTAAGGCTCAGAAAAGAAAAGCTGATTTGTCCAAGATCACCCAACTGTGTAGTAGCAGGGCTAGATCTAGAATCCAAGTCTTCTTCACTTGCAGACCAGGGTTATTTCCAATTTAGATTACAGAGGGTCTATTTCTGACCTCTACTTTCTAATCAAAATGACCAACAAGCAGATTGAATCATTTTATAAAATAACAATTTATAAAAATCTTCACCAATTCAGATCATTTGGGGACCCAGGCAACATGAATTCATGACAAGGTTAAATTGCTGGTGATTTTTAAACAACCATAGTTTATGTGCAATGACTTAGAAAAAGGCTAATCAGGTTTCTGGTTTTTTTGTACATTGCTGAAATGGCCCCTTATAACATAGTTAATTCTCATTATGTCAATCATAGGTAAATAAGAGCTTATAAAGTACTTTAAAAATATTTGTTCTTGTTAGCAGTTTAAACATCATCAGGTTATCATAATTAATTTATTTAAGAAATGTTTCTTTATAGATGCTATACAAAGGTAAACTTTAGCCCAGCCTCTGCACAGATCATTATTAATCCCAAGTCAAGAGTGTCTTAATAAATAAGATACAAAATAAAGACACATGACCCTGGTGAAATATTCTCCCTTAACTCCCAAGAAACTAAAGATTGGGCCCTTTCAGCAATTTGCCTGTCAACAAGGCTAGAAAGCACAGCCATACTGTATGTATTATATTTGGTCAGCTAGATAAATGCCCCTTCTTCAGCACCCGTCATCCCAAGTAGGTGACAGGGACAAAGGAATTAAAAACAGCGAGGTACACTGCACAAGATCAAAATGTAATACAGTTTCTTTAATGCTAGGCCACCAGATGGCTCAGTGGATAGAGCACTGAACCTGGAAGACCTAAATTCAAATCCCATCTCAAACATTCTGATCACATCACTTAACCTCTATTAAAGTTTCCTCATCTGCAAAATAGGGATAATAGTAGCACTTGTCTTTTGGGATTGTTGTGGGAATGAAATGAGTTTCTTGTAAAAAATGTTTTGCAAACCTTAAAGAATTACATAAAGTTAGTTATTATCATTATTAATATAATACTCATATATAATCTCAAAACATAAGACTCTTTAGAAAAAAGCAGAAGTGTTTATTCAACACTACTCAGGACTGGAAATGTACAGCAGAACAATCTTAATCTTTCACATGAGAAGTAAAATCCAGAAAGGGGAAAAAAGAAACTCTATCTGAGACAGCAAGGAAGAGAGGAGAAAATTCCAACTCTGTCCTTCAATGTTGCAGAAAGAGTTCATTCTAACAGCGACTAAGGGCACTCACCCTAAGAACCAGGGATACCCTCTATAATGGAATGTCATGGAGGCAGCGTGATAACCAAACACCTGACTTGGAGTCGAGAAACCTGGGCTCCAATCCTGCCTCTGACATATCTGTGGCCAGGGTAAAGTCATTTAAGTTGCATGAGAGCTTCAGCTTCCTTATCCTTAATACCTATAGTATTTACCTCACAAGCTTATGGTGAGAACCAAATGAGATAATGCATGTTAAGCATTTAAACTTTAAAGTATCATATGTCGGCTGTCATTGTTATTATGAAACCATAATATTTGTGAACATACAGTTGTATTTGTTATTAAGCTCTTTAAGCCCACTTGAGTAAGTATCAGAAGACACAGGCTCTCATTCTGACTCTCCTACCAACTAGTTATGTGACTTTGGGCAAGTCACTGCAACCTCTCACACCTCAGTTCCTTCATCAATAAAGTGATGGATCAGACAAGCTGATCTCTAAGACCCATTCTGGCTCTACTGATCTATTTCAAATTAGATCCCTTCAAATATCTTAAGACAGTTATCATCTCTCTTCTGTAGCTTAAACAACCCCATTTCCTTTAACTGTCCTCATAAGATGGATTTCAGTGTCTCCCCACCTCCTTGTGTGCTAAAGCAACAAGGCTATGGTAAAGATATTCATTGGGAGGCAAATTAATTAATGCCAAATTAATGCCAAATCGACATCTGTCTGTGTCTGAATATTAAGTCTGCTCAGTTATTTGATTACTCAGCACACATAATTTGAACTGAACAGGCTTGTTTGTTCTAAAGGATAAGTTTTTATATTATATCAACTATTAATTGTGAGTGTGAGGATTTTTCTGGGATTGCTCTAGCTCCTCAATGTCCTTATTAAAAGATACTGCCCAGATCTGAACACACAGAAGACAGAAAGAAAAGATACCTCCTTTGATGCAGGTACTGTGCCCTTACTTAAGGTATTATGTTTGATCCAGGTACTATGCTGTAGCTTAAGATCATATTAGCAAGTCTTTAGCAACCATACTAACCCAGCCAAGCCAATACTCCGTTAATATCTAAGGTTCTTAGCTTCCCTCATCAAGAAGTAATCAGTTTTCTCCCAAATATTTTTATCTTTTCTGCCATCTACATTACTCGATGGGCATTTAAAGCCTGCACAATGACTCAGTCTACTTTTCCAGTCTTATTATGTTATTCTTCTTCACCAACTCTATATTCCAGCCCAGTTGGCCTCCTTGCTGTTCCCTATACATAATATTCCATTGTCATCTCTCTGCCTTTATACATGCTTTTTCCCATTGCTGGAATGCATTCATTCCTTACCTTTGCATCTTAGAATCCTTTACTTCCTTCAGAATTCAGCCCAAGGGCCATCTTCTACGAGAGAATTTCCTGATTCCCCCCAACTGCTAGTGCCTTCTAAACTCTGAAATTACCTTGTTCTGTGTTTACTTGGTACGCATTTCATATTTACTTGCATGAGACACATTGTTTCCCCTCGAGGGCACAGACTACTTTGTGTCCTCACTGTCAAACACCATGCCTAGCACATAGCAAGTGCTTAACTGATTGATACCTCATCATTTAAATGTCTTATAATTTTTCCTAGTAGTTACAGTACTCTCATATAGCCAAATCCTCACTCAACCAGCACTCAAGGCCCTTCACAATTCTGTCTTACACCTGACCTCCCCAGCCATATTTCAAAACACTCTCCTCCCACATCTTCATTCTGTTGCTCAACCCAAAGTGGACAGCCCACCCTCTGCCCAACCTAGACACCTTATCCTTTCCTTCCTCTCTGTTTTTGCTCATCCTGTTCCCCAAGCCTGGAATTTCCCCCTTTCCCTTTTCCTGTTTAGTCCCACTGCAGAGTTAGTAAGGGGATCCCAGCTATAATCACAGCAGAGTAACACTGAATCTGCCACTGTGAGGAATGTCGTATATAAATTCATTTACCACATAATTGAAGCATACCCCTTTAAGTACAGACTGTTTTGTTTTGTTTTTTAAAAACAGTATTTTTAAATGGAAATACTTCTGTTACATTCTCTTCTGTCTCCTTAAACAAAGAATGCTAAACATAACATAAACTTTTCCTGATGACATTAGGAGTCATCATTATGAATATTAGTTACTGTCCTCAGCTTCTATAATAAGAGGTCCTTAGTTTGATGAAGTATATACTGCTTCTCCCACCCGCATTCCTCCCTGCTTCCCCTTGCTAAATAGCCCTAGGTTCCTGAGATTATTCAGCTCTTGTTTCTGAATTTGCTCTCTTTTTTTGTAACCCAGTCACTGTGTCTGCTCTTAGCACAACCCACACTCTCACTTCTTGCCTCATCTAATTTGTTATGTCTAATCTTCTTTGGCCTGAGAAGTCAGATAACAAAGCTGGTCAGAATTATGTTTAAAGTAAAAATAAATAGGCTCTGAGTTTAATGCATAGACCAGGGTTATTCTGGCTTTCTGGTAAAGCTTTTCTGGTAAATCCCTTCTCAGAATAATGCTTTTAAATGCCTAAAATACACAGGATTACAAAGGAAACCACGTTGAAATAAAGTTTATCAATTGTTTTTTAAAACAAATTCCCAGGTTAAGAGGTCCTGGCATAGACTTTGACAGCCCATTTAATTGCTCAAAGGCCTTTTTTTTTAGAACATCCTTCCTGTTCTTGGCTGTGTTCTAGATCAAAAGTGTTAAATATGCAGCCTGTGAGTTTCATGTGGTGCACAGTATTCTTGAGTGTAGCTTGAACCAGGTTAAAATCTAATTGGGAAATATTTAACAGAATAAATAAAAATCCAATTAAACATAGATAATACTGCATTTTCAAACCAAATCAGCATGTGGCCCACAAGGATCTTCATCTGGATTAGTGGTCTCTGTTTCTATTTGAATTTGACACCAATGGTTGTGCATATAATTTGCAGAAATATGAGGTGTTTCTGTAATAGCTGACACATAGCTCTTTACAGTTTACAAATAGCTTTATATATGATATCACCTTATAACATAAACCAGTTGCTGTAACCAGCTGAGTAAAACTGTAGGATTTAGAACTGGAAGGGACAGCAGCAGTTACCTAGCAGTCCAACTGCTCATCTTTAAAGGCTCTTGGGAAGGATCCAAGAAGAAAATATGATCTATGGCCTTTCAGGGGTTTTTTTCCTCCTCCTACTAGACTCCTAGTAGAATATACTAACTAAGAAGGCTGAAAGAAGGAAGAAGTCCAAGGACCTGTCAATCAACCTATAGCTAAAGATGCCCAGTTCTGTATTTTTTAGGAGACCCAACTCTTCCTTCGCTGCTTCAAATCCCTTGAGTCAATAAAGATTACCAAAGAATGATGGAGTAGAGCAAAGGGCCCAAGTTATTCTGCTTCTAAGCTCCGAACCACCCATAGAGAAAGAACCAAATAGGACCATCTTTGCTTTCCCAATACTTACCAAGACAGGACGCATCTCACAGAAAACCAGAAGGGAAGCCAGTTCAATATCTTCACTGTAACCATTTTTAAGAGGAACTGATCTAAACCCTGGGGTACAAGAATAAAACAAATACAAAAGAATATGGAAGTTAAGAACCTTTGTTCTGGAGAACAATCAAGAGTTTGCACAAGAACAGGGGGGTTCGGTGTCTTCTGTGTGGTCCCTGCATGAGAGACCTTCTTTCCCTTTTTAAAATACAACAGATTCAGTTCAAACATACTTCCTATTATCATGATACTTCAAGGAATAAAGGCTGGGAAAATGTGCCTTTGTTGGCATCCTTGCATAGCAGAAAGATAGGAAAATATCAGTTAATTGAGAGACTAAAAACTAAGAACTAAAAAAAAAAAGAAGAATGTAATGGTTATGGAATATTACAAATTTAATTATAAAGAACAGTAGAGGTGGGAGGGTTTTTTCTTTTTTTTAGTTCCGTCTACACTGCTTCTGTCAGCAGATTTAAAGAGACAGTGAAAGACCCAGCCTTTAGGCAGGACTACTATATCCCAAAGGACAAGGGAGTTTCTCTCTTATTTTTAAAGATTCCCATGGGAAGGGAAATTACAGCTGACCGAGATTGTTGAAAATTTTCTTCTTATGTTCAAGCTAAATCTTTCCTGCTCAAATTCTGTTTCACATAAGGCAGTGCAAAGAAATAAGAAAAAATTCCTGGAGGTAGATAATTTCCGATCTGAGAAAAATAGAAGGGAGAGTAAAAGGAATACACTAGTTTAGAAAGGATGAATGGAGTAACTAATTCTCATAACTGGGGTGTGTGAGAAGAAAAAGCAAATATGGAGGAAGGGATAGGGGAGTGGAAGATGAACCTTGGTCTTATCTGAATGGACAAGGGAGGGCTGAAAACCTGCATACACATGCACATACACACATAGACACCTTTTGGTGTCGAAATATATCAGATTCAAAAGGGAAAGAAATGGGTATTTGAGGTGGGGGAGGCATTAAGTGAGAGAATAATACTGGGAAGGGAAGAGCAAAAAGAGGGGGAAATTGGGATCTAAAGGGATGTCTAACATTGCTTCTTACACAACTGGAATTTAGCTAAACAAACTGTGGTATATGGATGTAGTGGAATATTATAGTATTAGGAAATTACAAAAGAAATGATTTCAGAGAATCCTGGGTGATTTGAAATGATCTCGAGTGAGATGAGAAGAACCAGGAGAACACTTTATATCAATGATAGCAGCAACATTTAAAAAAAAAAAGTTGGGGGACCCATGTGGTACAGTGGATACAGCACTAAACCCTGGAGTTAGGAGGACCAGAGTTCAAATCTGGCCTCAGATACTTATTAGTTATTTAACTTCAATTGCCTCAAAAAAAAAAAAGTTGAAAGACTTAATTCAAATCAAAGCAGTGACCAACCATGTCTTCAGAGAACTTATGATGAAGTAATATATGTGAAGCAAGTTTCTGCTACTTACTACCTGTCTCTGAGCAAGTTTTTTAACCTTACTTGGCTTTAGTTTCCTCATTTGTTAAATAAGTAGCTTAGACTAGATGATTCCTAAAGTTGCTATACAAAAGTCTAGGTCTTATTATTTCTCTATTTAAACTTATTTCCCCTTAAGCTTAGAGACCAAGAATAGGGGACAACTAGGTAAGGGCCCCATGCAAGAGAATTTTTCAAATGCTTTTAATTCAGTGTCAACACCTCCATCTCTGGAAGTTGTGGGAAACACGCCTGAAGTCTGGCTGTAAAAGTGTGTAGACATACCCCTGAAGACATGTAGCCCAGGTTCACTGAAGCCCAGAGGGCATCAGCTATTAAATGACTTAGTGCATTCCATTCAAAGCAGAGGAGACAAAAATGACTATTTTTCCAGAGTAATTATCTCTAAGTAAAATAATAGAAGTTCCTATATTAACCTTTTCTCACTTGTCTTCCTCTTCAATCCTGAAATAATTTTGGTGACTCATCTCTGAATCCTCTTGAGGGTCTTATCTTACTTTGCCCAAAAAGTCAAAATGGAAATATTCAATAATGAAAAATAATGATGGGCCAACATGCATGAAATTCACGAGAAACAACTCTTCATTAAAAATAGACAGCCTAGCCAAGGACTATTTTGCGTAACTACTGAGCCATAATACCAAAGGTGAGGAGGCATTGTCTGCTTTTTAGAAGAAATGACATAAATGTAGTTGGTCCAGTCTACAGTAATCCTGTGTAAAGGCATCTAGCCAATGAGAGGCACCGTCACACAGAAGAATCTGCTTCTGGCACAGATGTCCTGGCAAGAAAGACTACAGTACATACTGTTGCTAAAAGGGAAATGAAAAGTGCTTCCAAAGTCAAGCCTCATTGATTTGGACTAACTGGGGAGAAGGCCAATCTGGATCAGAAAAACGTTTCAATTACAGGAATTGTTTTAAATGCCATTTTATTACTTTCAAGTACATAGTCAGATGACTGAAGCTAACCAGGGGTTGTTGCCAAGTAGAGGTTCTTTGGGACTTACCCTACTCATGGACAGTGAAGTGATTTTTAATTAGAACATAAATAAACAGAAACTTTTAATGTGTTGAAAAAACAGCAAAAAGCCTAAGCATTGGCCATGAAATCTTGTTATATTATTAATTTGCTTGGGAAATTCTTCTCACAGATAGTACAGTAGGAAAACCTTAGTCAAGCCTACAACTAATTTAAGAGAAATTCCCTAAAAGGTTTGAATTTGAATCCATTGTTTATTTAGAAAAGGAGTTTAGACAACACTGGAGCTTTATTACATGAGAAACACATAGAAACCAAGACCCAAACCAAACCAAACCTTTGCTGTGCCAGGAATCTCCCATAACCTTCAGAGATATAATTCCAGTCTTTGTGGAAGCAGAGTGTAATAAAGTCAGTCTATGGTTTTTCTCTTGAACATACAGTAAGCTGAGAGAGGGCAGTAGGATACCAACCTCACAGAGAATTCCTATATTACATCTAAGCATAGGTTGTCTGTTGACATAGCTTGCTCCATATGGCCCCGTTAACACCAGACATTCATTCAACACTCAATCAACATTTATTGCGTGCCAAAGCACTAGGGATAGAAGGATAAAAAGAAACATTCCCTGCTTTCAAGGAGATTACATTCTACTGAGTATTTATATAGCATATATCCAGAAGGGTAAACACAAAATATGTAAAATGTAAATACAAAGGAATTGAGTGACAATGTGGAAGCACTAAAACCTGGGGGAATTATGGAAGGGTTCTTGTGTTGGAGTGGTACCTGAGCTGAATATCAGCAAGACAGCAAAGTTTAGCAAACACAATTGCAAAAAAGGATCAGAATAGAGTTTAACTGTCTATTGGCCCAGGAAGGCAAAGAGGGAAGTACAGAAAAATTGCTCCAAATTTTTTATAGTAAAACAAACGTAATCATGATGGTCTGAATATGTCACCCAAAAAGTTCTAGTGGTTCCCTCTTGCTTCTTGGATACAGAAGAAACTGCAATGTTTGGCATGGACAGATTTTCACATTCTTCTGCCAGCTTTTCCAGGCTTTACCACATATTACTTTCCTTTTTGAACTCCATATTGACTTACTATCCATTTCCAATCTCAATGCCTGAGCACAGGCTGACTTCCCTTCCTACCCTCACCCCTATGCCTGGGAACATGTGCTCCTCACTTCTGATTTGAAGGATCTCTAGCTTCTTTTGAGGTGAGGTGGAACCCACATGAGGCCCATCTTTATTCTTCCAGGTGCTACGGGCCTCCTGCTTTCAATATGTTTGCATTTCCTTATCTATTGTTCCCCTCTCCCTACAGAATGTAAACTTGAGGACAGGCATTAGTAAGTTTGTCTTTGCTCCCTGTGCTTGGTACATAGCAGAGACTTAAAACTGATTATTCAACGTTTAAAAAAAATTTTAAATGTGTTCAAAGTTTATCATACTATGTTATGGAAATGCTTGTTTTATTCCACAAGTTAAAAATAAAATCAAATTAAAATTAAAATGATTGTTGAATAAATGATGCCAAGCCAGCAATTACCCAGTTATAGAAATTCCCTGCAAAATATTCCACTTGCTTATAGAAATTCCCTGCAAAATATTCCACTTGCTTTCTCCTGGAAAAGGGTTTGTGGGTAGGGTGAGGAAGAGAGGTGAATGTTCTAATAAAAGGACTTGCAATAATGCTCCTTATTAGGAAGAAGATGTTAAAAGGTTCCAGGAGTCAGGAAGCAAAATAACTCTACATTGAGCCTCTAAGGCAGAAATTCAAACTAACAGAAAGACGTGCTGATCTATGTCCAAAGTGAGATAAAAGGTCTGATGAGAGCCCTTATTTAGCTGTTTAATCAAATTAACTTTTACCTGATTTGATTCCTTTAATGGGATAAGTGGCATGTGCCAGAAAGTTGGGATCGCTGAACATATCCTCCTCATAAACAACAAAACGTAGAAAGGCAAGATTTGGGTCATAAATTTCAAATGTCACTTTTTCCTGAGTAGACGCCCAGACTGGACTCAGGCCATTATCATCTGGAATAGAAACAAAGTTCATAAGAGAGATTGTATTTCCACACCCATCTGGCCAAGACATTCATTCCACAAAAGTTTTCTATTTAGATGCTTTGAAAAATACCTTGATACTCACAGGAGGCACTACAGGTTTAAAGCAATATAATTAAGCTTAGAACTCCACAAAGACCCTACACTTCTAGGACTTCCAGAACTCATAAAGCATTGGATTTTCCCTCTTTCCTTGCCCTAGATCTAAACCAAGGAACAAGATTTTCCCAGGTGAGGAAATGTATCAGTTCTCAGTGCCTCACATCTTCAGCGCAAGACAACAGATACATGGTGTATCTGTGCTATGACAGCCTTCCCCCTTGTAAGTTCCTTGAGGAAGGAGACTTTTCTCTTTTTCTTTGTATCCCAGCCCCTAACTTAGAGCTTGGCACATAGTAGACTCTCAATAAATAAATACATGTTAAATTGATTAGAATCAAGCTCCCACTACATACAAAGTATTAATTATCCTTGGCATGTAGAAAACAAAGATAAAGTAAGACGCAGTCCTTGCCCCAAAGGAGCTTTTAATACAATAGAGGGAATGAGGTAAATACACGTTACTAAATTAAGTTACAAGGGCTTTGGAGAGAACCAACGAATCAAGAGAGGCTCCAGAAAGGGCACCTAGTTGGACTGCATCAGGGCAAGGTAGGTAGCACAGTGGAGAGAGCGCTATTCCAGGAGTTAGGGAGATGAATTCAAATCTGCCATCAGACACTTCACAATAACAACAACAGCGGCTTACTATGTGCCAGGTACTATGCTAAGCACCCGACAAAATTATCTCATTTGATCTTCACAACAACCCTGGGAGACAGGTGCTCTTATTCGACCACTTTACAGATGCTGAAACTGAGGCAAACAGAGGTTGTGACTTGATCAGGATCTCACACAGCTGGTCAGTGTCTGAGGCCAGATTTCAACTTAGGTCTTCCTGATTCCAGGCCCACAGCTCTATCCACTGCATCACCTAGCTGCCTAGCTATGTGACCCCAATCAAGTCACTTAACCTATTTGTT
Source organism: Notamacropus eugenii (assembly GCF_028372415.1). Taxonomy (NCBI): domain Eukaryota; kingdom Metazoa; phylum Chordata; class Mammalia; order Diprotodontia; family Macropodidae; genus Notamacropus; species Notamacropus eugenii. The sequence goes on along the minus strand of NC_092872.1, from coordinate 543,029,816 downwards.
TCAGTTTCCTCAACTGTAAAATGGGAATAATAAAAGCACCTACCTCATAAAGTGAGGATCAAATGAGACATTTGTAAAAGTGCTTATTTTACAGTGCCTGCACAGAGTAGGAGTTTAACAAATGTTTATTCCCCTCCTTGTTTGATGAAGGAGGTAGCCATCTGAACCGAGCCTTGAAGGAAAGAAAAAGTCCTTCCCCCCTTCCTCCTTCCCCTCCTTTGACCCCAGCAGCTACAGGGATGAACGTACCTCCATGTACACCTAACTCCCTTAGCATTACTGTCTACTGTACCTGCCAGGAGTGAATGGAAGATTAAGGGGGAAAAAGGATGGAGAAGATTGGGGACAACAAGTCTGGATGTGTTAAGAGACAAGGACATAAGAAAGAGACAATGAAGATAAGTTGGTGGAACAACTGAATGAATAAATAAATGAATGAATGAAAAAGCACTTAAGCAATTACTATGTATCAAACACTATGCCAAAGGCTAGATTTACCAAGAAAAATGTGAAACAGTAACTGCTCTCAGGGTGTTCACACTCTAATTGTGGGAACAGAGTTTGGGGATTTCTAAATGGGTCTGGAAAATCCCTGGGAGGACACATAGTCGACCCAGTCCCCACCCCCACCTGGACAAAATGGCCCTCTGGGCCACCCTACGCTGCATTGTGTCTCAGACAGGAACAATGTGGGATCAGAACAGAAGTGCTCAGCTTTACCTGGGTTTTTTTTCTTCTCATTCCCCAACCACAATAAACTCTGGGAGGGATCTCATCACTGCATTTATGCAAATATCCTTTCCCACCTAAAGACTAAAGAATTGAGTTTCATATTTCAGTTATGTTTACTCAGGACCCACAATCCATGCTCCTTCTTCTACTCATGATTATACCCACCCAAAAGGCTTGCCTCCTTTTCCCCTTCATTCACATCTTTTTGGAAGGAGGTGGGATTTGAAATCAGCCTCAAAGGATAAACGAGATTTGAATAAACAAATAGGAAGGATGGCAGAAAGAGCCCTGGAGTTTAAATCTGGGGACCCAAGTTCAAATATCAGCTCTACAGCTTACAGAGCCATGAGCTGCTGAAAAAGTTTTTTCACCACCTTGTCTTTTAAATGAGAGGACTAAATTGGATGATATCTGAGGCCCCTTCTAGCTCTAAAATTTTATAATCCTTTGAGGACCCAATGAACATTTCAAGTGGGTACCATGGCAAGTTCAGAAGGTTGAAGAAGGTTGTATTACTGTGTGAGCATGGTTGGAATAATGAGCATGATTCACTGTCCTGCAGGTCAGAAAGGAGTCATCCTTCCTCCTTCTTTAAGCAGCTTGGCATGAAATCTCTCCTTTTCACTCTGAAAATAATTGGTCTGTACCATTCATGTGGCAATTAATAACAGAGTGTCTTCTAACATCTCTGCTACTATTCCTTCATCCTGTCATTTCAATCTTGTTATTTAACTTTTCATATATTAGTATCTGATTTCCCCAACTAGACTGTGAGGTTTGTAAAGGCAGTAGCTGGGTTTGGGATTCACCGTATCCTCCACACTGTCAAGCATAAGGAGATGGTCAATAAATAAGTTGATTTTAGTTAATATTGCAAACTTATAATAGGTGTTGTTTTAGATAGAACAAAAGGGCTTGGAGTAAAGAAGTTCTGAGTTTAAAATCTTCCTCAGACATTCACTAGCTGGGTGATCCTGAGTAATTCATTTAACCCCTTTTTTGACTCAGTTTCCTCATCTGTAAAATGAAGATAATAACAGTACGTACTTCGGGCATCTAGGTGGCTCAGTGGATGGAGTGCCAGGTCTGGAGTTAGGGAGACCTGACTTCAGATCTGGCCTCAGACACATACTAACTGTGTGAGCCTGGGCAAGTCACTTAATCCTGTTTGCCTCAGGTCCCTCATCTGTAAAGTGAGTTGGAGAAGGAAATGGCAAACCACCCCAATATCTTTGCCAAGAAAACCTCCCCAAAAAAGGGCCCTCTTAGAGTCAGGCATGACTGAAACGACTCAGCAATAACTTCACAGGGTTGTTGTGAAGGTCAAGTGAGTTAACAGATAAAGCATTCTGCAAAACAAAAAGTGCTGTATAAATGCTACCCGCTACCATCATCATTATTATGATTATTACTAATAGTAATAATGAAAACCACCTGAGCCCAGAGTCAATTATATACCACCCTAACTGGCAAGGCACACCTAAAAGCAATTCAAGTATAAAACTAAGCCAGGAAGAAATGTTGGTTTTAATACCCATTGTCAGGGTCCCTGCTGCTCAACTGGTCCTTTCATTTCCCCTAGAACAATTACTAGGCTCATGAGGGGAAAAGAATGTCCTCAAAAGAATCTGCAGGGGACCAAACCCTTGTTTAAGCCCCACATCTGCTCAGAAGATACAATTCTCCCTCCCGACCTGATGTTGAGGCTCCTAGATGAACAGGGATGATCTGTGAACCTCAGGAGATTTGCCCTAATTAAGTCAAGTTCCTCAAAGGCTCCAAGGTTTGTCTCTTGAGCTGCCCAAGATTAAAGGCTACATTCATCAGGGAAACCCTATGGAGACAACAGTTTTCTACAGAGTTCACTTAACCTGTGTGACTCTGGGTACTGCCTCAGGTTAAAGACATGGATGGGACTGCTGGCTACAAAGGAATTTGCACAGGAGGAAGGAATGTCTCACAGCAGAGATCCAGGCATTGAAGGTCCATGTACTGTAGGCCCTGGCACGGCAGGCCCATATCCTCCAGACTACAGGCAGTATTTAGCCCTCTCTTGTAGAGGTAAGTGCCCAGTCTACCAATCAGGAAAGTCCCATGAGACAATATCACAATTTCTGAATGGTTTTTTGGGCCAGAGAGCCAGAGACACAGAACTGAGATCACCAGACTTCCTATCAGGTCAGGTGCTGATATACTTGCTAATTATCACAATAAAGGAGGATGTCACTCAGTACAACATGTTAATAGTGACAAAAGTGCTGGATGTGGGGTCAGGAACATATACGGGCTCAAAATATATGACTCTGGGACAGTCACTCAACCTCTCTCAGCCTGTTTCCTCATCTGAAAATGGGAATAACAGAAGCATCTACCTCGTGAGGCTGTTTTGAATGTAAGTAATGAAGTAATATATGTGAATCTTAAAGTGCTAACTAAATGTGTGCCATCATTATTAGCTGCTCAGGTTTATCTCATGTTAAGTAAGTGTGACGCCTCAATCAAAAACATATTTTTTAAGTGCTTCAAAGATCCACAGCAGAAAGAAATTGCCAACCAGCAGATCCAGTGATCTGCTGGGAGCAGAGACCCATTATTTTTGCCTTTCTTTGTATCACCAGAGTTTAGCACAGGGCCTGGCATACCACAGGCACTTGATCAATACTTGTTGACTGACTGACTGGCTATATGCCAGGTCCTCAGGTCTGTCTTGAACAAAGTCTGTTCATTACAGCTGTGAACATTAAAAAAAGAAAATCTCAGACCAGAATGAGCCCACTTTCCTCAGAGACTTTCTCTGGGATGATCTGGCCTGATTGAGGTGATGAGGCCATTGCTGGCCTCAGTCAGTAGGTACGGTCAGAATGCAAATTGAATATTCAGAGTTTGAAGCCCAGAAGTAATGTGTCATATGATGATAGTGAAATACCCATTTTTCCTCCTATGCGCAAACTCAGAAAGTTGGCGTGTACACACCTAGCAATCACTGGCATCTGTTTTGGATGATTTAAAAGGATACAGGTGGTACAGTGGATAGAGCCCTGGGCTTGGAATCAGGAAGATTTATCTTCATGAGTTCAACTCTGGTCTCAGACACTTCCTATATGGGTGGCCCTGGGCAAATCACTAAACCCTGTTTGCCTCAATTTCCTCATCTGTAAAATGAGCTGGAGAAGGAAAAGGCAAACCATTCCAACATCTTTGCCATGAAAACCCCAATGCATTCACAAAGAGTTGTATATGACTAAAACAACCCAACAGCAAGATGATTTAAAAGAAAGGAAGGTTCTTAGCACACTTACTCACTACAGTCGTCTTGAATTTGTTATTATCATACTCAGTCCCACAAATTTCCACCTCTATAAATGGACAGGCAATGCTCCGGCCAAGCTTTGGTAGATGGCGAGCCCCCAGGACCTAGGACACAAAGGACATCCGTCATTCCTAGATGGCATTCCACATATGAATGAACTCTGCCACACCCAGAGAGGCTACTCTTCTCTTTTATGTATGGGAACAATGAGGTGACTTCATCTGTTTCTAAGGCGCCATGGACTTTCCACTGAATCTATTCCTCCCAACAATCCCATCTCTGTTGCGGCAGCTACCTGTTGCCTTGGATGGCCCTTCAGCTTTGGCGCATCCACACAGGTGCCAGACTGCTCTCAATGGCTTATTTCTTGTGCTTCTGTCTGTGAGGAAGGTGGCCAGGAAACATTCCTGGGTGCTGGCAAGTTTTACTTTTGCTGTTCAGTTGTTTCAGACCTATTCAACTCTTCATGACCCCACTTGGGATATTCTTGGCAGAAATACTGGAGTGGTTTGCCATTTCCTTCTTGGGCTCATTTTACAAATGAGGAAACTGAGGCAGAGAGTGAAGTGACTTGCCCAGAGTCACACAGCTAGTAAGTGTCTGAGGTCACATCTGAACTCAGGTCATACTGACTCCAGGCCCAGCACTCTCTCTACTGTGCCACCTAGCTCCCCAAGTTGTTACTAGGCATTTGTATTTATGAAGGGAGGAAAAGGACAAAAGGAGCGTGTGTCCAAGGTATGAGGCTGGCAGGTGTGAAATGGCTCCTCCATTTATCTGCTGTCCATGTCTTGTCTCCAGAGACACTTCAGAGTCCCATTGCTCATTCTCCTTGTAGGAAGGTGAATATATGAATATATGCATATGCTCAGTCACTCCGGAGTGCCACAGATTCAAGGACAGAATGGGAGGGATGTAGCATTTTTTCTGTATTTGGTCTTTATCAAAGGCCTTTGTTAGGACGGGACTATGTTGGACCGGCTGTGGAAAACCAGGCACACTTTTGCACTATTGGGGCTGCTGTGAAATGATCCAACCATTCTGAGAAACAAGCTGGAATTAGGCTAAGAAGACAGCTGGTGGGAAAGTGGATAGAGCTCCAGGCCTGGAGTCAGAGAAGACCTGAGTTCAAATCCGGCCTCAGACACTAGCTGTGTGATCCTAGGCGAATCACTTAATTTCTGTTTGCCTTAGAGGCAGCTAGGTGATATAGTGGGTATAGTGCTGGTCCTGGCATCAGGAAGATCTGAGTTCAAATCTAGGCTCAGACACCTGCTAGTTTTATGGTTCTTGGAAAGACAAACCTCTTTTTGCCTCAGTTTCCTCAACTGAAAAATGGGGATACTAATAACAGCTACCTCCCACAGCTGTTGGAAAGATCAAATGAGATAATATTCTTTAAAAAACCATTTAGTACAGTGCCTGGTACATAGCAGGTACCATATAAATGTTTATTCCCCTCCTCTCCTAAGAAAGTGACTAAAATGTCCATACCCTTTGACTCAGAAATCCCTCTCTAAGGAGTCTGTGTACTCCGGGAAAGTGAGATATAACATAAAAGGTCATATATATGCCAAAATACTTATAGCTGCAAATTTATGAGCAAAGAATTGTAAATAAAGTAGATGCCTATCAATTGGATAATGGCCAAATAAGTTGTGGTGCAAGGATGTAGAGGCAGTTAGGTGGTACAGTTGGACCTGAAGTCAGGAAGACTCATCTTCTTGAGTTCAAACCTGGCCTCATACAGTTAACAGTTGTGTGACCCTGGACAAGTCACTTAATCCTGTTTGCCTCAGTTTCCTTACCTGTAAAATGGACTGGAGGAAGAAATAAGAGGCCACTCCAGTATCTTTGCCAAGAATGGGGTCATAAAAAGTTGGACATGACTGAAAAAGTGACTAAATAACAACAAACTCCACGTATGTTTGTTGATGTTTGGCTGAACTTTTTTCCCCCTTTTTTATTCTTTGTTAAGAGGGGTGGCTCCCTGGGAGGGGAAGGGGATGGTGGGAGAGATACACTGGAAAATGTAGGTGATGCCAAAACAAAAGATAGATTGGTTTTTACAAAATTGACCCCTTTTGTTACATGAGCTTGACTTCTGGACTTCCTCAAATCTTGTGAGAAAATCAATGCAGATATTTTATTCCTCTCACAGTAGAAGAGAAAAAAAATTCATATGAAGCCAATGTGCTCACAAACCATAGGTGAAAAGAAAAAGTCTGATACCACCATAAACTATAACATGTTTCCATGATAAACTCCAACCAGGAGCTCCAGAAAGAGTATGACTGGATTTTTTTTAATCTTTAGAAAAAATGGGTGGGATTTGATTTTTCGTTTCTGTTTGTTAGTTTTGTTTTGATGTCTTGCTTTGCCAGCATTTCCTCAGAAGTCAAACACATTTCTGTCCTATGGCAGGCAGACCTGCTGAGCTTTCCGAGCCACTGCCAATCAAAGCCAGCCCATAATTCACCTTCTCTAACGGGAACAAGGCATACACAGTTCAGGCTCTTGGTTGCTGAATGTGTTTCCCCCAAAGCCACTGTACAAGTCACAGAGAGAAGGAATGTTTTTTTCCAGAACTACATATTGTTGAAATAAGGAAGGAAATGCATTTCAGCAGAGAATCCAATAGTTACATACCAAGAAGTGGTGATTTCCCCATCAAAGGCAAACCTTCCCACTGTCCTAGCAAATGGGCTCCCTGACCCTGCGGCTCTGTCCTGCTGTATCGTCTTCGATGGCCAAGAGGGAAGGGCTGGTTTTACCTTCACTGTCAGGGTCATCAGGATCTTCCTCTGTGACTCCGGGGGTGTTGGATCATAGTTCTCACTCCTCATGCTCTCAGGCTGCAGGACATAGCCAGTCCGGCCATTAAGTGCAAATAGAGCATGATTCAGCTGCATATATTTATCTGGGGAAGAAATGAAGGTGGTGCAAATGAAAACAAGAGAAAAGAGCATTCTGTTAAAAAATCAAACGAGCCCACACGGGCCCTGCAGTTTGCCCAGTGAAGGGGAGGGATGGGCAGGGTCCTGTTTCAATGGTCAGAAATACTTCATTTTAGCCTGCAGTTCTAGGACGCAGCCAGGTTCTCTCCAGCCTCTAGAGCAGTGCTTCTTACCTTTTCTGAGAAATAGAACCCTCTGGTGGAGTCTGATGAAGCCTGTGAACTCCTCAGAATAATTTTTTTTAATGCACAAAATAAAATAGGAGGACAAAGGAAACCAATTATATCAAGGTACAGTTATCAAAATCTTTTTAAAAACCCACAGAGCCTGTGAAATCTATCCACGGATCCCAAGTTAAGAACCTTTGCTCTCAAGTGAAGTATCAGTGACATTCACGTCAACCAGAAGGGCTTCATTTTCCCCTTCACCTCTCCTCATATGCAGGCAAGGAGGTGAAGCCAGGGCCTCACTGCCACTGCTCAGCTCCCCTTGTCTTAAGTCATGAAACTCGTTCAGTCAGGAAAGGAAGTAGCTGGGCTGTCCAAAGGGGCATAGATGGATGGGAGGCTGCACTGTGTGCTTTAGTGCCTCCTCAGCAAGGGCAGCACATGGACAGGGGCTTGGGTCATTTTATCCACAGGTTCACTGGGGGAGCTATTCAGGAGCTAGCCCTGTCAAGGGCTCAGCAATTCAGTTTATTATCTTAAAGAGAAAAGGAAGATGTTTTCATGGATATGAATAACTAAGCACAGTCTTATAAACCTGAGCCCCTACCAGCCCAAGGGGGAGTTCCTACCCTGAGCAGATACCCAGCTCTTCTAGAGGCAGCACAGCAATCTTTCCCTTTAATATCTCCCAGTGTTCCCCACAAGCTTCTTCTAATAAATGAAAAAGGATCCAAGGGAAGTCACTTAGGATGTCCTGGGAAATGTGAAAGCTAAGAAACCTGTCACTTCTACCCTAAGAGCATGGCCTTAGAGGCAGCTATAGGGCACAAAGCATAAAACACTATCCTTGGACCCAGGAAGGCCTAAATTCAAATTCCTGTCTCAGACACTTACTAGCAGCATGGCCTGGGCAAATTATTTAGCCTGTCAGCCTCCATTTCTTCATCTGTAAAATGGGGATAATAATAACATCCATATTACAGGATTATTATGAGGATCAGGTGAAATACCACATGTAAAATGCTTTGCAAACCTTAAAGTGCTATACAAATGCTAGTTACCAGTATTATTACTTCAGGCAGTTATCATAGGGGGGACTGGGTGGGAGAAGTAAGGGAAACAGTGGAGCATCAGACAATCCTCAGAATGGTACCTGAGTGATCCAGGACGTACTCTAGTAGGCTTTAGGTATCTTCCTTTTTTACTCAATGGAATAAGTGGTCCTACCCCTCAATCAAGTCAGTGTGATATCCTGAAAAGAGCACTAGACTATATATGTACTGCATATACATATATGTATGTACAATACATATATGTGTGTGTATAACTGTGTGTGTATACATACCTCAAGAGACCTGGATTCTAAACCTAGCTCTGCCACTAGCTAAGTATGTGACCTTGGGCATGCCTTCATCAAGAGGTGACTATACTAGACTCACTGCATTTCCTTTTTACGAGAGTTATTCAACTGCTTGATCCAGAGAATACTGGAGGCATAATTTATCAACATCTTAGTGAAACACTTAACATCTCTCATACAATTCTTGTGGTCAGGAGGGAGAGATATTGGCTTGATGATAATACAGTTAGGTAGATTCAGAACTGGCTGAAAGGCTGGACCAAAAGAATAATTATTAATAGGTCTATGCCAGCTTAAGGAGAGTTCTCCAGTGGAATGACACAGAATTTTGTACTTGGCTCTATCCTGTTTAACATGTTTTCAAATGACTTAGATGTATAACTGGTACCCTTATTGGATTTGCAAATGACTCAAAGCTGGGAGGAGTAGTTAACATTTGGCAATTAAGAGAATGAGAAAGCAAAAAGATCACTGGAGGCCAGAACAATGGGCCAATTCTAATAGAATAAAATTTAATTGGATTGCAAGCACAATATGAGTCAAGTACAAAACAGAAGGTGAAAAAATTCATCTGATCTTAGCTTACATTAAGAAGGGTAGAATCTACAGGATGAGAATGGCTATACTAGCATATAGTGTATTCTGCCCTAGACAGAGCACATCCAGAGTATTGTTTTCAGTTTGGAATATCACACATGAGCAAAGACATTGATGACATGGGGAGCATATGGTGGAGGAAGATAATCCAAATGGTGAAGGGTCTCAAGTTCATGCCACAGAAGAAGGAGTGTAGGAACTAGGGAAGTTTAATCTGGAACAGTCATTGTATGGACGAGGCATTTGATTTCATTCTCCTTAACTCTAGAAGGAAGAGTCTGGAGTAACAGGAGGGAACTGTAAAGAGGCAGCTTTAGGCTTGATATAAGGAAACACCTCCTAACAAAATATCCCTGAATGTAATGGGGAGCTTTGAGAGGTATCAGGTTCCCTCAAACTGTAAGTTTTCAAGCTAAGAGTAGACAAGCACTTATCAGAGGTGGTATAGAGGAAGTTCTAGGCCACATGTTCATTGGACCAGATAGGCCCCAAAGTCTTTTCAACCTCTAAGATTCTGTAAAGTCACCCTTCCACTCTGTGAAATGCATTATCATGTAACTGTGTTTATTAGAGGTATCTCTCTGCGAGTCGTATCCCTTTACTAGACCATACACACTATGAAGTTAAGCAGAACATCTTATGTAAATCCTAAAGGCTGTAAACTCTTTGATCTGTCTTCTTTGGTCCCTTCTAAACCTCAAATGCTATTAGGGCAGGGACTATGCCTCATGCAAATGAGTTAAACTATGTTTAAATTTACCCAACGTTAATGTTTGAGTGAATGAATGAATGAATGAATGAACAAGGGCGTTAGGCTAGATGATCTCAAAGACCCTTTCCCATTTAATAGTCTTAGGATTCTACGCCCATACCCCTAGCATCAATGCATTCTACCAGCAGACTCACCAATCCCATATGCTCTTCCCTACGCCATTCTATCCTCCCCAGTCACTCCAACATTCTCCCCGTCCCTAATGCCTCTCTTCCACTGTTATTCCAAAAAAACTGAAGAGGTGCTTAGCAACCCCTAAGGGTTTGCTTGCTAATATGCAACATGCTAGATTGGTCAGAAGATAATTTAACAGGCCAAAATTTATTCTTATCTCCAGTTGGTAATTAAGGCTAGCTTGATGACTATTTCTTTCTGAATAGCAGTACTACACCCCTGGCCACTGTTCTGTCTGACTTCAGGAGGTGGTACAGGCTCAGCAGTGACACAACTTTCACAGAGTACTGAGCAAGCCACACTCAGATTGAAAAAACAACACCATCCTTGGAGACCCCTTACCTGCTGTCTGGAAATTCAGAGCAACCATCTGAGAGCCACAAAGCCAAAGTCGAAAAGGATCATAATTTGATGAGTCCACCCTTTGACCTTTTGGATAGACCCGAGTCAGTCCCTTTTGATTGTACTTCAAGAGTTCAATTGGCTTCTGCCTAACGATACTGTCGGCCTTGGTCTCCACGAAAGAGCGAATTTCTCTGAAATCAGGATTTTCTGCACAGACATATAGAAAAGGAAAGGAAATTGACATTTATCTTCAGGAGTGTGACACAGTCACAATCACAGCTAAGTCCTAACTCACCGTGCAAGAACTGGATGCTGGGTCTCAAAGATAAACCCCAGCAATCTGGCAAGACTATTGCCTCAGGCATACCAGTGCCATCCCATTTTGTAACCATAGACATTAGTTACCATACCCCAAGGCCGTTGCCCCACACTCTCAGGACTTCAAAGCTAGGCGAGCATTTTGAAAAATTAAATGCCTGCTACAAAGGTAGGATACTTTCAGGCAAAGGGGAGATGGGAAGAGGGGAAAGGGCAGGCCTTGCTATTACAGAGATCCTAGTATAAAAGTTCTTAGCGAAACCTTTCCAGTCAGTCTATTACTGGAAATACTAACGATCTCATATCAGAGGGGAGGAGGGAGGAGAGGGAAGGGGAGAAAATTTGAAACTCAAAGTCTTATGGAAGTGAATGTTGAAAACTAAAAATAAATAAGTAAATTAAAAAAAAAAAAGAAATACCAGCGATCTTGTTGGAACACTGTTTCCCTGTAGCCTGGCCATATGATGTTGCCAAGAAGACTGTCCCTGCGTTTTAGAGCAACTAAGTCAACTTCATTCCACATGTGAAATATAGAAGGAAAAGCAGGCCACAGAAAACCCTCATGACTGCCATTGCTATCTGTCCCACTTGCTTGTTGGAAGACCACTCTGTTTCACTGAATTACATTCTCTCCTGAGGTAAGAGTAGCCTTGAAATAATCTTGATAAGTTACAAGAGATAGCATAGGACAGCAGGAAGCACTGGGTTCGAATTTAACTCTACCACCTGCTAGCTGTATGTCCTTACTTCTCCGTGCCTCAGTTTCATCATCAATAGAAGAAGGTAAATAATAATTGTACTACCTATATCACAGGGCTGTTCTGAGGATCAATGAGATCATGCATGGAAGAGACCTTTGTAACCATGAAGTGCCATAGAAATACAGGGAGTTTTTCTGTACTATTAAAGTTCCCTCTAAAGTAGAATTCCAGTTTACCACAAAAAACCTGCCTGTGACTGGAACGGGCTCAATGAACAAGTGACATAATCCTGAGCCCTGTGCACAGAGATAATAATCACTCACATTTATATAGCACTGTGAGGTTTAAAAAGTGCTTTCCTTGTAGGCACCCAACAGATGTTTGATGAATAAATGAGCAGGCTACTCTGGGACACAGACTGCCTCTGCTTTGGCTCTATTGACCATCTGGCAGGAGCACCTGCTCTGGGAGAGGAATGGTCATGCTCTTACCCACCCTTTGTCCCTTAACCCACATTCAGCCCTGCTCCATCTTGCTGGTCCCTGAAAGGAAATTAATGATAATAATGGCTAATATTTACACAGTATTTTGTAGACATGATCTCATTTGATCTTCCTAGCAACCCTGTGAAGTGAGTAATGTAAGGATTACTAGTCCCATTTTACAGATAAGAAAAAGCTTTACTAAGGCTCACAGAGGAAGGGACTTGCCCAGGGCCATATGGTAGGCAAAGAGCAGAATCAAGTCTTGAAACCAAGTAGTCTGACTTCAAGACCAGTATACCATATACTATACCATATATGTATGTATGTGTATGTGTGTATACACATATAAATATATACATATATGTATATACTTATATGCTATACTGTACCATACTGCCTACTGGGTGAACATGACAGGCAGGAGTCACATGGTCCCTGTCCCTTATCCCCATTTTCCCTGTGAACCAGTGCAAGATGTGGCCATATGTGGGAGGAACTGTCATTCTGCCTAGAGCATCGTTTCCATCTGGAGTCCATCTGGAGAAATCCCAAATGCTATAATATTGTTCTTCACCAGACTTAAATAAGAGCAGCTACCCAGGAGTGAACTGAGATGATAAAATGAATGGATTACCTAAATTATCCTTGGTTTTACTTGTTGGCTTACAGTAGACAACTAAGTCGGAGAGTTCTATGGCAATTGATTGATTCTTCTCCCAGTACTTCATGTTGGTCTCCTGTTTGGAATAAAGACATCCCAGTAACCAATTTTCATGATCAACACAAATTTCACCACGTATTCCTTCTCGCCATGTTGTGTCTCAATGACGGTCCAGGGACTCAGATTTTTCATTTTCAAATTTTACTTAGAAAAAAAAAAAGTTCATCTCTTCCCTCCTGGTCTGAACTCTTTTAAGGCCCTAGCTAATTTCCTTCAGGCTCCACACCTACCAGTCCACACTAATGGGCTTTATTCTCAGGACACTCTTCTTTCAGTATGCAACTGCATGTGGAAAGGGCAAAATTCCATGAGAATATAACTCATATTTCCGAATTAAAGTATCCTTTAAATGAGCACCACCACCCCCACTCCTGCTCCCTATGCCCAACCTGTGACTAATCATTGCCTTCCAACCTCACTCATATACAAACTAATGAAGCTTCACCTCGTTCTTGTTAAAAGGGAGAAGTTATGACTCTGAGATGAAGCTCCAATAGCTTCCGCAAATCCTCTAAGGATGAGTGCTCCAATCTTGTGGCAAAAAGCCCCTCTCGTTCCAGTTGACAAAGGAAAGAAATTCATTTTATCTATTACTGCCTAGATATGCCCATTAGAGTCATCACCTCTACTCCTTCCCCACCAGAAATTGGACTCTGTCCTTGGAACCACTGAGGACTTTGATAGGCCAGCTTTGGCCTATTTTTGCTCAATTCTAGACCTCCATAGCTCTTCATCAGTTCAAGTCTTGACAATTGCAATAGTCTGCTGAATGGCCTCCCTACCTCGAGCCTCTACCCCATTCCATTCCAGCCTCCATTTATCTGCCAAAGTGATTGTGGCCTAAAGCATAGGTCTGGTCATGCTACTTTCTACTCAGTAATCTCTAGTAGACTCTTACTACCTCTAGGATTCAATACAAAATCCTCCATTTAGCCTTTACAGCCTTTCCTGCCTTTCTAGACTTCTCACATTTTACTCCCCTCTCTGTTCCTTGAAATTCAGCATCATTAACCTTATTGCTTTTCTCATACATGACACTCCCATCTCGTGACTGCAACAGGTTGTCCCCCAGGCCTAGAATTTTCTCACTCCTCATCTCCACCTCCCTGGCATCTCTAGCTTCCTTTAAGATTCGTCTCACATTCCACCATCTCCAAGAGACCTTTCCTGGCTCTCCCTGCCCACTACTAATGTCTTCCCTCTGATGTGACCTTCTTTTTACGCTGTAAATATTTTGTGTGCCCATAGCTGTTTGCATGTCATCTCCCCCATTTAGGATGTAAGCTCCAGGAACGCAGGTGCTGTTTTTCTTAAGCACCTAATAAAATGGTGAGTGACTAACATCCTGGACATCTCTCCCCTTCAAGTGTAGTCATCCTCTGTCAGCACGTAAACTCCTTGAAGTCAGGACTGTTCTGCTTCCACTTAGCACAATGCCAGGCACAGAGAAATTACCTAATAAATTCTTTATCTATTTTAATTTAATATATTCAAGTTTAGGAAACTCACTGCCTTCAACAACCACAGTGCTTGGCTTTCTGTGGATCTTTGGAGGCCAGTAAATTCTCAAACCTCTCTGATCACATAATTGGACATGTTGGGATCACTGCAAATTGGTAGAATTAAAGAAGACTGAGGCTGCCCTGCTACTGAGGCTCAGGCTAGTAGATTACTTGAACTCCAGAGTTCTGAGTAGCAATAGGGCCATACTCAATTGGGTATCCACACTAAGTTTAGCACCAACATGTGAGCCCCTGGGGAAGTGGGAAGGGAGGACACCAGGCTGCCTAAGGAAAAGTGAAACAGCCCAGGTTGGAAATCTGTGCTGATTAGAAGCAGGATATCCTAGGAGTAGCCTCTGCCCTTCCAGCCTGGGTGAGGTAGAGAGACTTGGTCTCAAAAAAGAAACAAAAAAAATAAAAAATAGGCTAGAAACCATTCTTTGAGAGAGAGGTAAAACTGAAATGGAAATACAGGAGGAAGTCCTGGCTGAGAGGTAGCCTGGGGTGTAGTGGAAAGAGTCCCTTTACTAGGAACAAAGAAATCTGGGTTCTGTACCCCAATTCTGCCAGCAGCTATGATATGATATTAGAAACGTCCTGAGTTTCCTAGAGGGTGAAAATAAGGGAATCAGATGAAGTGATTGTAGGGTCACTTCTAGCTCTGCTTCTTTAGTCACATCTAGTTTACCCAGATCTAGCACAAGAAGCAGACCTTTTTTCCAAATGTCTTCCCACTTCTCCTAACAACCTTCAGTCCTAAGCAGCTTTGGTCACAGTGGGTACATGGTTAACACTGGTGACCCATTTTTTGCTCTCAAGTATAATAGCATGAGGTTATTTTTTTTAATGTTCACATAAATGTAAAATCCAATTAAGGAGTAGTTTAGATCAAAGAGAACATGCCTAGCTTAAGTGGTTAGGATGATTTCAGGTTATTAAGCAGTAGGGGAAAAAAAGAACTTTCCAAGGAAATTACCCTTTATCCCATCAACAGAACTGCAGAAAGCCAGAGGAGACAACAAAAAAAAAATGATTTTAAAAAATTGTCTAAGATTCTCTGCATCTTACATTTGGCCCCATTTTTAGAGCAAGACTTTGGGCAAAATGGAAATGTGTTTTAAGTGTCTACTACCTTTAGCTGATTCCCTCTGAAGTTTCCATACTCTAGTATCATACCCAGTTCCTGCAGAAATGGTTTCAATCATCTCTAATAGAATATGAGCCTGGGAAAGGAACAGCTCAGTCTATTAAAGATATACTTGTATTCCTATGACTAATAACTATTAAAACATGGAGAGAAAAAGAGTGATAAGGTCCTTGAAAATGATCTCTAGAGAACACTGTTGAAAGGATCCCTAAAGTACCAATGACTCTTAAGGTGTATCGTTACTATCCTAAGAGAAAGTATACCTCTAGATTTCAAGTCAGAGAAACTAGGCTCAATTCCAGTTGAAACTAGGGCAGCTCTCCCACTCAATAGCTATGTGACCTCTGTAGGTGTCAGTTTCGTCATCTGTTAAATAAGAGGGTTGGACAGATAATGATCCAATGAGTCATGAAGATTGGCAGATTTGCAATGAACAGCCCTGCCACTTCATGCCTAATATTGTTTCTCAGCTTGTGAAGCAAGAGGTCAGTGTGAAAGCCTTTGAGTCTGACTCCAAGGCTTGAAAGACATTTGACCACATCTCCAAGGTGACTATCAAAGCATCACCTCCAGAGAGGCCTGAATGAGGAAAACTCACTAGAGTGCCTTATGGCCATGGTTCTCAAAGGGTGCTCTCTTTGATTGCCCATGGACAAGTCCAAAATGGAAGCACAAAACATGCTGGTATTTAAGGAACTGTCCCATTCAACACAGAGGTGGAAGATAGATGGTGTACAAGAAGATAGCTGTAACAGAAAGGACAATGGATTTGAAGTCAAAGGGATTAGGATTAAATCCCAGCTCTGCTATTTACTATCTGCATGATGTTTGTTGGACAAGTCACTTAAACTCTCGGTGACTCACTTTCCTCAAGTGTAAAATAGGAGAACTGTACCACAGAGTCTCTAAGGTCCTTTTCAACTTTAAATTTATAATCCTATGACTCTGCTTTATTACTAGAAATTCATCCACTGCAGCTTAAGAACAGTAAGTGGTCCTTTAAGACCATCTAAGGTGAAGTTCTGTCTAGGATCAGAGGCATCAATAAATTTATTATAAAAAACAATACAGTAATAATGAAAAATCCTCAGTGATGAAATAGGGCTCTCAAAGTTCCATCAAAGTACTGCTTTGGTTTTTTGTACTTACCTGGACCTAAGAAATTACTTATCCTTCTACTATTCCAAATATACTTAATGGTCAACATTTCTGAAAATAGCCATTTTTCAAACAGTTCCTCTACATTTATATGGCAGGGAGAAGAGACGTCAAATAGCTAAAAATCTACTACCATACTCTATATGAGACAATGATCTTTAATATGTTCCAAACATCTCTGGATACATAATCAGTCGATTGAACACTCATGATTTCTAACTGGGCCCATCTAATTATCATGTTCTGTCAAAATGTTTAGAACCTAGGACGCTATAAAATTAAGGTGGCAGCCTGTTTTAATATAGATGGGTTGACCAACATAGACGGAATTATGGACCACCTAGTGGACCATGGTGGACAGGCCTCCCTACCCTTGCCCTCTCAGTCTCATGAAAGCAGTGAGACTCTGGAAAGCCATCCCTCCAACTGACAGTCTAGTGCTCACCAATATCTACAGTTGCTCCCCACATGGGTCTAACCCAAAGCTAGGAGGCTTCCCTCTGAATGCTAGCAGGAATAGCAAGAATTGAGGGCACAATTCCACTATTCTAGACCCCTACAAACAGAATGCAAATAATAAAGCTCAATACCACTGTTGCATTCTTCCACGTGATTTCCCTGATGCTCTGGTACCACTCAAAGAGCTCTTCCACTTTGTCAGTCGCAAACTCTATGGGAGGATCATTTGGTTTCTTGGGTTCCAGGATGAAGACAAATGACTTCTGATTTTTTCCATGTGGTACTTTCACTTGGAGAGAACAAAAACAACAGTGTTTCAGAAGTCAGGGGCACCCATAGCAACCAAGCCTATTTCAATCTCTAAGTCACCTTCCCAAGGGGCAGCACTCCTTATAGTACATGGTTACTCAAGAACATGGATACCATCAATTGTCATCCACCCAAAGAAGGACATGTATGAAAATATGCCTGTATGGTTGAAGTGAGTGGGGGGCATCCATAAAAGATGTAGTCCCATAGCAGAACAGAAGTAGTGGATGTATCCCTTTAAGTGTGTTACTCAATCACCAGGTCACAGTGGTGAACAAACAGCAGTCTGCCAAACTTTTACTACCATAGTTCATTACTTGTTAAAACTTAAATCTTTAAAAAGCTGATTCCTTCTCCTGGACTTCAACCCCTAACATTCCCAGAGCCTTCCTTTTCTCTGTCCACTCTTAGGACTATGGAGGACACATTTCTGCCTCGTAGTAAAATATGTATGTGTATATGGAGGTGTGTATAACATGTTTATGTATGTGTATATATACATGCACATATACAAACATGTATACATTTATATATTATATATGTAATATATTTTATTTAGTAAATCTGCAATATAGTTTGGATTGAGAAATACAGCCCTAAAAAATAGTTCATTCAAAGTATTTTATGCTTAAAGTGAAAATAGGCATTAATTTACAATAACTCAAAAAAAAAAACCCTTTCCCAAGATTGAAATGAACTGGCTTGCCTCAAACCTTAGAAAAGAATGAAATTCCATCTGAAAGAAAATGAAATCCACCTAAGAGAATGTCTATTAAGGGAACAGTGGCCATAGGAAAAGCACTAGACCAGGAATCACAAAACTTTAAGGGGAAGGCAACAGAAGCTAGAACCCAGCTCTCCCACCTCCTAATGCAATGTTCATTCTCCATACCCACTGATGATGCTGCCCCTGCACTACTGTACCCAACAGATGATATCTTGCCCTTCACACCAATTCCCCAGTCCATTTGGTCACTTTCTAGAAAAGCACAGGAAGGCAAAATAAGTCATGAAATTTAGGAATCACAAAAGTTGTCAGGTTCCTCTCAAGAAGTATCCTAAGGCTGTATGGGAATTAACAATGAAAATTGGGACTGTGGTGATCACCCACCAACGTTATAGGTGTTAAGATCCAAGATTCCTCTGCACAGAGATCCTAAAGGGTTATCTTCAATAATCTGTGGAAAAACGAGAGTAGTTTCAAGAAACCTGGAGAACAATTCACATTATTCCTAACTAAAATGCTAAAAACACAACCAGATTCAAAATCATACCACTGAACTGAGACACTGCCCACGGCCCTTTTTAAAATTCATCCTCATTACAGGATAAATATGTCCATAGGGAGATGGAAAAGGAATGAGGCACAGAGCTTGCAGTGACCTTGTTGCTAGCAGAGACCTGAAATCTTCACAGTGGGTCACTTTTCAGCTTGCAAAAATATGCATCATGAACTTTAAAGGAAATCTGGAGCCATTTCATCCAGCCTGCTCTTTCCAACTTCTCTGTCATCCTCCCTGACTACGGAATGGGGCATCTTGGTTAATTTGCAGTCTCTATATGCATAAGATATGGGTTCCCAATCTTCAAAGAATTAGAGCACAAGAGACTATACTTAGAATAATATGCAGCTTAATTTAGCCTTCCTCTGATTGTTCAGGACACCACTTCAGCCCTGCAGGGGACAAGGGTCATCATTATAAATATCAATGATTGTTCATAGGATCCTAGATTTAGACCTGTAAACAATCTTACAGATCATCTGGTCCAGCTCCTTGTTTAGCAAAATAGGAAACTGAAGCTCAGAGAGGCTAAGTACCTTGTCCAGGGTCATTAAGGTAGCAAGTAATGGAATCAGGGTTTAAATTCAGATCTGTTGACTCCACACCCAGAACTCTTTCCACTGTAGTATTTATACTGTGTGGTAAAACTCAGGAGCTCTGGTCATGGGGACCTTCCAGGCAAAAGAATGCTGGACCATAGAGGAGTCCTTACATTAAAGTTTAATCCACCTCAGACCTTATTCACCTCTCAGTTCTACTTGCTACTTTAATTACTCTCAGGGTATACTTAATACTGGAACAACTGAGGTAGAATCATTTAATCTATAAGATTACTTTAAGCAGGGGACAGGGTCCTACCATGGTCATTTTCCATCTGAAGGAAACTATCCTGTCCACTCAAAATCTTCCAGGACAACATGATTAAAACAAAATTCATTGGCTGCAATGACCCCAGAAAAATCTAAGCCCTTTTCACCTCTCACTTGGACTACTGTAACAGCCTTTTAATTGGTTTCCCTGCCTCAAGTCTCTCCCCTCTCTAATCCATCCTCTACACAGCTCCAAAAATGATATTCCTAATGCACAGATCTAGCTCCGTAAGTCCCATGCTCAAGAAACTTCAATGGCTCCTTATTATCTCTTGGTTAAAACTCAAACTCTTTTTTTTCTATTTAAAGTCCTTCACAATCTGGATCTAACCTGTCTTTGCGGACTGACTACATATTACTACCTTTCATATTCCAGTCAAATTGGCCTGTTTGGAAACCTCCACATACAATATCCCATCTCTTGCCTTGATGCCTTTGTATAGAATATCCTCCATGCCTAGAATCTTTCTTTCATCATTTCTCCCATCTCCCTTTCTTTAAGGCATAACTCAAGTGCCACATCCAGTAAGATACCCTTACTGATTCCTCCTGGGTTAGCAGCCCCCTACTCCCCAAATTACCTTGTATTTATTTTACATGTATCTTCACGTCATATCCCCATAGTAGAATGAAGTTCCTTGGGGGCAAGGATTGTTCCCTTTTGTCTCTGTATCTTTAAAGTCTAACAGTGCTTGGCACTTAATATATGCTTGGAGATAGAATGAAATAATGAATTCACTGAACTATATTTTGATCATGTTGAATCTCTGCCAGGCCAACATGGCAGCTCAAGTTAAATTGATCTTTTTGTACCATTCATGAAAGGGGACATGCAACTTCCTTGGGACCATTATCCAGGCTCACCTGTTTTTCCAGCTCTTCAAAATCAACTGTAGATATGTCCTCCACATAATTAGATGGAAAATATTGCTGAATCCTTCCTCCATAATCACCCTTCCACCTAAATAAAGCACAGGACTATTAAGCCTTTGTGTGAAGGGTATTAATGATCCCTGCATAGCCATTTACTTCCCCAGCTGTTGTGCTGGTTCCCTGGTGAGATAAAAGCTGCAGCTGGTTACCCAGTCAAAGGCAGCCAGAGCTCACTAGAGATGACGATTTCCAAAGGGAAATGTGGCTTCAGGGACTGAAGATCACTCTTTTTTCTCCCCCAGCCCTTGCCCTATTGCTGTATCTGGCTGGAGAGAAACCCCCTAAATACTTCAGAAGAGAGAGCCAAAGGTCTGAGATGGTTAGCATCACTAGCAGAACCACTATTCACCGCTGAGCAAGTCTTGGGCCAAAGGATGGGAGCTGGAGATGCTTAAGGGGAACAAGAGGTGCCCCATCCCTTCTCTAAAAGTGTTCTCTTACTCCTCAGCTTTTCCTAAAGTGTTTTATAGGGATCTCTCCTTTAACCCATCACACTCAATATAGGTATCAGGCTTATTAGCATATATGCCCTATACATCCCATTAGGTTGTTAGCTCCTTTGAGGACAGGTACTGTGTTTTTTCCATCTTTGTATCCTCAGTGCCTAGCATGGTTCCTTGCACATAGTAGGCACTTAATAATTGCCTTGTGATACTACCCACCCCTCTCTTAAGAAGCTCACTATTGAATAAAGAACTCTTAGGACATCCTTTAACAAACTGAGGTACATAAGTGTAATGGACTGTTATTGCACATAAGGAATAGGAGAAGCATAGGAAAGCTTATATGAACTGATACAGAGAAAAGAAAGCAGAACCAGGAAAACAATAAAGCTGATGATCAGATCAGGGTAAATGCTAATAACAACAAAACTGCATGCTATGTAATTAGAATGATCAAGCCTGACCTCACAGAATTGACAAAATGTACCTCCTGCCTCTCTTTGCAGAATGGGGGAACTAGGTATGGAGAGTAAATATGTGTGTGTGTATGCATGCAAATACCAATTTACACATACATATAAATATACAAATATATGCATATACAAATATAAACCTACATAAGTATATTTGTGTATATATACGCACATGTACACACACCTACTGTTCCATATTTAGTTCCCCTGTTTTGTGAAGAGGGGAAGGAGGTACACTTTCTCAGTTCTGGGAGGCCAGGCTTGATCACTCTCACTGCACCGCATGCACTTGTGTTGTTCTTAGCATTTACACTGCCGTGGATATCAGCTATCTTGTTTTCCTGGTTCTGCTCTTTTCTCTGTATCAGTTCATGTAAATCTTCCTATGCTTCTCTTAATACTTCATTCGTTATGTGCCATAATATTCCATTACATTCATACATATATACATGTTATGCAATATGTCTGCATATTTGTATATGTATGTATATGGTGTATAATCATGTCTGATATGATTTATATATTGACTGGTTTTCAGAACTGATTTTTTCCTTTCTTTTTAAATTCTGGTTATAAGGAATAGCTTGCTAAAGAGGAGGAAAGGCTATATTTAGATATTAAGTTGATATATGAGCAAAACATAACAAAAATGTGATTTTTTTTTTAAAGAAAGGGAAAAAAGCTATAACAGAAGGGACCCTAGTCATCCCTAAACCCCAAATGGTTAAAAGATAAGCAGTGGCTTTCTCTCCCCCTCCCCCATTTTCAGAGAGGTTCACTTGGGATGGGCATTCCCAGTACTTTTTGGCCTGCAAGGTCACCAGGACCAATATGCACTATGTGAGAGGCCAAAGGGTAGTGTTCGGTCAGAGCTGGTCAACCACCCTTGAGCTAGAACCTATGTAATAGAACACACCCTACTTTGCTAGTTCCCCAGGAACACCCTACAGAGGGACACCCTACAGAGGGAAGGTACAGGAAGCCCAGCCCCGGGCCTGACACAGTCCTAGGAGCCAAAGGAGCCTTTAGCAAAACTCTGAAATGGGGGAGCCTATGTGGGGCACAGTCTTACCAACCACCAGGCTCCTTGGAGACATTGTGGATGAGGGCCCCCCGACAGAAGCTAAGCTCATCGCCACGCTTGGCTTTGTAGTCATATAAAGCCTTCACAGTTCTCTGGGGCTTTTAATGAAAAGAAAAAAAAATCAATGAGATGGGGAAGGGGAGGCAGGGAGAGACAAAGGGAATGGAGGGGGAGGCTGGTTAGGTCCCAATCGATAACTCCAGCTTCTTGAGCCATTTGACTTCCTTCTCATGAAGACTGAAAAGGCTTTGCTTCAAGGCTATGGAGTGACATCTATTGGCATGAGAGCATGGGCCAATGCTGCCTAAATACTTCCTTGTGTGGATGCTGAGCTGCTAGGACTCAGAACATTCATCTAAACACTAGCAGCAGCAGATTTAGCAGCTGTCATCATCTCTTTTCCCAATACATGCATAAAGGGAAAGACACAGCACAGAAATGGTCAAGTCAGCTCCATATCCCTGCTGGCAGTGGTAGGACTTGGGAAACTCTCAAAGAAACTGCATTTTCTGGCAATGCAACAGTTCCTTCACTTAATTCATGCCTTTTAAATTCTTTTACTCAAGTTAGTCAAGCAGCTTATCTGCACCCATGTAATATGGGCAGCATTCCAGCAATTTCTCCTTTTCTCAAAGGATGACTGGGAGGCAAAGAGAAGAAAAACAAGATTCTCCCATAATACACTATGAATTCCTACTGCAGACTTCCTGGGTTACTGTTGAGTATAATCAGTGCACAACAAAGACAAGCAGGGAACTCAAGAATGAGTTCATTACGATGGCCCCAACTCCCATAGTCTTCCTCTAAGAGATTTTTCTCAGTTCTCATTCTCCAAGGTTGGGGGCCAATATAAAGAACCCCCAAAAAGTCATAGAAATAGACTTGAAAGGGCCTAGTGCTATGTGCTCTGAGCATCTTGATGAAAATTGAGCCCACATCAATACACTCTGAGATTTCAGAAGGAAAGGTACAATATAAATACAAAATATACTAATAGATCTTCTTGGTTTTAAACAACTCAGCATAATTAAATCTGAACTACCAAAACTGAGGAGGAAGGAGGGAGAGGTGACTCCCTCTGCTTAGAAAAAGGGTATTCATTTCTTAAGAAATGATTCAGAATCACAGAATTTCTAAGTGAGAGGGGACTCAGAGACCAGTTAGTCTCAACTCTCTGCCAAAAGGAAACTCTTCTTGAACACACTCAATAAGTGGTCATTCAGCCTTTGCCTGAAGACCTTCATGAGAAGAAACCTGCTACCCTTTCCAGAGCAGCCCAAATCACTGCTCTTAGGAAGATTTATCCTGACATTAAACCTAGCTTTTCCCCTTTGCCATCTGTACCCATTTCTCCTAGTCCCAACCTCTGGAGAAACCATTAAGATCCTTCAAAGAAGAAACCCTCTAGAGAACACTTCATATGTCACTCAATTTAAACGCAGTTCTTCGGAATTCATTCCTTGCACATAATATCACTGTATTTTAAATGTACTATCTCAGAATGTTGATGATCACTTACTGAGAACACACCATGTGCTAGATGCCAAGATGAAAATAACAACAAAAATTCCTCTGTAAACTTTGTCTACATGAGAGATGGGGCAGGAGGCAGACTGGTCAGGTCAAGGCAAAAATGGTGGCCAGCAGTTGCTGGGGTGTGACCCTACGTGACAAAATGGACATGGGAACAAGAGTTTTCTCATTGGGGGTTAGGAGATCAGAGAACCAGAGAATTTAATGAATATCTTCAGCCAATACAACTAGTATATCCAAATTATAAAGACTTAACCATAAATAATTTTACCTAAACTTTCTCAATCAAACCTTGGGGTTTCAGCAAACCAAAGCTGCACTGGGATTGTATATGTCTGACAGTCTGACATCTCATTTCTGGGAAAAATTTGATTTTCATTTCTCCCATGTTTATTTTTCTCCACAAACATTCTAAAGAAGGGACAATTTTTTTTAAGTTAAAGAAAAGTAAACACTATACCGTTGAGGGGTTAATTTCACTGGGATCCACATACATCCTGACATCATAGAGTGAATTTATGTCCCTTTCCTGGAAAAGAAGAAATCAAGAAAATATTTTAAAATGAAAAGATATACTATGCTCTCCTGGTATTCTTTGCATAAAATGCGATGGCAATTAGCATCTGGTACCTTCTCCTTTGGGAGAACACAGAAGGGATATATAGAATCTGGCAAGGGAGTTAATGACCCACAGGAGGTAGTCATGGGTGGAAACAAGAGGAGAATCACAGATGTTCTTGGAGCTGGCAGACCATGTGAAAATCTTGTAGTATTTCATGAAAAACAATACAGTTCAGAGAAAGGTTATGTGTGGAATTCAGTGATGATCACAAACTTACCTGAACATACACACACACACACACACACACACACACACACACTCTCTCTCTCTCTCTGGAAGACTGGAAACTAGGACCTTCAAATATATAAGACTTCCATGCCTCTATGAAGAGGTGTAGTGTAACACAGAATTTCAGAGTGAGAAGGACCTTGAAGAACCTTCTAATACAACCCATCAATAAAGGTACAGTTGTTATTTGACCTATAGGAATGGGCCAAAGAAGATAGAAAAGCACTTCTACAAGTAGAATTTTCTACAACAAGTCACACAAAATGGCATAAAACTTTAGTAAATGGGGGAGGTGTGCATTTGGATAAAAGAATGCTATCATGCCTTCTACAAACACGCATGACTAATGGTCATCAAACCTAGAAAACCACAATAGAGGGGAAACCTATAATCTGCCTCAAGCTTCAAATATAGACTAATGCTTATTAGTGAGGTAACTAGGCAAGTTGTATGATGCTAGCCTTAACATCCTCATTTTTAAAATGAAAATGATGATACAGAGTTTGGGGCAGCGAGGTGGTGCAGTGGATAGAGCACCAGGCCTAGAGTTGGAAAGACCCAAGTTCAAATCCAGCCGCTTGGACACCTGCTAGCTGTGTGACCCTGAGCAAGTCATTTCACCGTTTGCCTCAGCTTCCTTATCTGTAAAATCACCTGAAGAAAGAAATGGCAAACTACTCTGGCATCTTTGCCAAGATAACCCCATTGAGGTCATGAAGAGTCAGACATGACTGAAACAACTGAACTGCAAAATAGACTTTACATTTCTGAAGTGCTTTGTATAGTGTCTGGCACACAGCAAGTGCCAGATGAATGTTAGCTACCATTATTGCCATTACTGTAACAGCTTTTATATTGTGCTTTACGGTTTACAAAGAGCTTTGGTAATATTATCTCATTTGATCCTCACAATAACCCTGGGAGGTAGTTTTTTTATCATCTTCATTTTATAAATGAGGAAACTGAGGCAGAGAGAGGTTAAATAACTTGGAAAGGATCACACGGTTAGTAAGCTTTCGAGATTAGATTTGAACTCAGGTCTTCCTGACTCCAGGTCTAGCATTTTATCCATTGCTCCACCTCAAGTGAAAATGCTAATACTATTTACCTCACAGATTTACTATGAAGAGCACATTTCACAAACCTGTTGATTTTTAACCACTCTTATATGGATTGGGATCTAGTTCCCCAGCTGAATTCTGAGCTACAGAAATCAGGAGGTCCTAACATTCATTATTAGAGGGGAGACTTACACAGGAAAGATGTGCACAAAACATACTGCCTAACATTTTGAGAGGTGAAAGAAGGTAAAAAATACCAGGAGGAAATCTGAAAACAATTCATTCGCCCTTCAGAGTAGAGAAGAACAAGGTCCTATTAAGCAGAAAAAGGGGACACAGAAGAGGAGGAAGGGGGGCGGGGTATAAGGAATAATGAAAAAAACATACATTTACAGCCAGAGCTAGATTGAATCAGGGCTAGGGAGCTAAGGGAGGAAGAAGTGATGAGAAAAAAGCCATAGAGGGGATGGTGAAGAGAAGAAGGGGAGGGAACCAGGAAAAGGACCATATGTGTGGCTTTCCTTAGCCAGCAAGTATTTAATTTTCAAGCAGTTAAATGGTCCTGACTCACAAATTTAAGGTTGCCTGTTTCTAGGTTTGTCCATCACACCCAACAATTGGATCAATGCTAAGAAAAGTCTTGACTTCAATTGCCTCCCTTTGTCATCAAGCACAGGGGAAGGGCAGGCCAAATTGGCATAGGGGGCCATAGCGTTCTTTTCTCCCATTGCACACTTCTCCCATTTACTGAAGCTTTATGCTATATGCCAGTATGAACTGCTATAGAAAATTTTATTTCTAGGAGTGCCAATCTTCTTTGGCCCATTCCTGTAGGTCAAATAACAATTTTACCTTTATCTATCTATCACTATCTACATATACATACACGTGCTTATATGTTCATGTGCACACACACACACACACAAACATGCACACACACTTTTTTTTATATCAACTTTTATTTCATCAGTTAGAGGGAGCTCCTGGTGATGAACTTCCTCTATCTCTTAAGATCAGTACCTGCTCTAGTATTAACAGCCTTAGAGAGATGTCTCCAGTCCTGAGACTGTGACCAGGGTCCCCCAGTTAGTATGCAGCAGAAGCAAGACCTGAACTCAGGTCTTTCAACTCTGAAGCCAGCCAGCCCTCTATCCACTATGTTATGCTGTCTCCTAATCCCTCCATACTCTGCACACTCTCTAACCTCTGGTGGAAGGCTGAAATTCATTATAATATGTTCATCATAATATTCCTACAGTACCTTCCTTACAGCACTGTTGTGTAGCTTAATAATGTAAAATATATAAAGCTCTTTGCAAAACTGATAGTTCCATGTGAGTTATTATTATTATCCGTTACTTCATTGGCTATTAAGCAAAGAGAAGAGACAGAGAAAGGAGGGCACTTGTTACCTACATAACAGCAGAGCCTCAGGTAGCACAGTCTGCCGTGTTACTCCTATAACCCCCATGACACATAAATTTGGGCATATATGAGCAGGCAACATGTCAGAGAGGCGGAAGGCTGGATTTGGAGTCAGAACAGACTGGGTTTGAATACCGGGAGAGGCTTGTTTTATGACCCCCATTTTATTAATGAGGGCATTAAAGCAGACAGAGGGTAAGTAACTTGGAGAGGCTCACACAACCAGTAAGCTTTGGAGACTGAATTTGAACTCCAAGTCTTCTTGACCTGACTTGGGAAATGTCTTGGGCCTCAGTTTCCTTATATGTAAAATTAGGGGAGTGGTCTAGATCAGTGGTATCAAATTCAAATAGCAATGGATTCCTGGTAGGCTGCATATTGACTGAGAAAACCACCAACAATTCACTTTATCCGTGTCTTAATGTATTTTCATTTATTTTGTTAAACATTTCCCTATGACACTTTCAGCTGGGTCTAGCCTCACTTGAGAGTGTTGGGGACTGTGAGTTTAACACCTCTGGTCTAGACAGCCTCTAAGGTCCCTTCCTCCTCTGAATCTGTGATCCCTTGCGAAGGCAGTGGGCAGATGGCAACACAAAGCAATTTGATAGTAACCTTCATGCCAGACTTGAGACCTGGCAATCGTAGGCTTTAGGCTCTAACACTTCAAAGACGTACAGCACCAACTTCTCACCCAAAATGAGTCTATCAGATTTGACTAGATGACAACATTTTTCTTGTACTCATTCCCAGAAAAGAAAATCACTCACAGTGTTGTAGCGCTCCAGCAGCTCTGGAGTCACGGGATAGCGCAGTCTCATTTTCCTGTAGAGTGCATGCTTTTCATAGTAGCTGACCAATTCCACCAAACTTTCAAAGTAAGCAGAAGTCCCCAGCACAAAGTGGTGCCCATCTTTGTTAATCCGGCAATGTTTCACTTTTCCCTTGGCTCTGGAGAGACAGGATTTCACAGGGAGGCAAACATACTTATAACTTCCACAACGAGAGCATCCTCTCTTCCCCCCCACCAGAGCTTTGAGACTTGGAGTTTCACCATCAATCAGTAGTTCCAGAACATAGCCCAGGGCAAGAAAAGAGTCAGCACAAAGAGACCAGACCCCAGAAAAAGGAAGCGTATTCCTGGGACTTTCTCAGAATGCTTCCCAACAACTAGTAAAACTATGAGAGGCAGCATGGGGCATGGAAAAGAAGGTTGGATTGGGAGTTCAAATCCCAACTATACCATTTAAACTGTATGACACTGGGCAAGTCTCTGGGTGACCAGATGATCTATTAAGTCCCCTAGGGTTCTACACCTAAGATCTGTGATCTATCAAAGTAGTGAATTAACTCCAAAGAGATCTAATCATAACCACCAATTTCCTTTAAAAATAAAGTAAAAGTTTCATTACAAATATTCTTGATCCATGTGAGGGAATTGCCAAATAATGGTAGTTGTAATGAGGCAAGATATAAATGTTAAATGATAGTGTTAGTATTATTAATCCCTTTTACAGATTAAGGGACCAAGAAAATGTTAAAGACTTGCCCCTAGCCCCCCAGCTAAGAAGTGTCAGAGCCAGGATCCCAGCAGATCATCTTCAGACTCCAGGCTCTTTGCAATATACCATACTATGTCTCTGAAGTCATCAGATCTCAGAATTTCATCAAGCCAATAGGCATTAATATTGGACGATACTTTCCCTGAAATGAGATCTCAAACTACCAATCATAACTTCTTCCAAACTTAATTTCCCCCAAGTTCCTTTACCCAATATCACTGAGACAAAAAGGGGAAAAATAAATAGCCTCAAAAATAGAAAACAGTACTACAAAGGACTAATTCTCTAGGTCTTACATAGAGGAGGATCACTGTTCACTTTGTCAAAGACCAAGAAACCTGAATGAATAGCTCTTCAGAGCAACAGGGAGAAAAGAAAGGTGAGACTATCCTGGAGTGTCTGGTTTCCTTCCTGTTTCTTTTCCTCTCACCAGCTCATTCTCCAGCTGGGTCACCATTAGGCAAATTACCTCACCTCTAACAACCCAAGTTTCCTTGTCTGTAAAATGAAAGGAATAATGACACTTGTCCTGCCTTTGTCAAAAGGTCACTGTGAGTATCCAATGAGAGACAGTGGATGTGAAAGTGTTTTCTAATTATAAACTGGGTGCCTCAAGAGGTAGTGAGTTTCCCCTCCCCTGGAGGTCTATATACGAAGGTAGCATAACCATTTGTCCAGCGTGTAATAGTTGAGAATTCTTTTCAGGTATGCACTCGACTAAGAGACCTCTGAGATACCCTCCAACTCTGAAATTCTATGATATATAAGGTAGTATTATTAGATGATGGTAGTAATAGACAGAAGGAAGACAGTGGATTTCATATAAGAAATCATATAGTGATTTCAATAATCTCAGGCAGAGATTTCTAATGCAAAAACCCATCTTTTAGATTCCAGTATGTTCAAATATAGTTAAAAACCATGGATCACTACAATCTCTGAAAAATCAGAGCGTAATGGGCATAAGCAAGCTATAGCATATTCCAATGAACTACACAAATTATATTGATCAGGAAAATGTATAATCGGCAACCATGGATTACAGGATACAAAGGAACGGATGAACTGCAGTGTGTGCAGTTGTAGAGATGACCACATTCCTAACATCACACATAGTAAAAAACAAACAAACAAATATGTGTGTGTGTGTGTGTGTGTGTGTGTGTGTGTGTGTGTGTGTAGAGTGCCTATAAGACAAGATCCACTTTTGTAACACCTCCTCTTTCCAAGCCTCCAGAAAACTCAAAAGGACCTAACCAAAGACCCTGAACAGAT
This sequence comes from Notamacropus eugenii, assembly GCF_028372415.1. Taxonomy (NCBI): domain Eukaryota; kingdom Metazoa; phylum Chordata; class Mammalia; order Diprotodontia; family Macropodidae; genus Notamacropus; species Notamacropus eugenii. Next base: position 542,999,811 of record NC_092872.1, on the reverse strand, counting down.
ACATCCAAACAGTCCCTGAAAGGCCAATGAGCTCAGCTCCCCTACACTAATGGGAAATGGGAAGTTGCAGGACAATAAGGACTCACAACAAAGGCCATATGCATACATGTCCCTCGTTTCTAGAGAATCAGAATACAATAAAGTATACTGAGACAATGATGATTTTCTTGAGGATAAAGGAGGCACTGCAGTTACATATCAGGCCTTGGAGTTACCATTACGGATCTCACTTTTGATTGAGCTTGAACAGCCAGCTTCTAGATAACAAAGATGCAATTGTACATTATCAAACTATCTTCACATCCCTCTTCTAATCTTTATTATCAGTTTCTTACGAAAGCAGCAGCTAACTGTTAATGGCCTTAAGGAAGGAACCAGCTTCTCTCTCACTCTGAAGTTCCCTATAGGCAACAGAGAAAAACAGGGAGAAGTCAAACCTTTGGGCTAGTACTAGGGTGACTCATGTAATGTGGTATGTGAAGAGAAAGCAAAAGAGTCAGGTGAGATCACTCTGGGGAAGAGGTATATGCATTTTGGAGACTCCTGTTACAAAAGTGGCTCGTTCTCAGTGTCTGTTTTTGTCTTTACCCATGTTTTGTGTTCCCCTTAAGTAAAATATTAAGCATAATAGCTGTGTCACAAGCAGCTTGAGATTTTACGTGGATAGTACACTGTACCAAAGGGTTAGTCAGTGATGGCCACAACAGCTTCTGAACCCTTCCCTATTTTCTGAGACATGCCTGTGCCAGAGATTGAGAGATCTTGACAGTCAGAGGCCAGATAAGCTTAAAACTCATTCCTTTTCTCCAACATAAGTTAGAGAATACCAATGGGCAAGAAAGATTCTCTGTTCTCTAAGAATTATGGGGAAAATCATCCAAAAAGTTTTGTGGTTTTTCATGGACAAAACTTCAGAAGGATTCACTCTTTTCATAAAGTGTCCAAGTAAGCCAAGGGGAATCCACTGAAGATATGAGTCCTATTTAATGACAGATAGAAGACTCCAGGATTTTTGCTCACTTAACCTCCCAATGAGCTGTTCCCTATATATGGGTTAGTTCATACACTTACCTGAAAGTAATAGCATATGCATCTCCCCCTTCTCTTTTCCTTATCAGGAAGGCTCCATCTCGGGGAATTCTCATCAACATGTCTTCAGCTTCTCCTCTGCTCAGGCTATCATAGTACCAACTGCAGCATGGCATTGGGGGCGGGTGGGGGAGAAAGATAGACGAGAGATTCTAAAGCTTGTCAACTTGCCAGTCAGCCAGAGTAACTGGTGGCGGTGTTTCCTAAATTATAGTCTCAGAAATTACCATATAAATTATGTATTAGATTTCCCCATCTTGCCTCACATGACAGCAGTTTAGGGAAAAGAATGCAGCAACATATCAAATTCTTGGGTAAAACATCAGCATGGCTTGTCTGCTTAAAGCAACACAGAATAAATCAGCTTATCGTTACAAAACAATACAGCCCAGAACTGCCATGCTGGTTATCACAGAATGGCACATTAGCTGCAGCTTCTGTCCTGAAAAACGTGAGGCAAAGGGCACAGCCGGAAGGATTTGGTTATTTTCGTGTGTGTGTGTGTGTGTGTGTGTGTGTGTGTGTGTGTGGGTGGGTGGGTGTGTGGGTGTGTGTGCACTTAAAGAAAGAAAGCAAAGCAAGGCAAAAAAGAAAGAAAGAAAGAACCCACAAGGGAATGCAGGAATAGTTTTTTTTTTTTAAACAAGAGGGATTATCCAACATGAGCTGCTTGGTAACCTGAATTTTAGCAGAGTAATGACTCTTTGTTTGAGGTTTATTTTCCTCCATTCTTAACATCAGAAGGCAGGACCAATCTTTGGTTCAATGTATGGATAAAAACTAAGGGAAAGACTGAATTTTTCATTTTCAGAGTTGAAAAGCAAAGAACTCTGTTAAGAGGAAATGTTTCCACGCCATAATTAACCTCTGGAAACCAAAACCCATGTTGTTTCATCTGTATGAGAGAAAAGTAAAGCGTTTGGAAACCATTAGGTGGATGCTATGAGAGCATATATAAATGCATGAGTTTAAAGGAGCAACAAAGGTTCTTGAGCAGACCCAGTATTGAGTCTTCCTAGCTCCATCAACATTTGCCTTACTGCTCTATGTGCTTCCTTCCACACCCCGCACATGTTTATTGATAGGATGAGATATCTGCATGCCAACATTTCTGGACCTCTGCCATCCCAGGAGGCTGTAACTAAGCCCAACATGGAAACTGCACAGAGCACACCCGCTCTAGAGCATATAGCTAGACATACGCTTTTGATTCATGAGGATTAGGGTTGGGCACAGGGTCTGTCAGACGAAGCTCAAATTCGGCACATCTCAGGTGGGCTTCTCGGTAGTGTTGAATCAAGTCATAGATGCTGTTGAACATGAGATTGTCAGTCAAATAATACTTCATGGCCCCTCCCTCAAGAGTCGACCGTATTCGACAGTGCTGGACTCTGCCTGATCTCCTGAAAAGAGAAGGGGGACATCTGTCAGAACACCTTACTTTCCAGCCTGCCCTTCCATCTACAACAGAAAACTTACCTTTGAAAAAATTAAACAAGGAGACTCCAAATGAATTAATTCTACCCAAACAAATATAGGTATGGTACATAATAGGTAAAAAGACAAAGCTCTGAGCACTCCCCAGAAGTGGTACCACAGGATGTTTCTGTACATCTATGCTTGGGTGCATGTATAATCAGGCTTTTCTGACCCCTCCAAATGTAATCACTTTTTGTCCCTATGCCACCTTCTGTGTGTGCATGCATGTGTGTGTGTGTGTAATATGTATGTGTATGTGAATGTGTATATGTGCATGTGTGTGTATATATACACAGACATATATATTTTATATAGACATCTATTTGTACATATTGACTCCCCTGAGAAAATGAGTACCTGGCACATAAGTGCTTAAACAAATGCTTGTTGATGGACTGCATGAACCTACAAGGCTGTGCTTTCATCACCTAGGGAAAACTCCTAGTGTGCAAACTCCCTTCCCCAAAGAAAATCTTAATTCATCTATAACTTAGTAACTTAATTATGCAGTTAGCTAAGGTACATACTGGCTAAATGACTTGCTCAGGGTCACAAGGCTAGTAAGATGGAATTTGAACCCAGATCTTCTTGACTTCAAGGCATTCTGTTTTACATGCCACGCTGCTTCTGATGTTTGTGTATATGTATACAGATATACCTACACATCTACATTTATTGTTGTGTAGTCATTTCAGTTATGTCCAACTCTTCGTTACCTCATTTGGGGTTTTTCTGGCAAAGATACTGAAGTGGTTTGCCATTTCCTTCTCCAGCTCATTGTACAGATGAGGAAACTGAGGCAAACACAGTTGAGTACTCGTTTGGGGTCGCACAGATAGTAAGCACCTGAGGCCAGATTTAAACTCAGATCTTCCTGTCTCCAGACCCTGCTCTATCCACTAAGTCACCTAGATGCCTCATACATACAATTACATAGAACACACATATATGTACACATATAGATATGCACATACACTCAGAGTTCTTAACCTAGGACCCATAGACTTTTCAAAATATTTTGATAACTATGTTTAAATATAATTTGTTCCCTATGTATTTTATTTTATGCATTCAATATTATTCTGAGAACAGGCTCTTCAGCTTCACCAAACTCAAAAAGTGAAACATCCTGATTATATATGTATTTATATGTATGTATAGATGTATGTATCTAGCTACTCACACATAACTGCATCAGCAGCTCTCCTAGATTGTAAGTTGCAAAGCAGGCGCTAACTTGCCTTGGGAGAGGATATCTCCTCACTGAGAATTTCCTAAACCAATGAAATCATAGGTTGGGTCCTAAGATAAATGAATGAATAAGGAAAAAATAATACATGTAAGAATGAATAAAAATCTTTCTTTGTAGTTGGATTCATATTCATATTAGGTGAGACAAAACCACACAACAGTGAAAACAATGGAGCCTAACACACCTATGTTAACTGTCCTGGCATTTCTACCTACTCCTCATTTTGTCTTTATTCATCCTTCATTCTCGAAGAGGACCAATGACATCAGGGGGGTGATGTCTTGATGTGCATGTGAACTGGATATAAGTGAGGCAGGACTGTGCAAAGTCACCAGCCTCACTCTATCCTCTGGGGTCACTGGAGTCCAGTGGCAAGACACAGGTCAGACAACAGCCCCATCATTTTAACTACCAACCAAAGGGATGCAATCTGTCCTCTGCAGACCAGATCTTGTCTTCCAGATCCAAAACCAACATCCAAGGGCATTCCACCTGATCCAGACTTCCACCTGATTAGATACTAGGCTTTCTGAGCAGGCTCTCTCCCTTCTCAGAGTACCTCACATTTACTTTATCTGTGGACATGTCACATCCTCCAAGAGACAGTAACAGCAGGAACTTCTAAAATGTTTTGTTTTTGTAGTGTCAACTACCCCAGTGCCATACGTATAGTAGGATTTTAATAAATGTTTGCTGAAATGACTCAAATAATTCTGCAAAATTCAAAGATATGTGATCTTATGATCAAAGGAAATTTAACTTGTGTACAAAAACAAAATTCCCCTTTTTGTCTCCATAGCTTTGGTCAGGGGAGTATAGCAAACCCTCACTTTTCGATACAGTATGTTCATTCCTCAAGACTACAACTAGGAGGAGACTTTCAGGAAATAACACCTTGACTAAGTGGATACTGTTATTCTGACTGTTGGTTGGGACACTGGTAGGAAATGTAAAGATGACAAACAAGGAAAGTGACTTCAAGAACTTTATTTGGTATTGATGAACCAGCGGTCCCTTGAAAGACAGAGCTGAAAAATGTGGTTGTTTTGTTTTGTTTTGTTTAACTGGACCTGTGATTTCATGGGCACAGGAAATTCCCACTGAGGAAATTTCCTCTACCAATGAACAACTCCAACTGCTCTGCTCCTTAGAGAATAAGAAAATTGCCTGAGTCCTGAGAGAGGAAGTGACTTCCCCAGAGTCACAAAGACAGTATGTGTCAGGTAGGAGACTAGAACCTCAATCCTCACCGACTACTCACCATATGTGCTACTTTATAGGATAATCATAGGCCACCAATTATACAAATTCCTAAAGAAAATAAATTCAACTATATTTTAAGTTCCTGGAGGTCAGAAAGCACCTCCTATTCATCTCTCTGCCCCAGCAGGTCCTAGCCCAAGTTTGGCATAGCACTGAGAAAATGTTCAAAGACCAGCTAAATGAATAAAGTGAATGAAATTACCAGAAGGATAGTGTGTAGTCATTGGGGAAGGTCTCACTTTCACGGACTAAGAAGGTGCCATCCTTGCCCCCAGTTTCAGCACAGTATTCCTGCAACAGTTTCTCAGCACTTGTCCTCTTCTCCATCCTCTTATGAAACCACTTCTCACCAAAATGCAGGTCAGTCTGGGATACATCCTAGATCACAAAGGGAGGTCAAGTTATGGTGGCTGCCAGGGCAGAGAACTTTTTATGCTGCTCCAACAGGAGAACATGGTGGTTGTCTCTCTTGCGTTACCTTGGAAAGGTGCTGTGCTTAGCACCTTTTGTTGTCTAAGTTAACAAAATGCCTGGTAAGCCTGTCTATCACCTAATGGCTAGGGTCCAGCTGCCTTCCTTACGGCCCATGTAGCTAATGCAGCCTGGACACAAATATGCTTGTTTTTGCTTTTTCTGTGCTGTCTGGCTCTAGGAATACAGCCTGACAAACAAGCCAACCTCTGCCCCAGAGCTATTGCTACCTGTAATCTCTTGACTCAATGTACTATTTTCAATTAAGAGTCAAAGTAAATCAACAAATACAAGCTGGGCTCACTTTATCAGGCCCTGGGGCTGAATCCTCTCTTGGCACCTGGCTAGGATTCTGCCTAAAGAAGCAGGACTTTGGGGCTCTCCCATAGTACATGGTCAAGTCCCTTGTTATGAGGTTGGAAGCTCATAGAACAAAAACCTGGGGCATAAACAGTGACTCAGCTACCACAATCACCTGAGCTGGGAAGAATGAGGACTGCAGTAAGTGAGCATAAGCAGAGTGCTTTACTTAATTCACCATGAAGACACCCCCACCTAGTGACAACAATGGGAAGTCCAGCAAAGCGGGAGAAAGGCTATTCAGATCTCGAGCATAAAAACAAGAATGTCTGGTTTTGTTTGAAAAGGCTATGAAACGGTAAGAAAGATAAGGGCGGTGATATTGTCCTAAAAGCTGCTGGGTCTCTTTAATGATACAGAAGTGATTTAGCTCTCCCTGTCCATCCCTTGTGATGCTGAGTTCCTCTGCTTTAACACTCAGAAATCTATTGTGGCTGACCTCAAGGAACACAGAAATAATGATAACGATGATGATGATGATGATGACAGCTAACACTTATATAGTGCTTACTATATACCAGGCACTGTGCTAAGTGCTTTACAATTTTTATCTCATTTAACCTTCACAACAACCCTGGGAGGTAGGTGCCATTATCCCATTTTACAGATGAGGAAACTAAGGCAAACAGAGGTTAAGTGACTTGCCCAGGGTCATACAATTAATAAGTTTTTGAGGCCAAATTTTAACTAGTCTCTTCTTGACTCCAGGAGCAGAGCTCTATCCACTGTGTCACCAAACTGCCCAGACAGAACAAAGAAGGGGCAGAGAGAGAACTGGGAAGGAGAGCCCCCTTTCTTACTCAGGTTTATAGGAAAACCTGCCCATCTCCCGTACCTTTACTGAATCCTCCTCTGCATTCTGCTCTATAACATCACTGAAGGACAGCTTCTCATCGGCTATGGCACAATAGTGGCGATACCACTTCTGCAACGCAAGACCAGAGTTAGTTAGCCTTCTTAAGTGAGAAACCCAAGACATATGGCAACAGCAGCTGGGAACCTCTTCCATGGACACTACTCTCACAGAAAATATCTTCCACAAATTTTTTCCTAAAATTGTTGTATCTGAAGAAGCAAATGTTCTCATTTCCCCATCCTAATCAGCCCATTCCCTCCTATTCTGACTATAACATGGGCATAATCCTTTTCTCCAGATGCTTCCTGCACCCTGACTGGATGCCCCTGCCCTGCACAGCTCTCAGACTTCTGCTCTTCCTTCATGTTGGTAACAACCATAATGAAAACAATGCATAGTTATGGAAAAGGAAGGGAGGTTTTTATTTTATTTCTTTTTGTTCTAAAGCCCTCCTGCTTGAGCCTGCCAATAACATTTTCAGCACCATGGGGAGCAGCATTCAGACTTGCATGACTGGGTCTTACCTGATCAATGGTATCCCATTCGTTCTTTTCATCTTAAAGCCCTCCTGCTTGGGCCTGCCAATAAAATTTTTAGCACCATGGGGAGTGGCATTCAGACTTGCACGACTGGGTCTTACCTGATCAATGGTGTCCCACATGTACAATTCCCCTTGCTGTTTTTTTTCCTCCTTCTTGTCTTCAATGTTGATGTCCACATCTCCTCTGGGACCCAGCTTCTTATGCTAAAATGAAATACAATGAAGGTTTCTCCCTTTGAACCTCTCTTCCCTATCAGCCAGTAAGTAAACAATTACCCTCAAGTTGCCAAGTGCAGACTCTTTTGGATGCTAAGAGAAATGCAAGAAGAACAAACATTTCTTGAGCCTCTGCAGCCCAACGGGAGCACACAAAATGCTTGGGAAGACTACCAAACCAACCCCTTCCCCACTCTACCCCACAACATCCATGAAGCAACATAAAAACCAAAGCAAAGGAAAATATCAACACATATTAAACACAGTACTCTAGATGTCAACAGACTAGGACAGGCAGGATTCGGTGGAATCATTACCTGACTAGTCCAGGACATTGTACTGCTTTTAATGCATCCTCAGGTTACTTTACTTTTTTTGGCTTAGGACACACTACTAACTCCCATTACTTGGCAATCCACTAAAACAATGGCATCCTTTTCAGGTGAACTTCTATCCAACAGCCCTGGACAACTTGCACATAAAAAGCTTATTTTTTTAATGTGAACATAAGGCTTACATTAACCTAGGTTAAATTTCACCTTACTACTGTAGTGCTCCTCCCCATTGGGCTCTAGGAGGAACAATATACTACATGTAGTCCATAGATCTAATATGACTAGATCTTTTTGGATCCTAAAGACTCCGTCATCTTATGACCTAGTGGTTATAAGGCAGATAGTGGTGCAGTGGGGAGACTTGAGTTTAAATCTTGCCTCAGATATTCACTGGCTTGTAACTCTTGGTAAGTCACTTAACCTCTCGGTCTTAGTTTTCTCATCGGTAAAAGGGGGGATAATAATAGCACCTACCTCACAAAATCATAGTGAGGATCAAATGAGATAAAATATATAAAGCACTTTGCAAACCTTAAAAGACTATATAAATACTGTCATTATCCAGCACGCTAACTATCCTTCTCAGTTTTGTTTCATCTACAAACTGAACTTGCAGGGCTTCTATGCCTTAATCTGACTCATGGACAAAAATTATAAACTATTCAGAGCCAAGAATATACCCCCCTAACTAATGTTCTCTTTCCAAATTGACACTGATGCATTAATGGCAACTCTGCATCCGATCAACTAGCCAGTTCTGAATCTACCATTCCCATCTCTCTCTATCTGGTCCCCAAGAAAAGTAAGATAGAGTCTGTGTTCGACATTGCTGAAGTCTAGATAAGCTAGAGCTACAGCATTATCCTTATCCACTAGTGTATCAACTATTTAGCAAAAAAAAAAAAAAAAAAACAAGAGTGAAGTTAGTTTGGCATGAGCTGTTCTTGATCAAAATTTCCTTATATAAATGTTTACAAATCAGACCTTTTTTTTCTTTTTTAACAAACATAGTCATACTGGTTTTAGAGGGGGGGTCAAAATACTCCTTGTTCCTCATTATCACTTCTAGATTCTCTTTGCTTCTTTCACTTAGTAACCATTCCTCTTTGAAGTTTACCCAATTAATTCAGTATTCTCACACTCAGAGGAAATATTCTCTCTCCTTTTTCAAGGTCTTCAACACCTGGTTGACCATCTTCCTCTCTAACCCAACTCCTGTCTTTATACTAGAGAACTTTAATATCCATATAGATTTTCCCCCAAACTCCCTTCTCTCCCATTTCCCCAACCTCTTTAACTCCCTACTCCTTCACTCTTCCTGAGTTCAAATCTGGCCTCAAACACTTATTAGCTGTGTGATCCTGGGCAAGTTACTTGACTCTTTTTGCCTAGCAGGTAGCTGGGTAGCTCAGTGAATAGAGTGCTGGGCTTGGAGTCAGGAAGACCTGAGTTCAAATTCAATCTCAGACACTTACTGTGTGACCCTGAGCAAGTCACTTGGCCTCTGTTTGCCTTAATACACAGAAGAAGGAAATGACAATCCATTCTAGCCAAGAAAACCTCACAGACAGTATAGTCCATGGGGTCATACAGAGTCAGACACAATTTAAGAGCAACAAGATACATACGTATATACATACATACACACATAGATATCTATACATACATAGTTATAGATATCCAGATATGAAGTTATAGATATCTAGATATCTATTTAGATATATAATATGTATGACAGATATCTATATATTTAGATATACAGAGAGAAACTTCCTATTTATATTGCATATATCTTTATATGTACTTATTGTACCTCCCCCATTAGACTGTAAGCTCATTAAAAGCAAAAATTGTTTTCACTCTTTATACTTATATCCCCACTGTGCCTGGCACACAGTAGATGCTTAATAAATAATGACTGATTTATTCTGTAAATAGTTCTCTTGGTTTTGCTTACTTCAGTCCACATCAACTAAAAAATGTTTTTCTGAAACCACCTCTTTTATTATTTCCTATAGCTCAATAATATTCCACTACATTCATATACCATAATTTGTTTAGCTATTTCCCCAGTTGATGGATACCTCCTTTGTTTCCAGCTCTTTGACACTACAAGAAGAGCTGCTATCCATATTTTTGTACATATAAGTTCTTTCTTCTTTCATTGAAATCTTGAAGATATAGGCTTACTGGTAGTATTGCTGGGGGCATAATTCCCATAGGAATTATGTTGCAGAATGGCTGGACTGATTCACCACTCCACCAACAATGCATTAGTGTGCCTGTTTTCTCACAGTCCTTCCAACAATTATCATCTTCCCTTCTTGTCATCTTTACAGTTTGATGGATGTGAGGTAGAACCTCAGAGATGCTTAATTTACAGGTCTTCAGTTATTAATGATTTAGAGCATTTTTTCATACGGCTTACTCCATTCTTTTAGTAATATGTTTCAGTGCACTGGGATGTAGTTCCTCTTCCCTGGGGACAAATTCATAGAAGACTACAAGATGCTCTCTTACTATTTCTTTATATATTTTGGTTTTCAGTCTCCTAGTAACCATTTTTGTGCACTCCCTTTTGGTTCAAAGATCATTTTCAGTAAAGAAAACAGAAGCAATATAGGAGTTGAACAGTTCTGCTTCCTATTATCACTGTGCCATCCACCTCCTAGATCCCTGCACTTCTCTCTCCCAAGCTGTCTGTATCGTCATTTATGTCTTTATGTGTAATTTTCCACCAGTAGAAAATAAGTTCCTTGAGGGTGGAATCTGCTTCATTTTTGTCTTTATTATTTAAGTACCCAGCACAGGGCCTGACACTGTAGGTGCTTTACAAAAGCCTGCTGATTGACTAATTGATTGACCTTTGTCCATATTTCTTATTTGACTTTCTTTCCCCCTAAAATTGCTTTTAAAACCTTTTGTTCTCCTTTGTTTTACTTAACAGTCTTTGCCAGCCTCAGTTCACTCTAAGCTTTAGTGCTCCTGACACTATTTTTACAGGACTAAGTCACCTTTGTAATCACCTTCCAACACTTGTCTTTGTTTCCATCTTCTGTCTTTTTAAATCTACATTGGTCAGTGTGCTTGCTGCATATCTACATCAGTCTCTTTAGACAGCCCTCTCTGTTCTTCACAGGAACTGTTTCCCTTTGGGTCTTTACAGTTTCATTCCTGGGTGTTCAAATTTCTCCTGGGCTGACTACCCTGGGGCATATTAGCTGCAGGTACACAACACTACATATACATCAGGGATTGGGTTGGGTTTTTTGTTTTTTTGATGTTTTGATCAATCTCACTGAATTTTTTATCTCCTTTTTTTCTGAAAAATTATTTGTTATAAGGGATGGATGTCTCAGAGGGAAAAGAATCAAGGGGAAAATCTAAGCATTGTAGAAAGCAAAGAGATCAATAATTTTTTTTATTTTAAAAAAGGAACAAAAAGCATTTTTTAAGTGTGGGAGCTTATCTACCTGAGGGGCATGATGGCATACTAGAGAAAGAGAAGCCAGTCTCAAGGTCAGGAAGACCTGGTTCTAGCCTGAAACACATCCTATTTGTATAATCCTGTGCAAGTGTCGGATCCCAAGCAACTCTGATGTAGTAGGTCACCAAATAGGAGCAGATCTGCACTGGTCAAGAGAATTGCCTTGCTAAGGGTTCCCTATGTCAATGAAGAGGGAGGAAAGAGAGGGAGGAAGAAGAAGAGGCACAGAATGACAAAAAGAATTTCAGATTCTACCTGCCTCTTCTTTGGACCTCTGAAACCTACTCTCACAAACTTTAGGGTATATTATGGTCCAAAGGAAAAAAGCAGTGGAATTGACATTATAAAAGACTCAATACCTCTGACAGTTACTAGCTATGTGACCACAGCTAGCATGTTACTTAACCTTGATAAGCCTTATTTTTCTCATCTGTAAAATGGAGATAATATTACTCATAACACTGATCTCAGATTAAATGAAATAATGTATGTAAAGTGTTTTACAAATCTTAAGGCCATAGATAAGTGTTAGCTTCTCATATTGTGTCAGATGATGTCTGTCTCTTCATAGAATAAATTCTAAGATGAAATTATCATACCTCCCAAAGGTCCTATCCAATTTCAGTAACCAGTTCAGCATTTTTAGCTAGCATCCTGGTCCAAAATCATGGTTCTCCTTCTACCACCTTTTGAGGAACAGAATTATGATGCATATTCATGCTTCCAATTTCAGAGTTGAAAGGGACATCAGTGACCCTCTACTCAATCATTCGCTTCCTCCAACAGGCATTTTATCAAGCACCTACTACACACCAAACAACATGCTACGTCCTAAGGAAACAGTCTCTGCTCTCAAGGGGTTTATGTTCTAATGGAAGGAAACGACACGTTCACAGATAAGTTTAATCAAAATATATGCAAGTAATTTCAGTAAATGAGCCAAGGCCTCATGGAGAAGATAGCCTTTGAGCCGAAGCTTGAACAAAGCTAAAGATTCTAAGAGGCAAAGGTGAAGAAATAATACTTCCTAGGTATGGACAGATTTACCGAAGGTATAGAAGTGAGAGATAAAATATTGTATAAAAAAAGGGTAAATAAGAGTAAATAAGGCAATTTGGCTGAAATATACAGTGTCTGAGGGGAAACAATATGAAAACTGTCTGGAAATATAGTTTGGAACCAACAGTGAACAGCTTTAAATTCCAAACATTTAGCTGATCCTTCAGGCAACAGGAGGCCATAGGCAGATATTGTGTAGTGGGGTGATGTACTCAGGCCTGTATTTTAGGAATATTAATTTGATAACTATGTAAAAGCTGGACCAGAGAAGGCACAGACTAGATATAGGAAGATCAATTATGAAGCAACTCCAATAGTCCAGATAAGAGGTAATGAGGATCTGAACTGGATTGGTGGCCGTGTGAGTGGAGAAAAAGGGATGGAGGCAAGAAGTTATGACTCTGACTAGATACAGGGGGCAAGCATGACACTGACCCATTAATGACTACTTTTTGTGTCAAAGAAGGCTGAATTTGGGAGGAAAGATAATGAGGTCTGTTTGGGTCATGTTGAGTTTGAGATGCCTGTGCGACATTCAGGCCAAAATACCCAATATGCCCATAAGCAATACAGGACTTAGGCTTAAAGAGGAACTAGAGCTAGATATAGAGATCTGGGATTTATTTGCATAGAGATGACAAGTGAGTCTGTGAAAGCAGATGAGATCATCAGGAGAAAAAGTGCAAGGAAAAGAAAGATTTTTCAACCAGGACAGGGCTTTGCAAGACACTGATAGTTAGAGAGCAGGCCATGGATGATGATGTGGTAAAGAACACTGACACAAAAACAACCAGAAAGATAAGAGAAAAACCAGGAAAAGCTTATGTCATGAAAAGCTAAGGGAGGAGAGACTCTCAAGGAGGAGGCAGTGATCAATCATGTCAAATTCTACAGAAGTCAAAAAGGATAAGGACTAGAAAAAGAGCCCATCAAATATAGTCCTCCTCCTTTACCAAAACGCACCCTGATTATTTTTTTCTGCTATTTCAATGAATCTAGGATCTCATAGGTAGAGATCTGCAGCCCTGCTAAGCCTCTGTGTCTTGTGTGAGCCACAGAACGTTCCAGCTGGGAGGGACCTTGGAGATCCAAAGGTTCTTAATCCAAAGTTTTTTCATTTACTAAGTGACACTAAATGCTGATGAATGGGACATACCTTGATGACAATCTTTTCTTTCAGCTGGGCAGGGGATGGCAGCTGGTCGGCACTGGCTTCAGTGGGCTTTGTAAGGAGGAGGTCCCCAAACACTTCCTTAAACACCCTGGCCATATGGCGCTGCTGTTCTACACAGCAGTGCTCTTCAATGGAGAGGATCACAGGGAACCTGGGGGAGAAAAGGCAAACAAAGAGAGTAGACTATCAGTTCCCTTCCACAAAAGGATGAGAGGAAACAGGAAAAATGTTCAAAATTCCTTGTGGCCTGTCCTGAAAATTCTGGGTAGTTGCCATCTTTCATTAGCTAAGTAGGAGAAGCTTCTAGGACAAACAACAGACCATCTGGAATAGATAAAGACAGAAGTTTGCTTTCTGGGACCTCCGCTAGGGTTCCTTGTCTAGTTAGAAAATATGGCCATTAAATGTAAATTTTGAGACTACTTTTTGTTGTTGTTCAGTCACTTTATTTATGTCCCACTCTTTGTGACCCTATTAGGAGTTTTCTTGGCAAAGATAATGCAGTAGTTTTTCTCCAGCTCCTTTTACAGATGAAGGAAACTGAGGTAAACAGAGTGAAGTGACTTGTCAGAGTCACACAGCTAGTGGCTGAGGCTGGATTTGAACTCAGGGAGATGAGCCTTCCTGACTCCAGGCCTGACACCCTATCCATTGTACCACCTAGCTGCCCCTATTGCTTTGGGTAAGGCTTAAGGAGGGACTAGCCCTTGGGACCCAAGGCTGAAAACAGGGCTTAGACAAGAAACTTGGATTGAATAAATAGATCTGGTATTCATCTGCAAAAAGATCACAAAACTCCATGGGGATTAATGAGACCATCAAGGGGGAGAGTGTAGAGAAAGAACTTTTTACATAGATGGGACCCTGATCACCAGGTTCCATCTTATGGGATCAAAGGTTGGGTGAAAACAGTTTGGTCTCCTGCATCTCCAGTGTCTGGGAAGCAATGAGTGTAGGTATTTTAAATATTTTCTGTAAATATTTTACTGTTTTAAAAGTAGGTAAACTTTAGGTCCCACTAGTATAAATATGCCCATAAACCAGAATGAAGAGGAATGGAGGACTGAGAAGCAAGGTGGGATTTTGGGGTGAGTAACTTTAAAAAAGGTCCTTTCCTATGCTAAGTTTGCAAGGAAGAGCTGGGATGAGAATGCGGTAGTGGGTACGGATAAACTATGATAAATACAAAATTGCTTCTGATCCAGAAACTCTCAGTTCCAGACTTGGCCAGATGTATCATCTGCCTCCTTTCACTACATCTCCCAGAGCTGATGTGAAGAAAATGACTTAGAAGACTTAAGGCTCTCCAGAAACGAAAACTGACCCTATATGTAATCACCATGACCTGGAGACACTGAAGGAAAAGTAAGGAATAAAAATGCAGATGCCTTTGTAAGCATCTGGCTACACTTGAGATCTCTCTTCTTCCAAATGGGGCCCCTACCCCCACGTCAAAGCTAGCAAAACGTCAGGCCTACTGTGAGGAGATGAAAGCGTGGTCTCTGATGGCCTGCACCACATCATCAAACTTGATTTTCGTCGTCCGCGTCCAGCCATGATAGATGATGGGCTTCCCATCAGGCCCATCCCAGCAATCCACTGATGGAAGAAAACACATCATTTTTACCATGCTAGTCATGTGTTTTTTTACATTTATGCAATCAGAATTACAGGTTAGAAAGCACACAGATAACCCACAAAGGAATCACCACAGCGTCAGTAAATCCTTAGATTTCAGGTAGGACAATTTTACATTAGAGGAAGGGATATGTCTGTTCGGTGGTCTTAAGAAAAAAATAAAAGCCTGTCATGTGATGAAGCCATAATACAGAAAGGCAAGAAATCCTTGCCTTTCTAAAGGTTATCAATAGTCCCTAATAAAAAATTGAGAGGAAGGGAATAAAACTTGATTATATGGGCTAGTTCAAGCCAAAATTCATGCCCCCCAAACTTTTTTCAGTCAACACACGCCATGAGCTCATTGGGATACCACAGGAAAGGAATAAGGAACACTATTCATATGTAACCCCAACCATGTTTATTTTTATATACATGTGTGTGAATGTGTGAGTATGTATGTAAGCACAAATCCATACTAGGCATCCTGCTTCCCCTCTCTCCCACAGTCAACATCCTCTATCTCAAATCAAAATTTGGCAAAGCAGAAGGAAGAGAACCTGAGATGTATCAAAGATTCCCTAAGTATTCACTAAAGTGTCCCAATGCACAGGGAAAGACAAGTGATCTATGTGACTCCTTAGCATTTATTAAAAACAGGACAAGAGTCTGACTTTCCTGAAAAACTCTACACAAAGGAATAGCATGGAACATTTCTTCCTCTTTCAGAAAGATTCTATCTGCAAGAAAATTTTCCTAAGGAAGAATTCTAAAAAGTCTAAGAGATTGTGAGAACTCAGTGAAGGCAGGGGCTATGTCTTTTAGTCTTAAAATAACATCTATAAATAAAGTTTGTCCATCCCACCACATTGAGCATCAGAAATTACACATGGTAGTGGTAGATGCTCAGTAAATATTGACTGAATGAATAAGCATCTGTGTGTTAGCTGCCTTTCTCCATGACAACTTACACTCTATACACCGGCAACCCATTCGAAGACATCGAATGTATGATTCAGTAGAAGATTCACTTCGAAGTTGGTCCCCAGTGAGGTATCTGAATGAACAGAGCAGAACCAGCCATGTCAAAGAGGTTATAAGATAATGTCATTAGAATCTTCTGAACATTAAAGCTTCTGTCTTATTAATTTGCTCCTCTTCCCTTGAAACCAGAAATAACTCTATTTCACAATTAAAACAAATCAAGTAAACTCATTCACACCAAGAGGATTTCATTAAATTGAACAAGTTTGCATCTATTAGTCCACATGCAGACAGTTCATCAGGTAGAAGGGAAACTGAGTCTGGAGTACACAGTGATCTACTAGGAATCTGGAAGGTCTAAGTTCAAATCGACCTCAGACACTTACTATCTGTATAACCTTGGCAAAATTACTTAGCCTCTTTATGCCTCTG
Source organism: Notamacropus eugenii (assembly GCF_028372415.1). Lineage (NCBI taxonomy): Eukaryota > Metazoa > Chordata > Mammalia > Diprotodontia > Macropodidae > Notamacropus > Notamacropus eugenii. Next base: position 542,983,196 of record NC_092872.1, on the reverse strand, counting down.
TTTCCTCACTTGTAAAATGAGGATGGTACCAATAGCATCTGCTTCCCAGGGTTACCATAAGGATCAAACAAGACAATATTTACAAAATGCTTTGCAAACAAAGTGCTGTATAAATGCTGGCTGTCGTTATTTTCATCATCATCCTCCTCTATCGTAGCTATCACTATCTAATACCAAAGTGAAGAAATTGCCACAAACATGGGAATAAGTTTGACCAAGCCCCTGTTGTGTGTCAGAAAATGACAAGAAGAGAGCCAGCTAGCCTATAAATCTAGTGGGCAAGCAACCCGCCCACATACCCATAAGTTTCAGAAATGAAGCACAGATAGCAGCCTTGCTCACAACTCACAGGAGCTACGAGCCAACCTCACGGTGACAATCAGTCATAGCTGCAAGTAGTAAGCACTATGATGATTCAGAAATGGGTTAAGAAACAGACTGGAAGGAAAAAAGAGGATAAAGGGGGAAAAAAGAACACACAATAGTGTCTCTGCCTTCTGAAATGGCCATTCTGGAGAACACCAGAGCGGTCAAATGACTACAGGATTTAGCACTGGAAGCCACAGAGTACAAAGCCACAATTTTACAGAGAAGAAAACTGACCCCCCCACTTCCCCCTCCCCAACCTGTCCCTCTGAAGTGGAGTGACTTCACAATATTGCCCAATTGAGCCTCCTTGACCTGAGATGTTTGGCAGTTAGGTGGCTCCATAGATAGAGCATTGGGCCTGGAGTCAGGGAGCTCTGAGATCAGATTCTGACCCAGACACTTATTAGCCATATGACCTTGGGCAAATCACTTAACCTCTATCAGCCTCCATTTCCCCATCTATAAAATGTGGATAATAACAATGCCTATTCCACAGGGTTGTTGAGAGGATCAAATGCTCGTGCTTTCACTTCGCATTCACTTTTTCACTTTCACATTTTAAAAATGTGCTTTTTAAACCATAAAGGCCTACATAAATGCTAGTTGTTCCTTTACAATCCGTACCTAAGATTGTGTTTTTCGCATGATAGGGGCTTAATAAATATTTGTCCAGTAGAGTGATATTCACAATAGGATAGACCAGTGTTATCCATTGACCAACTGAAATGGCAGGACCAGCGTAATGCAATCAGTTGGGATGATCACCTATTATTCTGAGTAGTTTAAGGCAAATCATTCAATCTAGTATCCTATGGGATTACTGTGTGTCCCAGCCTCAGGAACCTGAAAGGGAGACCAAGGTCTCACCTACATTGCTACAGCTAGACAAAAGACCCTCCCAAGTTTAAGACCACATGATCATAGATTTAGAGCCAAAGGTTCCTCAGAGACCATCTAGTCCAGACCCCTCACTTTACAGGTGGAGAAACTAAGGCCCAGAGTGATAGGTTTGGAATCAAAAGACCTGAATTCAAATCCTGATCCCTTGCATGTCCTTGGAAAAGTCATTCACTTCTCCTTTCTTGGCCTCTGTTTGCTCACCTCTACAATGAAAGGTTTGGATTCTAAGTTGCCTCTAAGGTCTCTGACAGGTCTAGATCAATGATTCTAGGTTCCAAGATCCCACAGAGAATTAGTGGCTGAGATAGGAGCAGAACCTAGGTCTGCTGCTTCCCAAATCCCTAATGTTCCTTTTCCCAAAGCTGAGAGTCAGGTCAGAGAGAGGGGATCTGAGAGAGAAGATCTGTGCAGACAAAGGAGTAGCTGAGAGGACATGGCAAGTGCTACCAGAGAGGCTCTGAAAAACTCCCAAGAAATTTCTAGAGTAGATGGAAATTACACTAGTTGCATAAGCAGTTTCATATAGAAGATTGACTCCCAAACCTGACACTTCAGATCTCACTACTATCAAAACCTCCTTTTAAAAATACAGACTGAGCTTATCCATGAATCTTCCTCCCCAGCAAGGCTACTCCTTAGAAAGATATCTGGGAATAAAATACAGTGCCTGAACCTGCATTAATACCATTAGCCCCAGGGTAAATCCTTACTGGTCTAGGATGGTAGCAAGGCTGACAAAGTCAGATTAGGCTCAGCTCACAGAAGACACACAATGGTTTTTGTTTCAGTGACATGATTCAGTGACACCTGAGATGGACCGTCAGGACCCTTTAAGGCCAAAGATTCCATCTAGTACCTGCAGGGACACTGAGTAACAGAGGCTCAGCATCTGGAAGCAGGGCACAACCCTGACAGAGGTTCAGAGGACCACAGAGCATTCAGGCTACAAGGAACCTTAGAGTTCATGCTATCAAGAAGAATTATCTGAGACCCAGAGAGGGGAGGCAATTGGTCCAAGGTCACAAAGTGAGTAAGTTAGGAGCAGAGTCTGGACCAGAACCCAGGTTTTCTAATTCCTAGGCCAGTGTCTTTTCCACCTCACCATGGAGAGCTGAGAATGACCACAGGGCCAGATGAACAGACAATATAAAGAACTGGGTCCAGCATTCTTAACAATAGCCTTGAGTCTTTCTGTTATAGAGACATCTGTCTACACTAACTACTCCGTAATCTACAAACTTCATTGGTCAGCTTAATTTAAATGTTGATCATGATAGGCTTACATGCAAGACAGAACCCAAACAAGCAGCAAAGGTAGAAATCCTAATCTAGAACTTCCCACATTTCTATGATCATAGGTTCTGGTGATCTCTAGTTTACCTTATAAAGTAAGCAAATTGCCCCTAATAACTTCTTCATTCATTTCTGTGATACTGCTGAGGGATGATCCACATGTACATAGCATAAATACAACTTCTTAATTCTTTTGATGCAAGTAGAGAGAATATTTCAATGTTATTGGAAAATGTCCAATATCTTACCCCAACCAGCCCCAGCCTCAAGGAAATCTTTTTAGACCCCAGTTAGAGAAACTTCAGTCTACCTTATTTCACTGGTCAATTAAATGCCTTCAAAAACTATATTTTGCATACTTGTTATTAATATTGCATGCTGAGCTAGTAGGAAACTTACGTGTTATGAGATGAAGAAATCCAGTAATGAGACAAGGGGTTATTCATGTCTTGCATGTCAACAGAGTCATATTTATCATCCCAAATGCTATTTTCTTTCGAAAACAAGTAAGTGAGGAACTAAAAAATAAAGCAGAATAAAAAACAAACAAGAAAAAACAAAGGCAACAAATACAGAAACTGAACATCAATGAGAATGTAATGAGAAGATTTATCCACAGAGGGTCAACAATCCCCAGTGATTTCAGCCTCTTCTCCCAGTTAGAGCATCTAAGCAAGCTTTCTCCTTCTTTCTTTCTCCTTACCATTTCTCTATGAAAAGTATTAGTAAGCCTCAAGAAAAGTAGAAGGCAATGAGAGAAAGAGTGTGTATTAAGATACAAACAAGACAGTCTATATCAATAGAAGTTCCAAGTCATTAAATGATTTGTGTATTGAAATCACTTTAAATATAACTGAAAAGTCATCTTTAGAGAGTTACAAACTACATACAAGACAATGCCATTTCACACCAGTATGAAAGGCACTCATTCACTAACCTCATCGACAAACAGGAACGGCTCAGCTGTTTCTCTCATAGTGTCATCTATAAATTTTGTCATCCGCTCTCTTACTTTACTTAGATCCTGTGCCCAGGATTCCTTAAAACACAAAAAAAACACAAAAAAGGAAAGAACTATCACCAAAAGGTGACAAAGCGAAGATGTGAATTTTCTACCGTAGTTTGGAGGAAACCAGCTATGCATCTATATACAGAGTGGCATGAAGTCATTAAATTCATAAAGTCTTTTGTATAATAAAAAAGAAAGATAGGTAGATCTTCTGATATCAAAAGAAATCAAAGAAGGCCTCTGGGTGAACCCTCTGTATCACAGTTAAGAGAAGACTTGGACAAGGATGGGCTACACAGAATGGGCAGGGATTCACAAATTGTGGTCTCCATCGTTGGAAGAAATGCCCACATCCATGAGACCAAAGCTTACTGAATACTAACAAAAACTGCAAGAGAAAATCACTAGGTCTTGTAAACATTATAAAGTCATTGGAAACATTCAAAACTATTTCAGAAACAAGCAGATGTGATGAAAAACACGACTCTACCGTTTCCCTTGCTAAGCCCCAAGTTCTCTAACATTTGTACAGCATTTCACCAATGTTGTAGTACAACAAGGGATGTCAACTTTTCCTAATTCTTCCTGGTTTTAGAGATACCGAAGCTTCTCTTTGTCTTTATTTAAATGAAAAACAATTTGTGGCCAGGAGTCTTTATGACTGGGTATAATGGATGGATGAATAAATCTGTCAAGGAGAAAAAGACAAGGACAGATACATACAAGGCAACATTAAGCTGACTGGTGATGGAAGAGAACAATGCCCCCTTCTACTTGCTTTTGCAAATGTATACTGATTATTAAGGCAAATCAGCTGCTTCTATGTAATAATCCTTTCATTTGGATGCACTAGCAATAAAGTCTTTGTATACTGGAGGACAATATGTAAAAATTTGGCCAGGCTTCAGTCAGGGCTTTGGAAATCCATGGCCATCCCTTCTAAGCTATAATTCACCATTCCTGCCCACCTTTCCCCCACACACCACCCCCCACCCCCCCCGCAAAAAAACAGACTTATGTGTTTATTTAACACTAGCTAGAAATTGTACCAGGTGTCAGCAAATATACTAATTGCATTAGGGAATATGATAATCTCAGTGCTGAGAAGTCTAACACACCAAGATGTACAAATTATCCCCTTGGGTTTTTCTTGGTCACTGGCCCATTGATGGAAATGAGTCACCACTGAAAGCCTCCTAAGAACGGTAACATTAAACTCTGATGCCATCTGTGAGGTACCCAAGCTAATGTTCTCTGTAAACAACACAAGTGTGACCTTGGCTATGTCACTTGCTTCCCTAGGCTTTAGCTACAGTCAGGTGGTGAAGGACAGTGGCATCAAACTCAAACAAACCACACATAAGGGTCCTTGTGGTGGCATGTTCATTTAGAGAACCGTATGTTAACATCATCTACATCTAAAGTATTTTTATTTATTTTACTAAATTTTCCCAACTGCATTTTCCTGTGGTTCTGGCCACACTAGAGGGCAGGTGTAGAGGGCAGATGGAACACTGGACTCACATCAGGAAGAACAAGTACAAACCCTGTTTTAGAAACTTAATAGCTGGGAAATGCTGGGAAGACCACTTAACTTCTCAGTTGCCTCATTTATAAAATTAATAATAGTAATAATAACTTCATAGAGTTGTGAGATTCAAATGAAATAATGTATGTAAAGCATTTAGAAAATCTTGAAGTACTATATAAATGGGAGTATTATTATTACTATTAAACTGAAAGCAATGGATTAAATGAGTGAAGTCCCTTTCATCTCTAAAATCCTAGGATCTTCAGCCTTGCTAGGTTTGGATGAGGATTTCAAATTGATAAAAACACAGGAACTGCCCCATAAAATCATCCCTTCGATCCTTCTAGCCCAGGACTCAATTTCTGAAGGGAGCACCCTGGGTTTATGTCAAATGGGTCTCTTCATATTCTCCCAAATACAGTTGGCCCTTTACTATTTAGTGTCTTTGCTCATACTATTATTCTTCATGGTCATCTTTCGCCTTCTAGGTCTCCGTTTCCTCATCTATAAAATGAAGGGGTCAGATGAGATGATCTATAAGGTAGCTTCTAAGTCTAAATCTATGCTTCTATAACATATCATCCAGAACGCCCAAAACTGTCACTTCTGTCTATGAAAATCCTACTCATTGCTCTGTGACCTTCTAATACCCATACTAGAGTCCCCCAAATTCCTTTGTCACTTTATGCTGTTATAATTCATAAGGAAATTATCTATAATGCCTGCGATCTTGAATTAACTATTTAAGAACTTATATTCCCCCAGTTATGCTCTATCTTCCTTAAGGACAGTGACTAGATCTTAAAAATTCCTTGGATCTCTTAAAGAATAGGACAGTACCCCATACATAGACTCAAATATCTGACCCATTAGTACCCCATTGTCCTATCTCTGCACCTCAGTCCCATTATCTATAAAATGGAAATAATAATAATTGACCTGCCTATCTTACAAAATTATTATTAGTATGAAGTGAGATGTTGTATGTATAACCTCAGTCCCAAAGCCCATTGGTATGGGACTCTCTCCTCATTGGTATAGATCAATACCCTACACCTGTGAAAAAGGTAAAGTGGAGTTGGCAAGGGGGCACAGTGTATAGAGTGCCAGGCCTAGAGTCAGGAAGACTCATCTTCCTGAGTCCAAATCCATCCTCAGACACTTCTTAGCTGTCTAACTCTGGACAAGTCACTTAACCTGTTTGCCTCAGTTTCCTCATCTCTAAAATGATTTGGAGGAAATGACAAACCACTCCAGTATCTTTGCCAAGAAAAATCCAAATGAGGTCAGGAAGAGTTACACACAACAACTGAGCAATGGAGCTGAAGAGATCAAGAGAGAAGACAACTCTTTAGTCTTCTTTGTGCTTTCTTCAAGCTACTTCAAGCACTTCTGGTTTCCAGGCTCGAGAGAAAACAGAAGATGTCAATTCCATTTGAAGTTGCTGAAGGAAAAGACTTTGAAAAGCAGCCAGTATAAGAGGTGGGGCAGTCTCCATCATGTCCCTATCCCCAGTCTCTGTCTCTGTCTCTCTCTCTCTGTCTCTCTGTCTCTCTCTGTCTCACTCTCTGTCTCTCTTGGGCTCTCTTTCTCTCTCTCTGTCTCTGTCTCTGTCTCTCTCTCTCTCTGTCTCTCTCTCTGTCTCTCTCTGTCTCTCTCTGTCTCTGTCTCTGTCTGTCTCTGTCTCTCTCTCTCTCTCTCTCTCTCTCTCTCTCTCTCTCTCTCTCTCTCTCCTCTCTCTCATTACTACTGTCACTGAGTTACGTTGTTTCCAAGAGGAGACCTCCTTCACTCTGTACTATTTGGTATATATGTAGACTTCCTCTGATTTCTATTTGGCTATCAAATTGGATAAAGGGTTTTCTTGCCTAAGTATTTAGTGTTTTCTTTGTGAAACTGGCATTTGGTTGGGGGTAGGGGGAGTCAAGCCTTTGATAGAAAGCTGTTTTTCCCATTTAATGAAACAGCAAGCAGATGTTAGATTAAACCTGAAAACAACATTCTCTGGGCTAATCATATTTAAGGGAAGAGATAGATATAACTCTAGCCCAGTATCCCCTTTTTCTGAGGAAAGCAGCAGGACCTACCTTTGGCCTCCAATTCCCTGCTTCCCCTCCTGCTAGGAATCAAAGTCTCTCTTGGAGAATGGGGGGGAGAGGAGACTAGAGATGTCTATTCTACCTTCCTTCAAGCCACACAAGGACTCATGCTCCATGTGGGAGAGAGTCCCCACAAGTAAGGGCCTCACTACATATGCAAAATTCTTTTTAAATGTCATATAATATATATGTAATAATAAATTATATTGGGCTAATATAATCTAATATAAATGTAAAACTATTGTTACTGGAAGTTGGACGATTTTTCGCGAGATTCATCCATGCAGTAGTTAAGGTATTTATAGCCACATGGGATCTTCCCAAAAGTTGTACCTGTAAATAACCTGTGTACCCTTGAAGGTTCATTGAGAGCCCAAGTTCTGAGCCTGGGACTCTCAACAACCAGGAGGCATTTCTACTCACCCATGCTTTGAATCTACTGTAGTATTTTCTGCCACAAGGTGGCACTAGGTAAGCACAATCAAGAATGCTTATAAAACTAGATAGTAGAATTTAGACCTAGAATTATAATAATGATGTTAACAAAAACTAACATTTCTATAGCACTTTACAAACATCATCTCATTCAATCCTCACAAAATGCATATGAAATAACTTCCATGGGTTGGTTTTTTTTCTTTTAAATCTCCAATTTCCAGATGAGGAAACTGAGGCCCAGAAGCTTAAGTGAATGGGTAGTAGTCACACGGCAAATAATTGCCTGATCTAATATGCAAAGTGAGACCTGGTTGTGACTCCAAATCCTGCACTCACTATGCTGCCTGGAAGGGCACTGAGACCAACATCTTGCTTTCAAAGAGCTCCATCAAGTCTAACACCTCGATTTACAGATGAGGAAGCTGAAATTCAATGATTTGCCCAAAACCCTATGGAAGCCAGAATTTAAACCCCAATCCTCTGACTCATGCCGTGCAAAGATAATGTTTTTGGACAGAACTTATTATTTCATTGTTCTACATTGTCCCTGCTCAGAGGTCTTCAAGAAGAGGTTATATGACCACTTGTTGGGTATATTACAGTCAGGATTCCTTTCATTTGTGGGGAAGATATGGTGATCATTGATATCCCCAGAAGCTATCAAATTCTGTGATTCTATGAATCTATAAAACTCCCTCTACCAAAGTAGATCACCAACCATCCTACAAGTTAGTCTCAGAAAGGTTGGGTTACATGTCCAGAATCACACAGGCTTCCTTCAAGACTCAGTTCATATGCTGCCTTCTACAAGGGGGCTTTCCCAGTGCCTGTACCTAACTTCTACAGTTACCTTCCAACTATACATATCTAGCACATAGGCATGGCTAGGCAGTGCAGTGGTGCAGGGGTCAGGAGGACCTGAGTTCAAATCTCATCTCAGACACTTGACACTCACTACCTGTGTGGCCTTGGGCAAGTCACTTAACCCCAATTGCCTCATCCTGGGTCATCTCCAGTCATCCTGATGAATATCTGGTTAGGGATTCAGATGGCTCTGGAGGAGAAGTGAGGCTGGTGACCTGCACAGCCCTCCCTTACTCAAAACGAAGTCAAGTGCAAGTCATGTCATCATTTCTCTGATGGCATGGTCTTCTTCAGCAATGAAGGACAAACACACACATGACATATATTTGGTACATATCAATTTATATACATGCTATCTCTCATATTAGAAAGCTGGCTTCTTATTGAAAAGAGCTGATTTTTGAGAGGACATCCCCTGTTGCCAGGCACAGCACTTAATAAATATCTGTGGATATGTCAAAGGTAGGACTTGAACCCAGGGCCTGCGGACTTCAAAGTTAGCTCTCTATTACCTATGCTACGCTGCCTCTCTGTAGGGATGATATACTATATCCTAACTCACATTGTTATGGCAGTTAATATTGTCCAAAGCATTTTCCTCATGACAATCCTACAAGGTAGACAGTTTAGAAAAATTAAACATTAGAGTTGGCAAATGTTAGAGCTAAGAGGCCCTGAGTGACCATCTAACCCAGTTCTCTTCATTCTTCATAGGAAATTGAAACCCAAAGAAGCTGGACCAGCAAATTGCCAAAGTCCCTTCCACCTCTAATCTCATCTATTCACATCAATTCATCATATATTTATTCTATACCTATTATATACAGGTTCCCATGCTGAAAGCTAGGTATATAAAAAGGAAAAGGAAAAAATGGCATGGCTCTTGCCCTTGAAGGAATTTGAAATCTAAGTTGAAACCTGAACACCAGTAACCATAATACAGGATGTATATGACAGGTACCTAAGAGAACTCAGGAAGCCCTAGGATTTAAAAGAGGGAGAAATCATTTTTAAGTAGTTACTTTCATTGGAATTGGTTCAAAGAGGTGATGTACACACTCAGGGTGTAGAAATCTATCCTATGCTATAGGAAAGACAGAGGAAAAGAGGATAGAAAAGGCAGGGGGGAATAGTGCTGATAGAAGGTAGAGTATATTTGCAGAGGTGGTAGAGAAGGGAGAGTGTATTGGGAGAGGTGGTAGTGAAAGGAGAGCATATTGAAAGAGGCAATACACTATTGAAGAGGGACAAGGTGAAAGGAGAGAGAGAGTAGGATTAAAGGGAGGGAAATAGGACAGAGTTATTAACTGTAACTGTGAAAAAAATTTTACAGGAATTTTCTCTGATACAGGCCTTATTTCTGAAACACACAGAGAACTGAACTGAATTTATTTTTTTTAAAAAGGCATTCCCCAATTGATAAATGATCAAAGTTCTCAGACAAAGTAATCAAAACTATTTGTAGTCATCCAAAAAATGCTCTACATCATTACTGATTAGAGAAATGCAAATAAAAATAACTCTGAGGTATTAGTTCACACCTATCAGACTGGCTAATAGGAAAATGACAAGTGTTGGAGAGGATGTAGGAAAACTGAGACACTAATACACTATTGGTGGAGTTGTGAACTAATTCAGCCATTCAGGAGAGCAATTTGGATCTAAGCCCAAAGGGCTATAAAATCATGCATATGTGCCCTTTGACCCAGATACTACTAGATCTTTATCCTGAAGAGATAAAAAACAAAAGGGAAAAGGACCTATATATGTATACAGAAATTTATGATACCTCTTTTAGTGGTGGCAAAGAATTGGAAATTGAGGGGATACCCATCAACTGGGGAATGGCTGAACAAGTTGCAATACATTATTGTGATGGAAGACTATTGTACTATAAGAAATGATGAGCTGGATGCTCTCAGAAAACCTAGGAAGACTTAAATGAAGTGATGCAAAATGAAATGAGCAGAACCAGAACATTGTACATAGTAACAGCAATACTGTATGATGATAACTGTGAATGACTTAGCTATTCTCAGAAATACAATGATCTAAGACAATTCCAAAGGACTTAAGATGAAAAATACTATGCATCTTCAGAGGAAAAAAACTGATGGTGTCTGAATGCAAGTGAAGCATACTGTTCCTTATTTTATTTATTTTTGGTCTGTGTTTTCTTTCACAACATGATTAGTATGGAAATATGTTTTGCATAACTGCACATCTATAACCTCTATCAAATTGATTGCCTTCTCAATAACAAAGGAGGGAGAGAGGGGGACAAGGAAATAATATAGAACTCAAAAAAAAAAAAGAATGTCAAAAATTGTTTTTATGTGCAATTGGGATAAAATATTAAATTAAAAAGAAAGAAAAATAAGAGGGAGATGTGAGCATGTTTACAAGCAGAAGGGAAGGAACCAGAATAGAGAGACTAATAGATGAGAAGAAGTAACTGATAAAGCAAATTCCCTTAGGAGATAGGATGGGGTGGGATCACGGGCACAAAATAGAGAGATTAACTTTGCCAAAAGAAGGGTTACTTCATCCTCTGAGTCTGACACTAAAGGATAGCTGACAGGTAAAGAAACAGCTTTTGGGGTCCTGGAAAATGGGATCATGATTATTGACCTTCTCCATAATGTAGGAGGTGAGACCGTATGCTAGAGGAGAAAGGGGTGGAGATGGTATTGGAGTATACCTGGAGAGACTGGAGGAGGTTCAAAATACCCTCCATTAGAAAGGTGATAGGGTGTCAATCCAAGACAAACTGAGTTAACTGCCATTCAGCACTGAGGTGATACTGATGAGATAATCTGCCCAAGGTCACATCTCTGGCTTCTGGTTCTCAGTTCTTTCCACCATGACCTGCTTCATTTTAATTCAACACTCAGCTCCTTGGAGCCAGAGTTGTGAAAAGCCCTCTGTAAATGTGATTTCATTGTGTGATTCCTCACCCCAGGCTCATCCAGAGCCCTTTTTTCTCTTCTTACCTGCTGTTCATGCAGCAGAAACCTCTGGAAGTCATGCAGGTGAACGGCAGATGCATCTGGCCGGTCTGTATTTCTAGCAGCAGAAAAAGAGAGACATGATGCTTAGGGACAGACTCCTTCCCACAGAGTCCAAAAGCAATAGATGCCATCAAGTAGGGACTTAAGATCTTGGTGAGGAAACTGTCCAAGCACAAGGCTGAAAGTTAACTCCCTGCCCAGCAAGCAGGTGGCTTAGTGGGACTATTCTTTCTGCATATCAAAAACAGAAACCTTTCATTTGCCAAAAGGGAAAACTGCTATTTAGATCAATAGGTTATAACCCAATTTCATCCCAGGCTGCGAATGCATGTAACTGCCAATTAAATGAAGGAGGAGATCTCCTGGGAGCAGATTTCACAGAAACAAGGCTGGACCTGAACATCATTTATACAACAAAAATCTGGCATTATGGAATGAATATTCTTAGAGAATGAGGAAAATTTCACAAGAAAGTTGTAAATAAACAATTTTCCTTAAGATTTGCATGGGGGAGGGTCTTTTCTGTTTGAATACTGATGGAAGAATTTGCCAGTGCCTCCTTATATTTCCCCTTTATTAACAAATTAGAATAAACAAAAATGTATTTAAGGGATGCTATGGATAGAATGGTAGGCTTGAAGTCAGGAAGACCAGAGTTCAAATTAGGTCTCAGACACTTAATATCTGTGAAGTCACTTAACTGCTGCCTACCTCAGTTTCCTTAATGGGAAAATGAGAATAATATTAAAACCTACCTCCTAGGGTTGTTGTGAGGTTCAAATGAAATATTGTTTGTAAAGCATTTAGCACAATACCTTGCACACAGTAGGCACTTAAATTCTTATTTCCTACCTTCTAATTAAAGTATTTAATCAGCCAAAGGACTTACTTTCTTTATCAGTTAATTTTGTTGCTAATTATTTTGATTTGGTAATACTGGCAACTTCATTACAATGGAATGGTAGAAAAACAGATTTTGTAGGGTTGGAGTTTGTAACTTAAAAGTGCTGGAGACATTCATTCCAGAACATACCTACCAGTTTCAATTGGTTAAGAGTTTCCTTGGGCATGAACTGTACTTAGAAACATTCCAAATGTCCATAGAAGAGTTAGGTTTATTCTCACCAATAACACAATCGGTCCCTCTGATGACGAGGAAAGGCTAACAGTAGTTTTCTCTCATCACATAAATGGCCACAGCTCACACTGGGGCCTTTACCTTCCTTGAAGTGAGAGCATCCCAATGGAGGGAGATGAGTCTCTGCAGGGCAGAACTGGAGGGTGGAACTAGGGGTGGCGGGGGAAGTGGCATACCCAGCACAGCTGTAAACCTGACAGACCTGAACAAAGGTTAGAGAGAAGCCTCACCCCAGAATAAACACAGACGAATCTTTTTTGAACTCATCAAGAATCTGAAAAATAAAAGAAAGAAGAGGGAAAGTAAGGGCTACATTAAAAAATGAGTGCTAGCCAATGATCATTTACATTTTCATTGATTTCTAAATATTTTAACCGGCTCATTTCTAACATCAAAACTGAAGAGAAAATAAACTTCTGACAACTGTCCTTCCTGTCTTTTCACAACCTAATAGCATACAGTTTTGATATGTTAGATTAACTCGTGCTCCATCAGGGACCAAGGACCCCCTAAATCCAGCAGTTCTTATTGGAATCCAATCAAACCAACAAATGCTGACGGAGTGCCTACAGTGCGCATTTAACACCTCCCTCCTCAAGTCCCATTCCTAGCTGCCCCCCCATCTCCTCCAGATTAATGGGAGGCCTAGTGTTTGGTGCTTTGGGGGAGAAACAAAGGAAGTGATATCCACTGCTCTCTTAGATAAGTAAAGGAATAATTCATGCCCGAAACAAAGGTAGAAACACACACAATGCAAAAGAACAGATAGCAGACCAATTGATTTGCTTCTCAGACAACTCATTTCCCTCCTGCTCCTGACCCTGCCGGGGATCTGGGACCAGAGCTGGAGGATCAAACAATACTCTGGAAAGAAAGCAGCATTGTTTAAATTCACAGTTTGATTTAGAGCTTGATTAGTTAAGAAAATATGGAGCTTTGCCTCCCATAAGCATAATCTACACGCAAGCAAATGAAGACCGTTCTTCAGAAAGGTTACATCTGATTCAAGGTCAAAATCCACGAGGTAATGCTAAAAATACATTGTGGAATGTTCTTTTATATGATCCAAGCTCAGTTACTCAATAAACATTCATTAAGTACTGGGTGTTGTCAGTATTGTGCTAAGTACTTGGGATACAAAAAAGGCAAAAGACAGCCCCTGCCTTCAGGAAACTCACAATCTAACAGGGAGACAACGGGCAAACAAATATATAGAAACAAGTTATATATAGGAAATAATTAAAAGAGGGAAGGCACTAGAATTAAGAGGGCTTGGAAAAGGCTTCCTGCAGAAGATAGGATTTTAGCTGAAACTAGAAGGAGGTCAAGGAAGCCAGTAGGTAGCTGAAGATGAGGAGGAAGAGTTTTCAAGGTATGGGAGACAGACAGAAATGGAGTATCTTGTAGTCTTGTTCATGGAATGACCAGGAGGCCAGTGTCACTAGATCCAAGAGTACATGGCAGGGAATAAGATGTATGAAGATAGGGTGGGGGGCAAATGGAAGGGCAGAGAGGCCTAGGTTATGTGGGACCTTGGGTGCCAAACAGAGGATTTTGCATTTGATCCTGTGTGAAGAGACCAAAATTTACTGAGTAGAAGAATAACATGGTAGGACTTGCATTTTAGGAAAATCGCTTTGGTGGCTGAATGGAGGATACATTAGAGTGGGGAGAGACTTGAGGCAGGAAGACTTTTCAGAAGGCTATTCAATAATTGAAGTGTGAGGGCCTGAAATAGAGTTGTGGTAGTGTTAGGAGAGAAGGGGTATATTTAAAAAGTGTTACAAAGGTAAAATCAACAGCCTTTGCCAACAGATTATATATATGGAAGGGGGAGTGGAGAAGAGTAATTGAGGATGGCACCTAGGTTATAAGACTGGGGAATTGGGAAGATGGTAGTGTCTTTTTTTTTTATCCCAAGAACTTACTAGCACAGTGCCTGGCACAAGTTTTGCTCAGTCATTTTTTGTTGGGACTGGAAGCTCAATTCCGTGTGGACAGTCTCGGGCAGGTAAAAGTGGGACTTCTAAATCTTAGAGTCTTACGAGGCCCTCCATGAACAGCGGGGGTTCGAGAAGGTCAGACTGAGCTAGCTCGGCTAGCTCGGGTATTTCCGCCTCTCCCCCGGAGATACCTGATGGGTGGAGTCTCCCTGCCCTCGAGGTCGTCCCTGATTGGAGCACACCTAGTTACCTAACAGCACGGTATTGAGATGCAAACTGTGTGGCTGAAGATTAAGTAGGATTGAGGAAGCCTAAAAGCTCTTAGCACGTGTGGAGCCAAAGAGAAAAGTAGGGCTCCGCTTCTTTTCTTTCCTCTCTCCCCTCCCCCTCTCTCCCCGCTTGTACTTCTACTTCCAATCCCTTAAGCTTAGCCTCCTTAGGAAATCTCCCCCTCTTCCTCCTAAGGAAGACCCCCTGCACTTGTAACCGAAACCCTGTAATAAAGCTCAACCCCTGTTTGACTCTGGAACGTCCTTTCTCTCATACGTGCATCCGGCGTGGCCAGCCAAAGACCTCGGGAGGTGAGGTAAGAAAGACTCAGGTAGCCCAATACAGGCCTCTAGGCTTGGCAATTTTCAGTTGCGTCTGACTCTTTGTAACCCCATTTGGGGTTTTTTGGCCAAAATACTGAAGTGTTTAGCCATTTCCTTCTCTAGCTCATTTTACAGATGAGGGAAACAGGGTGAAGTAACTTGCCCAGGGTCACATAGCTAGTAAGTGTCAAGCTGGATTTGAACTCAGGAAGATGAGTCTTCCTGACTCCCCCTAGTACTCTATATCCACTGTGCCACCTAGCTGTCCCCTGGCACTAGAAGGTATTTAATAAATGTTTCCAGATTAACTGAATGCCTCCAACAGTAGTAAGGAAGTCTGGTGGGGAGGAGGATTTAGAGGGAAAGATAATGAGTTCAGTTTGGGACATTTTGAGTTTAAGATGTCTACAGGACATGTAGTTAGAGACATCTAAAATGCAAGACTGTAGGTCTGCAGAAAGGTTAGAGTAGGATAGGGAGATGTGAGAATCATAAGCATAGAGATGATAATTAAATTCATGAGAGTTGATGAGATCACCAAGTGAAGCAGTATAAAGAGAGACAAGAAAACAGCCCAGGACAGAGCTCTGTGGGATACCCATGGTTAGTGAGCATGACCTGGAAGAGGATCCAACAAAGGAGAATGAGAAAGTAGGCAGGAGAAGAATCAAGAGACAGCAAGCGGTGTCCCCAAAACCTAGAGAGAAGACAGCATCAAAGAGAAAAGAGTGACAAACAGTATCAAAGGCTACAGAAAGATCAAGAAGAATGAGGACTGGAAAAAGTCACTGGACTTGGCAGTTAAGAGATCGTTGGTAACGTTGGAGAAAGCAGTTTCAGTGTAATGATAAGGTCCAAAGTCATAAGAGGAGAGAAAATGGAGGCCCCTATTGCAGATGGCCTTTTCAAGGAGTTTAGTTATAAAGGGTAGAAGAAATATAGGACAACATATAGCAGAAATGGAAGGATCCAGTGGGGATTTTTCAAAATGGTGGAGATATGTGTATGTTTGTAGGCAGTAGGGAATGAGTCAGTAGAGAGGGAAAAATTAAAGATAAATGACAGAGTTGGGATGACAAGGGGGACAATTTATTGGAGGAGATAAGATGGAATGGGATCACTTGAACAGGTAGAGGATTTAGAGGTAGAGGGTTAGTTTGGGGAAGGAGTATCGCTACTTCATCGTGTGACACAGGAGTGAAGGAAGAGAAGGTGGCAGAAGGCACTGGAGGTGAGGAAGAGGTAAGAAGAGGGAGCTCACAGAGAATAGAATGCGAAATGATTCAAGGATCTCATCTGAAAGAATGGAAGGAAGGGGAAGCCATGGAAAGTTTGAGGAGGGATAAAAAGTTTTGGAAGAGCCACTGTGGAGAATGGAATAGCGATTTGGTAAGACAGGTAGCTTAGTAGCAATGAGGGCCCAGTTACGGCTGTGCAACATAAATTTGTAGTGGAACTGGTCAAAGCAGACGTATGATTTTCTCCAGCTTTGCTCAGCAGCATGTCTGTTGGAGTGAAGGTGATAAACAATGGGAAGGCTCCAAAGCTAAGAGGCAGTATGAGGCCTGGTCAGGAGGCCAAGGCTCTAATTCCAGCTCTGCTATTATCACTTCCTAACCCTGGACTTTTATTTTCTTTTCTGTAAGATGAGAGGTTTGGATCAGAAAATCCCTAAGGTCTTTTCCCAGATCTACAGTTCAATGATTGGCATATAGAAAAAAAAAATGAGCCAACACACTACACTGTTCACGGCTCTGGCTTATTTCTAAGTTTGCTTGAAGTGAACAATATGAAGCCAGAAGCAAAACAGAGATGCCTAAAACATTCTTAGGGCAATGGGATGGCCCGGACACAGCTGTTTCACAAATGCGACTATAACACCGCAGGAAATACAGAAAAACACACCAGTAATGACAGAGGCTGTATGCTACAGCAGAAAACGCATTAGCCTTACAGTACAAAGACCTGGGTTTATATGCCAGCTCTACTTTCTATGTAACCTTCAGCCAATCCTTTACCCTTTGTGGGCCTGAGGTTTCCAATCTGTAAAATTCAAAGGTTGGCCTATCTTATAATTCCTAATAATAACAAATAGGAGTTCCCATTTCCGTTAACACTTCACCATTGGCAATGCTCTTCCTTGCCAGAGTTCTGTGAAGTTAAGAAATATATTGCTATTATTACTATTATTATTTTACAGATAAACAAACTGAGGCCCAGAGAAGTAAAGTAGCGCTCAGTCACATAGCTAATGAGCAGCAGAGCTGGACTTTAAACCAGGTCTTCTCACTCCAAACCCAGTAACCTTCTTACTATGTTCCAACTGCCTCTCCTAATGGTTAAATTGTGCTTTGGAAATAAGTTAGTCCCAGCTGGAAGCTCTCACAAATACTTTGAGGGGAGATTTCTGCCACTGAACCGAAAACTTCTTTCCACTTCACTCTAGAAGGCACAGGCAAAGTGTAACCATCTTCAATAAATACATAAGAATTGAATCTCTATTTGAATTTGGGCACCAGGCTTTCAAAGGCACTAGAGGGGCCCTTCAGGGATTAATGAAGCTTCCAGAGGAGATTAAGTTACATAAAGAGTAGCAGAAACCTTGTGAGCATCTGCTTCTGGGACTGTTGGGAAGGGATAGGCCAGTATCACATCACAATAAAACCTCATTAATTCACAGCCCACTTAAATAACCATTTACAATACAAAAGCCTCCTTTCTTCTGAGTTTTCCTGGTCTAAGTAAAAGGGACCTAGTCTAAAATATCAGCAAACTTGTCCTATTTAAGGCTCAAAGAATTAGGTTCCTTCCAGGTTTCTAAAATTTGGGTAGCTAGCAATTAATTCCTGTAGTATGTTAGTTATTTTTCCCCAAAGCCTGTGACACAGTATTGTGGAATGTGGGTTGAATGCAAATTGCAATGTTTTTCATGACCTTGCCTCTAGTTGCTTACAAGTACCCACTTAGATCTTACTTTAGATCTTGTTTGTAAGTAATCAAACATTTCTTTAAAAAGCCCTCTTCCATCAGGTTTCTCATTAAGTCACTGCAACCTTTCTCCCAGTCTTTTGAAATTGAGGGTTTTACTGTTAGGTTACATTAGAGAAACATCTCCAGGAAATTCAAATGTAGATTCCTGAATCCCACTGCTGTGACCTGCTCAGTCAAGCGGGAGGATGTGAGGCAGGGCCAATTACCTGGCCAAATCTTTCTCTTTCCCCTGGTTTCTTCAAAATTCAACTGAAGCTCAGCATCACTCCTCAGCACACTCATACACACTTCAAATCAATATGTTTTGGGGTTTATGGTTCTGATCTGCTAACCTGTGGGGCCCTGACAAAAAAAGTCAAGGCTGGCCCAGATGTTTCAGGATAGCTCCCACTGTTATACTCCACGAAAAGTTGAGGTAGACAAGTTGCAGAGCCAACTAAGCTCTTTCCTAGCTTGCTAGCAACTCCACAGGAAGAGGGATAGGCATGATGAGGCTAGGACATGCAAACACTGAGGTTAGAGATTTAAAAGGAAAAAAGGATGAAACTATCCACTAAATTTTGGTGTTCAAATATTGCAAAACTTTAATTACCTATGCTTTTCCTTCCACTACATCTCACTAAAGAAACCATACTGAACCTCCATGGTTATAATTACCTGGACCTGGACTAGGTTGCCCTGATCAGACACATATTAGGAAAGAGGACAACCGGGATGGTGAAGTGAAGGACCCTGAGACCATGCTATATGAGGATCAGCTGAGAGAATTAGGACTGCTTAAACTAGAAAAGATGTGCCTGGGAGCAGAAGACAATTAATAACATGATATCTATACTCAAGTATATGAAGGACGACTACTCAATCTGAGGTATTAGACTTGTTTTGTTTGGCCCCATAGGGCCAATGAGTAGAAGATAAAGTGAAGTAGTCTAACCATTAGAGCTGTGCTATGCACCAGTGGAATGGGCTGTTTTAGAAACTAGTGAAGGGGGTAGAGCCAAAATGGCAAAGTAGGATGGACCTGTGGAAGCTCTCTCCCCACAGCCCATAAAATACCTGTAAAAAATGACACTAAACAAATTCTAAAGCAGCAGAAGCCACAACACAACAGAGTGAAAGAGATTTCCTGCCCAAGACAGCCTGGAAGGCCAAAAGAAAAGGTCTATCACACCGGGTTCAGAGCAGAGCACAGTCCACAGAGTGTAGCCTAGCCTTGGCCATGTGGGGCAGCAGGCACAGTACTGGAGCAGGCTGGGGCATGGAATCCTGGGCAGTAGCTGCAGTTCCCAGACTCTCATAAACACCAAAGACAGTTTCACAATTCAGTGAGAAAGCTCTTTTACCTGGGTGAGAAAGGAGCAGGGTCCTGCACTAGCCCCAGCTTCAGGTGGCCCCAAGTGGCACACTGCCCATTTTTGGAGCCCTCAGCCTAAAGACCCTGGGGAAATTGAGCAGCTGATCTGGATCTCAGCCCTGAGTGGCGGTACTGGGGTGAGGAGGAGCACTGACCAGTGGAGCTGGTAGAGGCTCTGGAGAGGGAATTCTACTTGCAGATCCTAGGCAGAAAAGCTTGTGGTTGCTCCCAGACCACAGTACAGGCCAGGAGAGGAGTAAACTCCTCTCCCTTGATTATGCCACTTCAGAGGAACTGAGAACTTACAAGTCCCTAGAGTATACCCTCCTTTTGACAAAGGACTCAAAAGTCAAGTAACTGGCTGGGAAAATGCCCAAAAAAGGGGGGAAAAATAAGACTATAGAAGGTTACTTTCTCAGTGAACAGGCATTTTCTTCCATCCTTTTAGATGAGGAAGAACAATGCACACCATCAGAGGAAGACATAAAAGTCAAGCTTCTGCATCCAAAACCTCCAAAATACATATGCAGTAGTCTGAGGCCATGGAAGAAGCTCAAAAAGGATTTTGAAAATCAAGTAAGAGAGGTGGGGGAAAAATTGGGAAGAGAAATGGGAGCGATGCAAGAAAATCATGAAAAGCAAGTAAACGGCTTGCTAAAGGAGACCCAAAAAATATACAGAAGAAAATAACATCTTTAAAAAATAGACTAACTCAAATGGCAAAAGAGGTCCAAAAAGTCAATGAGGAGAAGAATGCATTAAAAGATAGAATTAGCCAAATGGAAAAGAGGTTCAAAAGCTCACTGAAGAAAACAGTTCTTTAAAAATTAAAATGGAGCAGATGGAATCTAATGACTTTATGAGAAACCAAGAAATTACAAAACAAAACCAACAGAATGAAAAAATAGAAGATAAGGTAAAATATCTCATTAGAAAAACAACTGACCTGGAAAATAGATCCAGGAGACACAATTGAAAAATTATGGGACAACCTGAAAGCCATGATCAAAAAAAGAGCCTAGACATCATCTTTCATGAAATTGTCAAGGAAAACTGCCCTGGTATTCTAGAACCAGAGGGTAAAATAAATATTGAAAGAATCCACTGATTATCTCCTGAAAGAGATCTGAAAAGAAAAATTCCTAGAAATATTGTGCCAAATTCCAGAGTTCCCAGGTCAAGGAGAAACTATTGCAAACAGCCAGAAAGAAACAATTTGAGTATTGTGGAGATACAATCAGGATAACACAAGATGTAGCAGCTTCTACATTAAGGGATCGAAGGGCTTGGAATATGATATTCCAGAAGTCAAAGGAACTAGGATTAAAACCAAAAATCACCTACCCAGCAAAACTGAGTATAATACTTCAGGGGAAAAAATGGCCATTCAATGAAATAGAGGACTTTCAAGTATTCTTGATGAAAAGACCAGAGCTGAATAGAAAATCTGACTTTCAAACACAAGAATCAAGAGAAGCATGAAAAGGTAAACAGGAAAGAGAAATCATAAGGAATTTACTAAAGTTGAACTGTTTACATACCTACATGGCAAGAATATTTGTAACTCTTGAAACTTTTTCTTAGTATTTGGGTAGTTGGAGAGATTATATACATATAGACATTCAATTCACAGGGTGAGTTGAATAGGAAGGGATGATATTTAAAAAAATAAAATTATGGGGTGAGAGAGGAATATATTGGGAGCAGAAAGGGAAAAATAAAAAGGGGCAAATTACCTCACATAAAAGAGGCAAGAAAAAGCTTTTTCAGTGGAAGGGAAGACAGGGGAGGTGAGAGGGGAAAAGTGAAGCTTACTCTCATCACATTTGTCTTAAGGAGGGAACAACATGCACACTCAATTTGGTATGAAAATCTATCTTATACTACAGAAAAGTAAGGAAGAAGGGGATAAGTGGGGTGGTAGGATGATAGAAGGGAGGGCAAATGGGAAGAGGGAGTAATTAGAAGTAAACACTTTAGGGGAGGGACAAAGTCAAAAGAGAGAACAGAATAAAAGGTGGCAGAACAGGATGGAGAGAAATATAGTTAGTCTTTCATAACATGACTGTTATGGAAGTCTTCTGCAAAGCTACACATATATAGCCTATATTGAATTGCTTGTCGTCTCAGTGGGAATGGGTCAGGAGCAAGGAAGGAAGAGAAGTTGGAACTCAAAGTTTTAGGAACGAATGTTGAGAACTGTTTTTACATGCAACTGGGAAATAAGAAATACAGTTAATGGGGTACAGAAATCTATCTTGCCCTACAAGAAAAGAGAGAAGGTGGGGATAAGGGAAGGGAAGGGTGTAATAGAAGGGAGGGCAGATTGGGGGAAGGGCTAATCAGAATGCATGGTGTTTTGGGGTGGGAGGAGGTGAGAGATGGGGAGAAAATTTGGAACTCAAAATCTTGTGGAAATGAATGTTGAAAACTATAAATAAATAAACTTTTAAAAACTAAAAAGAAAGAAAGTAATGAGTATACAATAATTACATATATACACACATACATGTATATATGTATATGTGTGTGTATATATGTATATATATATACACATATATACACACTTATTTGTGTTTAATGGTAGCCATCTAGCCATCTAGGGAAAGGGAAGAAAAAAGAAAAAAATTTACGTGATAATTTTATTGCATATTTGAAAGGAATACTAAGGTGTTCATGGTAGATTTTCAGTTTCATGTACAATTGCCTTTTTTTAGTGTGCTACATTATAGAAATGTTCATTTTATTTCATGAATTAAAAATAAAATTTAAAAATAACAAAATAAAATTATGTTTAAAAGAAAATAGCCCCTCACTGCAAGTCTTCAACCAAAGACTTGATGATCACTTGGCATGACATTATAGGGCAAAGATGCCCCATTGCTGCACAACATACTCCAGCATATGACCCAAGTCAGATTAGAATATAACTGAGAAATATTTAACAAAATAAATAAAAAATACAGTAGAATGTAGATAATGTTAATAGGTCATTTTTATAAGTCAATATTCAGCTTGCAGAGATCCTGAGGTATGGTTTAGTGGCCCCATTTCTATTTGAGTTTGACACCACTGTAGTAGGGCAAACTCCAGTTCAGGTCCAGGTTGAACTAAATCATCTCTGAGGTTATCCTTCCAACTCTGTGATTCCTAAGTTTGCCTTTACTCTATCCTTTGGGAGAGAGAGAGAGAGAGAAATGTGTTAAGTAACTAAATCTATCAACAGATAGGAGAAGGATATTTACCTACCAAGTGTCCTTTTCCAGACAAAGGATGTGAACAGAGAACAGTTTCACCTAAGTGGTTGCTTTCATGATTTACAATGATAAATCATTCTCATTTTTTCATTAACCAGGAACTCAGCGACACATGGACAACTCTCCAATTTATCCTACATATATCTTGTTTATACATGGTTCTGCATAGTTGTTTTAAGGACCTTAGAAGACCAGGTGATTCAGTAATTCTTAACCTGGGTTCCATAAACTTCATATGTATATATATTTATATTCATACATATATGCATACATATATATATATATTTATAACTGTACTCCAACATACTGGCTTCTTTGTAATCCTATAGATTTTATTTTATAGATTTAAAAAAATTATCCTGAAAAAGGGTTCATAGGCTTTACCAGACTGATTACCAAAAGGCACAAAAAAGAACCCCCACCCTATCTATACCTTTCACTGTGCTCTCTAGAACGCTTGTTCCATATGTAACAAACTAGCTTTCGTGTTAAATCTTTTTTTTTTCATCTTGTGACTCTCACTGAGAGTTGGTTTCCTCCAGATGACCCAATCTCTCTGGCTTCCCTTTCCAGCAGTACTCTCCTTGTCCCTCACCTCCCTGGTTGAGGTGGGTGAGTCAGAATACACCTTGCTCCCCATTGTTACTTCTAAGTCCATCCTCTACCACCATGGCCTTTCCTCCTCAGAGGATCATTTAATCTATATCTACCACCCAATCAAAATTCTTGGAGTTGTTTTCTTCTGATCTTTAGGATACTCTTCTTCTTTCCTCAGTGAGTTCAGTGCCTGGTTCACAGTCTTTTTCTCCTCCCTAACTCCTCCAGCCTTCATATTAGGAGACTTCAACATGCATATGAATATTCCCTTGAACACTCTTAACTTCTAGTTCCTCTGTTTATTCATTTTCCATGACCTACTGCTCTACCTCAGATTTACTACACATAGCGATAGTAATAGGACCTTGCATTGATCTTGCTATCAACCACAAATGCACATTCATAAACTCTGAAATTTCCTTAAACGATCACACATTATAACATCCCACCTCTCCCTCTCCCTCAGAAACCCAAACCCTGCTGTTCATCCTCACTATGACCTCCAGTTCCTCAACCCCAGGCCATCTCTCCTACACTGGCTACACTCTACTTTTTGCCCAATTATGACCTCTTGGTGAACCATTTCAATTCTACAATGTACCCTTCTCTTCAATCCTGCACCCCTTATCCTATTGATGATCTCACCCTACTAAATCCCAGCCTAGGATCATTGCCACTATCCATTCTCTTAGTTTCTCTTCATATGCTGCCTAATGAAACTAAAGAAATCATGACACTGTTCTGAATGGATCCACTACAAACTTAATCCTGGGAAGAGAAGTGATTTGGCCTTGGTCACACAGAGTGTCCAAGGCAGGAGTGACTCCAAAGCAAGCCCTTTAACCATTAGGCCACACAGCCTCTCCTGTAAACACATTTAGCTGTATACTTGTCTACATAACATATATCACATGTGCAGATACACATACATATAAACTTTCTTAAACAGAGCCAACTACTATGTTTACAAACAGTTTCCATCAGCCTTTTACTAAGCTCAACAGGCCTGTATCTCTCATAACTGACCGGTACAATGCTAATATTCCATCATCAATCTGGGGAAATAAAGTTTCACCAAGCACATAAAGGAGCCTCAGGTCACTCGAGTCTCTTTGTTCAGCCTCTCTCTGTAGCACTAAGCCCAGAACATCCTGCCCCAACTTGGGCCTTCTTCCACACTTTCAAAGAAGAAGGATGAGGGGAAAAACAATAGATAATCTAAAATGAGAATTAAAGGAAAATGTAATACGATCATGTAGATAATGACTGCTCTTACTGATTTCTGTTGGTCAAACATCATCTTTTTGTAGAATAAGTGGAACTGTTCAAAGCTGAGTTCATCCTTGTAAGCACCTATTTCCTGTAAAGGAAAAACAATAGAAATCCTTAGTCCAGATTCCACTTCAAACACAATTCCCCCATACCCTGACAGCAAAGGTTAGCTTACAGTGCGTCAGTGACAACAGTCACACTAAACAGTCTACCTGTGCTAGACCTGCCCCTGGCATTAATGAACGGGAAAGAAACTGCCAATTACTCCTGGAGGGAGTCTCTGAGGAGGGGTTACATTCACTACGTGGCCTCTTCAGCACCCACAGCTTAGAAAGCTGATAACATCTGTTATCAGGAGGTACATCTCTCCAGTCTGAGAGAGGAAAATGTACCTGGGATCTTGATCAACTTGATTTTAATTCAATTATCATGTATTGATAAGATATCTACTACATGCCAGGCACTAGACTAGACACTGGGGGTATAAAGACAAATGAAACAGTCCCTACCCACAATGAGCTTACTCGGGTGAGGAGGTAAGGTGAGCACAGAGAAGTAAATGCTAAGCATATTTAAAATAGACACAAAATAATTTGATGAAAGGA
Source organism: Notamacropus eugenii (assembly GCF_028372415.1). Classification (NCBI taxonomy): domain Eukaryota; kingdom Metazoa; phylum Chordata; class Mammalia; order Diprotodontia; family Macropodidae; genus Notamacropus; species Notamacropus eugenii. The sequence goes on along the minus strand of NC_092872.1, from coordinate 542,957,932 downwards.
GGAGAATGAAAGTTAGGAAGGGGCTGGTACAGGAAGTAGCATTTTAGACAACCTTCAAAAGGAGATGAGGGAAAGGGCAGCATTCCAGGCAGAGGAAATGGGACAAAATCATGGACATGGAAAATGGAATACCATGTATGAAAGACAAGAGCAGGCCAGTGTGCTGGCCAGTAGTGTTTGATATGAGAATCAATATTGTGTAATCACCAGGAAAGAGAGGCTGGAGCCTAATTATACAGAGTTTTCAAAGCCAGAAAGAAAGATGGTTGTATTTTATCCTATCAGCAATAGGCCACTGAAGATTCCTGAGCACAGGAATGATACAGGTAGATCTGTGCTTTAGGAATATTAATTAGGCAACAGACTGAAGAATGAACTTGAGAGAGGAGAGAGTGGATGCAGGAGGCTACTCAGTTGCTCTAACGTGTGACAGAACCTCCATGGCTCAGCTCATGTTGCTAAAAATAATAATAATTATAATAATAATAATAAATTGAGATCAGCCCTGACACCGGTGCTTGGAAGAATTAGATGAGAGAGCTCAGTCTCGCTGGCTGCATTGCCCTCATGACTGCACAGGTATAGCAATGTTTTCATCATTATTTCATTGCTTTCAAAAGAATGTTTTTGCAAAGGGTAAAGCAAATCAGGTCTGGAATGCTGGCCAGAATAGACCGGGAATGGGGGAAACAGACCCTGTTTGAGAAGTCCAGGTCAAATCAGCCCAGTGACCACTGTGCCCTCAAAGCAAATTACCCAACACTGAAATTTCTCTGAGGGCAGAGACAGACAGTAAATCAAGAATTAAAGAGGCCTTTTATTTTGCTTTACAAACATTCTGAGTATAAGTGCTGAACAGAGACCTCTGGAAGCAGAAGCAGGAGGCTCAACCCCAGGCAAAGCACTCACCTCAAGTTGAGCAAATTGGGAAGGCAGCTCCACAACTTACCAGGAATTTGTCTTTCAGGAACTTGGCACTGCTAACTTTGAAGTTTACTAAGGGAAGAATGGTCTTCAATTCTCTGAAGCTGATACTGAAAGGAAACAGAGGAAAGTACTTTTGTAAGCTTCCCGGTCCCCATCTCCAAGGGCAATATTTCACTACTAATACAGTCAAACAGCCAGGTTAGGTCTTTATATATCCACTGTGTTTGAGCCTTCTCCAGGAAGGAAAAGTCAGTCAATAAACTTTCACCAAGTACCGACCACAGGCTGGGCATGGGAAGGGATGCAAAATGACACAGGGTGAAGTCCCTGCCCTCAGAATGAAGTGAAATAATATTTGTAAAATGCTAATATTGTGCCTGGCACATAGTAGGCACTATATAAATGTAAACTGTTGTTGTTGTTATATTCAAGTCTCCACTACCCTAAAAAAACTTCATGGATAAACTTCTAGAAAGAACAGATTATATTCACTTCTTCAGCTTCCTCAGCACACATTCATTTTAGCTCCAGAGCCTACCACTCTATGGAGAACCACTCTCTTCATGGTGACCAATGATCTCTTCAGTGTCAAAGTCAATCACCTATTCTCAGTCCATTTCTCCTAGGATTCATCTGTAGCATAGCACAATTGACCCGACCTCCCCCTTGATCATCTCTTATCTCCCTCAGATTCCAAGGCATCATATGATTCTCCTACTTGACAGCTATTTCTCCATCTCCTTGGATGGTTTGTCATTTTTTTCATAATCCGTATGGATTTCTCAAATCTCCAGCCTGGACTTTGTTTCTTGATGCACTCTTTCCCCTAGTGATCTGATTTGGCCCCAGGGATTCAAATATCCATTGAATGCAATTGTTTCTAGCCAGAATCTGCCTTGAGCTCTTGACCTACATCTCCAACTATCTGCAGGACTTCATGTGTCACATTAGCATGTCATGGAGTGATTTCTTATGGTAAATGCTGTTCCTTCACATTCATATACCACAGTATGTTCAGGCATTCCCCAACTGTTGTAAAATTGCTTTGTTTCCAGTTTTGTCACCACTAAGAACACTTCTATGAAAAGTGGATTATATATGGGAACTTTTTATCATTGGCTTTGTGGAGTGGGTATATGTCCAGTAATAGCACTGCTCTATCAGTTGCTGAGGATAAACACAGCAAAGAAACCAAAACCAAGAGAACAATACACACAATGACAATGGCATATATGAAAATAACAATAAAAACAGCGAAATTCAGATTAACTGAAATGGAAAACCTTGGTCCCTTGGAACAACTGATGAAATGCACATCCTTCCTCTTCATAGAAAGGTGAGGTACTAAAGGTGTAAAACGTAGCACACATGGTCAGCCTTGGTTTCTTTATCAGTCAACAAGGATTTATTCAGTAAGTATTTATTAAAGGCCTACCATGTGCCAAGTGTTATACTAAGTGCTGGGGATACAAAGAAAAGCCAAAACAATCTCTGATCTCAAGGAGCTCACAGTCAGCTGGCACTCCGGTGGTTGATGGCAGCATTCATAAGACAAACTGTTGGCTCTCCTTCTGAGCTGTGTGCTGGGCATGAAAGATGACTGGCAGAAATGAGGGAGGAGATGCAAAAAGGCAGTTTTAACAACAACCCAAGAGATGTTAGATAGATTATGACAAAACTACTATATTTAATGACCAAGAATTACCATGACCTTATCTCTCTAAGTCATGGCAACCACGACTGGGGTGCCCCTAAATTGTATGAAGCAAACCTGCTGTGAGTTGGGCTTGAAATAAATTTGGATCAAAGACCTGTGCTCCATAAAACTTACTTCCTCAATATTTTCAATATTCTGTGATCCTTGTCCCTATAAGACAAGACAGGTTAGACAGGTTTGAGCCTTCTCCATGAAGGAAAAAAATCAGTCCATAAACTTTTACCAAGTACCAACACATGGTGGGCAAGGTAAGGAATATAAGAAGACACACAGTATGGTACCTGCTCTTAGGATCAAATAACATAACATTTGTAAAGTGCTTAGCATCGTACCCCATTAGTCACTGTCCACAGGAACAGGAAAGAAAACAGGCAAAGGAAGGCTGGGGGCCTACTCATAGCTTATCTAGTTAAGTTCCTTCTGAAAAGCTCTAACCTTGTATGGATGAAACTACTAAGAAAAACAGGTTTATTACCACCTATAAGAAGAAGGAGATCAAGATGGCCCTAGAAGCTAGTGTAGTAATGGAGTCCTAGAAGGCAGAGACAACTCATAGGGCTTAAAATGGGACAAAGGGTAAGACCCAGTAGGCACAGTTTGGATCATTACAGATCATAAGGATAGGGGTAGCTATATTTGAAGTTGGAGAGATGAACCTGAGCCTCAAATTCAAGAGTACTGTGCTACAATAGAAGTCACATGAAGAGTTACTGGGAAATTCCAGCATGGACTTGAGGCAGGAAACAGAGAGATTAAGATAGTTGTCTCCAAGTATATGAAGGGCTATTATATAGAAGTGGGATTAGACTCATTCTTCTTGGCCTTAAAGGGGGGAACTAGGTAAAATGGGTAGACATGACAGATGCAGATTTTGGGGAAAACTTAGGGATTAAAAATGTGCAAAAATAAAATTCAACACCTTAGACAGGATAGTGACTTTCCCTTCACCAAAAGCTATTAACTAAAGTTAGAAAACCACTGGAGTTACATGGGTTCTTGTGCAGTCACATGACTAGAGAGCCCCAACAGTTTCTTATAACTCTTAAGATTCTACAGTTATAAGAAACAAGTCCAGAACATACCCAAAGTGCTGTATTCAGTTCTGGGTATCATACTGGGGGTAGGGGTGGAGGTGGATTATCAACAAATTGGAACTCATTTCCAGGGCAGAGTAACTACAAAAATACAGCAACTGAAAACAATGTCACGCAAAGAATGGTTGAAGTAACTCAAACCATTTGGCCAGAAAAAGGTGGAAAGATGGAGAATGGTTAGGAGGCAAGAGATAGGGACAAGAACACGGAAGGGCTGGTTCTGAATTCCTGGAATGGATCAGGTCCTCACCTTCCAAGTAAGCATATCCCACTCAGTCCAGGGCATCTGCTGAAGTAAGTCATATTCCCAACTACAAGGCAGCAGTGGAAGGAAGCAGCCCTCAGAGTTTCTATATAATTCACCCTACATTACTCCAGCATCCATTATCTTTATAAAAGGGAGGCAGAGCTAGAAGGCACAGTAGACGGAGTGCCAGAGCTGAAGTCAGGAAGACTCAACACATTTACTAGCTGTGTGACTCTGAGCAAGTCACTTAACCCTGTTTGCCTCAGTTTTAATCACTCTAATATCTTTGCCAAGAAAACCCCACATGAGATCATGAAAAGTAGGATATGACTAAAAAACAACTGAACGAAAAACAAGTCAGTTCTCTCCACAACTGCCTCTTCCCTTGTTCAGTAAGGGATTGAGGGGTAACAGGCACACTAATACAGTATTGGTAGAGCTGTGAATTGGCTCAGCTATCCAGGATATCACGTTTCATCTTTAGAATACAAAATAAATTCCCTGAAGTTTGGGACATTTAATTTTGCTTTTGTATATCCAGGAGACCAGAGTAGGCACATAATAAATGTTTGTTAATTAATGGATTAACAAGCCATGTAAATGAACACCTGTCCTGTCAATTGGTTTTTCTTGACCCTTTTTCTTTGCTATAAGGGAGGGTTTGTTATGGGGGAACATTAAGGGAATATTTTTAAATGACCAGTATTTTTTTTAAAAGGCATCAATAAAACTCTTAAAAAGAAGAAAAAAAGTGCCCCAAGAGAAGGGAGTCTCTTACCTAGAAAGCACAAGTTTGCTCTACCTTAATGAAATTAATTCAGTCTTATCGAGGGTTGTGTCCATCTATCCTCCAAACAGGTCAGGGCCAGCAGCAGAACAGGATGAGGATATAAAAGTACTTGGTCCAAAAATAAGACAGATACTTATCTGAAGCATTAATATGAGAATGTCAGTCACATCCAGGGGCCACACTATGGCCCACAACACTCCTGAGTACTCCCCCAACCAGATTAAAATCCAGTTGGGAAAATATTTCATAGAATGAATAAAAATTCAATGAAACACAGATGACAATGCACTTAAAACTTAAGTCAGAATGTAACTGCAGGGATCTTTGTGTATGGATTAGCAGACCCTGTTTTTAGGAGTTTGGGATTACTGCTCTAGAGGGCAGAATCAACAGGTAAAAATTACAAGGAGGTAGATTTGAGCTCAACAGAAAGAAAACCTTTCTTAAAAATCTCAGTTGTCCAAAAGTAGAAAAATAAAAATGGGCTCTTTCATGACATGGTAAATACTGCATTGTCAGTGATATTCACACTGAAGCTGGATGATCATTTCTCAGAGATACAACCAGAGGGAATCCCCAGGGCATAAGTGGTTCAGTGAAATGTCCTCTTCTATGAGGTCCAGCTCTGAGGTCTCACAGCTCTAGGTAGAAAGCCAACATGAAAGCCTCAGGCAGAACCCCGGAGGAAGCCTAGACAGTGAGGATGACAGGATTCTAGGATTTAAAACAGAAAGAGACCCTACAGAACATCTAATCCAAGCTTCTCATTTTCCAGAAGAGTAGATGAAGACCCAAAGCCTTGAAGACCCCAAGCTCGCCAAAGAAGTACTTAGTAACAGAACCAAAGATCAAACTCAGATCTTCTCCCTCCAACTTCAGTGCCCTCTTTACTATACACCAAAGACAGTCCTAGGAAGGCACAGTTAGAATCTTAACGATTAATCTTAGTCTCAGCGATGAGACTCCTTTTGGTAGGGAATAAGGGACTGTGAGTTTAGACAGAATGCTACATACACTGTTTCATTTAGCTATTTTTCTTTGTTGTAAGGGAGGGACTCATGGTCAGGAAGCTACATATTCAAAAATACTATAATGGAGAAACAAAAAGTATTGATAAAGATTAATTTAACTTTTTTTGAAAGAACCTTAAGCTTAAACTAGTCTGGAAATTAAACACATCCAATGCTCTGTTTCCTTATTTATAACTAACTTCCGCCCCGACGTGGCATCCCAGATTTAGAGCCAGAAGGGGCCTCAGAGGTTATATAATAATAATGTTAATAAATTGTTTCCATGTATATGGAGCTTTAATGCTTGCAAAGCACTTTACAAATATTATCTCATCTAACCCCCCTACAACTCTAGGAGGTAGGTGCTAAAATTTTTCCCACTTTGCAGATGAGGAAACTGAGGTAGACAAGTTAAGTACCTTGCCCAGAGTCACATAGCTAGTATCTGAAGCCTAATTCAAACTCAGATCTTCCTGAGCCCATGTCCAGTACCTTAAGTACTCCATCTAGTCTAAACCACACATTGTTACACTTGAGGAAACTGAGACTTAGGGAAGTTACATGACTTGCTCAGTATCAAAAAGGCAGACATATCTCCATTATTATCACAGCAAGGGTCCTCAATGTCCTGGTCACCATTCTCTGAATGTTCTCTAGCTGGTCAACAGTCTTCTAAAAGTATGTTGCCCAGAGTCTGACAGGATGAAGCCATCCCATAATTTCCTTCATTCTAGATTCTGTGCCTCTTCTAACGCAGTCTAAGACAGCACTGGCTGCCAGGCAGGATCACCCTTCTGGCATATATACCGAGCTTGTGAGCAAATGGGAGGTTGGGGGGAGGAGGTTACCAGACAGTCACATCTGTCTGGAGCCCCAGCCTTCTTCCAAATCTCACATGAAAAAGTCACTACTCGCATCTGTTCCTAACATACACCAAGGAGAAAAAGAGCCTCTGTTCTTCAGAAAATTGGATTTTTCTTCTGCTTCTCAGCAGAAATGTTTTGATTCCAATCACATTTTACCTACCAGTATTCAGCTTTTTAAAAATTATCATTATTTTTCTCCTTGGCTCATTATTGTACATCCATCCATTTTTTTCTCTGCACTTCTGACAACATGACCCACTTCAGCTACGGAATGAAAGAATATAACTCCAACTAGAGGGGGTCATTTGAGTTGGCCTTTCCTTCTGACTGGCTGCGGAGCAACCAAGCTTAAGGCGCTAGTGTTTTACTATCAAACATATCTGGAGACTTTGAAATAAAGTATAAATCTTTTAAAACTCAAATAACTAAAATATTTCCCACAGGGGTGCCAACCACCAGGTCCTGGAGGAAAGGAGGGAGGTGATCTGGGTAACAAAACAGTGAAACCCAATTCAGTTTGTCTTCCCTCTTCAAGAAATCATTTGTATTACTACAGACAGGAACAGGAAGGAAATCATAAAATTCTAGCATCACATAAAGATTCTAGCTTTAAAATTTTCAAAACATATTAGATCCATATATTTTATCCCATTTGCATGTGAGACGGATGGTATTAGTTAACCCCATGTTATTGATGAAGATACTGAGCATAAGGGAGAGTGATTTACCCAAGGTCACACAAATTATAAGTGTCTGAGGTGGGCCCAGGTCCCTCTAACACTAGTCCAAAGGTCCATTGATGACCCCACCCTGCCTCATTAACCAAGAAGACATATGTCCTCCTCCACTGGGATTTCATTTCCATTGGGATTCCTTATCACACTCTGCCTGAGAACAGCTGCAAGACATGAAGCAGCTGCTCCCAAGGTTCTTTGTTTCTCCCATTTCACAGTGAGTTTTTAATAGACCCTGGGATCTGAGAACTCTTCTTTTCCTGAACCGCTCTTTCCTAGCTTCCAAACCAATCAGTTGCCCCCATGAAATGAAATGTTGACAAATGTCATTTGTCATTTCCTCAGAAAACACCCAGCCTTAATGCAACTCTGAATATTCATTTTTGTTACTGGGTGGAGAAAAAGTGAGGGCTCCCAACTTACAATCATCTTTGGAACAGAATGAACAGAAGAAATGCAGAAACATATCCTGTCTCCACTAACAGCCATGACTCCAGTTTGGGCTCTCATTAACGACTCCTGCTTGGATTATTACAATAGTCTCCTAAGTGGACTCTGCCTCAAGTCTCTACCCACTCCAAACCACACTCCACAGCAGAAGGCAGACCAGGTCCCTCCCCTACTCAACTTCTCAGAGTTTGAGACCTGTAAATACAAATATACAGACCTATAAATATAGAGACCTATAAAAATAAAACTCTAAGGAAATTATTCCAGAAACACCAAGTTCTTGACTTAGGTTCCTGAGTCAATTAGAAGACAACTAAGATGCTAAATGCGCAAGTATTTTTTTTAATTCTACAACACAAGAAAGTCACTTAACCTCCTAATGCCACAGGCAGCTTAGACTAAGGGGCAGGACAGGAGCAGAGCTGCAGCAGTAGAGGGCTCCTCAGTGGGGGCTCCTCAAATCACTGAAATCACAGGAATAGTCCAGATAAAATGGGTCTCTTTGTGCACTACTTGACAGCCTATAAAAGCTTTTCATCAAATTCATATGATTCCACTGAGAGCCTAGCACTACAAAGCCCTGTGCTTCTTGATCTAGTCAAGTCAAGTCAACAATCTTCTACTAAACACTGAATGCGTGTGGCCTCAGACAAACTGAAACCTGAGAAAGATCTGAATTGAGAAAGGCCAAGGTCACCCACTGCATGTGGGGCCATCCCCAGTCATCGTGACTTTCACCTTGCCACTGGACTTTGATGACTGTAGTGGGGCAAGTGAGGATGATGACTTTGCACAGCTCTGTCTCATTTAAATCCAATTTATGAACAAGTCAAGACATCACCCTTGTGATGCATGTCTTTGATCCTCTTCAAGAAGGAAGGATGAATAACCACAGTGACAAACACCTACTACATGCCAGGCACTGTGCTAAGGGTTAGGCATGCAAACAAAGGTGGAAACAGTGCCTGGTTTCAGGGAGCCCACAGTCTGATGGAGGAGTCATGCAAAAAAACCACATACAGAATACACACACACACACACACACACACACACACACACACACACACGCACACACACGCACACACACACACACACACACACAGAATAAATTGAAGGTAATCTCAGAGGGAAGGCATTAGCATTAAGGGGAACTGGGAAAGGCTTCTTGCTGAAGATAGGATTTTAGTTGAGATTTAAAGGAAGCCAAGAGGCAGAGATGAGGTGGGAAAGCCCTCCGGGAATGGGAAAAGACATAGAATATGGAATTTTGTGTAGGAAGAAATGCAAGAAGGCTAGTGTCACAGGAATGGAGAGGACATGGAGAGGAGTGAGGTGGAAAAACACTGGTAAGGTAGGAAGAGTAATAAGTTTCATGACAGCTCAGGGATAGAGGTATTACTGCTGATTAGGGTAGAGATGGCAATCAAAGGTGATTGAATGAAGGTGACGTTTGAGCTTCGCCTTAAAGAAAAGGTAAGAGATTAAAAAATGAGATGTTTTAGATGATAAGGGCTCAGAGGTGGCACCAGAGGAACACTGACCCAGCCCTGAAAAAAAGAAAGCAAGACACAGAATAGAGAAGTATCTCCAGAGGTTTAACACTGGAGAAGAGCCTATGTCATGGTGCCAGCATGGGAATGCCAAAGCAAACAATTCCAAATCACAATCCTGGGTCACCCAAGACTGAGAAAAAATGTGCCCCAGATACCAGAATCTTCCAGTTTTGCTCACAGCTCACAAGTCACCTACACAGATAAGACAATCATGGAATACATCTTTGACCTCAGAGGTGGGGTTGCCAACTGAACTTATAAATTCCTTGATGTTTCCAAATAATTTGAACAAGTCAATGTTCTCTTATAATCAGCAAGAAATAAAACTTGAAAAACAAACTGACCATCTTCCTAATACTGGGAAAATCAAAGCAATACCCCACCATGAAAAACAACAGTTGCTTTCCTCCAGACCCCTCCAAATTTCTCCCAGGTGGTCCAGCTTAAAACAGGCTGACTACAGAGCAGAAGTGAGGCCTGATACCCCCAGACTCCCTCCCAGGGTGTACCAGTGAGGAGGACCAGCTCCAGGATACCAAGGAGCCAAAGATTACTTAAGGAGACCCTGAGTCCCCAAAGGAAGATACTTGGACCCTAGAAACACAATTACAATGTAAACTCCATTACAACAAAAATCCTCTTGTTATGAGCAGTAGGATACTGGCATCTAGGCTAGGTCAAAACAAACTAAGTCTTTCCATTATAAATGGGTCCCCTGAACCATAGAGTTATAAGAATCATAGCTCTAAAGTCAGAAGGAGCTTCAGCTGCAATCTAAGGAAACGAAGGCCAAGGAAAATTAAGTGACTTCTTCAAATTTACACAAGTAGTAAACATCAGCGGTAAGATCTGAATCCAGAGCACATATGCTTGCCACTCTATTCTTTAATTGTAGTATTTCAAAATATCTACCATTTGGTGTGGGATACTCCTTCTACTGACAAAGGCCACAGGCCCTATAGATTTTGGCAGACAACTAATGTTGTAACCAAAAAATCCATTCACTGGTCTTTAAACATTTGACGAGCTGTGTTTCTGAGCTCAGTTGGGTGTGTGTGTTTTTAATGGGGATTATCTTACTAAATTTTTCTTTCCTTCAGCTCTTCTATTTGCTAATATCCTGCATTATTTAGCAGAATTTTTATTATTCTTGAGGTGGTTTGAAAGAGAGCTGGATTTGGCTAGAACCTCACACACCACCATCTTTGCTAGGAGTCTGGACAGATACAATGACCAACACCAAGCCTGTATCTAAAGCTTGCTTTTGTCCAAGTCGATAAAACCAAGGAGATTTTGTGGGCCCCTGACAGAGCCTTCAACGACTCAGAGTCATTTCCAAGCCTCCATCCATTAAATCTTAAAGAAAGACATCAGTGAAGAAGAGTCTTAAGAAACAGTAAACATCCTCAGGCTCTTTCCATGTCTGGTGATGATGCATTCCTAGAACTACCTAATATTCTCCTCTCCATAAAATATGTTTTTATTCTCTAATATACGGAATGAGAATGAGAATTCCAATGACCCAGAAAACAAACTGTAAAACATTCTTACCTATTTCTCCGAGTTTGATCTACAGAATAAATTTGCTTTCTTAGCCAGCTAGAAGAGAAAAAGGGAAACAAAAAATTAGGAAAACAGCAAAACTCATCTACACTCACGTTAGAACAGGAAGCTAATTCTGTCACTCCCAGACCAGGGACCTTTCTACTGAATTATACTTCCTCCAAGGACCTTTTAACTACAAACATCTTTTCACAGTTTGGGGCTATCTTAAGAGATGCTTAGCATCTGAAATAAAGAAAATGATAGGCCTATTGTCTTCTGCCCTAGTCAGACCCCACCTGGAGTCTTCATGTTCAGTTCTGGAAAACATGTTTTAGGAAAGACATTTTAGACAATATGTCCAGAGGAATCTGACCAGAAGAGGGGGAGGACAAAAGAACAGGCTCTATGAGGATTGGTTAAAGGAACTGAGGATTTTTAATCTGGAGAAGAAAAGGCTTAGAAAAAGATTTATAACTGACTTCAAGCATCTGACAGATTCTCATGGGAGAGAAGACATTCTGTGTAGCTCCAGAGGGAAGATCTAGAAGAAATGGATGGAAGGTACAGGGAGACACATTCTGGGTCAAACTAAGCAGGCATTTCCTAACAATTACTGCTGTCCAATGACAAAACAGGTTGCCTCACGAAAGAGTAAGCTCTTCTTTCCTAGGGGTATTCAAAAAGTAACAGGATGATAACCTGAATGAGATGCTACAGGTTACAAGCCTGAACTAGATGACTTTTGAGGTCCCTTCCCACTCTAGGCTTCTATGAATCACTCTAACAAAGTTAAGTTCAAAAATCTGATTAAAAGATGGTATAAATTTAAGTGCTTCAGATTAACATTTTTTTACATCTTTACACACAAACATTGAGTTTAAAGACTGAAAGTCCCAGACCTTTATCAGCCCTTACAAAACGACATCATGGAGAACCTCACCCTCAGGACCAAGGGGACTTGATTCCTTACTGGACAATGCTGTCATTTCAACTCTTAGACTAATCCTGTATTGAATCACCACTTTTTTTCATTTTATATAATTCAAGTGTTTTGTTCTTTCCCAATTTTAGTGATTACTGATCATAATACATGAGGCCATTTAATGCAAGGGATAGAGAGCTATCCTTGGTCTCAGGAAGATCTGGATCCAAGTCTTGACCTAGACAAATACTGGCTGTGTGACTGACTTAAGTCCTCAGTTGCTTGGAGATGACTTTCTAAGAGTCTTAAGTTACAGGGTGGACACTGATCTACACTGACAAACAGTTTCCTCTTTTGAAGTTTTTTAACCAATGAAATCAAGGGTCTGGATCCACAAAGAAGCAAATTGAGCACAACAGCCTGAGGATAAAATACAACTGTTGTATATAATTAAAGAGCAATCATTATTAAGTGCCCCCTCTGGACTCATGTAGATGGGTTTGAATCTCTCTCTACATGACAGCTTCCTCAAGTATCCCAAAATAAGTGGAAGAGAAAGAAAAGGAAAAGACCAAGTACCTCTCAATAATAGCTGGCGTTGAAGCACTCTGGGCTTCTTGGTGCAAAATTGTCAAGCCACAAAGCCACTTAGTAGCATCTTCCTTGGAGTCCGCTGAAAAGACAAGGAGAGGAACTGTTACATGGAATGCCTGATAGTGGCCCTGTTCAGGTGTTTCTGTTCTTAGTTCCCTGGGTCTCTTTCCTGACAGATCTAGGGAAAAGGGTCTCCTGAAGTCACCAAGATATTTCAAACTATGTTACCCCATCCCATGAAAACATACAGTAAAGGGCTAGAGATTCGGCAGATGGCATGAAAGCGAACCAAACACCATTGTTGGAAAGGCAGTGAATTTGGAGTCAGGAGACATGGGTTCTCATCCATGCTGTGCCACAAACTACTGTGTGACCCTGGTCAAGTCTAAGACAGGGTCCCCCATCCCAGCCTCCAGCAAACTACCTTCTCCCGTTTACTTTGGTATCTGTTGTAGAACAGTCACATTATGGCACCAGGAAATCATTCATGCACATGTCACTAGCTCTCAACAAACCAAGAAAGTAAGAGCCTAATTTATTATTATCCTCTTTTCACACAGGAAGACACTGAGGCTAAGAGAAGTTGCATACCCATAACCAACAAGGGCTTCCCAGGAACCAAAGCTCAGAGCAGTACATTTCTCTCTTTTCTCTTAATGGCTATCAAGTCTCTAGCATCTCATCCACCAAAAGTAAAGACAGATAACTACACTCTTGTGCAAATTAGGCCCGTTTTCTTCTGGAAAAGTTTTAAGTAACAATACAAAGAGAGGAGAAAAACCAAACATTGGAAAACTGGGTTTGGTGACTAGGTAATGAATTTTGGCACCACAGAAACTCACAATACTATTAATATACCGTTCTACTACAATTAATTTACATCTGTGGAAGGAATATTCACACCTACTAAATCACAGATATTTTGAATCACTGAGACAAAAAAGATTCAGTCATTAGAAGTGAGGTAGCACCAAGTTTGCCAGTCAGTACTGGGAAAGGCCTTAGGAATTATCCTGTCTAATCCTCAATTTTACTGCTCTTCAGTTGTTTCAGTCATGTCTGATTCTTCATGACTCCATGGGGTGGCAGAGATAATGGAGTGGTCTGCTATCTCCTTCTCCAGCTCATTTTACAGATTAGGAAACTGAGGAAAACAGGATGAAGTGCCTTGCCCAGGATCACACAGCTAGTATCTGAGGCCAGATTTAACTCAGGAAGATAAGCCTTCCTGACTACAGGCCCAGCACTCAATCCACCACCTAGATGCATTTTACAAATGAATAAACTGAGGATCAGGGAGGGCATGTGACTTATCCAGAGCCATATGGTCAGTCAGAGGCAGAGATGGGACTAAGACTGACGTCTTTGTTCTCTATATCTAGGGGTCTTTCTGCTATTATTCAGCTAAGTATTAGTGCAATAGAGGCAAGAGAGCAAAGGGCTAATTTATAGTTATTCATTAATATGTCAGATACTCCTTATTTCCAAGATCAATAACACAAGCTAGCATCAAACTTGAATATATTTTATTCTGGAAAAGAGGTTGCTTCACATATCTGTGTTTCCTAGATAACTCAAAGCTGCCTTTAAACATTCAAAGATCTTTTAAAAAATTTTAACACTTTGTGTGTTAGAAGTCCTACTATTAAGAAGTAATGTGAGAACACAATGTTGGGTGAAATGATCCTTCAGAGGACGGCTCATTCCAAAAGGACAGCTATAAACGGGCAGCAGGATTTCACAACCCGGGTGGGGCGTGAGGAGAAGCTGGTTATAAAATTTAATATTGCCCATTAATGACTCACATTTCAATAGTTCTTTAAGATTTACTAAGCAGTTTCCTGGAATGTCGTATTAACACTATAGCAGATAAATGGCATCCAAGAGCTCATACTTATTCAGAGTGTACCTTTAGTTCTTTTATGTTGTTGATATATCCTCCCTGTTTGTAATTTGTTACCTTATTTTCCCTCACTTTGAGATCAGATGCAAAAAAAAAGTGAGAAAAAATGTGGATATCCTTTGATCTAGAGATCCCACAACTAGGCACATCAACCAAGGAAGGCAAAGACAGAAACAAAGATCCCAAAATGTTTCCTTTTTGTAGCAGCAAATAACTGGAAACAAAGTGAGGATACATCAACTGAGACAACTTTATCCAGTAGAAAAATCATTTAACTCGGAGTCATGGGATCACCTGTATCATGGGATCTGTATCACCTGTATCTACCACTTACTACTTATGTGGCCTTGGCACCTCTCTGGGCCTCATCTTCATCTCTAAAATGGGAATGTTGGTCTCAATGACTTCTAAAGTCCCTTCCAAATCTTGATCTATAATCTTATGGTTAAGGAAGAGTTATTGTGGTCCATGAATATAACAGTGTATATACTGTGACATAAAAACTACAAAAATGATGAATTCAAAGAAACATGGGAAGATTTACATGAAGTGATGCAACAATACAAAAGCAAAGACCAATAAAACAAAATTAAATGTTATGTAAGTAAAACAACCAAACTTGCCCCTGGAGAATAAATGAAAAAAAGTGCTTCACTCCTTTACTGAAGGAGTAAGGAGGCCAGGAAAAGGAAGAACTATGTGTATGTGATACTGCATGGTAGAGTACTGGCAGATACAGTCAATATCTGGGGTGGGGGAACATTTTATTTTAAGTACTTTTTAATCTTTGCTCAAGAGAAGGCTCATTAAGTGATGGAGGTGAGAGAGTGTATTCATATATAAATATATAAAAATTAAAAGGCACTAACAAAATAACAAAGTTAAAATTCTAGATGAGTATACTGGAGTGAGTGCCTTCCATGGAATAAGGTACATGTGCTTTGTGACACCTATTTTTCTTGCTCCAGAGAGGCCCTTTTCATTTTCTTCTGGAGTCAACTATGTTCCACAGACTCAAGGTTGCTAGCATTCTGACTTCCAGTTAAATGTGTCATTACTACAGACTCTTAGCACCTGTGATAGCAATACTTTGACACTTGAATACTTTGACAGAACCTTGATTCCACCATTGTGGGTACTTCTTCCACCAATAAAGATCATAACCTATCCAAATCTCCTCCTTCTATGTAATTCTTGTCCATGTCCTTGCATATGTATATCCTCCATAGAGAATCTACCCAGCATGCTGGAGGCCATTTTTAAATAAAATTTTATTTATATCTTATTTTATATTACTGAAATTTTCTCAGTACCTTTCCCCTCTCATCTCCCAGAGAGTCACCACATATAACAAATACTATTTTTAAAGAAAAAGAAAAGAAAAATCAGAATAGCTGCATTTAAAAAAAATTCTGAAAGTCTGTACAATGTTCCACACTCATGGACTTCTCACACCTCTGCAAAGGAGTGAGGTGGGGATATCTTCTCCTATCTCTTCTTTGAAGCCATGCTTGTTCTTTGTAATTTTGCAACATTCACTTTTGATTGGGTTTTTTTTTTTGGTAGCTCTATCCAATTATGTTACAGGATACAGCTTTCTTGACTTTGCACTCTGCATCATTTCATTTAAATTATTCCACATTTCTCTATATTCAGCACATTCATCATTTCTACAAGCACAGTAATATTCCCTTACATTCATGTACCATAATTTTGGTTAACCCTTCCCTAATCAAGGAGTATCTACTTTGTTTCCAATTTTTTTTGGTTTTTTTGGTATTTTTTTATTTTAAATTTAAACACAAAATTAGAAAAGGAATGGCCATGTACACAACAAAGCATGAGAGGATTCAACATAAGACAATAAATTTCCATTTCAAGAAAACCTATATAACAAATACTATACATTGTTTTCAAAACTCCAGCTTTTCTTCCTTGTTAGGATTTTTGTTGTTGTCGTTCTCTGCTGTTCTCTGCACTTTTTACTTTATTTTTTTGACCCTCTCCCCTCCCCAAGAAAGCTAAAATTAAGCATGGACATATATACATAGATATCTATCAACATACACATATACACACGTATACACTCATACACATATATATAAGACCATATTATGCTTATTTCCTCCTATCATCTATTTCTCTGAAGATGGACAGCATCTTCCTTTATAAGTCCAAGTCTTTCCATGGTTTTTTCTAAATCAACAAGCTCATCATTTCCCACAGCAACATTCCAACTCAATCACATCCTATCTGAGAAATTGTCTCTGAAAGTTTTTTTCCCAAATTTTCTGCATTCCTTCTGTTCTTGGCTACATAGGTTTTATTTATACAAGAAAATTTTAATTTAAAAGAATCAAAATTATCCTTTTTACACTTCAACAATGTTCTCGTCTTATAACATAGCTAAAGATCTGAAACTGCTAAATCAATCTCCTTTACATCTTTTCCCGATTTCTTTGAAGTTCCTGATTTTGTTTTTCCAAATGAACTTTTTTATTTTTTTCTAACTCAGTAAAAATTTAATTGGGATGTCACTGAATACATAGATTAGTTAAGTAAAACTGTCATTTTAAAAATTATATTGGCTTTACCTTTCCATAAACAATAAATATAACAAATTATTTAGATCTGAATTTATTTGAATAAAAAGTATTTTATGTTTATATTCATATAGTTCCTCTGTCTCTTTGGGCAAATATATGCTCAGGTATTTTATGCTAAGTATTTTAAGTGGTCTAAAAGAAAACTGAATAATATTGCTGATACAATGTTGTTTCTCGGTTTTCACTTTTGATTAAATCTATTTTAATTTTTTAATTTAATTTTTAAATTAGATTCAATAAATGTATTTTGATTTTAATTTTAACTTTGTCTGAGATCACTGCTTTTTTTACCTATTATACCCTTCAAGATACATGTTTTTCTCTTTTTAACCTATTTCCAAATAGAGTAAGGCTCCAGCACTACCTGCCACCTTCCCCCACTATGAGCTTCTTCTGCAGTATTTTTTCCTTTTATGCCTCATTTATATGAGATCATGACTCCTTTTTAATCTTCCTAAGGTTTTATTTTTTTTAGAATCACCCCATTATACTCAATTCAGTCCACATCTTTCTTTCAAACTATCCAAACAATGATGACAATCGTTTTTACATATATGCAGTAAAGAATTTGACTTACGGAGTCCCTTATAATTGATCTTTAATATTTACCTTGTGTTTCTCCTGGATATTATATGTCGAACTTTCCATTAAGCTCTGGGGTTTTTGTCACAGAAACCTGAAAGTCTTTGAGTTCGTTAAATGTCCACCTTTTTTTTTCATTCAGGATCATACTTAACTTTGCTGGGTAAGTTATCCTTGGTTGTAACCCCAGCTCTTTTGCTCTGAGGAATACAGTATTCCAAGACCTACAGTCCTTCAATGTAGTCGTTACTAGGTCTTCTGTCATCCCTATTGTAGCTCCATGATATTTAAATTTTTTTTCTTGTTGTTTCTAATATTTTCTCCTTAAGCTGGAAGTTTTGAAACTGGCTATGATATTCCTATAAGTTTTCCTCCTGGGATCTCTTTCAGGTGGTAATCGGTGGAATGTTTTCTATTTCTACTTTGCCTTCTTGTTCTAGAACTTCAGGGCAATTTTCCGTGATAATTTCTTATAACATTGTATCAAGAATCTTTTTTAATTGTAATTTTTAGGTAGTCTAACCATCCTTATATTATTTTCTCCCCAATCTGTTCTCCAGATCGGTTGTTTTTCCAATGAGATGTTTCACATTTTCTTCCAATTTTTCACTCTTTTGATTTTGTTTTATGATGTCTTGGTGTCTTGGTACATTATTAGCTTCCCCTTGCCCAATTCTAGTTTTCAAGGAATTACGTTCTTCCTTAAGTTTTTGATTCTGTATTCCAGGGGATTGACTTTCTTTTCATAATTTTCTTCATTTTTCTTGGATTGCTCTGATTTTTTTCTAATTTTCCCTCAATCTCTCTTACTTGATTTTTAAAATCCTTTTTAAGTTCTTCCATGACCATTTGGTGTTTCTCATTGAAAAGGGGATGCCTTATTTAGTTCCATTATCTTTCTCTGAATATGAACCGCAGTCTTCTCTGTCCCTATGGTAACTTTCTATGGTTAGGTCCTTTCTCCTTTGCTTATTCACTTAATTATCATTTTATTTTGTTTTTAGTAGCTATTAGTGTAATCAAGTTGCAGTCCCAAGGTATGCTGGTTCTTCATATTGCTATTTTCTGAGGTCTATTACAGACCCAGCCTTGGGCTCTCCACTCTACTCCTAAGACACTGCTAAGGCTCCCAGCCACACTGTTCCACAAATGATCTTGTTCCCAGCAGTCCCTCCAGTGGCTCCAGCTGTCGTCTCTGTACCAGAACTGAAACCAGGGTCTCTGCACTCCTATAACTGCCCACAGCCAACAGGGTCCCTGCTCCTCTGCTACTGTTAGCTCCTTCTCCCTGCAGCCACAGCCCAGGATGCGTCTGGTCAGCACAACTGTGCTTGGTGTCCTTTGACAGTAGAAGGTCCTTCAATTTTTTCCTGTTCAGTCATCAGAATTCCACACTGTTTTCAAGACAAAAGTTTCTAAGGCTGAGGCTGCCTCTCAATCCAGCTGCCCCCAGGGTTTACGTTAATCAATTCTGCAGAGTCAGCCTGGAGGTGTTTGCACCTCATTCTGGAGGATCTTCAGTCCCTAGAGATCCCATCTTTCCTGATGTCTTTTCAAGTTGTCTTAGGAGAACAACTGCTTTACCTCTCATTTATTTCTGCTGCTCTGGGGTGATGTTCTGTCTTTTTTTGTGGTAGAAATTTGGAGAGTCAAAAGTTTTCTGACCTACTCTGCCATCTTCCCAGAATCCTCTCTGTTTCTAAATTTTTTGCTATCAAAAGTGCTGTTATAAATATTTTGGTATATTTTGGTACATTCTTCTTATCAGTTGGAGGACTTCTAAATTTTTTAATATTTCATAGATTTTGTTGCTGTTTTTATTGTTCAGTCATATCTGACTCTTCATGACCCCATTTGGGGTTTTCTTGGCAAAGATACTAGAATAGTTTGCCATTTCTTTCTCCAACTCATTTTACAGATGAGGAAACTGAGGCAAACAGGGTTAAGTTTCTTGCCCAGAGTCACATAGCTAGTAAGAGTTTCTGAGGCCAGATTTGAACTCAGAAAGATGAGTCTTCCTGACTTCAGACACAGCATTCCATCTACTGTGCAACCTAGCTGCCCCATGTCATGGATAAAATGCTCAGGCTATCCATCTGCTATTGTCTCTCACTCTTGCAAAATGATCAGTCCAGCTTTTTTTCTTCTGCTCATCTACATCTGTGATGAAGGACACATTTTGTATCCCTTCTCACATTTGAATCCTCATTGGGAAAGTGCTACAGCTGACTTACAACATGCAGCTTTTCCCTGACCTTTGAGTCATTTACAGTTTTGATTACTTAGAGAGTTCATGGTGCTTCAAGATTCACAACCATAAAGGATTGATAGAAGAATATTAGTGCTATAAAGGTCAGCTTTGGCAACAAAGAGAAAACTGAGATCAATGAAATCACTGCACAATTGTCCCTAAACAAGCTACCCCCACATTCCTCCATCTGTTTAACCCTAGGACCCATCTTGCTATCCATTTGCAATGACTATGCAAGATATATAGCCTAGTTCAATGGGTCTGCTCATCCAACTTCATTTTTTAATCTAGGTAACTGGAAATCTTTATCCATTCAAATGGGCCTTCTGCAACTTAGTAAGATATCTTTTCAATGTTAATGAATCTCATCAATGAGGCCTTGTAATGAATAGGGTTTAATGCAACCAACAATATCTTCCAACAGGAAAATCTAGAGAAACTCAACATCTGTAGAGAATCCTTCTATCTGAACTTTGTGGAAGACAAACTCTACAAGAATAGCAAACATCTTGGGTGTGTCTCCCCTAGTTTCATCCCTTCCTTGATATTGACACTTAGGAAACCACAGAAAGAAGTTTTCTCCATTTGAATCTTTCAAGGAGAACCACTGAGGCTTCACTTTGCTCTAAGAAGTCAAATGTTTTTTGTTTGGCTCTTTAGATTTGTTTGAGACAGCCTCCCTATCTTGCCTAGTACAGAAGTACAGCAGCCACTCACAATCCCACTACTTAGCATATAAACTTTAACCTGCTCTGTTTCTAACCTGGGATAGTTCCCTCCTCTTTGGGCTGCCCAGTGGCCCACTGGTCTCAAGGACTCACCATATTGCTGCCAGACTTAGGGCAGAATACCAGAGTTCAAGTGATCCACAGGCCTCAGCATCCTTAGTAGTCAAGATTATAGGACCACACACTCTAACACGCATTATCAACGGTCTTTTAAAAAAAATTAACAAATGCAGACTTTAGCACTGTATCCTCAATGCCTTTCAATTCAGCTGTGCTGTTAAAAAAGGCTGCTGTAGAAAATCACCTTAGAAAGTTTCTCTTTTCTCCTATTTTCTCTTCTTTAGTTTTATTTTTGCCTTTTGTTCTTACTTCATAGGCATTCCTAAATAAACTCCCTCCAATCTCCCTCAGCCAGCAAAATTTTCCTCATAACAAAAAAAATTTAAATAATTCAACAAAGGCAAACAACATATCTAGGATCTGTCATTTACAGTTTTGGAATCACTGTATACATTATTTTCTAAGTTCAGTCTACTCCACTCTGTATCAGTTCTTATAAGTCTTCCCATGTTTCTCTGAATTCTTTGTATATGCAATTTCTCATGAGGTAATAATATTCCATTACATTCATGGGCACAGTTTTTTAGCTGTAGATGAACACCCACTTTGTTTCCTATTCTTTACAACCACACACACACACACACACACACACACACACACACACACACACACACACACACCAAAAAAAAAGGGGGAAAAAAACTGCTATGAATATTTTGGTATATATGTGACCTATGTTTCTATCTTTGACCTTCTTGGGACATATGCTTAACAGTGGAATCTCTGAGTCAGAATATGAATAGCATAGTCATTTTTTTCCCACATAATTTTAAACCATTTTTCAGGATGGAGCGATCAATTCACTGTTTCACCAACAATGTTTCAGTGTGCC
Source organism: Notamacropus eugenii (assembly GCF_028372415.1). NCBI lineage: Eukaryota > Metazoa > Chordata > Mammalia > Diprotodontia > Macropodidae > Notamacropus > Notamacropus eugenii. The sequence goes on along the minus strand of NC_092872.1, from coordinate 542,936,461 downwards.
TCTCTTCCTCTAGTCCCCTCCAACATTGTCTGTTTCTGCCTTTTGCTATCTGCCAGTTTGAAAGGTGTGAAGTAAAACATCAGAGTTGCTTTTGTTTTGCATTTCCTTCATTACCAGTGATTTTAAGCAGTCTTTCCTATGACTGTTAATGGTTTCCAATTCTTCTTTAAAGAACTATTTGCTCATACTATTTCACCACTCATCTATTAGAGAATGGTTTCTAGCCTTATACGTTTGTTTCATTCTTTATTTATCTTAGATATCAGACTTTTATCTAAAGTATTTGAGACAAATTTTTTCCCCAACTGACATTTTTCCTTGTCATCTCGGTTACATCAATTTTGTTCATGCTAAAGCTTTTATTTTTCAAATTTTGTTATTGAATCTTGCTATTTACTTTTATAAGGTTAAGAATTCTCTCCTGGTCATAAATGTGAAAAGTTTTCCCAACCATTTTTTCGAATTTTATGTGACCTTTTATATCAAATGGCCATTTGAAAATTATCATGGTATATGATATAAAATGCTATATTAAACTTAATTCTTGCCAAACAGCCTTCCAGTTCTTCTAACAAGTCTTGTTGAAAAAGGAGTCTTCCTCAAGTAGTTTACATTCCAGGGTTTATTTAATACTGGGTTACTGAGTTTAATAATTTCTGATTCTTTGTTCTACTGATCTATTTTTTAGTCCTTAACTATTGCCAGATAGTCTTGGTAGCTAATGATTTAGATGATAGTTGGTGTTCTGGAACTGCTATTTCCCCTTTATTCCCACTTTTTTCATTATTTCCCTTGAGATTTTGGATTTTTTTCCTCCAAATGAATTTTGTTATTATTCTAACTAGTTCCATATGGCAGTCCCGGGGTAATTTCATTTGTACTGCACAAAATCTGCAAATTAATTCAGGCATTATCTCTATTTTTATTGTATTGTGATCCATTCATAAGCAATGAGAATTTTTCCAATTATTTAAGTCTTCCTTTATTTCTATAAAAAGTGTTTTGCCATTGTATTGACATAGGTCTCAAATTTGTCTTGGTGAATAACTCCTTGATGTTGTGCGTTTCAGTTATTGTGAATGGGATTTTTTTGCATATTTTATCAAAGATATACTTGATACATACAAGGACAATATTTAAAAGCTTCTTAGACATGAGAAAGGAGCAGCTAGGTGGCACAGTGAATACAACACCAGGCCTAAGTTCAAATCTAGCCTCAAACACTTACTAGCTGTGCGACCCTGGGCAAATCACTTAACCCTATTTGCCCCACTTTTCTCATCTATAAAATGAGCTAGAGAAGGAAAAAGGCAAATCACTCCAGTATCTCTACAAAGAAAATCCCAAATGGGGTCACAAAAATTTGGACACAACTGAAATGACTGATGAGAAAATAGGCATTTGAGTCATGAGTCTGGTCTTCCCAAGTACTTTTTTTAAAAAATATGTATATATAGTGCCATAAATGATCTTTTCCATTCTTTTTAGATCTTCCCTTTAAGAGTTCTTGAAATTCAATCCCTGAGGGTCTTTATAATTGTGTTGCCTACAGGACAGATTTTTTTTCTTTAAGTATTTAGCCAGACCCAGATGTTCTTTCTTTCTTCATTTTCTTGACTGCCATTTCCATTTCCTCAAAGAGTACATCTGGTAACTGAGCCTAAATGTGGTGACTCCATTGTCACTGGCTGCAAGAATAGATCATTAAAGAAAGGCTCACAGTTCTCTTCCATTGAATGTTGATTTTCCCCCTTAAAGGTTTGTCTGAAATAGTCCTAGGAATGATCTGGTTTAGCTGGATCTCATGAGAACCTTTCTTCAGACTGATTTTCTACTCTGCTTCTTTTTTCTGTTTTGAAAGTCAATCTTCCATTATAGTATTCAGTAATGTTTTTTCAAATAAGTTTCTATTCTAAGCAATGTTGTCTTTACTTGTCATGTCTCTCCCCTTGGCAAGAAGATCTACTATTTGCTTGCCAATGTGGCTTCTGGACTCTTTTCACCTCTTCACTGTGGTGATTATTTTCATTGGTTACAAGAAATTGTCATAATATGATTCAATAAGTTCACTTTTATTCATTTTCCTTTTGTCAGAATCAATAAATTAGTTAACTAGATTGGCTTAGAGCCATTGTAAGTACACACAGTGCCTGTCATCTTCTCGTCTCTACACTCTCTTTGGATTTGGTGTTATTTTAACCTTTACTCTAACAAGTTGACTGCATGCAGGTCACTAATTCTGAAACAGTCCACACTTTCATAACCTCTATTAATTTCTAATTGGTTCAAATATAATAGACTTCATTTTTTTCATGTTACAGTGTTCATCATATTCAGCCCATTCTAACTTTTTTCTTAAAAGAAGCATTAGTGATATACAAGGATGAATGAAGTTTCTGATTAATCCACAAGTCTCTGGCTTCTATTCAAATCAACAGGCATTTATAATGAACCTACTATGTGCAAGAACCATGGTAGGCAATGAGAATTTTTGTTGTTTGTCATGTTTGATGCTATATGACCCATTTGAGTTTTTCTTAGCAAAGACACTGACATGGCTTGCCATTTTCTTCTGCAGCTCATTTTATAGATGAGGAGATAGAGAGAAGTAGGGTTAAGTAACTTGCCCAGGGTCACACAGCTAGTAAGTGTCTGAGGCTGGATTTGAACTCATGAAGATGAGTCTTCCAAACCAGGAACTCTATCCACAATGCCACCTAGCTGCCCTGGGATTACAAAGACAAAAATTAAGAAGTCTCTGGCCTCAAAGAACTTATATTCTCTTGGGATACTTGACATGTACAATGATAAGTCTACATGGTAGAAAGCAAAGGGGGCAAAGGATAGATCAAAGTGCTCCGTTGGTCCCTTAAGGAAAGCACCATGGACAAGGTGGCATCTGAGTTGAACCTTCAGGGCATATCAGGAATATGAAGGGCAGAGATGAAGAGGGATTCCATGCCTTGTTTTTCATTCTATAATCTTACAGTGCCTAACACAGTGCTTTGCATAAAGTAAGTATTTAACAAGTGCTTTTTCATTCACTTATTCATGGGGGACAGCCTCCATAAGTACATGGGGAGATGTCCTGGTGACATCTCCTAGGAAGATGACATGGACACATGGTGACACAGTGATGAATCCAGTTTAGCTAGAGCCCAGAGCACAGAAAGGGAACAACTTCTTGGTCACTATGACGGATTTGACTCTCTGGTGTTGGGATTTGGTTTTCTGGTGTCTGAATAAATATTTTTCTTCTGCCTTCTATTTGGAGAGTCTGTTATACTTTGGAATTCAAAACTATACTGGCATATTCATTGCCTTGGTGATACAAGGAAAAAAGTAAACTAAGGCCAAAAAAGTAAACTGACACCAGACTGTAGGGGTCTTAAATACCACTGAGGAGTTTATATTTTATCCTGCATGCAATAGAGAAACACTGAAGGATTTTGAGCAAAACAGTGACATGGTCAAACCTGTGATTTAGAAAAATCATTGGGTAACTTAGCAAAAGATAAATTGGAGAAAGGAGTCCTCTTTAATGTCTTCATCTTAAACCATATTTTTCCAGTGTATTTCTTGCCATTCTCCCATCCACTGTGCCTATTTTCAAACACAAGTTAACAAGTACTGAGATTTATGATGACTTGCTCTTTGGACCCTTGCTCTCTGTAGAATTTCTTGACATTCATCATCCTCTGGAACAGATGCTACAGACCAGAAACTGCAATTATCTTCAGGGTGGTCTCTTTGCTAGTGCTCATCTTGGGCACTACAAGCCAAGAAGACTAAATGCCCCAGGAAATGATGGTCTTGGGCCCCCAACAAAACCAACTCATCCCAATTGTTTTTTCATTTCACTAAGGAGACTCATGTGCCATGACTTTATTAAGCTTCTTTGTCTACTCTTCTGCATTTTTTAGCAACAATGTCAATGTGGACATAGCATGGTTTTTCCAATGGTATATTAATTCGTGTTATTGGATTAAAATTTCATATTTGAGAACATCTTTGTAGACTGTCTAAAACCTGTGATTCTTGACATCCTTGAATCCCTCCCTTATAGGGAGGTGGTAAAGTAAGGAACAATAGAGAAAATACTGAACTTGGAAATCACAGGATCTAAGTTCGAATCCCAGCTCTACTACCTACATCCTCTGTAACCTTCAGCAAATCATTTAACAAAGCTCTCTGGATCTCAGTTTCCTCATCTGTAAAATGAGGTTGAACTAAATGATTTCCAAGGTCCCTTCCAGCTAAAGATCTATGATTCTCCTTCTTTCTGCAACTAAAGATTCAAAAAGTGTTACAAAGGACTGATGGCCAGCTTGTATTTTTATCTATTTCATGGGCTGTCTTGACCAAAAAATTCTTTACCTAATTACTCAACTAGTCAGTTGTTGTTTGTCTTTCATTTTCAAAAAGGACAATGACATCATGGGATGATGTCCTGACTTGTATGTGAAATGGATTTAAGTGAGACACAGTTGTACAAAGCCATCAGCCTCACTCTCTCTTCTAGAGTGCTCAAAGTCCAGTGGCAAGACAAAAATCAAGACAACCAGTGATGGCCCAGGGTACAGTAGATGACCTTGATGTCATCCATTCTCCATACCTGGCAAGGTTGTCCCTCTGACTATAGACACTAGGAACAAATTTGGAGCCTTTCAAGGTGGTAGAACACGCCAGAGTTGTTTCTTCCTTGGTACTGGTTTCTAGAATGGAAAGTCATCTTCTATGCCATGATGAGGCCTCAGGTTGGGACTTTAAGGGAGATAGTAATAGCAAAGAGGATTTTAAAGCACTTTCCTTCTAGTAAATACTAATTGTTTGTATTATCTGCTTCAGGATGAGAGAAAATCCTGTACCTTCCTGATTCACTTGTCTAGAGAACTTCTTTCTCCCCTCCCAGCACTGAAGGTTAGCCCAGGAAAATATGAAAAGTGGGATCAAGGGAGACAAGGCTAGAGAAAGAAAGTCAACGTACCTGCTAAACTCAGAGTGTTGAGGACAAACTGGGTGCCGTAAAATATAGTAAAGCAGCAATCTTCTTTCTGGCGACTGGCTTTCCCACGTTCAAAGTCCTTTGAGTTTTTCCCTGGACGGATTTCCTTTATCTCCATTAAGTCCACTAAAAGAGAAACAACAAAACTCAGTAAAAAGAAATGTCAGAAAAACCCACAACTGTACCATGACAGGCACAGCTAGGTGGTGCAATGGATACAGTGCTAGGCTTGGAGTCAGGAAGACCTGGTTTCAAATCCTGCCTCAGACACGTATTAGCTCTATGACCGTGGACAAGTCTCTTAACCTCTCACCCTCAGTTTCCTTGTATATAAAATGGAGACAAACAGGATTATTATGAGGATCAAATAAGATAGTATATATAAAACATTTCACAAATCTTACAATGCTATGGAAATGCTAGCTATCACCATTATTATCATTCAAAGAAAAAAAGGACACTTTCATATCATTATGAGGTAGCTAGATGGTACAGCTGACACAGTGCTGGGCCCAGAGTCAGGAAAACTTGAGATCAAATCTGGCCTCAGATTCTTACTAGCTTTGTAATACTGGGCAAGTCACTTAACCTCTCTTTTGGCTTTATCCACTGAAGAAGGAAATAGCAAACCAGGCGGGGTGGAGCCAAGATGGCGGAGTAGAAAGACACACATACACATAGCTCCGAACCCACAACCCACAGATCGGCTACAGGGGAGCAACTCACGGTGAATTCTGCACCCAGAGGCCACGGAATATTGGAGCGAGGGAGATTTCTGTTCCGGGGAGACCTGCAAACCTCTCGCGGGGGGTCCTTCGCGCTGCGAACTGGGCGCCAGGACTGGGAGCAGAGGGCAGCCCTGCAGTGGCCACGGCACCGAGAGGGAAAGATCCGAGCGGGGGACGGGATCTCCAGCGGCCACGTGGGTCCCTCCACCCACAGAGGGACCTGCAAACCTCTCGCAAAAGGTCCATCGTGCTGCAGACGCGGAGCCCAGCCCAGCCCAGACCTGCTGCAGCCACGGCACCAAGAGAAACAGACCCGAGCAGGCTTCAGGGATGGGATCTCCAGCGGCGCACAAGTTCCTCCGCCCACAGGTGATGGGGGTCGGTGAGAGAGTCTCTTTGGCGGGTCGAGAGGGGAGTGGGGTGCCCCCATGATTCGGGCCCCCCGGGGAGGTAGAAGCTGAGAGGCGGCTGCAGACAGGGGCTCCCCAAGCAGGCGGGAGCCTGGATCCATTGTGGAAGGTCTGTGCATAAGCCCCCTGAGGGAACTGAGCCTGAGAGGCGGCCCTGCCCCGACCTGACCACCTGAACTTAATTCTCACACTGAATAGCAGCCCTGCCCCCACCAAAAGCCCTAAGGCGGGAAGCAGCATTTGAATCTCAGTCCCCAAACGCTGGCTGGGAGGATCAGGAGGTGAGGTGGGTGTGAGGAGAATATTCAGAGGTCAAGTCACTGGCTGGGGAAAATGCCCAGAAAAGGGAAAAGAAATAAGACTATTGAAGGCTACTTTCTTGGAGAACAGACATTTCCTCCCTCCCTTTCTGATGAGGAAGAACAATGCTTACCATCAGGCAAAGACACAGAAATCAAGGCTTCTGTGTCCCAGCCCACCCAATGGGCTCAGGCCATGGAAGAGCTCAAAAAGAATTTTGAAAATCAAGTTAGAGAGGTGGAGGAAAAACTGGGAAGAGAAATGAGAGAGATGAAAGAAAAGCATGAAAAGCAGATCAGCTCCCTGCTAAAGGAGAACCAAAAAAATGTTGAAGAAATTAACACCTTGAAAACTAGCCTAACTCAATTGGCAAAAGAGGTTCAAAAAGCCAGTGAGGAGAAGAATGCTTTCAAAAGCAGAATTAGCCAAATGGAAAAGGAGATTCAAAAGCTCACTGAAGAAAATAGTTCTTTCAAAACTAGAATGGCACAGACGGACGCTAAGGACTTTGTGAGAAAGCACGATATCACAGAACATAGCGAGAAGATTGGAAAAATGGAAGATAATGTGAAATAGCAAACCAGTCCACTATCTTTGCCAAGAAAACCCTGAGGACAATATAGGTGTGCTATGGTTGGACATGACTAAACAACAAATAATTCATATCTGTCTGGCATTTTAGGATTTATAAAGTACAACCCTGTGAGTTATGCCAAGCAGATAATATTATTCCAAATTACCATTTTACAAATGAGGAAAATGAGGCTCAGAGAGTCAAAGAAATAAATTCAATTTCATAGGGAGCACGAGATTTGGTGAGATGTGATTTATGATTGCAATGTGAAAATGTGAGAGGAGAATATGGCCTACTGTCATGGAAAAGTGTTTGAAGTCAAGGGACCTGGTTTCAGATTCCTAGCTCTGGTCCTTTACTATCTGTGATGATAAGCAAATAACTTCCCTTTGGTGGGCCTCAACTGCTTCATCTGTAAAATGAAGGGACTAGACTAGGTGACCTTTCATGATCTCTAATCTTTAAGCCCTCCTATAAAGCTGAGATAATATAAAAGGGGCAGTGAAACAGCATTGCCTATCAAGACAATTTGAAAGATGAGCATGAAAACCAGGGAAGAAAGTGACAGAAACAATTTTGTGGAGTAGGAATATTCTACCTATCACCTGCCAGAAGGGAGAATTAGATAATAATTAATCAATCAGTATGCATCCATTAAGCACCTACAATGTGGTGGGCACTAGAGATACAAGTACAAAATAAAATGAAATAATTCCTACTTCTGAAGAACTTACATTCTAATGGGGAAGACCATAAATCTATATTTAAATGTACAGAGAATAACTATAAAGTGACTTAATACAATTACACACAAGGAGTTAAATACCAGGGAGGGACTAGCAGTTGGGGAGAACAAGACTTCTTAAAGATGATAGTGATAGATGATAAGTTTGAAAAGCAAAAACCAAGGTCAACATGGAGACACCATATAGTAGTAGTGGTTGTTACGTTAATGGTTCAATAAACTGGAAGAAAGTCTTCCTAGGATGCTCCATGGGTAGGCTCTTGGTCCTGTACTGTAAGCAACTTTTTTATCAATAACTTAAATGAAGATATAAAAGCTATACTTATCAGATTTGCAAATGAGGCAAAGCTGAGAATGGCTAACACCAGAGGATCACCCCACCACCACCACCAAAAAAAGACCTTGACAGGTAGAACTACAGACTGAAACAAATGACATGAAACTTAATGGGGCATAATCTACATATCGAACAAATGGAAAATGTCTGGAAAAATTTGCCACATAACAATGATGGAATATCATCATACAATAAATAAGGATAAATAGTAAAAATGGAAAAATTAATTAAATAGCATGCAAAATCAAGAGAGTAGAATTAGAATAACACACATTCACTACGATTTTGTATAAATCATAAAGACAATAGTAGTAAACTTCATGAATACACAGAAAAAAGATCAGAAGGGAACATAAACTGCTTTTCTTAGCCTTCTGTTAAATTTTATTATATAATATCCCCTTTCTTTTAAAATCAAAATATATACACTTCATATCCTATAATTCAAGTTTGGGTTTAATTCCATATTTTGCATCTTTGAGTTTACTATGTCAAATTGATAGGGTTTCTTTTTTTAATCTAATTAATGTTATAGAGGTAAATGTAAAGTTTTCTATTTTGGCTCAAAAAATCAATTACACAAGTAAAAGACAAGATAGGCATGATTAGACAGGGATTCATGAAGATGAGACTGTGGGGTTTTAGTAGATTGCAAGCTCCATGCAAATCAAAAATATAGCAGGGAAACCAAAAAAGTCAGACCTGAAGTCAAATTAGAGTGGCATTGTGTCTAGGACCTAGAATCAATAAGACCAGGGTTCAAGTCCTAACTCTGATTCTTACTAGCTACAACCATATTACCTCTCTGAGCCTCAGCTGCATCATCTGTAAGATGGGTGTAATAATATCTACAGTACTTACCTCGCAGGGTTGTTGTGAATTAAGTGTCATTTTACAAACTTTAAAGAACGATCTGTCAATTGCTGTCTCTACTGAGTCAAGAATGATAGAGGTGGTAATTGCATTGTATTCTGCCTTGGTCACACCCACGTACACTTTAGGAGGACTATTCTATATAAGGATAGATTGAAGGAACTGGGAAATTATTTCTTCCTAAAGAAGAGGATACTTAGGGGACATGATGGCTGCCTTCATATATCCAAAGGACTGTCAGATGGAAGAGGGATCAGACTTGTTCTAGGTAGCCCTAGAAAAGAGAAATGGGAACAATGAAGGAAAGCTGGGAGATCAGAATTCAGTGTGATGTGAAAAAAAACTCCCTAATAATTACCATCATCCAAAAGTCACAAGTCAAAGGTCTGCCTCTGGAGATTTTCAAGGGAAGGCCTAATGAACCACTAAGAATGCTACAGAGGACATTACTGCTTGGGTTAGACTAGAAGACCACTGAAGTTATTCCACTTTTTAGATATGTGGTAGCAGGGATTATTGAGCAGGTATAAGCAGAATGAGAAACTCTCCAAGGTTTCTTTCAGTTCTGGAATCTTAAGATTCCATAACTTATTGAAAGTTACACAGTTAGCCAGGGGCAAAATGCAGGCTTTGCTGATTCTCAGCTCACACACTGTACTGCCTCTTCACATAGTCCCTGCAGCAGGAGTCAAGGACAGGAGCCATTTTCATTCTTTAACTTGAGGTATTAGCTTAACCATTTTCAGCTGTAGAGATACCCAAAGCACAAACAATTCTCATTTCCCCTCCTCTGCACTGGCCATGCTTTGGGTCTGGGATGCTTCCCCTCCTCACCTCTGCCTTTAGACTGAATTCCTAGCTGGATTCAAGATTCAACTCCAATGCTTACCTGCTACAGGTAGCATTTCCCAGTCCTACCAGCTGCCAGTGCCTCCCAACTACTCTGCGTGTAAATTTTATGTACCCGTTTATGTCTCCCTCATTCGTATATAAGTTCCTTGAAGGTGGGGGTTTTACTTTTTTCTATTCCCAGTACTTAGCAGAGTGCCTGGCACATAGTAGGCACTTTAATAAATGTTTATGGACTGACTTTAGGTTACCTCCCACCTACTCTGTATGTGCCCAAAGGAAGCACTATATAAATGTTAGCTGCTATCATCATCATCATCATCACCATCATCTTATATATACCTATTTATATCTCTCTAACAGAATGTAAGCTTCTTTGAGGACAGAGACTGCTTTGACCTATTTTTTTATTTTATTTAATTTTAAATTTCCAGTGCTCACTAACACCGTGCCTGCAGGGTACATAGAAAGCACTTAATAAGTGTGTGTTGATTGACTGGAGAGTTGCGCAGAAGTAATTGTGCCAAACTACTGCTGGCAAGTAACTGCCAAGATGGCACAGTTGTCTGGACCAACAACCCACAGGTTACACAGCAGTGGCTTTCAGCTGCCTGACATAACACAATGATAATAACCCTAATAAAAGTAGCTAACATTTATACAGTGTTCTATACCCATCATCTCATTTGATGCTCACAAAAAGCCTCTGAGGTCAGCAGCAACATGTATTTTCTTTTTCTCAAACTGGACCTGTGATTTTATTGGAATAGGGAACTCCCAATGAGGACACTCCCTCTACCAGTTGAGATGAGCACCTGCTCTGCAACTGACTGCCTGAGATTTCTCAAAGGCAATAAAAGACAGAGTGACTTGCTCAGGGTCACACAATCAGACCTGTCTGATTCTGAGGTTGGGTTACTATCCACTGTGCTACTCTTCCTCTCAGGGGCAGCTACGTGGTGCAATGGATAGAGCATTAGTGCAGGAGTCAGGAGGACCTGAGTTCAAATCTCACCTCAGACACTTGACACTCACTAGCTGTGTGACCTTGGGTAAGTCACTTAACCCCAATTGCCTCATCCTGGGTCATCTCCAGTAATCCTGATGAATATCTGGTCACTGGATTCAGATGGCTCTGGAGGAGAAGTGAGGCTGGTGACCTGCACAGCCCTTACTCACTCAAAACAAAGTCAAGTGCAAGTCATGTCATCATTTCTCTGATGGCATGGTCTTCTTAGGCAATGGAGGACGAACACACACACTCTTCCTCATGATGGAAAGGTCAATGGACCTAGAGTCAGGAAGACAAGAATTCAAATCCAGCCTCAGATACTTACTAGGCTTGTGGCCATGGGCAAGTCACTTCATGACTATCATCTGCCTCAGTTTCCTCAACTATAAAATAACCTTCTGCCTAGAGCTGTGATAGGATCAAATGAGATAATATTTGTAAAGCACTTTGTAAACCTTGAAGTATTGTATGACCGCTAAATATTATTATGTAGCATATATAATAACAATTGTACATGTCTCCATTTTACAGATGAGGAAACTTGAAGTACTGACTTGCTGAGTTTATCTGGCTGATAAGTAAGAGAACTGGGATATAATAGTTGCACTTATAAAGTGCTTTAAGGTTTTCAAAATGCTTTATATATGATATCTCATTTGATCCTAATTCTAGGTGCATTGCTTTTTCCATCATAACACACTGTTGTATAAGTTTTCATTTTCACAAAATCACCTAAGAGGTGGTCTCATCCATCCAACAGTAATCTCTTCCACAGCATTCCCAACAAGTGATCACCCATCCATCCTCCTGTTGAAGACCTCCAGTGAAAGAGAACTTCAAAACTTCCAAATGTAACCTGCCCAGGACAGAATATAAATATTATCCACTCTTTCATTGAAGATACATACCTCTCTGAATTCAACTTAAGTTCATTCCATTGTTGCACAGTTCTGTTTAGAAAGTTTTCCTTTTATTTAGCCTTCTAACCATTGTTCCTGGTTTTGACTTCTGGGGCCAAATGGATTTAATCTATCTTCTGCATGGTAATTCCATAAATCCAGACAACAGCTAACATATCCCTCCTAAATCTTCTTTTCTCCAGATTAAACATCCCTAGTTTTTTCAACTAATTCTCACATGAAAGGTTCACTGGTCTCCTCACCATCCTAACCATCCTGCTTTGGACATACTCCAATTTGCCAGTCCCTTTCCTAAAACATGGCAGCTAGCACCTGGCATACACCTTTGACTGTGCCATTGTACAGATAATACTTTGAGATTTACAAAGCACATGATATATATAGTATGACCTTATTTGATCCTCAAAACATTCCTGTGAAGTAGATATAACATTATCATCCCGATTTGCTAAGTGAGGAAGCTGAAGTAAGTAAATTGACCATAGTTACAGTTAGTAAGCACCCAAGGTGGAATTCAAACTTCTTTAGCTATAGGTCAGTCAGTCACGGAGCATAATCTTCTCAGGACACTGTCAGTCTTATTAATGTCACCAAATATAATACGGTCTCATCTTCTTATCTACTCATTTTCCAGAGGTCTCAGCACACACAAATCCTCACTAACTTCTCCTGTTATCACTTCATGTTCAACCCAACAGTGTTCCTGGTAGCTCAAAGCAGAGCTTGATCAACATTCATTTAATCATTCAACAAATATTAATTAAGCACCTATTGTGTACAAGATACTGTCCTTGACCATGACAACACAAAGACTGATATGACAACAGGCCCTGTTCTCAAAAAGTTTCCAATCTAACGGAAGGAAGTTTGAGTGCCCTCCTGGGAAGAATCATCTTCCCTTGTTGACTTCACTTCATCACCATTCAATCACTTCTCAATCCCTTGCAATCTGATTTCTAACCCAACCATTCTGCTGAAATCATTCTCTCCAAGGATACCAAAGATGACTTAACTGGTAAACCATGGCCTTTTCTTGGTCCTCATCCTCTCCTTCATGACTCCTCAGCAGCTTTTACTACTGTTGGCTGTATTCCTCCTGGGTAATCTCATTCTCCTTGGCATCCAGGCTACTTGTCTTCTCTGGATTCTCTCCCTACCTATCTGACCACTCTTCATTCTCCTTTTCTAGATCTTTTTCCAGTCTCTGACTTCTTAATATGAGTGTTCCCTAGGGCTCTATCCTAAAACATCTTTTCTTTCTCCCTACAAACATTTTCATGAAGGGCTCATCTGCTTCCATAAATTCAATCATCTCAACATCAGCAATTCCCACATTTGTATATACAACTCCTAATCTCTCTCTTGAACTTCAGTCAAGCCATCAACTGCTTCCTAATAACTGCTCTGGGATGTCCCTTAGGGATGTCAAATTCAGTATGTCTATAATGAGTTCATTATCTTCACTCCAAAACCTGCCTGTCCTCTAAACTTCCCTGCTTCTGTTGAAGGTATCACGAACCACCCAGTCATCCAGTTTTGCCACCTTGGAGTTATACCTGACTCTTCCTTCTCTCTCACCCTCAATGCCCAATCAAGTGTCTACTGTCAATTTTGCCTCCATGACATCTCTTGAGTTTCTTCCCCTTCTCAGTATGGTCACCATACTAATTCACTTCCTGCCTGGATTGCATTAATAGGTTCCTAATTAGTCTCTCTGCTTCCAGTCTTCCCTCTCTCTAGTCTACCTGCCAAAATAACCTTACCAAAGACATGGATATGAGAATGTCGTTCCCCTGCTCAAAAACCTTCAGTGGATCCCCACTGCCTCTAGGATAAAATTAAAAACTCTTCAATCTGGTGTTTAAAGCCCTCCAGAGTTTGGTTTCTACCTACCTTTCCAACCTTATTGTATATGAACTATACTTTCATATACTATATCGTATATGAACTATACTTCCTAGTGAAACTGAACTAGTCAGCTTTTGCCTACAACTAGTCTATCTAACTGGAGTTCTAGCTACTATGTACCAAAAGAAGCTAGAATACAAGTACAAAGAATGAAACAGTCCCTTACATTAGTAAAGGACTACTGTAATTATATCAGCACATTCTAAGGAAGAGGAAGATAATTGTGAAGAGCACATCCAGGGAAGAAGTAATGAAAGTAGAAGAGACAGGAAAAAGAATTTAAGCACCTACTACGCGCCAGCACAATGCTAAGTATTTTGCAAATATTATCTCATTTGATCCTCACAACAGCCCTAGAAGATAGGTGTTATTATTATCCCCATTTTGCAGATGAGGAAACTGAGGCAATTAGAGGTTCAAGGACTTGTTCAGGAACAAACAAGTAATAGATATCTGAGACCAGATTTGAACTCAGGCCTTCATGACTCCAGGCTCAGCACTCTATCCATTGTCTGCATTTCGGGAAGGCTGTTAAAAAAAAGTTGGAAACAGACAGTTTTTCGGCCATGTACCCAACAGGAGCTGTGCCTTGCCATGTCCAACTGAGACTACGCAGCCAGTAGCATTCAACAGAAACAACAGGTTGACAGAAACAACATACCCAGCAGAGACCAGCAGGGGGATCTGGAAAGGGCAATTCCATGATCTTTCCAGAAGACATCAGTATCCTTGTAGGATGTTATGTGTTGTCCTTCCACATGTATATTCTGATCACGTGTGTTCATCGTGGTTGTACCCTTCCATATACATGTCCTGGACAGGCATATACTCTATATGTGTCTGTTTCCACGTATGTTCCTTATAATGTGTCTCCTCTTCCTAAGGCTTATGTATGTGTGTTTATTTGTAGGATAATCTGACACAAGCTTATGGAGGAAATATTTAGTATTATTTCTCTTGCCTTGCTATTCTATCAACAACCTTTGTTTTTGAATTGGTACTCCCTCTCCTTTGGGAAATTTTTTTTTTTTTTACAATTACCAAAGGAGACCCTTTCATAAAATGTTATTTAGGGGTCTAGAATTTGAACTTCACACTACATTGTCTCTCTCACCAATACAGGAGTCCCTAATCTTTTTTGTACTATGGACCTCTTTGGCAGGCTAATGAAAACTATGGGTCCCTTTCTCAGGGTACCGTTTTTTAAACCCATAAAATAAAATATAAAGTATTACAGTGGAAATCAATTATATTGGAATACAGTTATCCAAAAAGCAAGTTCGTGGACCTCAAGTTAAGAACCGCTGCACTGATAAGAGTGCATCAAATAGTGCCTCAAATCAAAGGATTTAAGTAGCTTTAGGTCCCCAGCGTTGAGCACCCAGCTCATCCAGAGAACCTTCTGCCCTCTGGATCCTGGAAGCTGCTCTGTAAGGAAGGGTTCCTCTTACACATTAGTGGTAAGAGAGATGGCAGGACTCACAGTAGAGGCCTTAAAAGGATGGTGGAGCTTGAAGTTAATATTTTAAACTCTTCACATGGACTGTGCTATAATAGAAGCATGTTTCCTGTTTTTAAAAGTAAGGTAGCTCAGCTGCAGAAAATATGACTGGTGCTGTAATGTCTCTAGTCTTTCCTAGGATAATCTCACCTCTTTTTTTGTTTTAAATAATGCCAGCTGCCTCTCTATACCAATGCTTTCAGGGTCTGTTTGGGAGCCAAGTTCAACCTCCATCCACCCTTGCTTCCAATTTCCTTTCTTAACAAAAACCTCTTTGGTCACATCTCCCAATTCTGAATTCATGCAGAAGACTGTGCCCATTAGCCCCCACCTACATCTCTGCTTTCATTTCCTCCTCCCTACCGCCTCTTCACTGATGCGTTCCCATGACTTTACTCTTTCGACTCCCATTTCCTCTCTCCTCCCACATTTTACTTTGGATCTTTTCTTCATGCTGCTCTCCATTCCTGGCACAGCCTCCAACATCCTGTCCACTAGACCCAGCTCATTTTAGCCAGCTCATACCCAAGAGCACCAGTGCAAAAATTTCCCAAGGAAATTAAATGTCTATTTCACCACTGCAGAAACACAATAGAAGGATTCAGAAGGGAAAAGGCATGAATCATTAAAACCTCATTTAACTCCTGCTCATTTTCTTGATCAAGAAGGTATGGAAACATAGCATCAGAGTATTGGAAGCGACCTCAGAGGGCATCTAGTCCAATTCACACCTGAAGCCTAAATTCCTCCTGTAACATCCCTTAAAAATGATCATCCAGTCTCTCCTTGAAGACTTCCTGGCTTTTTTTTTTTTTTGGTGGGGTACTGATAGTGACATTAAAAGCACTAAGAAGGGAAAAAAGCTCACCAATGAATCATTTAAAAAATACATAGAAGAGGGCAGAAGGAAGTTCAGAAGGAGGCACAAACAGGATAGTGTTAGAATTACCATGGCAAATGCGAAATAGACTTTTTAAAAAGCAGATTTCATGTAATGAAGTCATCATCTCATTGAGTGTTTTCTTTTCTTATTCTTTTTTTTTATATAGAAATGTTCATACTTGTTAGTATTTGTCAAATTCATAATAATAAAAGTGAATTTTTTAAAGACTCTAGCCTTCTTCAGACCTTCATAACACTTTGTACCTCTCTATGACAATATTTTGTAGTATAATTATCCATATATATCTTCTCCACTTACTAGAAGGCTGGGTTCTTGAAAGTAGGAACCATGCCTTTTCTAAACTTGGTTATTTTTCTCCATTATCCTACATACAATAGATGTTTAATAAGTATTCATTACATAGCATTAGTCTGTACTCAGTAGGTGCTTAATAAATGTTCATCATATGTGTTTTCCAGTGACAAGGAACTTACTACCTCCCAAGGGAATCCATTCCACTGTCTGACAGCTCTGATTATTAGGAAGTTTTTCTTCATTCTAAGTCAAAACCTGCCTTTTTGCAATCTCTACTCATTGCCCACTAACTCTGCCCTCTGGGACCAAGAAGAAGCCTAATCTTTCTTTAAAGACCATTCCTTCAAGGCATCTATAGTGCCATCTTCCCTACATCACCCCCTCAATACATACACCAACTCTTCACTTTTCCAAGATAGACATATCTTGTTCCCCCAACCAATTCTCATCTGGCACTGTTTCAAGTCCCCTCATCATCTTAGTCACTGCCTTCTGAATATAAGCTGCTTGTCAAGCCCTCTCCAGAATACAGTGGCCAGAATTAAACACAATACTCCAGATGGAATAAGACTAGGGCAGAGTCTAGTGGGACTATCTAGCTATACCTCTCAAACCAGCATTAACATTTTCGTCTGCCATATTATGCAATTAACTAATTCTGAAGCTTCAGTCCATTAAAACTTCCTGGTTTGTTTTATTTTCACATAAACTGCTCTTTAGCCATGGCTCCTCAATTCTGTACTTGTGTGACTGATTTTAACCCAAATGTAATACGTAAATTTAATGTGTTAAATTTAAATCCATGTAGATTCAGACCATTACTCCAATCTCTCAAGAACAGTTGTGATCCTAAGACTATTGCTTGATGTGTTAACTGTCCCCAGTTTAATGTCATCTGCAAATCTGCTAAGCCTGACATCAACACTTCTACCCTAGTCACTGATAAAAATATGGAATAGAGAATGGCCAGGGTCAGAGTCCTGTAGCCTAGCTCTAGAAAATTTTTCACTTCTGATTGATTTTAAGAGTTAATAGTAATATATAATCTACTTACCCTCTCAGGGAAGGGAGAGAGGAGGGAGAGAGAGAATTTGGAACTCAAATTTTCTAAATGAATGTTAAAAATTGTTTTTACATGTAATTGGGGGAAAATAAAGTATTACTCAAAAAATAGTGTCAAATTGTAGCTCTTAAAACTCCCAAAAGGAAAGTTGGTACCTCCTTTTGGAAAAGGTCACTGCATCTGCCCCTTTTCCTCATGACTCTAAGGACCCTGGTCTTAATAAATAACAGTGATACAGCACAGCTTCAGTAAATACCATCTCAGTAAAGAATAATGATATTGTACAGTCCACAACCTGCCCTCCACTCAGCAGGCTCTGAGGACATCCCTGCTATTTCTGGGCAACACAAAAATAGGAATGACCATATGTACCCTTATGATAAGCCAATCATTGAAAAACTAAGGAAGTAGCTTCTATCCATTCAGGTCATAAACTAGACTGCATTTATGATCCTGAACATTTTGAAGGATCAAAGAGTAAATAATGAAAGATATTGAAAAAAATAACTTTGCAAGTGGTTTTTAGGAATTAACAGCTCAATGAGCATCTAAAACAACTCAAAGATTTTGTCTTCCCTATGACAAACACCAACTAATCGTGTCATCATCTCTCATATTTATACAGCACTTTAATGTTTGCAAAGAATTAAAAACACTTTGCATAAAAGATCTCACTTGTATACATGATCCCAGTTGATCTTTACAACAGCTTTGTGAGGCAGAGGTCTCACAATCCCTTTTTTATAGACAAGGAAAATGAGTCTGTGAAGCAAGAGTCCTGACTCCAGACTCAGTGATCTAACTGCCACCCCTAGCTGCATGCATACATTTTCCAGAGAAATAGCAGCCATAAGGTTAAGGAGAACACTACTTAAAATTTACCTGTGAGACAAAGAAAATTTCTAAATGTTTTCATCAAAGAGCGTCAGATTTAAAGTGGAGATCAGATGTTCTTAAGCTCTTGTATTAGAAGACCACTTAGGCAGTTTCGTAAAGCCTATGGGACCCTTTTCTGAATAATTTTTAAATGCATAAAATAAAATACTTAGGATGACAAAAAACAATCTTAATAACTAACATTTATAGAGAACCTACTATGTACTAGGCACAGAGTTAGGCTCTTTAAAAATGATATCTCATTTTATAGCACAACTGTGGAAGACAGGTGCTATTAAGATCTCCATTTTATAGTTGAAGAACTAGGACAAACAGAGATTAAGGGGCTTGCCCAAAATCATACAACAATTCCTACCTGAGGAAGGATTTGAATTTAGGTCTTCCTGATTTCAGGCCCAGTTCTATCCACTGTGCCATGTAGCTGCCAAATTATATTGAAAGGCAGTTGTCAAAATATGTTTTAAAACAAGTTCATGGGCCCTAGGTTAAGAATTCCTAGACAGAAGGTCTGGACTCCGATACCGGATCTGCTACTTACTCTCCAGGTGACCTTGGGCAAGTTTGTCCTCAACTGTTAAATGAGGAGGTTAGGCCAGCTGATCTGTATAGCCCCCTCCAGTTCTAAATCTTGTGAATTTATGATCCTAAGAACACTGACACTCAAAAGAAAAGCATCAAAGCAGGTCCCTCTCCATCAGTCCCCAAGGTTAGGAGAAACCAACTAGCCAGCCTTTCTATAACCTGAAACCCAGACCAGTTCAGTTAAAGTAATGTTTCCTCTGTGCTTAAGTCTCATATTTCTAGGGAAATATGATGCTAAGATCCCTCAACATGAAGAGTTCTCTTATAAAAGGCACTGCCACTTACCACTGAGTAAAAAAAACCACTGAAAAGGAACCACTAGAAACTCCCATTCCAGCGTTCTTTTAATAAAAGACTGTTAGAAATTCTTCAGCCTTCTGCCAATTGAAGTTGCCTTTACTACTGGAAATAGTCTTCAAGATGCAATCTTAATTAACCTCTCCCTTTCCTTGCACTTCCTTTCTGCTGCCAATCATCCTAAAATAACTCCCACTCTTTTAAACACATAATCAGAGAGCAGAAACTCAAGAGCCAGATGAGACCTTGGGGTTCAACTCCTCAGGAGAAAACCAAGACCCTGGATTTCTGAGAAGTGTGATTGAAAAGTCAAGACTAACTTGATGTCCAGTTCACAGGAATTTGGAATTTAAGAGTTCAAAGTAACAGAATTTAAAATAGGAAGGAACCTTGTAGATGAGTTGGTCCAACACCATGACAGGTAATTGATTTAGACATGGAAGAAAACCAAGCCCCAGAAGGGAGAAGTGACTTGTTCAAGATCACAAAGCTGGCAAGTACTGGGGACATTCAGAGAAGAATTTGAAGGAACATGATAGGTATGTTCAAATATTTGAAGGGTTGTCAGGTGGAAAAGGGACTACTAGACCTTGGCCCCAGGCCTGTAACTCAGTTTTCCTGAATGGCTCATCTCTATACCATATTGCCTCCTTAAAAATAAGGCTCAGATGGGCTTGCAGGTTTGGACCTCTAGCTACTCTTCAAGGAAGGAAGTACCTCACCTTTGAACCCACTTTAACAGGAACTGTGGGAGGTCCCCTCTTGCCCACCCTGTCAGTTTGCAAAGCACTATTTGCTCTGGGGAAATGAAGCATTGTCTCACTAACCACAGGGAAGAACATTTGCAAAACCAAATGAAAGGCTTCTTCACTTGGGAACTTTTTCTCTGTTCTCCTGATGGTCCCTAGGTTTTACAATGGCTCATTTATGTTTTTTCAAATCTGAGAACTATGGAATGTCAGAGCTGGAAAGGACTTGAGAAGTTCATCCCAACCCTTTTATTTTTGAAAGGAGGAAACTGAGCCTCAGACAGGGGAAAGTGACTTATTCAAGGTTACAAGGAGGGAGGAGTGGGGTGCACATCATGAAAAGTCAGAATTTACTGACTCCCAAAGAGGAATTCAGGAAAAGCCCTAGTGAGGATGGAGAAAGGAGCTCTCCTAATCTCTTCTCTTTTGAAGAGTTCATGATGGCATCAACTCTCCATCACCTGCATGTGGGTCATCAACCAGAACTGACAGGAAAGGGCTTTTAAAAGCAACCTACACACTATCTGACCTGCTATAAACATGCAGGTTCTTCTCAGATACCCAAAGCACTTGAAGCTCCTCTCTCTCCTCTTTGGCTGCTACGAGCTCAGAGAATACAAACTGACTTCAATTAGCTTGAATCCAAAATAATTCTGCTCTGGGGAGACCAAATTGGGAATACTGAGCTGAAGTCTGGCTACCACATTTGAAGGACACATACAAACTGGAATGGAGACCAGAAGAGGGCAGTTAAGATGGGGAGAGGGGAAAGCCGTGGAAGGGAATGACTGAGAGATCTGAGGAAATTGAACATAAAGAAGAGAAAACCTACTGGGAAACGGTAGAAATAGCTTCCAGTATGTGAAAGACAGTTCTGTAAGAATAGGGAATGCTTCATTCTTTCTATCTGTACCCCCAGTCCCTAGCACAGAGCCTAGAACATAGCAGATACCTGATAAATATTTGTCAAATTGATATGAAACAAGGTTGAGCTGTTTTCTGCTCAGTAAGAAAGGGCAGTGTTCACCTGAATCTGCACCCCTTCATGCAAGTGAACTGGCCACATGAAGTAGCTAGTAGATAGAGTGGATAGAGTGCTAGACCTGGAGCCAAGAGAATCTGAGTTCAAATCTTGCCTCTTTCACACACTAGCTCTGTGACCTCAGGCAATACACTTAACCCCTCTGAGCCTCATTTTCCTCACCTGTATAATGAAGGAGTAGGACTACATACTCTAAGAGCTCTTGAAGCTGAGTATCTATCCTCCTGTGATCCTCTTTGATCCTTCTAGCCTATCATCTTTTTCCTCCACCTTCCTACCAAATTTGAAAAAGTTTTCTAACCTGATGGCTCTACTTCCTAACAACCTTCAACCTTCTGCAATCTGACTCCCCCTCCCACTGAGGTCATATGCAACCTCCTAATTACCAAATGCAATGGCCCTTTTCAGTCATCCTTGACAAAAGCAACTTTTGACACTGTAGATTACCCACCACCACCACCAAACACGCTCTTCCCTTGGCTTCAGAGACTCAGCATTCTCCTGGTGATTCTCCTACCTCTTCAACCATGCCTTTTGTGTATCTCATCTTTTTCTTCCTAACTACTTAATGTAAGCATTCTCCAGAGTTCT
Source organism: Notamacropus eugenii (assembly GCF_028372415.1). NCBI lineage: Eukaryota > Metazoa > Chordata > Mammalia > Diprotodontia > Macropodidae > Notamacropus > Notamacropus eugenii. Next base: position 542,914,880 of record NC_092872.1, on the reverse strand, counting down.
CTCTTTGGGCTTCCTCTATTCTCTGTCCTCTTCCTTGGCAATCTAATTTATTCCCATTTTTTCAGCTCTCCTCTCTGTACAGTTGAGTCCCACATCTACATCTCTATCCCTAACCTCTCTTCTGCACTCAAAAATGTACTTCCCTTTGCCTACAGGACAACTGCCCAGGGGTGTCCCATTAGCACTTCAAACCCAGCATTCCCATTAAACCTGCCTAATTCTTCTGACAGCTTCACTATTTCTACCTCTGGCATCATTCACTCTGTCCCCCATGTTCATAATCTTGGGGTCAGCTTAGAGTTTTCCCTCTCTATCTCCTTTCTTATCCTGTCATTTATCAAATTCACCCCTTTATTCCTTTACTCCTAGTTATACTATACATGCCCTCATTATCTCCTACCTTGGACTACTGTACTACCCTCTTAATAGGTCTTCCTGCTTCCACTCTCTCCCAACTCCAAACCATCCCTTATAAAATATTGCCATAATAATCTACTCTATACTTTGACCTGTTAGCGTCACTAATCTGCTCAAAAATCTTCTGCCTCTTGAGTAAGATTAAGACTTTCTTGTCTGACATTAATGACTCGCCACAATCTGGTAATATCCTATTCTCTTATTAAATTCAATTAACATTTACTAAATGTTTGAACATGCTAGACATAGAGTACACAAAGACAAAGCATCTCTGCCCTGTTCAATATCTAGACAAATAAGTATGACAGAAGGTGAGTTGAGAGAGTACTAACAACTGGGAGGTTGAGAGAAGGATTCCTGGAAGCCCCTGAGCTGAGCCTTGAAGGAAGATGAGGATTTTGATGAGCAGAAATGATAAGGAAGGACGTTCCAAGGATGGAGGGTGGCTTCTGCAAATGTACAGAGGGAACCATCACAGTGACCGACAGTGTCATGCCTACCCCCACCTTCCAAAGAGGAAGAGGCAGGCCTAAGCCCTGTGCTGCTAAGGCAGTCTTACAACCTGGGGTCAGGGGGGAGAAGTGAGGTACACTGCCGGAAGGGCTCTTCACTCCTCCTTGAGGGCCAGCCTCTTTTGTGGTAAAAGCTAAATGCATACAGACCAAAGAAGCAGTAGAAAAGGTCCTATTTTTCTGACCACATCAACAGTGAAGGCAGAGATCTAGGCCTAGGTTAGACCCAAACCTGACCTGTATTAGAAGATGCACTTGCCTCTTGGTGGGGTAATTATTGTGCAGACTGAAAAGGGAGAGAAAGTAGGTAATGAAGAGAATAGCTAAGTAGAGGTCCCGGCTGGAAATCTCCTTGAGTTTTTATCATTATGAAACTATAAAAATACTTAGGAAGAGTATGTGATAGCTGTGTTCAATTATTTGAAGAGGTGTCCTATGAAAAAGAATTAGACTTGGCCCCAAAAGAAAAAACTAGGAGAAGGGATGAAAGATAGAAATTATAGGAGGATAGGTTTAAATGTGATGTAAAGAGGGGATGCTAGCTGGTACAGTGGATAGAGCCCTAGAATCAGGAAGACCTGAGTTCAAATTTGACCTTGAATACTAGCTATGTGACCCTGGTTAAGTCACTTAACCCCAGTTGCCTCCCAAGAAATAAATGTGATGTAAAGGAAAACTTCCTAACAATCAGGGCTGTCCACAAAGAAGAATGGGTTTCCCCTCTGAGAGGTGTATTCCCCCTCCCTTGGAGGCCTTAGAGCAAAGGTCTAGATGGCCACTTGTGGGCTATGTTGTAGTGGTGACTCTTGTTCCTTTATAGATTGGTCCAAATGGTCTCCAAAGTCTCTTCCATCTCTAAGATCCTCCATATAATTCCTCCAGAGTTACACAAACTGTGGATCAAGAGGCAGGGTACATAATCAGGCCATAATCACTCTTATCACACAAAGGCCTCTACTCTAGGGAGATGGTCTCACATTCCAATATCAAAATAAAAACCACACTTAACTGATTTAGGCAGGTCTTGGAAAAATGGGACAGAAAAACTGCAGATACTTCACGCCCTAAACACATGCACATGGGTGTGCGGCGCGCACACACACACACACACACACACACACACACACACACACACACATCACAATGCTACCCGCCTCCTCTCCACCACCCCCAACCTAAAAAAGCCCAGTATTGTTTCAGAAATGGCCAGAACAGGAAATCTGGCCCTGGTAAATGAGTGGTTCCTCTGCTCTTTGTTCCTACTAAAGAGAGGAAGCCTTCAGTGAAGCAGTTAGAAAGGACACATGTGTTCATCTCGGCACCTGACCACAGAAACCAATCTCTGAATACCAGGCCAAAAAAGGGAGTTGGACCAGGGCACCACAGAGTCCCAGGGGGCAAGGCTAAAATAGGCCCCACCAGCTAAGGAGGAAAGACAAGAAAAATAGGCTTCTAAGCCAGTTCAACCAGGAGGCCATTCAAATCTCTCTTTAGTGCTTTAGGCCAGTCTGCGAGCAGGAAAATACGTTTGAGAAGCATCTGCTTAGTCAACATTCACTGAATTTTGAGTCAAAGGGGTAGGATTCAAATCCTGGATCTGTCACTTACTACTTGGGTGGTCTTGGAGAAGTCATTTAACTTCCGTGAACCTCATTTTCCTCAAATGTGAGAGGAAAGAATTAAGCCAGATGATACATGAGGTCTCTTTTCAGTTCTAAATATTATATCTCCTATGACGGGTTGGCACAAAGCTAAGGAAGCAGAAGACAAAAGGAGGTCCCCAAGCTCTACACAAAACAGTGAAGTCAAGTTTAATCTAACAAATCCTGGTCTTATTGGGGGTTGTTTTAAGAGTAAATGCCAAAAAGGTTTCTTGATAAATAGTAAGCTCATTAACTCACGAAATTAGGAAAAAATCTTTGTTAATCCCTCTCTCCTCCACACTCTGCAACAATGGGGAGAAATCTCCGTTGGGGGTGCCTGGACTCCAATGGTCTGCTAACAACTGACCCTGGCTTGAGACATGTGACCTGTCTACTCTACACTGGCTGTGGCCCAGAAACAGCACAAGTCACTTCCTCAAGGGAGGGTAATTCAACTCTGTGGCTCAAAAGGCCAGCTTAGTGACCACAGAGAGAAATGGGAGGAGCTGCTGGGCTGCCAACATAATCCAAGGAGGAGTGGGTGGGTCCGGAAGCACGGAAGTACCATTCTCTACTGAGGGTAATTTCTGGCCTTCACACGCATTATGGTTCCTCAGCAAAACTTTTACTTTCTTATAAAAATGTGAGTTAAGGAGGGAACTTATAGGCACCAAGAACTACTTCTGTCCTGTTGGGCAGGTTGGACTGACACAAGATTATTCAGATTTTGGTGAGGGGTGAATTCTTTGGTTACAGGAAAACCCAGTGAGAAAGCTCCCTTGCCAATGTAGATTAGCAACTGATTTTAGGCTGATAGCCTTAAGGGAGTTGCTGAAGACACTGAGACATTTGGGGATTTGTCCAGAGTCACAAGACAGTATGTCACTCAGTCAATAAGCATTTTTTAAGCTCTTACTTTGTGCCAGAACCTATGTTAAGCTCTGGGATAGAAAGAAAGACAGTAGTATTCCTCAGAAGCAGTAGATGAACCTAGGTCCTCCTGACTGTAAAGACAACTCACTTTCCATTATACTATCCTGCCCCTCAGTTTACTGGAGGGAAGGAAGGACCCCCAACCTAACACTTCTATCTACAAGAAAACCATGTTCTTTCACAGTTTGAAAGTTAAATCTCATGGTCTCTACTGACTTCCCCTGGTGCAACGTGGTCAAATAAAAGGCATCAGTCCAGGCATCTAGGGACCTGAAGTCTGACTCTGGACAAAGTCAGTGAACTTCTCCTGGCACTGGTTTCCAAACCTGTAAAATGGGGATCACACATTTCTTTGTGTGTGACAGCACAAAGTTGGCAATAAAATTTGCTTCACATTCCTAAATAGGATTTTGAGGATAAAATTCGTTCTCATGACTAATTCCTTCTTCTATAACTGCAATCTGGTGATATTACTGATAAGGAAACCAAAACAGCGTACACCAGGACTGTCACCCCATCCATTCTGGACAGCATGTCTCTGTTAATGCAGCGTCACATCACATTAGCCTTGGTGGCTACCACTGAGGTAGCTGATTCACAGTGACAGAGAAGTTTGCTACAACCTCCAGGCCTTTGCGCCTGAATGAAAATCTAGCCGGGCCTTCCTCCTTGGACACTTACACAGTTCCTTTTTTTTTTTTTAGGACAATACATTTGCATGTTCAATTGCACCAGCATGGGAGAAAAGGAGGAATATATCAAAAAGAACATCTATGAAGCATTTTTTAAAACACAAAAGAAGAGAGGAGAATGGAATTCAGAAGAGGCCTCAGACAAGAAAGGCAGAGCTAAGAGTCTGTTAAGTTTAATACAGATATTAAAAATGAGAACAAGCAATATATAATAGAAATTCACTATTTCATATACCATCCTCTTTTTTTATATTTGGAAATGTTCATGTTTATTGATACTTATCAAGCTTATAATAAAAGAAAAATGAAATTAGAAAGAAATGAATTCCATCCATGTGATAATAGTAGATAACATTTATAGAGTGCTTACTAACTATGTGCCAGTGTTTCACAATTATGTCCTCACTTGATCCTTATAACAACCCTGAGAGGTAGGCACTATCATTATTCCCATTTTACAGATAAAACTGAGAGAAAAAAAAAAAAGAGAGGTTAAGTAATTTACGAAGGGCCACATGGCTAGGAAGCGTCTGAGGTCATATCTGAACTCAGGTCTTCCTGACTCCGGGTCCAGCACTATCTACTGTGCTACCTAGCTGCTCAGTGTAGTGGATAAAGGGCCTTGGAGTAAAGAAGACCTAACCTTAGACAAATCACTTCGCCTGTCAGTGACCCCAGAAAACTCTCTACAACTAGAAGTTACAGAAGAAATACTAACCTGCACTAGTGAAGGGAGTATTCTTATCATAAGAGGACAAAGGGTATGTTGAAATGACAGGTCCATGGCAGATATACATATACAAATACATATATATGTGTCTATATGTATGTATGTGTGTATATATACATATACCCACAGAGATCTACATACACACATATAAATGTATATATACATACACATATATACATACTGATACATATAGATATACATAAATATTTATATTGTCTGCTCTTTCTCAATTAATTAGCCTGTCCTCACCTGTCAAAATCTCTTTAAATCCTAAATTTGTCCCCCAACTTGTTAGCTCTTATTTCCAAGCTTATTATCTGCAAATGTAGTAAGCAGGCCATATATGCCTTTATTGAAGCCATAAACCAATTTATAAGCATTTATTAAGAACCCACCATAAGCAGCATCTTAGCATTACTATGAAAATAGTTTTGATCTTGTAGAAAAGGTCAGGAACTTCAGACCACACTTTGAGAATTGCTAGTCTGGAAATAGGCATTCTTCATCCTTTTTTTTTTTCTCTATGACTTGCTAAGTCAATCTCTTAGTGGTCATAGATCTCATATTAGAAACTCTAATATCCTGGGTCTGATGAAACCATAGCAAGGAAACCCATAAACAGGAGAATCTGGAGCACCTTACTATCTATGGGAAATCCCTCTTCCATTTGGACTCAGAGACTGACATCTTCCATGGTAGTGGTAAACACTTTGTTTTATGTTCAACATAAAACTGATCATTAGGAGATCTCTGTAGTTAAAATTGTCAGATTAGAATCTTAACATATTTATAGGGAACATGTCATTTTAGAAAAAAAATTCTATATGACAGTTTTACTATTCTTTTACCATATTTTCATCAAAGCTACTCTCAATACATCTGTAAAGCATTCTATTAAAAATTTTATAGAGATGAAAAAGTAGGCATGTGGGTCAATATTTACTGACATCCTCCAGATCACCCTTTTAGTAATAATGTCATTCATTAGTTTTTCCAGTTATTAAGTATTTTCCTCTCCAAATGTGTAGAAAATTGATCCCTCAATGCTTTCAAAACTGTGTCATCTCTAATATAATTTTTCTCTGTATATTTAGTATAATCTTGCTTCTGATTTCATTCTTTAAGTTAACATTCCATTAGAGATCTACCTCTAGGTTAACATCTGTCCATTAACCACTACTCTGGTTCTAATCATTGAACCAGTTCTGGACCTCATCTCTCTATCTTATATGCAACAATACTCTGAGAGCCTCTGTCAAGTGCCTTCAATTCCATCTATACTATGGATAAGAGACATTACTTTCCTCACCTCACCCCACAACCAGTCCAGTAACTGTGTCCAAAAAAAGGAAACAATGTTATTCTGCCATTGATAATTAACTAACCCTTCTAGGCTTGAAATGAGCACTGCTTGCCTTTCTAAGTACACATGAACCATCCTTTTAATAATGCCTTCTAGAATTTTGTCAGAAAATGGATTCAAAGCTATAGCCCTATTGCTTAAGGATTTCATCTTCCCCTTCATGAATTTACCTATCTTCAGTCCAGTAGCACCTCTCCCATTCTTCCCAAGTTTTCAAGGATCACAGACAGTAATCATATCTGATCATTCTTTTTAGCAATCTAGGGATAAATTTGGCCCAGACTTGATTTTTTTCCTTAGTATTTATAATAAACCTCAGTTTATTCTCCAATATCTACTCAAAATTCTATCTTAGGTACATATATGATTTTAGCTTGAATTGGTCAACAAACTTCCAGAGAAGCGGTATCAGTCTCTTTAGATCGTTCCTCATTTTCATTCCATCAAAATACCCATTCTTTTGGGGCTAATTTCTTCTATTAAAAAGGTCTTTGAATTCTATCCATCCTTTCTTTAAACACTCTGGAAATTAACTTTCCTAAAAAATCTAGGGTGATCTTATCAGACTAAGCTGACATGGTGACTTTCAAACTTTTCATCATCTCCATATCACCAAGCAGTTCCTCCTTATTGAACAGAATCACATACAGACAAATAGCTGTCCTCATCACCTTCTTCATCCTTTGAGGAATGAAAAAAAACACATTTCCATAGGGACAGAGACTTGGAGCGAAACTAGACAAAGTCATCTAGTCCAACCCTCTCTCATTTTGTAAATGAGGAAACTGAGGCCACCAGAAAGCTTAAACCACTTCCTCAAAGTCACACAGGTAATACCTGGCTGAGGTGAGATTCAATTTTTTTACTCCAAATCTAGCACTTTTTCCACTCTGCCACATTGCCTCCCTCAACAAAGGAAGTCAAGAATTCATCAGAGATGCCTATTTCCTTCCCTTACCCCACTCCTTTCCCTAACCCTATTCTAGTCATTAGTCAAATCACTTCCTACTGAGTCTCAGGAACAGCTATAAGGTTGAACTACTTCCTTGCATCTCTAGTTCATTTTGTTTACTACCCCCAACATATCTGTGTATAGATATCTGAGACCCTATGTGCTATTACCATTGCCCCCCCTTCTTAAATATGCAAATTCTTTGGCCTTTTCAGGGATATTTTCCCCTATATTGTACCTGCCATTCACTGGGATAGGATCTGGCTCAGAAAATTTATTTCTCCCTTCTCTATTATCTATATTTACTAGAATTCCCAGGTTTCCTGGTAAATATATTCCTCTTAACCTTCATTAAATAAATAAAATTCATTTTGGAAAACCCTATTATTCCTTCAAGTAGAAATCCCAATCTCATTTCACCAAGTTTTCAATTTCTGTCTAATAATAAGTATCTTTGTTAACTTTGCTAATTATATTAACTTTCATTAACTTTGTTCATCATAATTGTGCTTTGAAGTACTTTACATACATTATCTGATCTGATCCTCAAAACAGCCCTTAGAAGTGTTATGTCCATTTCACAGATGAACAAAATGAAGTTTAGGGAAATTTAAGAAACTTACCTAATAAGGTCAGAGAGATCATAAATGCCAGAGAGAGGATCTGGGCTTTCCTAACTCAGGGTTCATCACTGTCCATAGTACTCAGCTGATTTCTCTATTACACCATATTTGCCTCTCTCTTCTGAAGTCCCAACTTTCAATTAACCACATTTGGATATCACAAGCTAGATCTATGTGTCTGCCGGATGTGTTGGTCACAGAATCTGATTGGAGAGGTCTAATGTGACAATCATCAAGTCCATCAATTTGTATCTCATACAAACCATTTCCACCATTCCTACAACCTGAATTATTAAAATTTAACGCACAAAAAGGCTTTAGGAAGAGCCCTCCATGTCATTATTTTAGCCCAGGGGTGGGGAACCTGTGTGGCCCTCTAAGTCCTCAAGTGCAGCCCTTTAACTGAATCCAAGTGGCTGCACTTGAGGACCTAGAGGTCACATGTGGCCTCGACCGCAGGTTCCCTACCCCTGCTTCAGCTGCTGTGTAGAAGGAGGCTAGTAAGTCAGATACACAAATATTTCTATGTTTATATCAAACACTGTTCATAACCTTCTCATAGCTTAGCCTGTTAGGTCTTGTCAAACAGACGATGGGAAAATTTACAGACTCATAGGGAGGCATCATCATTTAGTCTGATAGGAAGACCAACTCCAGAATGAACTGAGCAGAATTCTGAATAAGTTTGCCCACTTACCCCCCAGCTCCCTTCCTGTCAGTTCCCTAATCCATGCTCGGCTAGGGTGGCATCACATTTCAGATTGCTACAAAGCACCAACCTTGGAAGCTCTCAACTTCTTGCTTGCTGAGTGGGGATGGCAAGCCAGGGAAAATGCTTTACTTTTTAGGCTGTCACTGGTAGGGAGAAATGTAGGCTAGGGGAAAGGGGAGACCATTCCAGTTACTTAGCTGAGAATACCATAGTAGCAGATGCCAAACCTCCTCTCCAGAGCGTAGAGTTAGGAGAAAGTGAACAGCAATTAAACCACAGCACTGAGTCAGTCTATAAAAATCCTGCCTCTAAGTATAGGTTGATTTCCTCTGTAAAACATTAGGTCAAGAGATGCTACCTCTCCTTTATGTGAGCTCCCTAAAATCCAAAATTTAGGAGTCCTCTGCAACCCATATTCTCAGATGTCAAGGACTTCCCTCATGACTTAGCTCTGAACAGGGCTTAATGCCATACCTCAAGAGATAATAAGCAGGTATTTCTAATGCCCACCTAAACTGGGGTATCCTCTTTGCCAAACTGGAAAATAGCTCAAATTCTTTTAGCAAAGAAGAATGTGACCCTGTACCGCATGAAAGGGGAACCTCCTCCACCCAAAAGTGAGCCAGACACATTTCCCAAGTTCAAACTGCCTCTGAAAAACAACCATCCACCTACTAGATAGATAGCCCCCTACAACACTGCATGCTTTTTGAGGTCAAGGACCTTTCTCGTCTAAGTATTCCATGTCTCCTAGTACCTAGAACCACTGCTCTGCACACAGCAGGAGATGAATAACAGAAAGTGCTCTTGTCCTGCATTGCACTCACTTTGTGACAACAGTGTCCCCAGAGAAGAAAACTCTCTTGGTACATGTTCTTTGGGGATCTCACAGTCTTCTAGCTCTCTTCTCCCCAGAGTTTATTCAGAACTAAGACAATCAAACTAGCTGCAGAATCCAAAAGCCAATGAGTACCCCAGAGGACACGACAGAATTTACGAAGTGGGGAGGAGGCCCCTACATCACTGGCCTTGGGATACTATCCTCTGGGGAGGTCATTTCCTTTCTGTTAGGTACTTCCTCCCTGTTTCTGGGTCCTGGCTATATCTGGGTAAAGGTACTTTTTCTATCAACAGCCTCATTTTCAGTTAAGCAAATATTGAGTTGAGAGGACAGCCATGTTTCCTTTTTCAGCAGATTCAAACATCCTTTTCATTACACAAAATAATACGAAGTTTAGTGAGCTCCTTGGCACAGACTACTTGAAACACTGCAGTAAATATCTGAAGTGTTTTCCCTCTAAGTAGAGGATAGTATTTTTGTTTTCTTTTTCCTTTAAATTTTATCCTTTTTTTATACCTTTTGTTTTTTACGTCACATTCATGGCCCTTCCAACGTCCCACAGCCATGGAGACATCCTTGACGCCAAGAATTTAAAAAAAGAGGGGAAAGCAGTTGAGCAGAACCAATGAACACCTCACTCACATCTAGCAGTCTACCCAACACTGGGTAACCAGAGTTCCCCCATCCCTGTAAAGAAGAAAAGGAGGTAGCGCAAGATTTTAAGGGACAGCCTACATTATGGTAAAAGTTGAGTTAAATACGAATTATCTAAACTGAAACCCTCAACTAACTTAGCTCACATCATAACTCAGGCCTGGCCGGAAAAGAAGGAAACTTGTCCTATGACCTGCTTTCACCTCTTTTATATACCTAGTGGGTTTTTTGTTTTCTCTTGTTTTGTTAACTCATCAAAGACATTGTTGATAAAACAGAGTTTACCACCAGACACCATGCAGAATTTATAGCATATCACAGCTGAAAGAGAAGTCACAGAACACGGAAGGTCACCTTTGCAAATGGCTTCAAAATATCTAGATCTTGGCTTCTCACCCTTTTATTTTTGGCAGTCTGGTGACGCTTATGGAACCCATCTCAGGAAAAAAAATGTTTTAAATATAGAAATATAATTAATATAATTGTATTAATTATTATAATTAATAAATTATACACTGATATAATAAAATTATATTAATATATTATAATATAAATAAGGAAATCAATTATATTGAAATACAGTTGTCAAAAAAAACCCAAGATCACAGACCCCAAGTTAAGACTCTCTGATTTAGAAGACAGAACATAGAATGTCAGAGCTGGGAGAGACCTAAGAACACAGGGTCCTCAAAGACCACCTCACCTAACACTCATTTTACAGAGGAGGAAATAAAGGTCAAAAAAGAGAATTCACTCATCCAAGGCCATGCAGCTAGTAAGTAGCAAAACAAAGTTTAAATTAAATTTCATGATAGTTGAGCAGAATGAAAAAAGTCCCTTCTTTTAGTATCTTAAGAAACAGGTCTTTTCAATGCTGCTTATTTATAAAGTGTACCTGAAGGGACTCCTCTTGTATAACAAAGAACTAGAAACTTTCTACCCTCAAAGAGGTACTTGATCTTGCAGGGAAATGATCTTCACTACCCAGACTTCTCCAGCCACAGAGCCCTCCAGGGTCAAGGAGCCCCTTCACAGATAGCAAGCAAGCATTGAGTATTTATTAAGCACCATAATTAGGCGCAGAAACCACGGTCCCGGGAGGTACAATTACAAAGAATTAAACAATCCTTACTGGGAAAGAGCTTACATTCTTGCACGTGCAAGAAATGCACATATAAGTACATATGGCATAAAATGGATAAAAAACAAATATACATGTGTATGTATATGTACATGTGCATATAGATAGATACGTATGCATATATGTAGTCATTAAATACAATGCAGTATTGGAGGGAAGGCACCAGGAGCTGGGGGAATCTGTATGGTCTCACGCTCCCTGCTTCTGGGTCCTTGCTCTGAGGCAGAGGTTAGCAGGGATTCACTCCTGCTATGTGAAAAAGCTAGCAAGAAGGCACAGGAACCAAAAGAGAACGTTGTATGCAAGAAACCGACTGGATTATAAAGTGTGCTCTATATCTACACATAACACAGACACTTTACTTGTGTGGTTTTGGGCACACTGCTATGTAGAGACTGAGGGTAGATGGCATGGACTAATGGGGAACCACCAGAACTGTTTATCAGAGGTTTCCTAGATTAGAATTCAAAAATGCCCATTTAAACTGGAAAAAAACAAGTTATGTAGGGCTTGAAGCCAAGTAACTTCAAGAAAACAGAAAACTAATTCTTAGTCCTTTGGGGCTTCCTATCTGTTTCCCTAACGCAGCAAACTGCGCAGGTCTGTAAAGAAACTTAAAGAGCTGAGATTCCCTTACAGTGAAAAGCAGAGGGGCATGGCCCAAATCCCTTCAGCACAGGAAAACCTGAGTCTGTACCAGAGAAGCCTCTAGCATGAAGAGGGGACCTCCCCTACCCAACACAGCTAGGTTTAGACAACCCTCCCTGACCACAACAAAACAGTGCCAGCACTAGTCTCATAAAGGATATTTTCATTCCAAATACCTACTTCCTCTTGGGACAATGGCAGAGTGTTTCCCAGCAACCCCAAGGTGTTGTACCCAGTGGTGATTCATCTCTGATCACACTGTAGACAGCCTAGCAGTTCAACACTCATTCTCTGCCCATTTGTGCTTCAAACTAGGCCCAGTTCCAAGTGAACATTTATAGAGACCAAAAAGAGGAACGAACACCTCTCATGACACAGACCACCAGCTTTCCCAGTGGTGGCATATGCAGGAATTGTAAAGAGGGTGGAATATGGAAGAGAAAAATAACAATTGCCCTATCCAGGGTTAATAAATGTTAGTTGATAGAATATAAGTTCCTTGAAGGCAGAATCTATACTGTTTCTGTCTTCAAATCCACAGGGCACAATGCCTGAGACACAGTAGACTTTAAATACTTGATTAATGGACAGAACTGAATATTTCACACAAAATGAGAGCAGCAGGCCTAAAGAACAAGTCACATTGCTCCTAGAAACTCAACATTAGAAAAGACCGCAGAAGGCATCTAGGGCAACGTAATTCTTCTAAACAAGAATTCCATTCTACTTTTTATGTTAAAAATCTACCTATCCAGCCTATATGCATCAAGATGGCCAGTGAGGGACAACTCACTACCTCCACAAGCAGTTCATTCTACTTTGGGATAGATCTTAATTTTTCCTTACACCAAACCTAAATCTGCCTTTTTGAAATTTCTACCCAGTGATCCTGGTTCTGTTCTCTTTGACCAAACAGAACATGTTTAAGCCTCCTTCGACATGGGGGGGATCATTAAATAATAGAATAAAGCCATCCTATCCACCCCCACCCTCAGTCCCAGTCTTCTCCAACCTAAAAATCTGGAGTTCATTTAAATGATTCTTAAATAGTAAGGTCTCTGGGTCCTTCACCATCCTAAGAGTCCTTCTCCAACTACCTTCTCTGATGTTATAATATCCTTTCCAAAATGTAGAATATTCTAGATATGCTCTCCCTGGGGCAGAGGACAGAAGGGTTGTTCCTTATACAGTTTCTCAACATCAGCTAAGATTGCATTAGCTTTCCCAGCAACTATATCAAAGTGTTGACTCATATTGACCTTGTCATGCACTCAAACCCCCACAAAGGCACTCAGGGCCTCCTTGGACAAGTTTAATTAGAGATAAGTTTCCTCCATCCAGGGACCACAGTCCTGTATTCTCTGCCCCTGAATTGTTGGTGCAGAATTTCTAACTATAATTCTAAAGGACAAGTCAATCATGGTGAAATATGCCATATCTCCTGACAAGAGAGATGATGACCTCTGAGTACGGAATGAGATGGTTTTTGTGGGGGGAGGGGTCATGGCTAGTGTGGAAATTTATTTTTGTTTGATTACGCATATTTGTTATAAGAGTTAGGCTTTTTTTAATTTTTCCTCTCTTCTCAAACCTGTAAGGCAAGGTAAGGGGATAAGAGTTGAAAATTGATTTTTGTTTGTAGAAAAAAAATAATTTTCTTTTAAAATCTTGGTGTATCTAGGACAAAAGGGTTTAATGAATACGATAAACATCTTAATCTCAGTTTAGAATAATTCTGAGACAATCTTAAAATTTCCATTGCTTTGCTCCCACTGATATCTGGAGAGGCCTTTCTCCTCCCCTTTACAATGTGTGCTTCCTCCTAATAAGCATACTCTCAAACCAAGCAGTACATCACGTGTGGCAGGGACTTCCAGCGTGGTCTCTTATTCTACTCTTCAGGCAAATTGAACTTCTCACCCTGAGATATACTCTACTCTTTTGTTCCCACACTCCCCTGGCCTTCCCCCGATGCCATCTCCACTTTTAGACTTTCAACTCCTACTTTAAAGACTGGCTCAGATGCTACCTCCTCCTCTTTTCCTGATCCTTCTCTCCCCCCGTTATTATTTAGTGAAAAGAGCACAAGTTATAGAGTCAGCAGATCTGGCTTCAAATTCTACCTCTAATTTGCTAACTCTTTGACCTTGGGCCAATCACTTAACCTCCCCAGGCCTCAGCGTCTTCATGTGTGAAATAAAATGGTTGGACTAATGAAAGTTTGGATTTAGTCAAAGGGTCCCACTTGAGGACGTAGAGGGCCACATGTGGCCTCAAGGTCAAAGGTTCCCCCTCTCTGCCCTGGGCCTAGCACAGTGCTTTGTACATAGTATGAACTTGGGGAATAGTTGCTAAATCAACTTTTCTTTGCAGCTACAGCACCTAGGCCTCGTATGCTTATAAAAAGGCCCTCATTATACCGCACCCTTCTCTGAGGTCAAAACTGTGGGAAAATTGCACTGCAATAGGAAGACTGATGAACTTGAAGTCACAGGTCATGAGTTCTAATCTTAGCTCTGCCACACTTTACCTGTGTGAGATTAAGCAAATCACATAACCTCTCTGGGCCTCAGTTTCCTAATCTATAAAAGGAAAGGTTTGGACTAAATATTCTAAAGTCCCTTACAACTCTAGATAGGATCCAAAGAGAAATCCAGATAACTGTGACCTGTACTATGTCACCTGTGATCCAACATTACCCTGAGGTTGGCAGTGACTGACTCATTCTATTAAAATCCAACTTTCTAAGTCATTCTTCTGCTTTAGAGCCCACAATAGTTTCCCAATGCCAACAAAATCACCATTGTTGACAATAAAATTTGGTGACTGCCCACTATGGATGGAAGCTATAATCATAGGAACACTGATTTAGGGTTAAAAGAGACCTTAAAAACCACTACCAACCCCTTTGGGTTTTTTTAAGAAAACTGAACCCCAAAGAAGTTGATTGCCTTGCCCAAGGTCACTCAGGATGGGAGAGACAGGATTTAATTCTAATTCCTCCACTTCAAATCCACTGTTCTTTCCATTATCCTATGCCACCTCCCATCTAGATAGGGAAACAAAGGCATTACCTAAAAAGAGAAATAACAATACATGGTAGCTTAGGAAAATTGCCTAAGTAGAATAGTTCAGAGGCTAAGAACTAGAAAAGTTTGGGGTCTAAATGGTCATAGAGGGTGGGATGGGCAGGAAAGTCTTCATAGAAAAGGCAGACCTTGAAAGAAAGGCAGGATTTAATAGCACAATCATGAAAATATAAAGGACAGAAAGGGGAAACAACATTGAAAAGACTACAGAACACTAGACAAATACAATGACCAACCTCAGTTACAGAAGACTTGATGCCACAACATGTCTCTGACGTTTCAGCAAAGAGAAGGTGGAGAACAAATACGCAAAGAGGCACACATTTTCAACTATGACCAATATATGGATTTGCTTTGCTTGGCTGTCCCAAGGGAAGATTCCACTGTGGGGAGGCTGCCGTTAGAAAGTATTAGTGATGTTGGAAAAAAAGAGTATCAATAAAATGCTTTAAAAAAATTGGCCTTAGGTTGATAGATGGATAAAAGCTTGGCCTTAGAAAAAAGGAGAGGAAAAGAGTATTTATGACAGAAGAAATGGTGTGAGCCAAGGTAAGCAGATAGAGATGTACTGGAAATGGTATGTTTAAGAAAAGCAATTAATAGTTCAGCTAAAATGGATGATTTGTAAAAGAGAAGAGAGGAAGAGAAATCTGAAGGAAGTGTCTATAGACAGACTTTGGAACTTAAAGAACTTCAACTTTGCTCTGTAGGCGGGGGAAATTATTGGAGGTTTTTAAGTAGGAGGATGTCACAACCAAAGGGCTTCTTCTGTGATTAACCTTACAGGATGGATCGACTACTTCTTCAAGAGAACACCAACTCTCTCAGGGCTCTCTAGAGTAAGCTTAGTTTCCTAGAAGGACAGAAGTAGCAAAATTGGGGTGGGAGAATAATTTGGGGGGTAAAGACTAGTGGTGGGGAGGAGTTTAAAGGGGAGCCCTAGAGAATCTGGTATAGGCGAGGGATTAGGTTAGAAACTAGGAAGGGAATTGTGGCCAGGCCAGAAAAGACCTAGAAGAAAATAAAGTAGGGAAGGACCAACCACAAACTGGCCTAAATGGTTAGGAAAGGGCCTCTTCCTTCTCTGTGGTCCGTAAGTTAATTCTTCCTTCCCTCCTTTCCTTTCCTTCCCCTCCTGTGTCTAGCACCAGTCCTTTTTCCTCACTCTGATCTGTTTTTAACACTCTTTCCTCCCAGTTCTCTGAATGAGCCTCCCTTCCTCAAATGACCTTGTCCTTACTTACCTGTGTACATATTATATCCTCCCACCCCAAGAGAATGCAAGCTTCTTCACGGCACAGACCATTTCATTTTTTTGTTGTTTGTTTTTAGGATCTAGTGCAATGTCTTACAGACAGTAGGTACTTGATAGTGTAGATGAAATGGTTATTAAAGTCGTTGGGTTTGTTATTAATTCTCTGAAGTGTCCTTTCCTAATTTTCCTTCTCTAAAAGGGCTCTTTCTGTGGTGACCCCTCCTTTCCCCCCCCGTTTCCCACTCAGGTTTAAGCCCTTCAAACCCCTAAGAGCTTATTTTCACCAGACACTGCCCTGTCCAAACCAATTCAGCAAATATATATATATGTAAAATTTATACACACATATATGTGTATGTATATATGTATGTATGTGTATATGCTACCATTTTCAGATCCAAAGAAACAGTTGCCAAATCTTTAAAGATCCCTCAGTGGGATTGTGATACATGAGATTTCGGTCAAAACTATTCAGGTGACACCATTACATTGTCAAAAGCACTATGTGACCTTTCTTCTCTGATGGAATCTAAATCTTTCCCATTAATTCTTTTTCTGTAGCTTCTGTAGTCCAACTGGACCCCAAAGACAGAACTGTAGCTACCTTCCCCACACCAGGCCTCAGCTGCCAGGAAGTTTAAGGCAACTTTGGACCTTCCAATACAAAGTCCTAATGACACTCATGGGATGGGTTACCTATCATTCATTCACAATCACAGAATCCTCAAGCTCAGAGGCAACTTGTAAATCATCCTATCTAGAGGTTCCTTTTTTTTTTGAACCATGGACTCCTCTGGCAATCTGGTAAAGCCTGTGAGTGAGTCCCCTCTCACAGTAATGTTTTTAAATGCAAGAAATAAAATACACAGAATTATAAAGGAAACCATATGGAAAAACAGTTATCAAAAAAAATTTTTTAAACAAGATCACAGACCTCAGGTTAAAAACTGTTGCTCTAGTCCACCTCACCCCACCCCACCTCCCATTTTCCAAAGAAGGAAAGTAAAGCTCAGACAAGGGAAGGGACAGTTGCAGTGAGTTAGTGGTAAAACTAGAAGTAGAATTCCTTTTTCTCAATTTCTAGCACCCTGTCTACCATAGGTCTGTTAATGTATGAGGGAGGAAGAGAAGTGATCTTGGAGTCAGAGTCCCCTCCACCTCTTGGTATTACAGCATACTTTCATCACAGATACCATCTGATGAGCCCCTAATAAACAGCCTAGAGCAGGGGTTTCTCCAAGCATAGTTCAGAAATCCAAGAGCCTTATTATCCTTTTCCATTCCACTAAAAACCAATTTCCTTCACAAATCCTTCCTCCTCCCTTCCAATCACCACGGGACCTGACCAGGATCAAGGCCACCTGAGAGAGTAGCATGTCATGTGAACACTGATCCAACAGAACAGCCAAAGAGTCAGTCTGAAGATCTTTGGGGACCAGAAAAGGAGATATGGAAGCTATATGGGGCTCACCTGATCCCCTGAGTCCTGGCTAATATTCTCTGGAAAGAAAAATAAAAATACAGGTAGGTACTTTAAAGCTCATATAATGTGACACACATACCCCTTATTTTGTGAATGAGAAAAGTGAGACCCAAAGATGTTAAGGAATTTGCCCAAAGTCATAGAGTAATGGTTAGATCTGGGATTCAACAGGTCCTCTGAGCTCAAAAATCTAGCACTCATTCCACTGTACCACATCTTAACTAGTTGGCAGCTTAATGATGATATTCATAATAAGGGACCTCCTTACCCAAGGAGTTCTCCAGAGGGGCCTCTTTCCTCCCCCCTTGTTTACTTGATCAGGAGACAGGGCAGTTCTCATCTCTCCCCAGGCTTCAGACCTTGGAAATCACTTCTCCCAAAATGTAATTAATTAGCCTTTCAGCTGGGTCACCTCAAAGCAGGAACTTACAGGATACTAAGAACCAAAACATGAAGGAGCAAGACAGCAGCATTCGCCAAGGGAAGGTCAGAGAGGTCTGTCAGCAGTGATGCCTTAGTCTTTTAAATTTGCGGGTTATAAAGAATTTGAGCAACTAAGCTTCTCAGTTTGGTCCAGGAAATAAGGTGGTGACTTAAAGAGGCAGCTTTGGAACAAGATCCAATTTTTTTGTTGTTCTTTTAATTCATCTACAGAAAACTACACTTTGCCCAGAACCCCAAAACCTCAAATATTTGTATAAAAACCAAAAGAAAGGAATTTTTTTTTTTATTTCCAAAGTACAATAACTGATTTTTGTGATGATGACTTGGAGACACTGCCAGGATCACCCCATCTATCTTTCAAGGCTCATTTCCCTTCTCCTCCCACAAGAGATCCTTTCCTCTGTAGAACTCTCATTACACTTCATCACTTATCACATTTTATCTTGTAGCAGTTATCTGTAGCAAGGCTTACCTTTCTCTGCTAGCCTGTAAGCTCCTGGGGACACTGAATGCCTCTTACTTCATCTTTGTTTCTCCCCAGGTGCAAAGATTAGGTCACTGTTTATTATCCTTCTGCTGGCATATAGCTTGACACATTTTCATCCTTTAAACCTCAACCTTACCTGCCACTACTGCCCTCTGGTTGGTCTGTTTTCCAGCCAAAATGGACAACTTGTCATCCATTTCCCAAAACTGCCCTGGATTTTCTGTCCCTGTTCCTTTCTCATACCATTTCCTATGACTGGAAACACCACTTTCCATTTTCTGTAGCTGAATTCTACTCATCCCTCAAGGTCCAGTCCAGATTCCCCCTCCTCCATGGAGTATTTCAAGTTTCCTAAAACCTAAAATGACCCCATTCTTCTGCAATGTCACAACCATTTGCTTCTGTATCTTGTATAGGGCAAGGATCATTTATCTTTATTTCCTCTCTCCCTGCCCCTCCCCTAAAACTGACTCTAGGGTCATGTACATGATAGATGCTCAATAAATATTGTTTGAATGAGTGAATAAATAAATGTACAGTCTACACTGGCAGATTTACACTAAGGCAGGGACTTTGATCTTTGTCCTTATCTCCAACCCCAAACATATTAACTGATTTGTAACAGACGCTTGGTAAATGCTTGTTGAACTGGACAGAATTAAATCACCAGAATACTTACAGAATCACAGAGCTGTAAAGAAACCCCAGGTCCCATCCCATACCTACAAAAAGAATCCATTCTACAATAGGTGGCCATCCAGCCTCTGAATAAACCTCCAAGAGTGGGGAGCTCACTGTCCTCTAAAGGCAGGCCTTTCCACTTGGGGTAGTTCTAACTACGCAGAAGTTTTCTCTTACTTTCCCTCTTTGCAATTCCCATTCAATTAGCCCAGACTCTGGGAACAAATTCTTTGATTAAGGGGATTTGTTCTGTGAAGTTTGGATTCAGTCAAGGGCCATACTTGAGGGTCTAAAGGGCCACATGTATCCAGAGGTTATTATGAACAAATTCAATTATTTGTGATACCATGACCAGATAGCTCATGGAAAGGATTTCAGTTTAGGTCTAGAAACAAGACTAAGACATTTTAAATAGCATCCGATGGCTTGAAATCATGAGTTCTTCTGTGAAAACATTTAAATCGGTAAATAGGCTTTCAAACTGTCTAATCTCTGTGGCCAAGAAATAAAATATGGATATCTTAGGTCCAAAAACAAATTTCAGGACCAACCAAAACACAGTTAAAACAATCTATTACAAAGTATCCCTACCCCACCACACAGAGTCATTCATCATATTATGCCACAGGATAAATAATACCCTACATGTAATACACACACATACACACATACATACATACATATATATATATATATACATCCTCTCTTATTGTATGTGCCTAGGAAAGTCATAGATTCAAAGAATCTCAAAGTTAAAAGGGACCTCACTGGTCCTCAAGTTCAATCCATACTGGGGAAAAAAATTCCCTCTACAAACATATCTGAGAAGTGGTTATACAACCTTTGTTTGAAGACAGTCATATTACCTCCCAAAGCAGTTCACTTGATTTTGGACAGCTCTATTCACTACAAAATTTTTCTGGACATCAAGCCAAAATTTGTCACTAAGCAATTTCCACCCATACTCCTAAGTTCTGCCCTCTCAGGTTAAGTCTAACTCCTTCCTCTCTATGACAGCTCTTCAAGACAACCACCTTGCCTCTTCCCATCTGCCCTTCATCAAGCTAAACGTGGTCTACCTAAGGCAAATGAAAATGGTAGTTACTATCACTTTCACACTAATCCTCTCATAAGGCAGTCTATTCTTCTCTACTTAAGAGGGGAAAAGGGAATAAGCAACACAGTGCCTGGCACATAGTAGGCACTTAATAAATGTTTATTGATTAATTATGAAGTGCCTACCATCTGCTAGGAACTGTGCTAAGTGATTTTACAAATATTATCTCATTGAATTCTTAAAATAACCCTGGGAGGTAGGTGCTTTTATCCCCATTTTACAATTGTGTTAACTGAGGCAAAGAAAAGTTAAGTGACTTGTTTAAGGTCACATAACTAGTAAGTGTCTGAGACTGGATTTGAACTCAGGATTCCCTAACTCCAGGTTCAGCACTCGCTATACCCTGTGCCACCAGCTGCTTCCAATTTAACAAAGCACTTATTAAGAACCTATAACATACTAGGCACTGTGTTAGGTGTTTGATATGTAAAGACAAAATCAATCAATCAAGCACTCATTAAGTGCCTAATATACACCAGACACTATCTTCAAGGAGTTTACATTATACTATAAGGAAAAACAATATGCAAAGAGAAGTGTAATGGGGGCTGATCTTGTTCATAATAACCTCTGGATACATGTGGCCCTAGTCAATCTGATAAACTCACCAAGAAGAACCCAAATATAAAATCCTATGATCTTTCACCATGAACTATGTCCCTCTCTTGATGATGCCCAATATTGTATTATCTTTCTAGGCTTCTATACCACAGTATTAACTCATACTAAATAAACCAGCTTGCACTAAAGAACCCTAGATGTTTTTCTAGACCAACTGATGTCTAATCACATCTAGATGTCTATTTGTAAACTTTTTTGAATCCAAGTGTAGAACACTTGATTTAACCCTATTAAATTTTACCTTATTTGAATCAGTCTAAATTTTAATGCTGTTGAGTTTTTTTTATCCTGTCAACTATCTCTTCTGATTTAGTATCATCTGTAAATCTGATACGCATGCTAGCCATTCCTTGAGTCAAATTATGGATTTTAAAAAAAAGGTTACACAACACAGGGCCAAGCACAGGGGCATTCTACTGGAGACATCCTGCCAAACTGACATCCAACCATTAATGACCAGACACTTGGTGGACAGTTCTCAGTCCCCCGAATTATACTACATAATTGTATTGCATAAAATTTTATCAGATGCTTTGCTAGTAATATGTCTAGCATTCACCAGTCTACCAGTTCAGTAACCCTTTTAAAAAAAGGAAATAAAGTTAATATGGCATGACCCGTTATTGATAAAGCTGTACTGAGTCTTTGTGATCAACAATTCCTTTTCTGAATGTTCATGAATTATCTCTTCGATGGTATTTTCTAGAACCCAACCAAGAATTGAAGTCAAGCTTATTGGTCTTATTATAGCTTACAAACTGTTCTCTTCTCTTTTGGGGGGACAATTGGGACACTTCCCGTCTCCACCTTTACTTTACTTGTTCTCCACAGTCTTTCAAAGCTGCTCTCGGTGGCTGGGCAAAACTTTGCAATTTTTTTTACAAGAACTTTGTCTAACTACAACCCTCTTCCCCATCCTATATTGGTGGAGTTGACTTTTCAGTCTACATATAAAGCTTTATATTTATTCTGATTAAATTAAGTGTACTGTCCTAGCTCATTAGGATCTTTCTACATCTTGATTCTGTCATCCAACATGTTAGCTACTCCTCCCACCTTCAAGTCATCTACAAATTTGATAAGCCACCATCTTTGCCTTCACCCAATTCATTGATTAAAATGTCAAATAGAATCCAAGTGTTTGATTCACTCTTCGTGGACCATCAGTCTTCAAACCATGGACAAAGCATAAGGCCATGAGAACTGTTGGTACGCTAGAAAACGTCTTCCAATCTCTACTCTGCCGCCCACCCCCCACCTTGGATGGATACAACTTAAAAAAAGAAAACGTCAAAGAGACTTTCCAAATAAAGAGCCAGGAGGCTGTAATGGACACATTTTATAGGATCATGGAACTGGTCCTGAAAGGGCCCCAGAGGCTGTCTAGACTACACCCTTCATTTCTGCTTCTAAATTTTACTGATATACTTTGTTTTTACATTACGAATATTTACACGTAATTGCCCCTTCATGAGAGGCCCCTTGCAACAAAGTAAAACAGCTGACTAGCAATGATAATACATGACCTCATCTGAAAATGCCTGCCATATTTCCCATCTGTAGAACCCCCACTCCTCTCTATTTTGTAAAAAAAAATTAACAGAACACTATTTTCTCTCCTCCCCTTCCCCCAACCCATTAAAAAAAAGGAAAAGAAAAAAAATTTTTGTAAGAAATATTACATAATTAAGTAAAACAAATACCCTCAGATGCTGAATACATGCATATGTCTATTTATGTGTACATATGTAAGTATCTTATATACATAGATATATATATAATATATACCCACATAAAATACACATACACACATCATTCTGTAGCATGAATTCATTACTCCTCTGTAAAAGACAGCATCTTCATCATCAGTCCTCTGTAATAATGAATAGTCATTGCACTGACTACAGTTTTCGAAACTATTTTTACAATCTTGTTATTATATAAAGTGTTCTCTTGGCTCTGCTCATATCATCCTTCATCAGTTTATGAAAGTTCTCAAAATTGTTCATTTTTATAATATTGATTTTAGTTCTCTTGGTTCTGTTCATTTCACACTGCATCAGTCCACATAAGGCTTTCCTTATCTCTCTGAAAGCATCTAGTTCCTCATTTCTTACCACACAATAGTGCTCCTTCACTTTTATACAACACAACTCATGCAGCCATATCTCAATTGATGGGTATCCCCTTAGTTTCCAGTTTTTTCCCACCGCAAAAAGAGCTACTCTAAATATTTTTGCTTTCCTTTTCTCATCTCTTTTAGGTATAGACCTAGCAGTGTATGTATAGCTGGGTCGAAGGGCATGTACCAATTAGTAACTTCTTGTGTAAGATTTCAAATTGCTTTCCATAATGGTTGTCTACTAATAGTGCTTCTATTTTCCCATAGACCCTCTAACATTTATCACTTTCCTTTTTTGTCTTCTTTGCCATTCTGATAGATAAGATCTAGAATGTCAGAAATGCTTTAATTAGAACTCATGTGGGAAATTTTTTTCATTTACCTACATATAGTCTGAATTTCTTCCCTTAAGAACTGTCTATTCATATCCTTCGACCAATGATCAATGATCAGTTGGCATATGACCTAGATATAAAAGGTCACATCACAAACAAATTAGAGAAACATGGAAAAAATTACCCATTAAATCTACAGAAAAGAAAACTTTATGACCACCAAGGAATAAAGAGGATCACTGAAGATTAAACAGATAATTTGGGTTACATAAAATATACATTTTTTGCATGAATAAATCTATTAAATTTCAGAATAAAGGGGAAACAATTAACTAGGGGAAAAAATCTTTGCAGCATGCTTCTCTAGTAAAGATGTAATTTCCAAGACACATAAGGAACTGATTCAGATTTGTAAGATAAAGATCCAACTCCTTTATTTTCCTAATGAGGACATTGAAGTCCAGGATAAGATTTTTTTCAAGGTCACTCTGGTCATAAAGATTATATGGTGAGAGGAGAACCAAGGTTCTACCATTCCAAAACTACCGTTCCTTCAACGCACTAAGTTCATAAAACCATTCCTAACTATAGACATCACCCACCTAAAAACCAAGATGAGCCACAAATTTACTAAGAAAAGCCTACCTTGTGAACCTGACAACCAAACAAGGTGTGAAAATTAAGTAGAAGTTAAAAATATTCACTAAGAAACTAGCCTATGTCAACAGCTGCTGAACAGGGTCCCAGCACAAACATATGCTCCAATACCAATTTCAGATAAGTGCAAATTTATTGCCTGGCTTGTACACAGTTCATATGTGAAATACATTTTTCCACCTTTAACAAGATCAGAGAGGTCCTACAGCCTCATATGGACATACCATATCAGAGAGTCAGCCTAGGAGTCAAGAAGACTTGGGATCAATCCTGCCTCTGACACATACTTACTAGCATGATACTGTCGATTAGCCTCTTAATGTTCCAAGCAAATCCAAGACTATAAGTCATAGAGATGGAAATCTGTATCAGGGTAGAGAGTTGCACACCCAAAGCCCCCACCTTGATAAGAGATCTAGATTTTTCTTTTATAAAGATCAGTGCCCAGAAGGATCATTTCCTTTGACTGAAAACATAGACTCCCCTTGTATTCCCTAATTCTTCCTCTCATTTCTCCCTTTCACCTTTTCTCATCTTCTTTCACAAATACCACTAGATCATGCTCTCAGGAACTTAAAAGACAGCAGCGCCAGAGCTGGAAAGGAACTCTGATGTCATCTAGTCTGACTCTTCATTTTGCAGACGAGGAAACTGAGATCCAGGAAAATTTAAAAACTTACCCAAGTTCACTCAGAGAGGAAGGGACAGTGCTGGAATCCAACCCAGGGGGTCTCCACTGTCCCATGGTGCCTCTATTTACACACACTGTCTCATCACTGTCTGACACAAATACTTCCTTTCCAAGTCTGTCCTGGGAAGGTGGGGGTTGGAAGGATAAGGTGCGGGGTGCTTAGATTTCTGGTGACAGGGGAATGGGACATGAGTTGTAGAACCTGCAGCCAAAACTGCTACAGGGTGTAAGGAACTGATACCTTTGAGCAAAAAAGGATTGCAGCCTAGGGAAAGGAAGGGGGAAAAGTTCAGGTTATCCACAGATGTTGATGATCTATTCATTATGACCCTCAACTAACATTAGCATCTGGGAGCCTGGCTTAGACATATAACGTGGATGAACCCAATCAGCAGTGGCATGCATGGAAAGCTCAAGACTGAACTAAGCTACAGGAAGAACAAATCATTTAATATTCTCTGTGACAAATAAAGCTCTCAGAGAACATTTGGAACCATGCCCAAAGGGCTATAAAGCTGTACATACCCTTTGATCCAGGATTACCACTTCTAGGTTTGTATCCCAAAGAGATAAAAAGGGGAGGTGGGGGAGCAACCTATTTGTACAAAAATATTTATTGCAGCTCTTTTTGTGATGATTAAGAATTGGAAATTGAAGGAATGTGACTGAACAAAATTGTGGTATAAGACTGTAATGTAATATTATTGTGCTGTAAGAAATGACAAACAGAATGATTTCAGAAAAAAACTGGACAGACCTAGAAGAACTGATGTGAAGTGAACAGAACCAAGAGAACATTGTACACAGTAACAGCAACACCATTCGATAAAGAATTGCCCAGTGACTTGGCTGTTCTCAGCAATACAGTGATCTAAGACAATCCCAAAAACTTGTGAGGAAAAATGCTACCTACATCCAGAGAAAGACCTGATGTCAACCAAATACAGACCAAAGCATGCTACCTTTCACTTGCTTTTTTTAAGTTTTCTCACACAAAATGACTAATGTGGAAATGTTTTACATGATTGTACACGTACAAACTATATCAGATTGCTTGCCATCTCATGAAGGGAAGAGGAGAAGGATAGAGGAATATAATTTGAAATTCAAAACTTTTTTTAAAATGCTCAAAAATGTTTTTACATGTAATTAGGGAAAAAACAAAATATTATTTATAATGTCCCCACTCACTAAAGAGACTATTGTGGACCTGCTTTGTATAAAATGTAAATGTGTTCTCTCAGCTCTGGCAAGTTCCCACTGAACCTGTTTACTTGTCTTAGTTACACATGGACACGTATAATGAACTGAGTCATCTCGTGATTGGTGTCCATCAGTGTTTCTTTCTGTATTAGTCTCATCCAGTCCAGGAGATGAGACGCACCAAAACCCTGCTTCTGTTTCTCCTTAACCACAATTCCCTCTCCTACTTGAAGGCCAGACTCTAGACTAAAGTGGTGTCAATCCACTGAGAGAATGAGAGACACTGCATCTGACTAAAATCAGAGCACAGAAAAGACTTTGTTACCTCTGGCCACCTGAGCCTCAGGACAAGGCAAAGGCAGGCTGGTAAAGTCTCTCAGTCATTAGGCATTATTTAGAGTCTGTGCTAGACAGACTTGAAACCAAGAAAGTTGGAGTTTGAATCCTGCCTCTGACACTTCCTAGCCTTATAACCTTGGGCAAGCCATTTAACTTCTCTTGAGCCTGGGCCTCCTTGTCTGTAGGATAAAGGCATCAGACTTATTGACCTCTAAGGTCCCTTCCAGCTTTAACTGTCTGATTCTATTGGAGGCCAGTTTGCAGAGGAAGTTCATTTACATTAGTGCCAGCTGAACTGGCAGCCCCACTCCATTCTTTCGGGTCCCACAATCAGAGAATACTGTGCCTTGTCCTTAGAAGCCTCTGGTGCTCTAATCTGTCAGGTCCAGCTTTTGGAGGGGTGGGGAGGAAGGAGGAAGAGGCACACAGCTGGAACACAGTCAGGGAATTGTAACACCTCTCCCATTTCAGGTGAGAATCAGATGGAAAATGGAGGTCAATATTTGGATTTTCACTTTATGGTCAACCTGGCTAGAGCCCATCTATTGCAGATACAGAGGTGAGAGGCAGTAAAACAACAAGTTATGTTTCCTCTCCACCACCCCACCACCCCAAACTGTGGGGTTTTAGATACAGAAGCAAAATCTCCCCTCCCCCACTCACACACTTAACGCAACGGTGGCTCTCCTTCCATAAGGAGAGAAATACTTTGTCTCATAATGGAGAAAGTAGCAAGTTCCGGAGTCTGCCCCAGGAAAGCAAGGTGCAGCACCCCAACTCCAGAGAAGGAAAACCAGCCTCAAAAGCAATCTGAAAGCCCTAGAAAAACAAGGGGGAAGTCTATGTAGGAGCAGTTTTCTTAGTCTTTTTAACTGTGGCTTTAATAATGCTATTCCTGCCAAATTTCCCACCTTATACAGGGAACCAAGAGTTATTACTAGAGAAAGAAAACAAAATAATTCCAAGAGCCACCAGTACGCTCAGGTTTAGGTGCTAAAATCTCAACTCCAGAGGACTAAGAGTAAAACCTACTTTCCTCCTCTCAGCAGGGAAGTGGTGGACTACAGGTACATAATGGGGCATGCACTGCTAAACATGGTCTGTGTGTTGGTTTGTTTGATCTAACTATACTTTTTTGTTACAAGGTAGGGTTCTGTTTAAGGGACTGTACAGGAAGGGTGTCAATGTGAAACAACAAGAAAATTTTGTAAAGCATTGTTTTCAAAGAATTGGCTGGATTTCCCAGGTTGGGCTGCCTGAGATTCATTTTTAGCCAAGCCGATAAAAAATTCCCACTCCATTTTTCTCAACCGCCCATTAAGAAATTCGGAACTAGAAGGAAGCTTAGCGTACATCAAATTCAGGGACTTCATTTTACATATGAGGAAACTGAAGCCCAAAGAGATTACAAGATTCATGTAGGGTCATTTACTGGGGCTCAAACCCAGGTTTCCTGACTCCTGGTCCTGGGCTCTGTCCTTCATTGTCTCATGTTTCTTTAGCCAGGGCTGAAATCCTTGCTTTCACACACTGGCATGCCCCAGGTGCTCGATAAATGCTTGCCTGAGGCCTACATTCAGCAATAGAGCTTCTGTACTAAAGCTGACTCAAAGCCCTAATGAAATGAGTCTCAGATGACTTGGCATAATTACCCTTCAAGGGGTGAACTCACCTCCAATGAGGAGGAAATTAAAACAATAATTAGAAACTACTTTGCCCAACTTTATGCTCACAAATTCGATAATCTAAACAAGATGGATGAATATTTTAAAAAATACAAATTGCCCAGATTAACAGAAGAGGAAGTTGAACACTTAAACAACCCCATCTCAGGAAAAGAAATTGAACAAGCCATCAATGAACTCCCTAGTAAAAAAATCTCTAGGGCCAGATGAATTCACAAGTGAAGTCTATCAAACATTTAAAGAACAGTTAATTCCAATACTATATAGACTATTTTTGAAAATTGGGGAAGAAGGAGTCCTCCCAAATTCTTTCTATGATACAAATATGGTTTTGATACCCAAACCAGGAAGAGACAAAACAGAGAAAGAAAATTACAGACCAATTTCCCTAATGAATATAGATGCAAAAATTTTAAATAAGATTTTAGCAAAACGAATACAGCATCTTATCACGAGATTAATACATTATGATCAGGTAGGATTCATACCAGGATTACAGGGCTGGTTCAATATTAGGAAAACTATTAGCATTATCGATCACATCAACAACAAAGCTAACAAAAACCACATGATTATCTCAATAGATGCAGAAAAAGCTTTTGACAAAATACAACACCCATTCCTACTAAAAACACTGGAGAACATAGGAATAAAGAGAACTTTCCATAAAATAATAAGCAGTATCCATAATTACCCTTCAAGAATACAGAGTGTATCACCTTCTGAAGACCCCAGCTTCACAGGTTCATAGACCTAAGCACTGGCAAAGAACTCAGAGCAGGGTGTGCTGGGACATGTTCAGGAACTAACTCTCAGGAGAAGCAAGACACTGCTTAAAGTTTTATTTGCATTATTAACATTTCTTTATCACTTTCTTAAGTATAAAAAAAATTGACAAAACAATAAAGCAAGGCCTGATTTGTAGCATCTGCTGATTTCTAAGGTATAAATACTCCTGCTGAAGAGTTTACAATTGGCTCAGCACACCACTGCCTCAGGGTCACTACTCATCCATTCCACTCACTGTTACAGTTGAGGAAACTGAGGGCAAGGGCAGTTAAGGGACTTGTTCAATGGTACACGGGTAGTTGATGTCAGAGGTAGGACTTGAACCCTGGTCCTCTGGCTCCAGAGTCATTACTCAGTCCGGAATGTCCCCTCCCAGGATCCCAGGACACCTCACCTTGCAACCAGAGATTGCAAGCCAATAGCAGCCAAAACCAAAACCAAGAGACTTCCTGTTGATGGCCTGCCCTGTGTCTTCACCATGACATGAAGGTGAGCTCAAGCCCATGCAAACACAGTGCAAGCTAGAAAGAGGACCACCAAGGTGAAGAGGTTGCTGTGGCAACCCTAGAGGTGGCCCACATGTCTGTTACCCAAGCATCTGCCTCTCTCAGTGCAAAGAAGCTCAGCCCTAAGAGCTGGCCATAAGATGCCCTAACAGGGACATAAATCAACTAAATTAGGTAGCAAATCAACTGTCACCACACACAGCCTGTCCCCCAACCCCTTCCGCCACACACACAGACATTTAAGATAAAGAACTTCTGCTTTTAAGATGTCTGGGACTACCCCAGCACCCCACAGATCATCAAGGAGGAACTAAATAAAAAGGAAACCCCTGACACACAAGACATGCTTAATAAAGGCTTGTTGATTGACTGAATTAATCCCTTAAGGCCTCTTGCTCTATTAAACTAGTTCCCATAGTATTGCAACCTGTCAAAAGGGCACTCAGAAATATAACAACAGCTGCCAGTCCAAATGTCAAGTGTAATAGTATTAACAATGATAGCTAGCTAGTATTTAGAAAGTCCTTGAAAGGCTTGAAAAGCACTTAACATGCAATCTAATTGTTCTGCATCTGATCCTTCCGACAACCCTGTGAGGTGGGTGCCATTTTACAGATGAGGAAAACGAAGGCCCAGAAAGGTTAAATGAGCTGCCCAGGGTTACAAAGCTAGGTAAGTTTCAGAGAGAAGATTTGCACTCAGGACTTGCTGACTTCAGGTCCACCACTCTATCCACCCACTGTACTGCCTGAGGAGGAGGATGACCTCTGATGGTCAAAAACATCACCCAAAGCTCCACTTCCTACTAAGGGTAAGGACTCACAACCTTTCACAATGGACTGTAATAAGAAAACTGAGAAATGTGTCTCTTTAGAAGAGAGGTACAGTGGAAAGCATGTTGACTGGAGTTGGAATGACTGGATTCAAATCTCAACTCTCTGCCTGTGTGACCTTGGGCAAGTCACTTAACCTGGGAGGGTAGGATTTAGGATCCTAGCTCTTAGAGCAAGAAGGGAACTCAAAAGTCATCCAGCACCCATATTTTACAGATTGATAAACTGAGGTTCAAAAAGGTTAAGTGGCTTGCCCAAAGTCACACAAGCAGTTACCATCAGAGGTGGGATCTGAACCTATATCATTGGCCTCCAGAGCCCATGCTCTTGCCACTGTGTCTCAATGTCACATGATGACCTCTAAGGTCTCTTCTAGCTCTTAACCTACAATCCTGTAGTCCTACCTACATGATGACAGCACAGTCACTTCACCTCTCTTGGCATCAGTTTCTTCATCTTTAAAACGCTGGGGAGTTGGACCTCTAATCCTGACTGTAAACCTATCATTTTATGAGTCACTGCTTTGTTCAATCAAGTGAAATCCATTAACCTAAGTTTTCTTAAAGAAAATGTGAACTGGCACTACAACTCAGGAAGCAAAACAGACCTTCCTTTCATCTGAAAAAGGTTCACTGACCCAAATTTCACATGGCCTGCCATCCAATATTCTTTAAGTTTCTTGCATTAGGTAGGGGTGTCCAAACTGAACTTTTACCCTCTACCATGAGCCCCTGTTTCAGATTAGAAGAATCAAATAAAGTACTAAAATGTCTCCCGTAGTGGACAAAGAAAAGCATTCAGCAAGGTGAGTTTCCTTCTCTCTCTGACTCAGGCCACATTTCTAAACAGCAAAGAGCCTGGAAGCTGTCTAGCCAAAGCTGGTAAGAAGTGAGGGACTTATTCCAAGATGCCATTTGACCACCCTCCTGGGCAGATACTCACAGAATCCTTCGATCTTGTCAGCTGTCTTGCTCCAGGCCACCTGCCTGGTCTCTGTGATGACCTGGACGGTCCTCCTCTCTGGGTTAGACTTCTTGAGGCTAAACAGGGTCATGACAGTTCCTAGTTCCAGGGTCCGCTTGATCTGACTTTTCTCATATTCAGGAAGTGTGTCTAAGTTGATCTTGGTGGTCATTTTAAATAAAACTCTTCAAAAGACGAGCAAAATGAGGAAAAAGAGAAACCAGGCTACTTCTTTGATGGGCTAGAAAAAGAAGAGGGAAAATAGTCATTGATCTAAGACTTGTCTTATATAAAGCTATGTTCTCTAATTTTTCTCAGACTCAATTTTGTGGGAAATTAATGGGACAAGATGGGTTACTCTGATTTAAGGCCAAGGCTCTAAAGTCCACATCTCACCCTCATACCTGATTATTTCCAGTTAACCTGTGATAGATCTTATGTGGACATATAGTTGTCTGTATGTGGTCTCCCCCATTAGACTATGAGCTCCCTGAAAACAGAAACTTATCTTTTGTCTTTCTTTGTATACCCAGGGTTCAGCAGGCACTAAATAAATGCTTCTTGACTTGACTGATGACAACCGTCTCTGATGGGGAGGATTCCAGGGTTCAAATTCTCAGCAGAGTAAATAAGGGTTACTAACCAGCGAGATAGAAGGTGGTAATGCAACATAGTGAAGGCTGGTTGGAGCAGTAAAAATCATCAATGAAAGAAAGATTATCTCCTAACTTTGGGTAAGCAAAGCAACCCTGTTAACCACAAAACGTTATAATCCAGCCACTTCTTAGGACAATTATGTTTGTTTCTAAGGTAGAGGGGCTATTTCCATCATTTTGCATTTGTACAATTTGAGCATGACGGTCATTTCCCTTTTTGTTTTTGCATCCCCAATCTCCAAAACTGTGGCATACAACAGGTGTCTAACCAATGCTTGTTGGTTGATTATATAAAAGAAAATGCTTCAAAAACCTTCTCTATAGCAACCAGCCTACCGAAAGCACTCAAGCCTACAGGAAGGGCGGTACTGCTCTCTGAAAGAACTGACTTATTATTTTATTATCACAAACCTGCAGAATGTATTTGGAAATTGAGATATACAACAATCTGTCACCATGGGGATTTCTCCTTTATTAATTAACGTGTCTTCATTTTAATTGTCAAAAGCAACTTGGCATAGTGAAAGAGAACTGCCCTCAGAGACAGTAAGACCTGCCTCAGCTCTATACTGGCTTTGTGGCCTCTGGGTAGTGACATAACTTCTCAGTAATCCCACATAAGTCTCTCTAAATGTGTAAGTTGCAACAGAGTTGCCCATCTGTATTGGTAGAGAGATTTCTCCTTTGGGAGTTCCCAATAAAAATGAAATTGTTTGACCCACCAAAACTAGTAAGCAACCTCACCAAAAACCAGCCAAATTTCAGTCTTAAATATAGTCTTCCTCCCCATATTATTGTGTAGATGTGTAACTGTACTTGGGGTGTCTCCCCAGAAGAATGTAAGTTCCTTGGGGACAATGGGAGCTTTTCTATTTTGTCTTTGTATCTTCCACACCTAGTCCGGTGGCTGGCGCATTGTGGCAGCCAGTAAGCGTTTGTTGGTTGACTGATGGATTAATTGAATGGATTTTTCCTTCGAGCAATTTTTTTCAGGCCTCAAAGAAGTTGGCATAATGACTACTAGAGCTAGCCTTGAAGCCAAGAAGACCTGGGTTCAAATTCTACCTCTGACACATACTTAGGAAGGAGTAAGTCATTTAAATTCTCAGTGCCCTAGAGAAAGTAGTGACCTGATTTTGGACAGCGAATCCCCTCACCTGGGAGTTCCCTGTTCCAAGGAAATCACAGGTCTAGTCCCTAATCTCTCCCTCAGCATACTGAAATGACTCTGGGGCCAAATCTAACCCATTTCCTTTCTAAAGCAAATCGTTAAATTTTCAGTGTGAGTATTAACACCTCAGAAAGCCACAAAGAAGGGCTCGATTTATTGTTCTGCTAATTGTCTATACCTGACAAGTATTCATAATTCAGATTAAATCTAAAAGTGTGTGTCTACATCCATCTACCCCTCAATCCAGCTGTTAAACATTTACCAGAATACCCCTGTCTGTAATCACTGATTTAATCCCATCTGTGTTCACTTTGTTCATTTCCAAATGAGAAAGAAAGAAGAGAGAAACATGGAGAAATAGAAATATGCCACTATAAAGGGAGGGGGGAGTAAAAATCCATCACAAAAAAAAAAACAACAAAGATGGACTGGAGAAGAAACAGGGCAAGAAGTGGGGAGCTCAGAAAGCCAGACCCCATGTTACAGTAAAGACTCCAAATGGGAAAAACCAAGAGATGCACCTGTCACAGCCTACAAGGGAAGCCATTCGGCACCAAGGATGAACATTCCCAGAACATAAAAGTAGTTCTTGTGGAAATTTATGGATCACCCCAAAGCCACAGCCCTCCATTTTATTAATTACTTTATTTCAAATTATTTTATTAATTAGCTAATTATAATTACAACAATTATAATTAATAATTATATTAAATTATTTTATTGATTAGTTAATTTAGTTTAATTCAATCTCCCTGATACTTAGCCCCTTTGGCACCTGATCACAGTATTTGCTCCTTGTACAATGTTTCTCTTCCCACTGGAAAGAAAAATTCTGTGGGAGCAAGAACCACATCACACAATTACTCTGAGTCCCAGCTCTGGAGCTCACATAGAGAGCACTCAGTTACTACTTATTAACTCAAATGGTTCCTTCCTTCCACTTCCCTAGGTTCCCAGTCACAGACACCAGCAAGGTCTCAGAAGAAAACCCTTGATAAAAGCCCTAGGGAGAATATCCACAGACCAACCTGTGAGGAGTATAGAACAAAAGAATTCCGAGGTAGGGAGGGGAACTTGTCTCCTAATTCATTTGGTTCTTTGCTAAAAATGGTAGGAGTTTATTTATTATTTTACTCCTTGTTTCATATGAGGCTCTTGTTCCTCGCTGTTTGGCCAATAACCTTATTACACAGTACTTTTTTTTTTTTTAATCCCTTTGATAAGTGAGGTCAGCTACGCCTCTCAACAGAGAGGCCGACAACAAAAACAAAAACAATAAAAAAAGTCACCTCCACTAAAGGAGACAGAGAAGGCTCCGGCTGTCTTAGTCATGAGGCTACAGAATGATTTAATACTCTCTGACACATGAAGGATGTCAAACTATGTCTCTGGTGATAAGTTTAACAGTAGCAAGAAGGAGTCTAGGTAAAACAGTCCAAAGGTTTCTTCTATGTCATCATGACCAAGATAATTAACCTGAGCCTCAGTTTTTTCATCTGTAAAATGGGGATAATAACACATACACACCTTTGATTTTACAAAATTCTTGTAAAGTTCTGACATCCAGAACAGACCTGAAAGATTATCTGGATACCAGGCTTGTTAGGGGTCCATGTACTTGGTTTAAGTGTTTTAATGACTATATTTCAATGTAATTGGTTTCCTTTGAAATCCTATACATTTTATTTTATACTCTTAAGAAACTATTCTGAGAAACAGGTCCATGACACACCAAAAAATGTTAAGAATCACTAGTCTTGTCCAATTACTTCATTTCACAGATGAGGAAACTGAAAACCAGGGACCATAGGTAGCTTGCCAGAGGCTACTCAGGTTGTGTCAGAAACAAAATGTGAACCCAGGTGCTCTGATTCCAGTAGCCCATGGCCCATACCAACCAAAAGAGGAAATGTGTATAAACCAGTTTTAAAATACCAATTATTACTTTTATTGTTACTGTCAGTTAACAAGGCAAACTCAGTATTTTTTAAAAATGACAGATTTCTATCATTTTCTAATCCAAAGGCAAAGAGGGGATGAACCAGATCAAGTAGTGCAAAGAACACTGAAAGGTCTAGTCCCTGTAAACTTTCCCAGATTCCTTCCTGCCCTCTGATCTTCAGATCGTCATTACTACCAAAGAGCACCGACCCCAGCCAGATCCATGCTAGGGCAAAGGGACAAAACAGTAGACTCCACCTTCGCCTACTGGTTCTCGACAGCCATGTTCAATTAAGGAGATCACTACCTTCTCTGCAATTTATAACTTCCTAAAGCACCAAGTGTTTAAGTGATTTGCCCAAGGTCACACAGTAAGTATGTGTCAGAAGTAGGTGGAAAATAAAAATACCTACCATTAAAAACTCCTTTTAAACAAGACAGACAGAAATTGGCAGATGAGGTTCAGATTACCTTGGAATCCCTCTAATTCTTTAATGATACTCAAAGTCTGGTCTGATGGCAAACCAAATCATTATTTGGTGAGGAACCAGTCTGAACAGGCCTTCTCCTTCTAGTTTTTGCCAGGAAGCCAGCCCAGACTCCATCCAAAGCACACAAATCTGTAGGCACTCGGCATTACCTCTTATTTTGGAGTCTACAGTAGATGTTCTTCCCAACAAACAAGCAATTAACTGTCATCTCTTGTCCAGAGATAGCAAGAAAATTAGACTGAGGTTCTATTCCCTCTGACTCTTTTATGTAGCAAGATTTTTTTAAGGTTCCAAAGAAATAACTGTCTTCATAACATTTTAGTCTTTTTAAAAAGAGGAGAAATTTGAATTTACAAGATCTTGTTCTCTACTATTATAATATGACAATGTTGTCCATTAATTCAGTCGTGTTGGATTCTTCATAATCCCATGGATCATTGCACACCAAGCCCTCCTATCCTCCACTATCTCCTGAAGTCTATCTAAGCTCATTGTTCATTGCTACCATGTGTCAATACGTAGCAGCAAAGCTGACAATGGTCCAAGCGGAAGATTAGACCATACTCTTGAAACAATAATGATAACAACACCTCACAGGACGGTATAGTGGAAAGTGCCAGATTTGAAGTCAAAGGACTTAGATTCAAATTCTGTTCTGATACTTACAACCAATGAAACCTTGGACAATTCACTTCATCTGGGCCTGTTTTCTCACATGTAAAATAAAGGCGTTAGTCCCTTCCACTTTTAAATCCCATGATTCTAATGCTTAAAGCGAGGGTTCTGAACCTTTTCAATGTCATGGATCCCTTTAGCAGTCTAGTGAAACCCACGGACCCCTTCTCAGAAAAATATCCTTAAGTGCATAAAATAAATTATGTAGGATTATAAGGGAAACCAATTCTACTGAAATAGTTATCAAAATATTTCTTAAATAAATTCACAGATGCCAGGTTAACAACCACAGGCTTCAAAACACTTTCCTCCCAGTCCCATAGGGAATACAGTAAAGAACAGGATGAAGGACAAAGAATATGGGATTTGGAGTCAAGAAACCTGGCTTCAAATCTGTCATTTACTCCTGTGAGCCCCTGAGTGTGT
The DNA here is from genome assembly GCF_028372415.1 of Notamacropus eugenii. NCBI lineage: Eukaryota > Metazoa > Chordata > Mammalia > Diprotodontia > Macropodidae > Notamacropus > Notamacropus eugenii. The sequence goes on along the minus strand of NC_092872.1, from coordinate 542,878,359 downwards.
CTTTTAGTTATTTTTGTTACATTTTATGTTCAGAACTGCCTCCCTCCCTGGCTCCCCCCCGCCCCAGTAGAGAAGGCCACCACTTGATGCAGCTTATAAATATGTGTAAAACCATACTATGCATACTTCTATTTATCCATTCTTTCTCTGGAGGGGATAGCATCTTCCTTCACAGGTCCTTCATAGTTGATCTGAGTATTTACAGTACTGAGAATAACTTAGTTGCTGACAATGGTTCTTTGAACAATATTACTGTTACCGTATACAGCGTTCTCTTGGTCCTGCTCACTTTGCTTTTCATCATTACATGGAAATCTTTTCATGTTTTTCTAAAATGAACCAGCTCATCATATCTTATAGTGCCAGTAGTATTCTGTCACAATCATATACTACAGCTTGTTCAGCCAAACCCTGATAGATGGGCATCTCCTCAATTTTCAGTTATTTGTCACCACAAAGAGAGCTGCTATAAATATTTTAGAACATAAAAGTTCTTTTCCTTTTTGTCTAATCACCTTAGAAAACGGGCCTAATAGCAGTACTGCTGGGTCAAAGGATATACTCCTGAATATTTCTCTTCTCTTGTTTGGGTCTCAGTCTTCTCAACTGAAAAATGACAGGGTTGAAGCAGATGACCTCTCAGCCCTCCCAGCTTGGCATTGATGATTCTACAATTCTCATTTTGTAAATGAGGAAACTGAAAAGCAGAAGAGTTACGTGTCTTAAGGTCACATAGCTTTGGAGGGGCCAGGAGCCAGACAAGTGCTATATCTCCACTACTCTGTGCTTCCTCTCATCTTTTAAAGAAACCCTACAGACATGAAACACAAGGAGTTCCTCTAGATATAAATGGAAGAAACGGTGGGATTTTCTAGTTGCTTAATACTTCTGATACTTTAATACTAGAAGTTGTTTTTGAAGTATTTTCCTCTCCCAGAATATAGTTATGGAAGTCAAATGATAATATCCTCCGGGGAAAAAAAAATGTCTATTTCTAAAGCCGAAATTTAGACATCTCTGAGCATTAATGTGGTAGAACCTATTTATACATATTTCCTGATCTCCCACCTCACCCCCACTGAAAACTTGCGAACATTCTGGAGAACAATATGCAGGAACAATCCCATTTCTTGGAATCCCCCAACCCCAAGAATAACTGAATGGACCTAGCTGTACAAAAAACGGTCAGATATGCTCCATTGGAAATAACAAAAAAAAAAAAAAGATTTTAAACAACATTATGTCTAAAAATTGAAGAATAAATAAGATTGAATCAATTATGGCATACTGATATAATGGAACATTACACCCAAAATGATCTGTGATATCAGCAATTTGAATGTTCCCTCCAACAATACATGCCTTCCCCATCCTATGCCACTCCTGTTCATGCCCTTCTACAATTTCACCAAAGAGCGCCCGTCCAAAGTGCCAGAGGCCTTAACCGAATGTTATTCTGCCATCAAAAATGATGAATATGAATCATATGAGGAAATATGGAAAGAACTTTAGGAAATGATGTAAAATGGAATTAGCAGAGCTAAATCTTTCTGCATATTGACTAGAGACAGCTGGTGGCATAGTGGACAGATGAAAGACCTCTGTGTTAAAAATCTAGCCCACACACTTACTAGCTGTGTGACCCTGGGCACCTCACTTCACAACTCTGCCTCCTTTTTCACAGCTGTAAAGTGGGGACAATAATAGCACCACCTTAAAAATCAAATGAGATAATACTTATAAAAAGTGCTTAGCAGAGTGCCTGACACATAGCAGTCGATACATAAATGCTTATTCCCTTCTCCCCTCCCCCCACCGACAAGTGACAAGCAGAGACGCAGACACTGACAGTCAGACCCAAGAGATCGAAGCTCCATACGGACCTGAAGGAGTCCTTGGAACACAAGCAGTTTCCTTCCTTGTGTCTTACTTTGATTACACCTTGTTAAAGATTCTGTGTAAGACTTTACCATTTTGTGTTTGTTCATTTGCTTATAACATCAAGAGAGGAAAAGGAAACCTATTACAGAGATCTCAGGACCGAACTGTGAAGTGGTGTTACTAATGTAGAAACTCAAGTCCTCTGTTCTAACGAGTCTTCACGGCCACAGAAGAGTGAGATCCGTCCACACCAGCCCCTGATCAAACCACTCCAGGGGGCAGCCCCAGACTCTACAGGCTGTGCTTTCCAGCCCCTCCTCCCTCGACTTTGCAACTAAACTTTGTATGTCCAGAGTGCCTAGGACAATGCTCCACACACAGTACAGATTCAAGTTTTGAAAGGAGAGGAAGACCACAATTTGGACACACAACAGTGAGAAAAGTGAGCTGGAATAATCAAAAGAGAAGTGAAAGAAAAAGGAAGACAGGTCTGTCTAGAGCAGAGAGCACCACACAGGGAGTTCAGGATGGATCGAGGTGTTTGGGGCTCTCCTTGGTGGGCGAACCCCAGGAGAGGAGGTTGGAAGATTCCAACGCAGGAGGTCCAAGGGTTAAAGGGGAGAGAAGGGAAGGTGATCCTTGAGCCCCAACCAGGGATCACGGAAGTCAGACAAAGTGAGGGACCCGAGATGTCTGCCCCTCACCTCCCACCGCACACACTCCGGAGCACCTCGCAGCAGGACAGGCGAAGGGGAGCAGCTGGCCAGCAGCACCCAGCCCACAGCTGCACGGCTTCCTTCCCCTCTTTTGCGAAATGCAAGTAGCGCCTCAACAGGACTGGCGCGCCCCCTTTCCCCCAAATTGCGGCCCCTAGAGGGAGTGGTTGTCCCCCAGGGGGTGCCCAGGACCCAGCTATACCCGGCTTATTCTAACTGCCCGAGTCCAGGCAGTGAAGCAGTGAGTGGCAGCAGATCGAGAGTCACTCTTTCTCTGCAGCAGACACACGCACTAGATATGGAGGGTGGCACAGGGACCAGACCGACAGCCCGAAATCCTGCACCCCCTGACTCAGTTTGGATGCTTGACGGGGAAGGGGGAGTCCGTTCCTTTCGGCAGTCCCCCATCCACTCCGCGCACATCCCTACTTGGATGCCCACATGCATGCCTCCATGCATCCGTAACATGCCCTCCTGGCACCAGCCAGGACGGGCAGCTCACACTCCGCTAGACCCAACCCCTCCCCAGGGGCAGTCGCCAAACTCACCACCTGTAACCAGGGTGCTCTGCCCCTGGGCAGGAGTGCAGAGTGAGTGACAGAGCTGGGGAGGCCAGCCTGCCGCCCAGGACTCCCCCCAGGACCCCTGCACGTCAGGGTTGTGGCTGCAGCTACCGCCCCTTTCCCGGTTGGTCTCCAGGACGCTCTGGCTCCTGCCACAGGGGCCGTTTCCTCACTCAACAGTTTGAACTTCTGCTTCTGCTTGAGGCTCCCAGCTCAGCCCTCCACGTGATCACCCGCCTCCCTGCAGGCCGGCCTTGCCCCGGCCCGGTCCCTGCCTCCCCGGAGACCCGCCCTCCCTCCTCCAGCCCGGGGCGGGGTGCTCGGTGGTGTTGGCTGCTGCAGAAGCTTCCGGGCAGACCAGCCTTGAATTAAGGCCAAGCGGAGCCAGAAGGAGCCCTCAGCCACAGGCTCTGGGTTCTCCTTGGCATCCCACCCACCCACCCCCAAAAGTTCCTTTTTTATGGTTACTAATGTTTCTGCAAAGCAGACTCTGGGCGCCAGTGACTCCCTGTTACCTCCAGGATCACATATGAAATCCTCTATTTGTCTCCCAAAGCTTTTGATAGATGGCCCTCCTCACCCCTCCTGGGCCTTTCCAATCTTCTTACACCTTACCTTCCCCGCCGAGCTCAATGCCACTGGCCTCCTTGGCCGGATGCTTCATCTCCAGACTGAGCTTTTCCACTGCCTGGAGTTCTCTCTCCTTCCTCATCTCTGCCTCCTAATTTCCCTGACTTTCTTGAGTCTCAGCTAAAGTCCCATCTTCTGCAAGAAGCCTTTCCTCAACCTTAGGGCCTTCCCTCTGAGACCACCCCCAACTTGTCCTGTAGCTTGTTTATACCTAGTTGTTTGCATGTGGTCTCTCTCAATAAACTGTGAGCTCCTTGGAAGCAGGGACTGTCTTTTTGTTTTATTTTGTCTTCCTTTGCAACCCTTGCTTAGCACAATTCCTAGATACTAAGAGGTGCTCTTACATCTCTATCTGAAGACCCCTGACGTTGGCCAACTGCCCCTTCTATAAAGACATAGATAAATAAAACTGACAACCAACTTCTCACAGTGATTTAGAGTACCATTTCCTTAACCAAAATTCAGTTTGATATAACATGTATAGTCCCAACACTGTGCTAACTCACAAAGAGTCAAAGTATATCAAAATTGGGAGGACCCTCTAGACCACTTCCCTCCTTAGTGGATCCCTTAAGGGACAGGGTGGCCATGTAAAGAGCCCTGGATCTGGAGACAGAAGATTCTAATCTCTCCTCTTTTACTACAGCTAGTAACTGGTAACTACAGTAACTACAGCTTTGGACTTGAAATCAAAACTATCCCTGTCTTCAAACTTAGCTGAGTAACCTTGCTCAAGTCTAGCGCAGGGGGGAAATTTTTAGATCTGGAATCAGGATTCGGATTGAAATCCCAATTTTGCTATGTAGTACCTATAGGAATTTGAAGAAGTCATCCAACTTCCTCCGGGCCTCAGTTTGCTGAACTATAAAATGAGAGAGCTGAACTGGTAGTGAGCCTTTTGGAGGTCTCATAAGATCTAAGTTGATGGAACAACACCTTAGCCCCTCAGTTTCTTCATCTGTAAAATTGGAATTGAAGATTCAGAATTTTAGAATTGGAAGGAATTTAGAAGCCGTCTAACCCAACACACACTTGAAAAACAAATTCCCCTATAGCATAGCTGCCAAGTTATTACCCAACCTCTTCTTGAAGACTTCCAATGAGGGAGAGCACCCTACCTCCAGAGGTAGCCTGTTCTACTTATGTGATGATTATGTTACTGAAGGATAATAATACTTCCACAGCACTTCCCTCACAAGGTCATTTGGAGGCACCAATCAGATCATGTGCGTAGACCTTTTACAAACCTTAGATTCCTATATAAATGTCAGCTGATATAGTTGTGATTACTTGTATAACCTTGGGAAAGTCCTGTTCTTCTTTGATACATGTTCCTCATCTGTAGAAGGGAGTACTGGACTAGATTAGATAACTCTTTTCAGCCTTAAGCCTTGACATGATTTCTTTCCTCTGAAAGTCAAAGAGCTCTAAATATATGTGACACTAAAACCCAGTTCCTTTCTCTGTCTCTGTCTCTGTCTCTGTCTCTCTCTGTCTCTCTCTCTGTGTCTCTGTCTCTCTCTGTCTCTCTCTCTGTCTCTCTCTGTCTGTCTGTCTGTCTCTCTCTCTCTCTCTGTTTCTCTCTCCTACAGGTGTTTTGCTACATATCCTCACACATGCCTCATGGAATTGACAGGGGACTTGTGAAATTCCAAAAATTACAATCACTATGCTAAACAAAAAAGTTTTCTTGCATTTTGACTTTATGTGGTGTCTTTCAAAGAGTCTAGGACTTTCTGAAGTATCTCCTTCAGTCCCTGAGGGATGTCACAGCTGCAGGGCTGGGGTGGGGGGGGGGGCTGAGTTGGGGAGGGGAAGGGAAGGATGGTGAGAGAGTGAGGAACAAAGCGGTTAGAGATCATTTGCCTGGAGACTTTCAAAAGTCTTAGCACAGTCAGGCACAGGAGTGGCTAAACTTTGGGTTTGACTAGAGCCTGTTCCTGAAGGAAACAAAGGAGAGGTGAACAATTCCAAAAATTCTGAGACTGTGCTTATGATTCCCTAAGAGGAAGAAGAGGATTATCTGCTGGTGTAGAGAGAAAAGGAGGCTGGATAATAAAATTCAGACAGAAATCATAAGCTGAAGTTCTCCAGATTCTAAACTGGGCCCTAGAGGAGAGGGCTGGCTAGAAGATGGTGCCTGTAAGTAATCGTGTTGGCCCCAGGACAGAGAAGATGAGGGGGCACTTTGGTGACCGATATTCCCCCAGCAAGTTTACACCTATGACCAAAAATATAGCCAAGAAATGTGTGTCTTCTTTAAGGTAACACCCTGGCCTCTTGTGGTTTTCCTTTTTTTTTTTTTTTTTTTTTTGGAGAGGGGAGTCCAGTATAGGAAACTCCTGATAAAGGAACTCCCTCTACCAATTCAAATCAGCAAATATTCTGCAACTTACCACCTTGGAGGGCTGACTAGAACAAAGATACTGGAATGGTTTGCCATTTCCTTCTCCAGTTCATTGCACAGATGAGCAGACTCATGATACTGTAGAAAAAACACCAACCCATGAGTCAAAAGAACTGGCTTCTAATTCTGCCTTTGAATTTCACTACAACTGTGACACTGGGAGCAAGACTGAACCTCCTGAGCCTCAGTTTCCTTATCTGTAAAATAGAGGAGGTGAACTAGATGATTTCTGAGATTCCTTCCACCTCTAGATTGATAATATAAGTATGGAGGGGCAAGAAAGACCCTTGGTCACTGCCCCCCCACTTTCTTTCCATGCTAGAACCCTGCTAAAAGGTCAAAAACCTATGGATGCCTCTAGATACCCTGGGTAAGTCATTTAACCTTATTTACCTCAGTTCCTCATCTGTAAAAGGAGCAGGAGAAGGAAATAGCAAATTACTCCAGTATCTCTGCCAAGAAAACCTAAAATGGGATCATGGAGAGTTGGACACAACTGAAATGATTGAACGAACAAAGTTAGAGGTGACCCAAGGATGAGACGTGATGGGATAGAATGCAGGAATTCTTACCATAGAAACAGCAATGTCCTTACTATGTTTTGAGTCACTAGCATTTTAATAAATAACCATTTATGGTACTGTAGTCTGTAAACAAATGTACCTATCAGCCCCAGCCATTTCCTCCTTCAGAGGTACTCTAAAGGTCACTTCTGTTGGTATTATAAACAGTGCCTCTATTGATGGAATCATAGAGGCACTAGGAACAGCAAACAGTTTAGGATACATACCTGTACAAGTACAGCCAAGATTTTAGCATAAAAAAAAAAAAGATAACTGCAAATCCACAAGCTACTCTGTCTCATGATACTGACCAACCAAATTGAAGTTCTCACTTTCCTTTTCCTCTGCATCATCAACTCAGTTTATGCCTGATCACAGTAAGACTTGAATTTTCCCAGCCCCAATATCTTACATATACCTGGATACAGCTTCTCTTAGGCAATCTTTAAGTTAAAAGTTGTACAAATCGGGTCACCCAAGGCTCAAAGCTCAGCTTTCATTTTTTCCAAATTTGTCCAGAAAGAGAAAGTTCATTTTGCCCCCTGGGCCAGTCTTGGACCTTAAGATCAGATCAGCTTGAATTTTTTCCAGGTAATTTCCCCAGTAAAAATCCTGAGAAGGGACTCACTCTCAAAATTAAATTAATCCCTGCTTTCCTTCAATGTTCAGCTCAGATGTTACTTCCTACAAAAAAGACCTTTCCTGATCCATTTAAGAATTTCTGCACTCTTCTCCCAAAATGACCATGTATATTTTGCATTAATGTCTACATAATTGTCCTCCCTCCCCTAATTCATAGACTACACTATTCTTGGAGATCAGGAACTATTTCAGTTTTAGTTTGGTAAATGAATTTACTAAATATTTTTGGAGAGCCTAATATGTATAATAGTAAGGATAGCTAGATGGCACAGTGGCTAAAGTTACCAGCCTGAAATCAGGAAGACTTGTCTTTGTGAGTTCAGATCTGACCTCAGACACTTCTTAGCTGTGTGACCCTAGAAAAGTCACTTAACCCTGTTTACCTCAATTTCCTTATTGGTAAAATGAGCTGGAGAAAGAAATATCAAACCACTTCGGTGTCTTTGCCAATAAAATCCCAAATTGGGTCACAAGGAGTGGGACACAACTGAAAACAACTCAACAACAACAGCAATATATAAAGGCCTGTGCCAGGTGAAGTGGCAGACAGAAAGAACTATTAGATATAGTGCCCTCAAAGAAGCTGGCATAGGTGATATGACATGTACATAAATAACTGTAATATAAAATGCAAAGAGATAAATGACATAACAGAGGTCAAAATATTCTGGAAAAATATTTGAAAGAGAATGAGAGGAATCACAAGGTGAGAGAAGAGCAAAAATTGCCCCAATTTTCAAAAAAAGGAAAAAAGACAGAGTCTATCAAAGGGAGCTTGACTTTGATCCCTGGAAAATTCTAGAATAGACCATTAAAGAGATGGTCAGTGGATATCTAGAAAGGGTAGGAACAATTACAAAGGGCTAGTCTGGCTTCATCAGGAAGAAGTCATGGTAGAATAATAGTCTTTCCTTTTTTGACAGGAATACCAACCCAGTAGATCAGGGGAATCCTATGCATGTAGAGATTATCATATCCAGACCAATTGATTACAATCTCTTGATCCTGACTGGGATTCTTTGGTAACTTAACTGTCTATTTCTGGTTTCTTACACTATTTTTTTTCTTTGATCTGGAGGTGATGGGGCTTGACAACCTCATTTCTGGTTGTGTTAAATTTGGGGTTTCTTATGGAATAAGTAATTCTTATAGGAATAAGTGGGTGATACACCCACTGTGCTCTTCTCTTGTCAGACATGATCAGAATCGTGTTCTATTCTGAATATCATGGTTTAAGAAGAATAATGATAAACTAGACAGTGTCCAGAGAATGACAAATATGAGGTAAAGGGTCTTGAGTCAACGGCATATGAAGATCCATTAGAGGTACGTAGCGTGGCTAGCCTAGAGAAGAAGAAACTCCAGGAGAAGTTAACAGCTGCTTTCAAGTATTCACAGGGACATCATGTGGAGGAAGGATTCATAATCATAATAGCTAATATTTATATTAAACACGATGTACCAGGCACTGTGCTAAGTGCTTCACATATTATCTCATTTGATCTGCACAACGGTTGGGGAGGGGGGGAGAGAGCAGGGAAGTGTTATTATTATTCTCATTTTACAGATGGGGAAACAGGGGCAAACAGGGGTTAAAATGACTTGCCCAGGGTCATCCAGGTAGTAAATGTATCAGGATGATTTTGAACTCAGGTCTTCTTGACTCCAGGCACTACCTCCTTGCCAGAGGGGGTCTCTTCCTCTGATTGGATCCACTCCTCCCAGAGGAGGAGAGGTCCAGCTCAGCCAGCCATGTCCCATTCCTCTCTTGGATGCGCTCAGAACTTCCTCTACCATGCTCCCTTGCTAGGTACCTTTGTCTCTCCTCTTTACAATTTCTTTTTATGTGTTATCTTCCTGCATTAGAATGCCAGCTCCTTGAGGTCAGAGATTTGTGGTTCAAGTGATTGGCACATGCTGACCACTTACTAAATTCTAATTGACTGACTTCAACTCAACATGTGTTAGGTATGTCACAATGTAAATTTCTTTTTTTCTACTTTTTAAAAATGATCTATGATATCCAAATGGCAAAAGATTTAGATTTACAACCAAGAACAAATTGTCCAGGAAAACTGAATAAAATCCTGCAGAGGGAAAATGATCCTTTAATGAAATAGAGGACTTCCAACGATGCCCGATAGAAGAGTGTTAAGTAGAAACTTTGAAATATAAATACAGGAGTCAAGACAGACATAAAAAAGTAATTATGAGCAGTAATCATAAGGTACCAAACAAGGATGAAGTATTTACATTCTAATAGGAAGAGATGATGCAAGTGTTCCATCAAAACTCTATTATCTTTAGGTATTATTGAGGGAATCAAATAAGTCAGAGAGTCCAGGAATGGTTTTGTTATGTTTTAACAATCTTTAAAAGAAGAAAGGAAAGGAAGAGGGAAAGAAATTTACTAGGGTAAAAAAAAAGAGAGAGTGAAGTTATCTAGGAAGGGTAGAAGAAATGATCTCATATAAACAGAGCAGGCAAGTAGAATACTACACACACAAGGAAAAAGGGCTTGGGAGAATGGGTGACATTTGAACTTCAATTTCAGCTAGACTGAAGGAGGGAAGAATGTGCATATACATAGCCTATACAGAAATACCTTTCATTTAACAGTGCAAGAGGAGGCAAAAGAGAGAAGGGAAAATAAAAGGAAAGGTCAATTTATGGAGGGACTAATCAAAAGCAAAATAAACTCCAGTCACAGAGGGTAGATCAAGAAGAGGGGTTTAAAAGGAAAGAAAGCAATTGTAAGAACCTCTGATTGGCTCTGAACAAGGGAAAGAAATAGGAACAGGGGAGAGGCAGAAGCAGACTATAAAACAATTTAAAGTTAAAGCACAAACAAAACCAATGCATTTAAAATCAGAAGGGAAACAAGTAAGTGATTTTTTAAAAAATCTTTCCAGCAAGTTTCTCTAGTATTTTTTTCATTTCTAAGATATTTAGAGAACTGATTTAAATTTATAAGAATAAAATCTACTCACCAAATGAAAAATGATCAAAGGATAGGAACATGAATTGTTCAGAGGAAAAATCCAGGTTATAGATAGTCATATGTAAACATGCTCCAACTCACTTATAATTACAGAAATATAAATTAAAGAAACTCTGAGTTTCTATCTTGCACCCATCTGACTGGCAAAGTTGACGAAAAAAAGAAAAAAGAAAATGACAAATATTGGAAGAAGTACAGGAAAATGCCTTGATGAACTGAGTTGCCATTCCAAAAAGCAAATTGGGAACTCTGGCCAAAGAATTCCTAAACTGTGTCTTGACTTTTGCCTTGGACTTTGATGACTCTGGAGGAGAGAGTGGGGCTGATGACTTTGCCCAACCCTGCCTAACTTAAATGCAATTCGGGAGCAAGTCATCACTCTTGTGATGTCATTGACCCTCTTAGAGAACCAAGGACAAACTTTGATCTAGTGATACCATTGCTAGGCATAAAGCTCAAGAAGATCAAAGGACAAGAGGAAAGATTCATATGCAGAAAATATCCATAGAAACTCTTCTCATGGTAGCAAAGTACTGGAAACTAAAAGGAATCAATTTGGGAATAACTGAACAAATTATGGTAAATAAATGTAATAAACCGGAGGTGTCAAATACATCACTTAATGCAGCCCAAACCAGATTAAAATGTGATTGGGAAATATTTAACAAAATAAACAGTAAAAAACAGATAATATAGCATTTTACCACTAAGTCAATATATGGCCTACAGGAATCCTTATTTATCAGTTAGTAGTCCCATTTCTTTTAGAGTTTAAAACTACTGTAATAGAATAATATTGTCCTGTAAGAAACATTAAAGGGAATGGATTTGGAGAAACCTAGAACCACTTGCATGAAGTGATCCAGAATGAAATGAATAGAAACATTTTTACAATGACAACATCGTAAAGAGAAACAATTTTCAAAGATTTAAGAACTCTGATCAATGCAATAACCCACAACTCTTCCAGAGAACCCAAGAAGAAAGATACTATCCAACTCCTGTCAGATGGATTCAGGATACGGATGGAGACATATTTTTAAAGACATGGCCAGTGTGGTCATTAGTTTTGCTTGACTCTGCATGTTTGTTACAAAGGTTTGTTTTCCTTTTATGGTTTTCCCATGGAGGAGGAAGTTGGGAGGGAAAGAAAACATACTTTTGCAAATTAAAAATAATAAAATTAAAAATTTTAAAAGATTTAAAAACTGCTCAGTAAAACTGACAAACACATTTGTGGCTGAAGTGACATCTGTTTTATATGAGGGGATAAAGAGGCAGTTTTACTTCCTTGCTCCTTGAGGCAAAAAAGGCTCCGCCCAGTAAGGTTTGAAGTCCTAACCTAGCCTCTCTTACTGCCCTCGGGGAAATGTTTTCCTGACTGTTTTCTGTACGGATTCTCCAGGAGGAAGGTTTCTGGAGCTGTGATTTTTTTTTTTTTTGACTTAGTATCTGTTTAAAAGGACCTATGTAGCACAGTAGAGAGCCCATTCCAGAGTCAGGAAGACTCATCGTCCTGAGTTCAAATCTGACCTCAGACACTTCCTAGATGTGTGACCTTGGGCAAGTCATTTAACTTTGTTTGCCTCCATTTTCCTCACCTGTAAAATGAGCCGGAGAAGAAAATGACAAACTATTCTAGTATCTTTGCCAAGAAAACCCCAAATGGGGTAACAAAGAGTCAAACCTGACTGAACAATGACTGACATCCTTTTCATTTGGTTCTTTTATTTCTTATTTATGTGAGGTGTGTATGTGTGGGTATGAGTACTATTTTGCCCATGTAAGTAGTGAGTGTCTACCTGGGTCTGTGTAAATATGGCTCACTGAGAGGCAAGACAAGCTATCTCTCTGGTCTTCTCCCTCAACCCTTCTCCAAGGATTTTTGGACTTCAAGAGACTTTGATTCTTGCAAAGAGGAAAAGCAGAAGGTTGGTGCTAGAGATTAATTGCTGTACTCTCTTCAGAGAAAGGGGGGTACCAGGCTAGACATATCTATTTCCTCCTTTAAATATTGTTATTCTATGGGAAGTAATTTTTAGGTTCAAGCTGTACTCCTGATCACTATCCCTTAATGGAAGGACCTAAACTATATATCTGAGATGACTCCTGTCTCACTGAAAGAAATGATTATTAATAACCAATTCTTTCTCTTGAACTTTTTAAACATGACACCACCAAATGCCAGCTCTATAATGAACATACGTACTAAATAAATCCATGTATCCAAATCAATAATAAAATAGAAATTTTTGAAAGTATACATGGGAGAATTTGTATTGGACCATATAGAGAGTGAATGAGTTTGACCATGGAGAATGAGATAACTCAACTGAGACATTGGGTGTGTCTCAGGTTTCTCTTAAGGGGAAATTTCCCCAAGTATCTCTAGTGTAGTAAGCTAGGAATAGGGATATGATTGAAATGTCGACTCTTCTATATGTCAGCCTATTCCCAGTGTTTATCTCCCTTCAAGGACCTGAACAGAGTCTGAAATGACATGATTTCTCTCTTGAAACTGGAAGCCAGAAGACAATCACTCTTCTCTCAAACTCTCACCAACTCCATTTCTCACACACGCAGGGAGCACTGAAGAACTAATTTCCACCAATGAAGAGACTACCATGCAACCCTTAAACCAATGGTTATACTTAGTAAAGTTGACTTTGTGTTTTATGTTCCACAAGTGTTTATATATTTTAAATTTTGAACCTGCTTAACTCTTGCCCTATAATATTGTTGGACAGTATATGGAATATTGCACACCCATAGTCTGCATCTCTGCTGTAGTAGTAGTAGTAGTAGTAGTAGTAGTAGTAGTAGTAGTAGTAGTAGTAGTAGTAGTAGTAGTAGTAGTAAGTAAGTAAGTCGTAGTAGTAAGATTTTCTCAAGGGTCAACTATTATCATTATATTTACACAATATTTAATTTCATTTTTTTTGGTTTATTCCATTTAAATTGTTGCACTCATGTGTATTCTTTTCCTACTTCTACTGACTTCACTCTGCAACAATTCATGCAAATCTTCCCATGCCTCCCTGAATGTTCCTCCAAAAGTTCCCTATTATCTCGACAATCAAATACAAACTCCTCTGGCACCTAAACCCTTCACAACCTGGCTCCAACCTGCTTTTCTAGCTTTATTATATTTTCGTTTCCTTCATGTATTCTTTAGTCCCACTAAAGCAGCCTTTTCGGTGTTCCTCGTACATCATATTCCATCTCCCATCTCAGTGATTTTGTGTAAGCTGTACACCTACAATGTACTCATTCCTCACCTCAGTGTCATAAAATCCCTAATTTCTTCCAAATTTCAGATGAACGCTGCCTCCTCTATGTTTTTACTGCTTCTTTCCAGTCACCAGAAGCACCCCCCATTATCTTTTATTTATTTGGCATATAGTCATATATGTACATGTTATCTCTCCCTGTAGATGTAAAGTCCTTAAATGCAGATACTACTTCACTTTTGCCTTTATATTCTCAGAGGTCACAGTGACTGGCACATAGAAGATGCTTAATAAATGCTTGTTGATTGATTGAATTCTTCACATTGATTGCTTCTTAGGGTGAGATAATATCATATTAAAGTCATTTGCCACAATTTATTTTAACATTCACCAATTAAAATGCATGCAGTTTTTTTAAAAAAGCATGTAGTTTGAAATATAAATTGATAATAATAATTGCTTGAAAAATTACTCAAACTTTCTGATAAAAGAGATGCAAATTAACACCCTTTTGAGCTACCTCCTCAAACCAATATAAGTAAAAAATAATTTAAAATAATGAAACCTAGTGCTAGTGCGGTTGTGTAGAAAACAGGTTCATTCATTCATTGCTGATAGAACTTAAAACTGTAGAAACTTTTTGGAAACTAGTCTGGAAGTTCACAGTAAATTTCTGAAAAATAATCATACCTTTTCACCCAATCTTTCCATTGTTGGAAGTGTACCCTAAAAGTGTTAACAAAAAGTATACATTTTACTTGCTTTTAATTTTTGTTATTATGAACATGAAATACACCAACAAACCTGATCATTTCCACATACAAAGAATGTAAAAAAAAAAGGACTGTATATGAAACAAAAAAATCTATTAGTATAGCTTGTTTTTTAAAAAATATATAATAAAATCAACCCTTTGATTTCAAAGATGGCTTGCTTTTCTGTGTCTCCCTCTGAATCTCTTTCTTTTCTCTTCTGGATATTTTAAAACTGCTTCATTGATGTTTTTTTCCTTCTTTTTATTCATCACTAACTCCATTTCCACCCCAATTCTTCCCCTCCAAAAAGTATAAAAATTATCTTTGTATCAAATTAACATAATCAAACAAAACAAATCTACACATTGAACATGTATCTCCCATTCTGCATATCTAGCTCATCCCCTTTCTGTCAGGAAGTAGAAGCCTAATTCATCATTAATCCTCTGGAGTCCTGTTTGGATATTTTGTGGACCAGAGGTCCCAAGTTTTTCAGAATGGTTTGTCTTTACAATATTATAGTCATTGTATAAATTGTTCATCTGGTTCAATTTACTTCATTCTGTATCAGTTCATGGGAATTCCCCCAGGTTAATATGAATTCATCCCTTTTATCATTTCTTATAGTAACATCATATTTCATGATATGCACATACCATACTGTGTTCAACTATTTCCTAGCTGATGGGTACCCTTCAGTTTCCAGTTCTTTGCCGCAACAAAAAGTGTTACTATGAATATTTTTGTCTATATGGACCCTTTCCCTCTTTCTTTTATTTATTTATTTTTGGGCTAGCCACCTAAAAGTGATAGGATTGCATCAAAAGAATTTAGTGACTTTTTCAATATAGTTCCAAGTTGCTTTCCAGAAAGGCTGGACTAATTCACAGCTCCACCACCAGTTTGTTAAAGTGCCTATTTCAACACATCCTCTTCATTAATTGTTATTTTCTTTACTTACCATCTTTGTCAACTTTGTGGGTATGAGGTAGAGTCCAAGTTATTTTAATTTGAATTTCTCATATTAAATATGGAGAATTTTTTCATCTGGTTATTGATAGCTTGATTTCTTCTTTTAAGAATGCCCTGCTCATATGCTTTATCTATTGGGGAATGACTCTTGTTCTTATACACTTGAGTTAGTTCTCTACTATCTGGAATATCAAAGAAGCATACTGGAAAAACTTAATGCACAAATATGAGAATACAAATAAGCAAATAAGATAGACAAGTTTTAAGAATGAATTAAAAAGCATTTATTAGACACTATTACAAGGTGTATAAATTTCTGGGAATATAAATATAAAAGCAAAGGTAGTCCCTGAATATATGTATATATTTATATATAATGTAGAAGCTTATGTTCTTATATATTAATATAATTATGTATAATATATTTTATAAATAATAATATAATGTAATTATTATATAATACATAATATAGAAGCTTATATTCATAGAGGGAGACTATAGATATAGGGGAATGATGACCAGAGAGGGTTATTTTGACTTGAAAATTTATAGGGAGCAATAGAGGTATAGATTGATATATTCCTTCCATTAGTATTGATATTAATAATTCAATTACTGTTCCAGAACTGGAAACTGGTCCAGGGAGAGGGGGATGAGTATAACAAGATAGCTGGTTAGAAAACAGCTGTGGAGTAAAGTGAAGCATGTCTGGAGCTAGCCTACATTTTTTAGGCCAGATGAGGTACTCACCTCAAGACAATGGGTCCCAGGGCTGGGGTTTCTGAGGGGAAAAGGTTTAAACTCCAGGGCAACATTTGTGATCTGGGAGGAAAGGCTGTTGTCAAGATGACCTATGAGTAAACTGAAAGATGAAAAGGATAAAGAATTTTATGAATTAATATAAATTTTAAAAATCAGAGCTAAGCAAACAGGCTATATACTATGACCAGAAAAAAGGAAAAGTAAATAAGCATGAGTGGAAAAATGATGTTAAAGAAGACAATGGAAATGATTTTAAAGTTGTGGTATCTTAAGTGTTGGAATTCATTTATAGAAATGTAAAAAGTTGTGAAGGAAATTGAATTGGTTTTATTTTATGTTTAATACTAAGTTTATAGTATATATTTTTTTAAAGTATGTGCAAAATATGAGAAGTAGCTACTTCCTCACACCCTAAATAAGTATAAAAAAAATTTAAAGCAATGAAACCCAGTGCTGTTGGTGGTGTGTAAAGAATAGGTTCCATCATTCATAGCTGGTAGAAGTCCAACTTGTAGAATCTTGGAGAGATTCAGATTCAGAGAGTCAGAGAAAGAGTAAGAGTGTTATCCTTGGATTCAGGGAGTCGATAGAATTTTAGGCTTAAATCATAGAATTATAGATTTAAAGATGAAAGGAATCTCAGAGGTCATTTATACCAACCTCCTCATTTTACAGATAAAGAAACTGAGGCCCAGAGAGGTTGCTCCAGGTCACAAATGGCAAAGCAGGGATTAAAACCCAGGCTGTCTACCTCAAAATCCATCATTCATTCCACTATATCAGGCTGCCTCCCAGCCTAGGCTCCAGGCCCACATTTGACATATAATGGCACATCCTGGGCAAATTACTTAATCTCTCAGTATCCTCCAAGAAAATCTCTTATAATTATTAATTACGCAACAGCAGCAGATCTGCATTAGAAGAGGGGATTTACTCACCATCAGTTCCTTATACTAATGTAATCACAGATTTGACAGTAGCCCTTTCTCTGCCCTCCTCCCACCAAATACTCCCAGTCTTTTCTTTGACTATATACCCTGAAGTCAGAGCTCTCAGCAATGAGATGGCTGTCACAGACTCACCCAAGCTTATGCCTTTCTACTTTGCTTTGCTGAAAGCCAGTCCTTGACTCTCTGAGTCACTCGTCTAAAAAAAGCATTGGATATAGAGTCAAAGAACCTGTGTTCAAATCTTGTCTCTGTCCTTAATCACTGGTATGACTGGGCAAGCCATGTGACCTCCTTGAACCTCAGTTTTCTCATCTATAAAATGAGGGAGTTGACCCAGATGGCCTCCGAGGTCTATTCAAGTTCTAAATCTCTGATCCTATGAACATCACCCACATCCCATACCCTTCATTCTCTCCTTGTTTGCTCAAATCTTGAAGGATGAGGTAGCTTTTCTCCCTGATAACATCAACCCTCCTACTTTGTACCCTTGATCCCATCTCCTCTATTATCTTGCCCCTTTCATCATCCCTTCTAACCAGTTTTTAACCTTACTTTATTCACTAGTTACTTGCCTGCTGCCTGAAAACATTTCCTTAAAAAAGAAAGAAGGACAAAGAAAGAAAGAAAAGAAGCCCTTCATTTAACCATACTATTCCCTGAAGCTCAGACCCTATATCCTCCCTTTCATACCTAAACTCAGAAAAAGCTATCTATACATCAGGTGTGGTGACTGATATGGAAAGTCTCTAACCCTCAAGAGGCTGAGGATGACTAAGTGCTTGAACTCATGAGTTCTGAGTTGCCCTAAATCTAGTACCACTATGGGGGAGACTTTGAGAAGAGTCCACCAGGCTACCTAAGGAGGGTTACACTGACCCAGGTGAGAAATAAAAAAGGTCAAAGTGTCCATGATGAACAGCAGTGGGAGGGCACCAGTGAATGGCCCTTACACCTCCAGCCTTAATAAGATAGGGAGGTTCAATCTAAACAAAACAAAACAAAAAAGCAATCTGACTCACTCATTTCTCAACTCTTTGTCACCTGGCTTTTAATACCACTCAACCGAGAGTACTCTCTCCTGGGTCACCAATGATTTCTTTGTGGCTAAATCCAATGGTATTTTCTCAAGTTCATCCTTTACCTTTCTGCATCATTTAATACTGTTGACCACTCTCTCCATCTGGCTCTTCCTTTCTCTCTGCTCTAGAATGATTCACCTCCTGCCTCTGTCCAGTCCTTCTCAGTCCATCCTTCAAAAGATGATCATCATCCAAATTCTGTCCCCCTACATGTGGATGTATTCTCAGGGCTCCATTCTGTATCCTCTACACTCTATCTCTGTTTCTCTGTCTCTTTGTCTCTCTCCTCCATATATCTCCCCCCTTCTCTCTCTCTCTCTCTCTCTCTCTCTCTCTCTGTCTCTGTCACTGTCTCTCTGTCTCTTTGTCTCTCTCTCCCCTCTCCCTAACTCTTTTTTTGATTCTCTCTGTTTCTCTGCCTATATCTCTAATATCATCAACTCCCATAGACTAACTTCTCATCTTAACAAAATTACTTTCAAATCTACATATCCCAGAATTATTATAGAGGTGACTAATAGCACAGGAGATAGAATGCTGGTCCTAAAGTCAGAAAGTCCTGAGTTCAAATCCAACTTAACACATTTACTAATTGTGGGGAACCTGCAGCCTCAAGGTCATATGTGGTCCTCTAAGTCCTCAAGTGTGACCCTTTGACTGAATCCAAACTTCACAAAACAAATATCCTTAATAAAATGATTTGTTCTGTAAAACTCGGACTCAGTCAAAAGGCCACACCCAAGGACCTAGGAGGCCACATGTGGTTCCCCACCCTTGACTTAACTTCTGTTTGCCTCAATTTCCTCAACTGTAAAATAGGGATAATAATAGCATCTACTTTCAGAGTTGTTGTAAGGATCAAATGAGATAATTATTTGTAAAAAAAAAAAGTGTTTAGCACATTGCCTGGCAAATAGTAGGTGTTATATAAATGCTTATTTCCTTCCCTTCCCTTCCCTTCTGCTTTCTCTTGACTTACTGTCCTGCATCTTCAGCTGCTTCCAGGACATCTCCACTTAGATATTCTATAGGCATTTCAAAATCAACATATCCAAAACAAAACTAATCATCTTTCCCCCTAAACTGAGACCTCCTATTAACTTCCTTATTTCTCTTATTTCCCCCTACCAACATCCCATCAGGGGCTAAGTCATGTCCTTTCTCTCTCCACATCTGTCTTCCTTGTCCTTGGAAATCTCATTAACTTCATCATTGACACCTATCACCCAATAACCTCCTAATGGTCTCCTTGCCTCCGGCCTCTACCCTTTCCCATCCGTCATGCACACAGCTGTCAAATTGATATGTGACCATGTCTCACCCCTGCTTAGAAATTTTATAGAGCTTTTGAATAAGCTTTTTGAATAATAATAATTTTTTCTAGACTAAAATACAAACTCCGCTAGCATTTAAAGCCCTTCACCGTCTGGCCCTGGGTTCTCTTTCAGGGCTGATGACACATTCTCTCCCTCACACACTATATATTCCAGGCACACTAGCTAACTTGCTGTTAACCTCTATATACATGCAGGAGATTTTTGACCAACTGATTTTCTCAACCTCCTTGATGTAGTTATAGAACGTAAAGGACAGATAATGATATGCTATGGTAGCTGTAAAATTTTGGCCAGATGGGTTATCCCTTTATAAGATATGAACAAGCTTTTCCTCAATTGATTCAGAAGGAATGTCTAACTGCTATTATGGCAAAAATTACCCACATACCCCAGAAAGTCTTTAAACAACTAATCCTACTAAGCCCAGTGTCACCCTTCACCACGCGGCTCAAATCCTAGATTCTCAAATTGACCAATTTCCAATTTCTTTGACTCCAGGGCTATCTCTCTATTCTTTCATTGAACTTTAGAAATGAGGGACAATAGTATCTTTTTGACCTTTCAAGATGTAAACCTTTGATCATGATTTAGCTCAATCAAGTTACTAAAACTTATTACCTTTTACATCGCAAAGATTTTACCTTGCTTTGGCAGGAGCAATATCTACTAAGATTCCTGCCTAACTTTCTCTAAAAATCAGGGAAGTGTCCCTGAAGCCCAGTCTAGGGTAGAAATGTCAACCATGCTGCTCCCTGAACACTCCCAGGTAGTGCTTGAACAATATTAAAATGCAACTGGCAAATAGTTAATAAAATAAATTAGAAATATAATAGAACATAGGTCATGTTAATATGTGATTTTCCAAGTCAATATGCATGCAGGGATCCTTATATATGGTGTAGTTGCCCCCATATACTTAAATTTGACTCCATTTTCCTGGGAATCTACAACCGAAACTATTGAGTCAGCTTACCCCATCTTCTAGGGCCAAGGCTATGAACAGACCAGTCTAAGGCCCATGAGTAATTCGTGCACCTCAGACTTGAAAGCTGTCTTACTGTTATGAAAGTCAACATACTCTTCTGACTAGATGCATTTCAGCGGAGTGATTATAAGGCATCTAGGTGGCATAGAATGCTGTTCCTAGAGTTAGGAAGACCTGAGTTTCCAGCCTACTACACTCTCTTGCTGTGTAATCCTGGGCAAGGCACTTAACTTTTGTCTGTCTTAGCTCCTCAACTGTCAAACGGGGATAACAACAGCACCTACCTCCCAGAGCTGTGAGGATTAAATGAGATAATTTTGTTAAAGTGTTTAGCATAGTGCTTGGTGCATAGGAAGTGTTTAATAAATTATTATTCCCCTTATACAGTGGCTACAATAGAAAGGAAAAGATAAATAAAAATGAAAATGAGTGCTGTGTAATTATAATTACCAAATTTGGCCTGAAGATGAGAAAATGTGGCCCTCTCACTTCATCTGCCAAGGAGGGGGATGGTAGTTTGGGAACATTATAGATGGTGTCGGACTCATTTGATGGCTTTTGAGGATGGTTTTGCTAGCCTGCTTCCCACTTCCCTTCTTTATACTTATTTAACTCTCCCAGGAGAAGAGGATGGAGTGATCCAGTTGAAAATGAAACCAATGTAAATTCAAGTAGAATTTGGAAACTGAAGTAGAATATATAAGTAGAACTGTTCTGCTTTACTGAGAGGCAGGCCTTCCTCTGCCATCATATCCAGGCTCAGCTCTCTGGGTCTACAGGCCAGAGAGGCAAAATCCTGGTTTTTCCAAATGCCAAATAGTCATCCCGCCTCTGATTTTGGTTTTTCTTCCAAGCTTAAGCATGTAGCAAAGGCATCTTCCCAAAGCTGCTTACCAAAAATGTCATTCAAATTGTCCCTTGAGTAGGAACTAGTGAGCCTTCTGCAAATTCAATAAACATTTACTAATCATCTACTCGGGCAAGACCTTGTACTAGAAATGGTACAGAGACAGAATGAGAACTAATGACTTTCCTCACCTCATTTTCTATCTCATGATCTCTGTCCACCCCTCAGTTACCTCACCCCATAGCTCTGTCTTTTGTCCTTTCCTTCAAAGAGCACTTACCCATAACATAAATGCTTGTGTTATCCTTCTCCTCAGTGCCTGCAAGTAATACAGATCTTTAATATGTGGTGATAATGAAGCCATCCAAGCCAATTCTATTCTATTCTATTGAAAAGGAATTCTGAAAAATGGGCATTATTGGTCCCAAAGAGGACAGGGCCAATGAATGTGGATAGACCAACCTAAATCAATCTCCATTATCAAATCAATAAACATTTATCAAATGTCTACTGTTTGTCAGGTACTTAACTAGGTGCTGAGGATTTGAAGATACACATCAAAACAGTCTGCCCTCAGGGAGCTTATATTCTACTTGGGGAGGGAAGATGTCATATATTCTGGGATAAATAAATGCAAGATGAAAATCCTCAGGGATGGGAGATACTAACAAACTGGGGAAATCAGAAAAGGCTTTTTTATTTTTTCAAGGAGATGACTAAAGTTGAATCTTAAAGAGACCTAGAGGTTCCAAGCGTAGAAGTGATGAGAGAGAGAGAGGGCATTGTCCAAATAGGGGCAGTCTTTACAAAAGCACAGGAGGGAACAGGATGTTGGGTAAAGGTGGGACTAGATGGGGTCTGATCAATTGATTCTCCTTGAATTGATGAAATCATAGATAATAAGGGACAGATAATGAGTTATTAAACTCTTTAAAAAATACACATATGGGGGCAGAGCCAAGATGGCGGAGTAGAAAGACGCACATACACATAGCTCCGAATCCACAATCCACAGAATGGCTACAGGGGAGTAACTCACGGCGAATTCTGCACCCAGAGGCCACGGAATATTGGAACGAGGGAGATTTCTGTTCCAGAGGGACCTGCAAACCTCTAACGGGGGGTCCTTCATGCTGTGGACTGGGCGCCGGGACTGGGAGCTGAGGGCAGCCCTGCCACGGCACCGAGAGGAAAAGATCCAAGCGGGCTTCGGGGACAGGATCTCCAGCGGCCACGTGGGTCCCTCCACCCACAGAGGGACCTGCAAACCTCTCGCAAAAGGTCCGTCGCACTGCAGACGCGGAGCCCAGCCCAGCCCAGACCTGCTGCGGCCACGGCACCAAGAGAAGCAGACCCAAACAGGCTTCAGGAATGGGATCTCCAGCGGCCGCACAAGCCCCTCCACCCACAGGTGACGGGGGTCGGTGAGAGAGGGGAGGGGGGTGCCCCCATGATTTGGGCCCCTCCCCCCCGGGAGGTAGAAGCTGAGAGGCGGCTGCAGACAGGGGTTCCCCAAGGGGGCGGGAGCCTGAATCCATTGTGGAAGGTCTGTGCATAAACCCCCTGAGGGAACTGAGCCTGAGAGGCGGCCCTGCCCCAACCTGACTACCTGATCTTAATCTCACACTGAATAGCAGCCCTACCCCCGCCAAAAGCCCTAAGGCTGGAAGCAGCATTTGAATCTCAGACCCCAAACGCTGGCTGGGAGGATCAGGAGGCAAGGTGGGTGTGAGGAGAATATTCAGAGGTCAAGTCACTGGCTGGGAAAATGCCCAGAAAAGGGAAAAGAAATAAGACTATTGAAGGCTACTTTCTTGGAGAACAGGCATTTCCTTCCTTCCTTTCTGATGAGGAAGAACAATGCTTACTATCAGGCAAAGACACAGAAATCAAGGCTTCTGTGTCCCAGCCCACCCAATGGGCTCAGGCCATGGAAGAGCTCAAAAAGAATTTTGAAAATCAAGTTAGAGAGGTGGAGGAAAAACTGGGAAGAGAAACGAGAGAGATGAAAGAAAAGCATGAAAAGCAGATCAACTCCCTGCTAAAGGAGACCCAAAAAAATGTTGAAGAAATTAACACCTTGAAAACTAGCCTAACTCAATTGGCAAAAGAGGCTCAAAAAGCCAATGAGGAGAAGAATGCTTTCAAAAGCAGAATTAGCCAAATGGAAAAGGAGATTCAAAAGCTCACTGAAGAAAATAGTTCTTTCAAAACTAGAATGGCACAGATGGAGGCTAAGGACTTTGCGAGAAAGCATGATATCACAGTACAAAGAGAGAAGAATGGAAAAATGGAAGATAATGTGAAATATCTCATTGGAAAAACAACTGACCTGGAAAATAGATTCAGGAGAGACAATTTAAAAATTTTGGGACTACCTGAAAGCCATGATCAAAAGAAGAGCCTAGACATCATCTTCCATGAAATTATCAAGGAAAACTGCCCTGAGATTCTAGAACCAGAGGGCAAAATAAATATTCAAGGAATCCACAGAACACCGCCTGAAAGAGATCCAAAAAAGAGAAACTCCTAGGAACATTGTGGCCAAATTCCAGAGTTCCCAGGTCAAGGAGAAAATATTGCAAGCAGCTAGAAAGAAAAAATACACATATGAGAAAGGAAAATTAGAAGACAAAAACCCTATGCCTAAGAACCTTCAAAATCTGAGCATTACCCTATGGAGAAATAAATAGACCTTTAATAAAGTTAATGATTTCTATGCCTTCCTATCTTGAAAACCAGAGCTGGTTCAGCGATTCAAGCTCAGAATTGGAATAAAATGAGACACTTGGGGACCAATCAACATTTAATAAAAAAAAGAAGCTTACTTAATAATCTGGAAAGGATAATATCCCAAGGATTCAGCATCGATTCTGGCAGATATAGGGAGGGAAGAAATAAGTATTAAGCACCTACTATGTGCCAGGTACTTTACAAATATAATTTCATTTGATCCTTACAACAACCCACTGAGGTAGGTGCTGTTATTATTCCCAGGTCATACAGCTAGCAAGGATCTGGGCCAACTCTGAACACAGTCTTTCTGACTCCAGGGCCAGCACTGTATCCACTTTGCCACTTGACTGTCTATACCTTGTTTTCCTGGTTCTGCTTACTTCACTTTGCATTTGTTCATACGAGCCTTTGAATGCTTTTCTGTATTTTTCATATTCATCATTTCTCAAGGTCCATAATATTCAATTATATTCATCTACTGTTTAGCCAATTCCCAATCGATAGACATCTACTATGTATCCAACTTTTATTACCACAGAAAGTGCTGCTACGGATTATTTGGGTACCCATACTATCCTTTAGGGCAATACACTGCCCAGTGATTCTCCAGCATGAAAGTGGTGGGAAGTACCATCTGTTCATTCCACCTTTGCTTGCTCTTCGTGATCACCTTAGTACCAGAGAGGGTTGAAGGTAGCTGCAAACTCTGGGTGTCACCTCTCATTCTTGCCACCTTGTCCGATGCTGGGATGTAACCTGAAGGAAGCCAGGGAGTCCAGAGGAGCCAGATCACTCCTAGATACAGTTACAGAGAGCAAAGAAAGTGTAGTGGTCCAGTGGCCTTGCCATTGATGTAAGGCAAGAGGTAGTCACACAGAGGAGAGAAGAGAGGAAGGAGTTCAAGCCACTCAGCATTTGGAAAAATTTTAGACTCTCAGAATTAGAAGGGATATCAGAGGTCATATAATATAATCCCAGCTATGTAAGAATTCTCTCTCTTCAACATGTCCAACAAAATGGTCACCCAATGTTTGTTGATAAATCTCCAGTGATGGTATGGTGAAAGGAGCATTGAATTCAGTCAGAGGACCTTGCTTCAATTTCTGATTCTCCCTCATTATCTATGTGCCTTTGGACAAGTAATTTAACGCCTGGGTCTCAGCAGCTTCATCTACAAATTGCAGGGGTTAGATTAGATGGTTTGTAAGGTCCCTTTTAGGACTAAACCTATGATCCTATGATCCCAAGGCAACTCATTAGATGCCTAAAAGTAAACCAATGTTTCCCTGGCATGTTTTAGGCTGTAGCCACCCCCAGACAGAGTGTCAGCGAGTCCCACCCATGTACATATTTGGCTACCTCAGCAATTACTCAAAGGCAATGATTTAAGAGCTCAAAATGAATCCCATCCACAATCAAATGGAAAGTTACAAACAGTGCACTTGAATCCCCTCATCTGTTTTCAGCTCTCTAAATTACAATCAAATGGAGTTCTCTGTGCTTGCCTCAAGCCCTTTTTTTTTTTTTTAATTAAAGAATAGGGTGAGGCAGTATAGCATATGGATAGAAAAATGTCCTCTAGTCCAGGAAGCCCTGGGTTCTAGTCTTGTTTCTGACACATACTCATGTACCTGGGGCCTCGCACATACCTAGAGTACATCTAGACTGGTGGGGAGCCTAGAAAGCCCGTTTCAGGGAGCATTGTGATGACATGTAATGGAAGACCCCAGGAGAAACATTGGAGTATGTGTAGACATTCTGTAAATGATTCCAGACTGCTAACCGCATGACAAATGGCAGCCTCTTTGATTTATTTCATAGCTGGAACTGAAGGTGCCTCCAAAAAGGCATTAGCAACAGAGGCCTTAGCCATTTTCTCTGGCTGCACTCTCTCAGTTTGACTCCTTTGTTGATAGCATCCAGAGAGAAGTAATGCTTGAAGGAGAGAGGCCTGAGGCCTTCCCACTGAGGCTGCCATATGGCCCCATGAAATGAGCCCTGGTCCTTTGCCTCTGTACTCGTTGTTTCCTGTTTTAGGTGAAGGTATTAGAGAGGCTGAACTTGTGTGTTTTGAAAAGTCAAGAAAGAGGATTCCTGGCTTTGGAGAGTTAAAGCCCATGCCAGGTTTCAAAGCCAGACTGGCACTAATGCCCTGAGGAGTAAGGAGTCACGTTCAGTAAGGACCTACCTGAACAAGAGCTCATGTGGCAGAATGCCACCTTTGGGTGTGAATTTGGTGGGACCGAGACCATATAATAACTGAGTTAAGTCTGAGTTCACTGTCCCCAGAGACTGAAGTGGTATAGAGTGTAGGCCCAAGATGTTCTGGTCAGAAATGTTTATACTTTAGTTCTTGTTGTGTCTTCAAAGTTCCTTGATAAAAGCTAATTGACACTAATTGGGTAAATGGAATTGGGGCCTACCCACTGGCAGCTAACAGGGAAGAGAAGCTAACCACTTGGAGCTCAACCCAATAGCATTGGAGAAGAGACCACCTTTCACTCCAACTTTCCCCTAGAACCCTGGAGTGCAGGAGTAAGAATAATTTACAATGATGCTGAAAAGATAGGTTTGAGGTCAGTTGTGAATGGCTATAAAAGTGAAGCAGAGTCAATAAAGTCAATAGAAAACCACAGGTGTTTATTGAATAGGGGATGATGCAGTCTCATTTGTACTTTAGGGAAAATAACTTTAGCGATGGTGAAGAGTGGACCAGACTATGGAAACACTTGAGGCTGCTGCAATGATCCAAGTAAGGTGATTAGAGCCAGAACTCCAGTGGTGGCAATGTGAGTAGAGAGAAGAGGTAGAAAAGATAAGAAGTATTGACATGGCACCATTGATTTCTTTACTCTCAGAAGGTCTGGCCTGTAGGGAACACATGCTACTCTGGGTAGAAGTCCTACTTGTCACCCTGTAGCATCCTGATTGGATGATGTAGCCTGCTTGCCTTGGGGATAGTGGCCCAGAGTGTACTCACTACATTGGCAAACTGACCCTGGGCAAGTGCCTTGATGTCTCAGGGCCCCAGATGACTCTCTGAGATTAAGAATTGCAGAGCTGGTGTTGATTTTCACTGGTAGAAGGAGTTTCCATCCAGGGAGTCCTCCATATCATGAGAGGCTGATGGCCTCCCAAAATGGGATAAGGAGCAGGAGTCAGGGTTTTTCTTTATTGAAAGAAAGAAATCACCACAATATTTTTCAAGAGAACCTATCCAAGTGGTTCAGGAGTTTAGCTGCTGGGACAACTGCTCCATAATTAAGGCAATGTGGGCTGCCAGCACTGGTGTCCTCCTTATAGATAGAACTCTCATTCACCTATTGTGATAGAAAGGATCAGCTTGAGGTCCTTCTCAGTCCCTCCAGCTGCTTTTGGGGGTGGTATACTGCATACATACTAGCTTCCCTGTGTCTTCCATAACCTCTTTCTAACTCAGTAGCCATTTCTAATTCCGCTTGCCATAGTGCCAGTGGCTACCTGAGTCTCAGGGCCTGAACTGCCATCATGCCCATGCCCAGACGTTACCTGATATTAGTACATCCCAGGTCTACCATTCACTACCTTATATAACTGTAGGCAAGTCACATTTCACTTCTCTGGGCCCCAGTTTCCTTTGTTATAAAACCATAAGGGCTAGATCATCTACAAAGTCAGTTATAACTTTATGATTATGAGAATTCCTCATCCTTTCTCCCTCTCTAGGATTTTTTAAGCATCCCCCTATTCAGTCTCAGAGATGAGATCTCTGTGTTTCATTAGAAAAGTGGGCTGGGGTGTGGTTGTGGGTTATTCAGCACAGAAACATGCTCCCTCTGTTTCTGTGTGCCTTGATTGTAATAAAGACAAAGACTGTAGCAAATCTATCCCAAGCATGACAGAATGCAATCCTATGAACATATTTACAAAGGAGTCTGGGAAAGAGCATCTACTCCTAGAGAACTCGATGCTGTGCCATAAAATTCTCCTGTGTTGCTCATCCCTAAAATTCTCTTTCAAGGGCAGGAACACAGGAGAAGGGAGCATGCTAAGGAAAAAAATGCAGTGTACAAATGAACGGTGCAGTTTTAGAATGAGAGAGTATGAGAGGAAGTATTTAGAGAAGGTTTCATGAATGGGCAGTATGTGTCAGGGAAATATGTGCCCTCAAGCAAGGAAGCAACAAGCAAAACTTCTGATGTATTCCAGGCGCTGTGCTAGACAAATATAAATTAAAATGAATGAATCAGTCCCTATTCTCAAAAAACTTACATTCTAACTTGAGGATAAGTATATATGGAACAAATATAAACAGAATAAGCACAGAGTAGTTATTACAAAGTATTTTGGGAAGGAGGGCACCTGCAGTTGAGGGGATCAGGAAAGGCTTCATGCCTGAGCTTCATTTTAAAGGAAAAGGTGGGTTCCGTGAAAAGAAAGTGAAGAAGCAGTTCATTCCAGGTGTGCCAGTACAAAGGCAAGGAGGTGGGAAATGGAGTATCATAGGTAAGGTACAAAGAGAAAGTCAGCTTGGTTGAACTGTAGAGGGAAGGAGGAGGAATAATATATAGTGAGGCTGGAAAAGTAGGCTGAGGCCAGCTGTAAAGGGCAAAGTAAAGTTTGTTTTTTATCCTAGAGGCAGCAAAGAGCCATTGAAGTTTGTTGAGCAGGAGATGACATGGTCTGGTTTGCACTTTAGTAAGATAATTTTAGGGGTTACATAGAGAATGCTCTGAACTATGGAGAAATTTGACTGAAATAATCGAGGTGAGAGGTAATAAGAACCTGAACTGAGATAGGGGCAGTGTGAGTAGAGAAAAGGAGTCAGAGAACTAGAAAAAATGAAGAGAAGTATTGACATGGCACATTTCATTTTTACACTATTAGAAGTTCTGGGATCCAGAGAACATGTTTTACACCTTGGGCAGAGATCCCATCTCTCACCCTGCAGTGGGAGTCAGGGAACTGAGTCTGCCTGAGGTCACATTCCTTCTGGGTGAGAGGAAGAATTGGGGAGGAGGGTGGACTGTTGATCAGTGCCAAGAAGCAAATCCACCCCATCTATGAAGAGGAAGACTCACATCCACTCCATATAGGAAATCAATTTGGTGAGTACAGTCATACAAGAATGAACCAATACACATATATTATAGTCTTTGAGAAAACTAACTAGCGAATAGTAAAGCATTCAACATTTTATGGGCTTTGAACCTGGTTATGATAGAGAGGGGTTACATAAAAATT
Organism: Notamacropus eugenii; assembly: GCF_028372415.1. Taxonomy (NCBI): domain Eukaryota; kingdom Metazoa; phylum Chordata; class Mammalia; order Diprotodontia; family Macropodidae; genus Notamacropus; species Notamacropus eugenii. The sequence goes on along the minus strand of NC_092872.1, from coordinate 542,849,080 downwards.
TTCTTTACTCTTTGTGTTGTAAAAGACTTTACCAATATCCAAGTTCCTTTATAATCAGTCCCCACCCTAACCATCCAACTACACTGCCCATTCTGCTCTCCCCTCTAGGGGCATCCCTTTTGACCTATGGGTTCCCCCAGAAAAACTACCCAGGTTTTAGGTACTCTGGGGGTCAGCCCTCACTTAGGTCATAACTCTTGGGCCCCTACCAATGTGTTTCCATTTACCAGTCAGCTGAAAGATCCATTAGTTCAAACAAAAGGTAATTAAATAGCACAGCAAATAATGTGAGGAAAAATGCTTCCCTCCTCTACCACCCCCACAAAGCACACATGAGGAGCATTTTTCCCACATTATTTTAAAATAATTAATGTTTTATACATTTATGATCTGTCCCTCTCACTGCCCACCCTATTGAAAAGAAAGAAATAAAGAGAGTGAGAGACCTCGGACATACCTGAAAATATGTTCATCTCTCTGTATTTTTAAGTTCATCACATCTTTGGCAAAAAGTGAGTGGTAGGTTTCATCTTCAATATTCTGGATTTTAAGTGACTTGTCATTGCATTGATCAGAATTCTAAGGTCCTCAAAGTCCTTCAGAGTTGTATTTTTTCTCTTTAGTGCTATTATTACATAAATTGTTCTCCTAGTCCTGCTTACTTAATTCTGCATCAGTTCGTAGGGGTCTTCCCAGTTTCCTCCAGAACTGTTTTATCATTTCTTATAGCAGAGTAATAATTCCTTACATTCATATACCTTAGTCTCTCAGTCATTCCTCAATCTGAGAGCAGTTCCTTAGTTTTCAGTTTGGGGCTACTAGGAAAAGCTTTGCTTTAAGTATTTTTGTTCATAAGGGCCTTTCCTTCTTTTTTGAACTCTGGAATACAGGCCTTGCAGTGGTATAAAAGGATAGGCCACCATTTAGTAATCTTTGGGGAATAGATCCAAATTACTTTCCTGAATGGTTGGATCAATTCACAGCTAGACCAACAGTACATTAATATGCCTGTTTTCTCACAGTCTCACAAACATTTGTCATTTTCCTCTTTTGTCATTTTTTCCAGTCTAATGGCCGTGAGATATTTGTTTTAATTTGCATTGTTCAAATTATTAGTGGTTTTGAGCATTTTTCATATAGTTGTTAATAGCTCAGACTTCTTCCTTTGAAAACTGCTTGTTCATATCCTTTGACCATTTTTCTATTGAAGAATGGGGCTCTTTGTTTTACAAATTTCAATTAGTACCTTGTATATCTTGGATATACCACTTTATCAAGGAAATTTGTTGCAAAGTTGTTTTTTTTCCCTGCTATCCCAAAGGGTTATCACATCACCAGTTGAGAGAGAACACATATGTCTATGAAACACCCTTGTAGGACACACCCTTAATTGCTCTTTCATTGTTTCATGTTCTTTAGTGTTTTCTGCCCTACTAAACTGTGAACTCATGTTTTCTGTTGCTTTGGTATCTTTCTGGTCCATGCCTCAGAATTACCCTGATTAGGCACTCAAAAAATGATTGGTTGATTGATCAGAAAGAACATATTTTCTTAATCTAAAATTACCTACTGCAAGAAGAGCATGGAATGATAATCAAGATGTTCAATCAATAAATTGGTCAAAAATTATTTAATAAACACTTACTATGAGTCAAGCACTAAGCATTGTTCAAGTTATTATTATAATAATAGCTAATATTTAATTATACATTTTGTCTCATTTGAATGTATATATCACTTCTTTTTCCCTTTAACCACTGGAGGAATCAGGAAAGGCCTCATATTGGAAGACTGCCTTGAATAGAAACACAGATTACAAGAGACAGAGGTGAGGAGGAAGTGCATGCCTGTCATGGGGGACATAAAGCCAGTGCAAAGGAAGGGACTGAACCACATCAATGAGATCTTCATTTCTCTCCCCCAAAATAGTGGGGCTCTCTGACTGTGCTGATGAATAAATAAAATTCTAAAATAAAAATAGAAAGGAAACAAAAGCAAACTCTTAATGTTTTTAAATTTTTTTCATAAGTGAACATTTTTATTGTTTTGAGTTTAATTTGTGGTTTTATATATGATTTTTATTGTTTGAAAAAACCCCTAACATTTGCTTTCGTTGATGGTTAAGTTGAGAGTTTTTAAATGACTAAAAAAAAAAGAAGAGTAGTTGTTTCCCAAGCTGCCTTAAGGCAGAAGTCACCTCCTCAATGATGCTCACTGGTTCCATGGGAGAAAAGGAACCATGAGAAGCTGGTGCTTGTGAGATTTCAGGCCCTATTCAATACATGGCTCTTGCATTCCATCCAGCCCACCTGTCCTTTTTACTTATTAATACTTCTTAAGTATTGACTTCCTGCAAGACCCTCAGGACAAGTGCTCAGGGCTGATTCTTCAATTAAAACTCATGTCTGGCCTAAACTAAGCAGACCATAGCTGTGATAGAGGCTGTGGTCATTGCCTGGGCCCCAAAGAAAACAAGAAGTGGTCAGAAAAGAGAGCAGAGCAAGAGTCTCAAAACAGGACATGTCTCAACTGCCCCCTCTCTGGGTCCCCACCCCCCCATAGCACCCTTCCCCCTCCTGAAGAAGGCAGAAGATGATGAACAATCAACCTGAGAGACAGAGAGAGCATGTTTCTTAGAAGAACCTCAAACTCAAACCTCACATGGCATAGGGTTTTGGCTGGGTATCTAAGTAACAAAAGGGCTAGAAATGATAGAACAGTGGCTCTGACCAATAGAAATGAGGCCACTAATCCACATATGACTGCAGAATATTGACTTAATTTTTAAATGTAACACTGTCTATATTTTATTATATTTGCATTTACTTTGTTAAATATTTCTCAATTATATTTTAATATGGCTCAGGAGACTGGGGATGCCTGTAGGCTCCATGTTTGACTCCTCTGGCGGTGAATGTTTTGTTGTAAAAACACTAACATTTTCATGAGGAAAGTGAAATGGATGGCATCTGGTGGAGGAGGGGGCACAAAATGACAGTAGCCCCAGCAATGGCAGTGGTGGTAGCAAAGATCCAAACACCATTGGAAGCAAGAGAAACTAGGTGATAGTGAAGCTAGAAGTGGAGAGATATAGAGAGAGATGTTGTAAAGACCTAGAGGCCATGGTAGTAGAATGATGGAGCACTGAAAGGTGAAGAGATGTTGGCACAGCAGGGATTGCAGACTTAACCTGAGGATAGACCAGACCCAAAGAGCAATGAGACATAGGGCCATGAGAAGGAAGAATAAACCAGGGCCTCACCTTCCACTGGTATTGTGAGTCATGTGGACTGTGTGGGTGAAGAGGAAGGGAATTGACCCTGTAGTGATCCAAGTTCTTTCCTTACTTGGGAGCTCTCAATTTCAGAATGGTATTATAAGTTTGAGTGTATAGGTTCCTGGGAAAGGTAGAACCCACAAAAGGAAAAAGTTTACCAAATAATGACGGGAGTTCTTTATCCTTTTTGTGTGCCAAGGACTACTTTGATGTTCCTGTGGGGTCCTATGGAATCCCTCTCAGACAATATTTTAAAATAAAACAATATTACAAAGGAAACCAAATATATTGAAATGCAGTTATCAAAATATGCTTCAAAAATATTTGACTCCACATTAAGAACCTCTGATGTATGGAATCAAGTAGAAGTCCTCAACATTCTTTATTGCTTTAAACATCTTCTGTGGCCTATGTCTTGTTAACTTGGTGCTTGCAAGGTAGCTGAGGACACCAAGATAAGAACTAGAAGGACTCAAATCCTCATGTTCCCAGGAAAACTCTTGATAGGGATATGATCCAAAGCATCATCATTATTAAGAAACCACCAAAACTGAATGGATACCAGGTGAGTCCAGTGGGATAGAGAACTTCAGTTATCTAGACATCTATTGGAGCTCTGCCTCTCCAAAAGCAAAGCAACTAGTAATTTCTACAGTTGCCTGAATGATAATTTGAGGGAATCAATGAGGGATGGTCAGTGGGAAGGAGGGACCTGATTCTGACCAACATAGAAATGATAGGAACCTTGGGGTAAAACAGAGACAGTTAGATGACACAGTGGATAGAACACTGGACCTCGTGTCAGGAAGACCTAAATACAAATCCAGCCTCTTACTTGCTGTGTGAACCTGGGCCAGTCACTTAATCTCTGTCTTCCTCAGTTTCCTCCGTAAAAGGGGAATAATAATAGTGCCTCCCTCCCATGGTTGTTGTGAAGATAAAATGAGAGGACATTTGTAAGGCCCTTTGCAAACTTTCAAGTGCTATATCAATACTTGATATTATCAAGACATACTAGAACGTGTGATCAAAGAGAACTAGGCACAATCTGGCGCAGATCCTAGGATTTGGTTTTTTTTTTTCATTTAAGCAAATATTTACAAAGTACCCAAGCTAAGTATTCAACTAGATAATAGGATTGCAAAAATAAAACAGAAACTACCTCTCAGCGGGCATACTTTCTACTTGAGGGATTTGACATGTACATAGATAAATAGATACAGAGGATGAATGAGACTTGATCTGTGCTTTCATGTTTACAGGGAGTTTTCTGGGAGGAACTTTCTCTACCAAGGCAGACTGACACTTTTGGGGCAACTTATTGTGAGACAGTTGCCTGTGGCATTGAAAGGTTAAGGATCACATGGTAAGTGTATGTCAAAGACTTGAACAGAGACCTTTCGGTCCTCAAAGCTGTCTCTCTATCCTCCATACAACAAAGTATATGTCTATGTGTGTGTGTTCATCCTTCCTTGCTGAAGAAGACCATGCCATCAGAGAAATGATGACATGACTTGCACTTGACTTTGTTTTGAGTGAGGGAGGTCTGTGCAGGTCACCAGCCTCACTTCTCCTCCAGAGCCATCTGAATCCAGTGACCAGATGTTCATCAGGATGACTGAGGATGACCCAGGATGAGGCAACTGGGGTTAAGTGACTTACCCAAGGTCACACAGCTAGTGAGTGTCAAGTGTCTGAGGTGAGATTTGAACTCAGGTCCTCTTGACTCCTGCAATGGTGCTCTATCCACTGCGCCACCTAGCTACCCCATATATATGTGGTATACACAAAGTATGTGCCACACAATGCAAAGCAATTTCAAGAAGAAAACAAGTAATAACTAGGGACAACAGGAAGACCTTATTTTGGGATCCCTGAGCTTCGACTTGAAGAAAGCAGAGGTTCTAAGAGGTAGAGGTTAGAAAGCAGGATATTCTAGATTTGGAGGGTCACCCCACCACACAAGTAAAGTCAAAGATGAGAAGGTACAATTTGGGGAAATTGATTTCAGAACCCTCCCAGAAGGAGTGGGTAGCATCACATGAACTCAAATTCTAAAGAGAAGATCAATCTAAGAGGGATAAGAAGCTCTCAAGATTTAAATCTCAAAGAGAAATAACTGTGATGAGAAGGAAAATAGGGAGTTGTCTAAAAAGACTGATGTGGGTGCAGGGAGCTTGTTGGCCAAATTTGATTTTTTAACAGTCACGTAGAAAGGATAAAAGCAAGGACAAGCAACTGAGGATAAAAATAAAATTCGGAGTCAAAATAGGGTCAGAAGCACTGAGGTTCAGAATAATCTGAGTCAATCAAGGAATGCTAAAGACAAAAATAGGGTTAATGAGGGGGAGGGGCATATGGTTAAACGTGGGCAAAGGAGGATCTAAAAAGGAATAACAGATGACAGAGAAAGGACAGAACTACTTAAGAGCTTTTATTTTGACTTTCAACTTTTATTTTGACTCTCTTTTGACTCTCTTTTCTTTGCCAAGGATGCTAACTCTTGGAATGCAAAAGACATATCAAAAATGACTAATAGGGAGTCAAAAACCAAGAGAAGTAGAAAGAGAATAGCAGAGCATCTGGTTGCCCTGGATGGATTCAAGCTATCAGATGCAGAAAGCTCAATTCCAGGTTGCTGAAAGAACAAGCAGATAGGATTGCTGAACCACTATAGGAATGTCTGATTAATCACAGAAAATAACAGCAGGAGCACACTAGGAGAGAAGAGATAGATGGCATTTTTTTTGAAAGATGGGAAGAAAAAGTAGAGTCTACAAACTATAAGCCAACGGGCTTCACTTGGTTTCCTGACAAAATCCTAGAATATATTGTTAAAGAGATGGTTTGTGAATATCCTGTTCGTGCTTGTCTTCTCTAAGAAGTATTGGTTTAGCTGTCAGGGACATCTCCTGTGAGGGTTGGCCTACAGGTGCTAGGTCTATATTGCTAGGCCCTAAAGGACACAATTCCATGTTTGACCACTAGCTGACCTATGTATTGGGAAGTTCCTATGTACCTAATTAGGAGTTTCACCAGATTCATTTATATAAGGTACACAAGACTTTCCAATAAGGGAGCGGATCACAGTTGGGCCACCTGCTGATCTACTACTCTCTAAGGTTCTCTTCTTATTTGATCTCTATGAATCTGCCCAGCCACAGAATGCAGATATAAGGACAGAGACCCAGAATTTGGGACTCTCATCTGGAAGATTCATCCCACCATACACCTGAACCATTGCCTATGCTTGCCTATATGAAGGAAAGGGATGGGGAACTATATACTTTCATGTCTGTACATAATACATTTTCTGACTTATGTATGATCCATTAGAGCTTATGTTCCTTCTTGGCACTCACCAAAATCTCTTTGCATGCCAGTTGTGTAGTTAACACCAACTGAGGAAATCAAGGACTGCTGGTCTCTCAAACACACAGTGTTGCCACAAAGATTGGAAACGTTCATCTCGGGATTGCTATCTGGTCACCTATATTCAGGTAAAGAAATACAAAATGGAAGAGATGGGCAGGGTTGGGAGATCCTAACTGGGGCTCACGCAGATGAGTACCTGCTCTAGTAGCCATAGGTAAGCATTCCATTTCTGCTCCTTAACAGAAGTTCCAGAGAGAGGGAGTTCAAAACACACATTCAAGGGGGTAAAAGAGAGTTGAAATTATCCTTTTAAACTGATCCTGTGCTCCCCTTCCTCATCATAAGAAGGACCATGGGACCACCCAGTATTTGCTTCATCATTCCTAGTACTTGTACTGCTTTGATTTTTGTCTTCTACTTTGGTATATAAATCTCCCATCCCATCCTTTATTACTTAGAGAATAGAGAGGAGCCCTGCATTTAGCCAAAGAGCCTGGGTTTAAATCTGAGTTTTGCTCCTTACTACCTGTGTGATCTTGGGGCAAAATCATTATGTTCCTCTTGACTCTTCTCTCTATTTATTTAACTACCATCCTAATTAATCTCTTGCTTAGATTATTGCAATAATCTTTTAATTGGTCATACAGCTTCAAATCTCTCTTCTCTCCAATCCATCCTCCTCATAGCTGCCAAAATGATGATTATAACACACAGTTCTTAACATGTAATTCTCCTGCTCAATCAACTCCCATGGCTTCCTATTAACTCCAGAATCAAATACAGATCTAACTAAAATCCCTTACAACCTGGTTCCAACCTACAGTTAAAGCCTGGTTATACATCATTTCCTGTTCTTTTCATATATTCTGTCTAGGTAGATTGGCCTTGTGATTCTCTTTGAGTGCAGAACTCCACAACTATTAGGAACTAATTCCACAACTGTTCTTTAACTCACACTCTTAGAGAGGTTTCCGGGGACACTGAGCTTAAGTGGGAGAAGCCTGTGCAACGACACAAAAAGAAGATTGAAAATTATACGTGAGGAACAGGTACAAGAAATGTCCTCTTTGAGAACAACGGACAAACACAACAACAATAACCCAGTGAAGTGCTGGACCAAGGCACAGGCATTCTGGGAACAGGTCTGAAGCTGCTCTGAATCCCCTCTTCCTGTTCCATCCTTCTAACTCTCACTGATGCCACAGTCAGGGTAGGTTCAGCCCATCTCTTCTCAGGTCTTACTCAGGGTGTTCTTTTGCTCAGTGATTCCCCTGAGACTTACCCTGACCCTAGATGCCACCCCCCCCCCCCGCCCACCCCTCATCCCTTCCTAATGTCTTCTTCCCAGGATACCTACTTTCAAGTTCACCAAGGGCTGGCTAGCAAGGTTGATATCTTTGCCACTCTCCAGTGCTGAGACATTGTGTGTGCATGTATGTGTTTTAGATTGTACTTGTGATTCTCTTTGAGTGCAGAACTCCACAACTATTAGGAACTAATTCCACAACTGTTCTTTAACTCACACTCTTAGAGAGGTTTCCGGGGACACTGAGCTTAAGTGACTTGTCCAGGGTCACACAGCCAGCATGTGTTAGAGGCAAGACTGAGACACAGGTCATCCTGAATCTGAGGTTAGTTCTTTCTTGAATCCATCCTGCTGTCTCTCAGGGGATGTAGTTAATATCTACAAAAGCAGGGGAATTTGTCTTTTTTTCTTTTTTTCTTTCTTTTTTGCCATCAGGCCTGCAAACATTATTGGGTTCACAAGGAATCTCTCAGAATCTCCTTCAAGCTACCAGCTCTTGGGCTCAGTTACCTATATAGGTAACTATTTTTTTATTTTAAATTAACTTTTTTCAATTAACAGGCATTTATTTTTTCTTCTTCCTACCTCATACCCCTCCCACACCAAGAAGGAAAAAAGAAAAACAAAATCTTTGTAATAGATAAACCCAACCAGGCACGGTTTTTAGACCATGTCTAAAAACGTATGTCTCCTGTGTATTTAATTCCATCACCCCTCTGGGTCAGGAGGTGGGCAGCATGCTTTATCATCAGTTCTCTAGCAAGCTAGCTGCTCTTTAAAGGCCTGCCAAAGGTCTGAGATTTGGCTCCTCCCCGGTAGCGTAACTGACCCCAGGATGCTGAGTACCATTTGTTTGTAGAGTGGCTGCACCATCTTGTGGCCATGTCCAGAAACTGCTCTTTCCTGAGTCCCCCTGCTTTAGGGGACAGCCTGATCTTGTTATACCAGGCCACTTTTACTGGTAAGGGGAAGAGTGATCTTTACCCCCGTCCCCTTTCCAGGGCATTATCTTTCCAATAGAGAAAACTAAGTGACAAGCCCAGCCTTGTCTCCTCTGAGCATTGACTTTTCCCATATCCCCTACTTGGTGGTGTTTTCTGGAGAGGGCATCCCACCCCCACACCATGAAACCCCATTATCCTGAGCTGGTCAAGACTAACTTGGCATTCTCTGGCTCTCTACCCTCAGGCCTATCCCCTTCCTCCACTTCCTCTACCTCCAACTCAAAACCATATTTCTCCCCCTCACCCAGAAATTCATCACTCTTATAAAGCTTGAAATACTTGAACACAGCTATGATATTTCCTCTCATTTCTTTCTTTTCTAGGCTAAACACTCTTAGTTCCTGGGTTGTGTATTCCTTAGTTCCTTAGTTCTGTATGGTGTACTCTCCAGTTCCCCTTTACCACCTTGGTTGCCCACATTCTTACTAAGGAAGGGTCCAGGACTAAACACCATACTCCAGATTTACTCAAGCCGGATCTGTGGAGCTATCATCTATCTGTTTATCAACTTTATGCTTTTACTAACCACTTCACATGACATTCACTTTTTTTGTCTTCTATACTACAATGTTGTTAGATATTGAACTTGCAGTCCACTAAAACCCGCAGGTCTTTTTAAATAATTCTAAATCTATGATTCCTAGTCCTGGATTATGTACCACTCTTGGTATAGCCTTAGATCCCATTAGGTATTTGGTTGCCATATCACACTGGTGGCTCAAACTGAGTTTTCAGTCTACTAAAATCTCTATTTTTCAAATGAACTGCACTCTACCCATACCTTCCCATTGTGTACTTACACACTTGGTTTTTTAACCCAAGTATTTTGAAAGCCAAGTTTTTGAACCCAAGAAAGCACTTTATATTTATCCCTGTTAGATTTGATCTTATTAAATTTAGCCATTTAAGATCTTCTTAGATCCTGAGTCTGTCATCTAATGTGTTAGCTATTAAAAGATAAAAGTTCAGAATCACTCATATGAAGAATATCAAACCACATCTTCCCAGTTTTGTGTCATCTACAATTTGATAAAAAAATCATTGTTGTCAGAATTACATTTTCAAGTTCTCACACTCTTTTTAAGCTCCTGCCATCTTGCCCATCTTTTCTTTGAAGTCTACTCTCCCAAAGGCTAGGATGGGTGTCGGACTCAGCCAACCTTGTTAGCAGGTGGTACAGTGTGGTGATAGTCTGAGTTAGTTAGGAAGCCCACAGTTTGATGTGTTAGCTTTGTAAGAAGGATTTACATCAATCAATCAGCTAACTCAGTATCAACATTCTATCAGAGCCAGTGGTTTAATGGGCTAAAATCATTGGGAATTATGACTCGAATTCAGATAATCTGACTACAAGCTTCCAGGTGTGGCAGGTATGGGATAATAATGAGGCATTCTCAGACAAAGTCTTCCTTCAAGACTGAAGGAAACAGAAGGGATGGAGAGAAGAAAAGATAAAGGAAGAGGTGTCAGCTCTAGATACCAATTACATATGAGAGCATCTTCAGATGGAGTTCCTTTTATAGTACAGTGGGTAGAATGTTGAACTTAAGAGTCCAGGAGAGCAAGGTTCAAATCCTGCCTCAGATACTTAAGAGCTGCGGTATGCTGGGCCACTTAAGTTTTTTGTAAAATAATAATACCTTTAGTACCTCCCTCAGAGGGATATTGTGAGGCTCAAATGTGATAATTTGGAGAGACAAGACAGCATAATAGATAGAATGCTGGATGGAGAATTAGGAAGAGCTACGTTTGAATACTACACTGGGCAATTACTACTAGAGACATTATCCTGGGAAAGTGTATTAGCCTTTCTTAGCCTCAGTTAGTCAACAAGCATTTGTTAAGCACCTACTATGTGCCAGGCACTATGGTGAGCTCTAAGGATACAAAGAAAGGCAAAAAACGGCCCTTGTTCTTAAGGCGCCCACCGGGAAATCAAGTGAGACGACACTGAAACAATTGTGTACAGACAAGATAATACCAGATAGATTTGAGACAGTATCAGAAGGAAGGCACTAAGATGAAGGAGGATTGGGCAAGGTTTCTTAATGATTTTAGTTGACACTTGAAGGAAGTCAGGGAAGTCAAGACGTTAAGATAAAGAGGAAGAGAGTTCTAGGCTTAGGAAAGAGTTAATGAAAATACCCAGAGTTGGGAAATAGAATTTTGGATGAGAAAAAGATTAAGGAGGCTAGTGTGACTGGGTCACAGCAAATGTGAGGGGAATAAGGTTCAGGTTAGGAAGGTCTTTAAAAGCCAAACAGGATTTTATTTGATCCTGGGGGTAATAGCGAGTCACTGGAGTTTTTTGACTAGGGGAGTGACATGGTCAAACTTGCATTTAAAGATCACTTTGACAGCTAAGCAGAAAGTATACTGGAATGGGGAGAGACTTGAGGCAAGGAAACCAAGCAGCAGGTTGTGGTAATAGTTTAGGCATGAGATAGAGATAGAAGCAGGGTGGCAGCAGTATCAGAGGAAAGAAAGGGTCATAGAACTTCAAAGGTATAAATAGCATGGCTTGACAACTGATTGGATATAGGAAGTAAGAAAGAATGAAGAGTCAAGGATGATACTTAGGTTGCAAGCCCGGATGACTAGAAGGATGGTGGTACCCTTCCAGTCATAGAGAGGTTAGGAAGAAGGGAATGTTTCAGAGAGAGAGAAGTAATTTGATTTTAGATATGTTGAGTTGGAGATGTCCATAGGAAATTCAGTTTGAAATGTCCCATAAGCAGTTGGAGATGCAAAACTAGTCAGGAGAGAACTTGGGGCTAGACAAACGGATCTGAAAAACATTAACATAGAGATGATCATTGAATCCATGGGAACTGATGAGATCGTTGAATGAAATAGTATAGTTGGAGAATACCAGAGGGCCCAGGACAGAGCTTTGGGGGACATCCAAGTTTAACAGGAATGACCCAGATGAGGATCCAGCAAAGGAGACTGAAGAGCAGTCCAAAGGGTAGGAGGAGAACCAGAACAGAAGAAGTGTAATGAAAAACAAGAGAGGAGAGAGTATCAAGGAGAAGAGAGTGATCAACAGCGTCAAAGGCTGCTGAGAGGTCAAGACGGATGAGGGATTGAGGAGATGCCAATTTATCAATTAAAATACTGTTAGTAATTTTGGAGAGGACAGTTTTCAGTTGAATGATGAGGTCAGAAACTGTACTAAAGAGACTTGAGAGTGGGAAGAAAATGGGGTTACCTATTATAGATGACCTCAAGGAGTTTTGTCATTTAAGTGAGGAGAGATATAGAATGAGAGTAGCAGGGATGGACAGATCAAGTGAGGGGGGTTTTGAGGATGGGCAAGATATGAGTATGTTTGTAGGCAGTAGGGAAATAGACAGCAGACAGGGGAAGATTAAAGATTAGTGAGAGTGAGTTTAATCGAGGAAGCAATCTGCTAGGGAAGATGGGATGGAATGAAATCACGAGAAGAGGAATTTACCTTGGCAAGGAGCTGGGCCATCTCTCTGTGTGAGGCAGCAAGGTGGCACAGCAGATCAAGTGCTCAACTTGGCATCACCCAAGGCCTGGGTTTAAATCCAACCTCAGATATTTACTAGCTATGTAACTCTGGGCAAGCGACTTAGATCCTATTTGCCTTAGTTTCCTCAGCTTTATAGTTGAGGAAATACATATGAGGATAATAATAGCACCTACCTCCCAAAGTTGTTGTGAGGATAAAATGAGATGTTTGCAAAGCGTTTTGTATATTTTTAAGGCACACAATATAAATGCTAATTGCTATTTTGTGAGACAGGGGTGAGGGAGGAGATATTAGTGGAAGGTTTCTGAGTGATGCAAGATAAAGAAGAGAGAAAAAAAGGGAGCTCTTGGTGAATGGATTGAAATGTGAGACGAGATTCTTAGCTGAGAGGGTGGGGAGAGGAGAAGTTATTGGAGGTTTGAGAAGGGATGAATAGTTTGGATCCCACTGGTGAATGGATTCGAAAATTGATTAAGGAGATGTAAAAGGATTGTCTTGCCACAGTGAAGGCCTAGTTGAGACTGTGTAATGTAAATATAGACCCATTCAACATGATTTTCTCATCTGAAAAATGGGATAGTAATAACTCCTATCTCCCATATTTGCTATAAATCTCAAATAAACTTGAGAACTTTACAAACCTAGAGTGTTATATAAATGTGAGATATATATAAATATAAGTAAGGTGAAGCTACAAGGGTCAACCCCGGGCTGTCCAAAAGGAAAACCAACAAGGGGGCATCTATCTTAATTTCCTCAGTCCCTTCCTCCTGGCTTTCTCTGGCCTCCACCCAGACCTGGTTCCCAGACTTCTTGCCTCAGCTGTTTCTTATCCTGGAAAGCCTAATCCATGGCCCCTTGCATAAGGAATGAGTTCTCAGGCCTTTGGCAAAGAGCTCATTGGTGTAATCTCTGTCTTATTAAAGGCACCTGCTAATGGACTTCTCCCTTTATTTTGTGAGAGATATGAGAGATAAATTAATCATCTCTGTCTTTGTTTATACCTGCTGCCATTTGGACCTAGCACTGCATCCTTCCCTGAGAATATTTTGTGATCCTAGAACATGGAGGATAACAATATAATCACACACACTTCAGCGGCTCTTTATGGTTTACAAAGTGCTTTCTCTCAAAAAAAGACAATGTATACATGCGTTAATATTATTTCTCCACTGAACTTCAGATAGGTGGTCACATGTCTAAGAAACATTGAAGCTAGGATTTGAACTCAAAACTTTTGACTTAAAGTCCAGCTCTCTCATGGCTTGTCAGTTGCGTCCAGGGGCCTCAGAGTAGAAGTCCCTGTATACTTCTTTCTGAGTCTGTCTTCTTATCACAATGCCTAGGACAGTGGCCATCCAAGGGAGTTTTTAAGACTGCAGGAAATAAAGAATAGGAGCAAACAGTTTATGAAGGGAATCTGAGGAGATTTTTACCACAAAGAATTCACACAGTTAAAATATAATAGATAGAAGGCAACCATGATGATCAGTAGTCCTGAGGAGACCACCAGCTTTTCTTCTTTACTGGGGCTGCCTAGAGTCAGCACTTATTAACTTGATCAAAGCCCTATCCAGAAATTCTCTCCCCGCTCCATTTACTGAGTCATGCAGCACTTGAAATTAATGAGTCAATGTCTGCATGCCTTCATGAATGAAAAAGAACATATTAAGTGTTTTGCTGCTGTTCAGTCATGTCCAACTCTTCATGACCCCATTTGGGGTTTTCTTGGCAAAGATACTGGAGAAGTTTGCCATTTTCTTCTCCAGTTCATTTTACAGCTGAGAAAGTTGAGTCAAACAGGGTTAAGTGACTTGCCCAGGGTCACACAGCTATTAAATGTATGAGGCCAGATTTGAACTCAGAAAGATAGTCTGTCTGACTCCAGGCCCCACATGCTTTCCACTGTGCCACCTAGCTCCATTAGGATCAGGAATGGTGAGGTAATATACTCTCTCCTCAATTCCTGCCTCTTAAAATCACTGGCTTCAAGACTGTGATGAATGAAAAACCCTGAGAGAGAGAGTTTCTAGGTAATTAATAATCAATGCATTAATTAGGCTAGCAGCAATCAATAAATTGATGGTTGATGGTTTCTCTCAGTTACCAGAAACTCAACAGGAGGCTCTGAAACACCTTAAATAGGGCATATACCTTCTGACAGGGACTTCCCCTGATAAGTGAAGCTCAATCCTGCTTGGTGGACATTTAATGAGGAGGTGGGCTAAAAGTCTTCAGCTCCTCCTACTGAGAATGTGGCTTGATCATGATACTCAGCTCCCTTCAGCAATCTGGACTAGATTATCCATCTCCAGCCAGACCACTCTGGCTGGTTTTCTCCTTCATCAGCTGGGTCACCCTAAACTCTCATGGAGGAGTACAAGGACAGGGGCTTCTTTCCCTAGCATAAGAACACGCCCACACTGAATTTTGTTTATTCTCTAATCAGAAATTAGATCTCCTGGTTGGATGGGGTCCCACCCAAGATTGAAGAGCTTGTTCCTTGAGCACTAGGGGCAATCTCCTCAATCAGTCATGTCCTTCAGAGACTGATTTTAACCAGAGCTGGGCCTTAATGAGGAAACCGAGGAGCAAAACTTAGAGCAAATGAGGAGCAAATCATTGGTTATCAATGTAGTAGTAAAATAATAATTTCTTTCAAGACTCAGCTCAAATCCCTTTCATGTGAGTCCATTCCTGGTCTCCCCCAATTACTACTGCCTTCCCTTGTAACAGGAAATTTTGCATCTGTTCTGAACATACCTTGACTGTAACCCGATTTTTATATGTTGTCTCCTCCACTGAAATGTGAGCTTCTTGAGGATAAAGATTGTTTTTGATTTTCTTTATATCCCTATTGACTCACACAGTCGCACCCAATAATTGCTTGGAGTGGGGCATCACAGTAGAACAGCCCACCTGTGGGAATGAGGTGTCCTTAGGCGTCTTTCCCTGTGTATTTGTCAGAGTGCTTCACCTCTGCTGGGATTGGCCTCCAGAGGTCTTATATTGGGAGCCTTGCTACCAAGTAACCCAAGATCAAAATCACAGCCGCAAATACAGGAAGTGATCATTTTGTGTCCCAAGGTCAATTGATGGTGCCATCTTTGCCAGCACCTTCTGAACTCTTCCATTTCCTTCAGGAGATGTCTTTCTCAAATGTTAGGAATATAACAGTAGAAGCCCTGTTTGTCTGCTTGCGTGTGCTAGCTCCTAGCAGCCCCATTATGTCTAAAAGATCAGTGACATCCTCATACCTACTTACTGCAACTACTGCTTTTTGTCTCTACAAGTCAGTTTCCCACCTTTAAAAATGCAATCTCTTATTTTTAAAGTTTCTTTTTGGTTTTGCATCATATTCCTTTTCAAGTCTATCCCTCCCCGTTTCTATATTCAAAGAGACATTAAGGGTTAGTTTGGTTTCTTGTGATTCTTTCCATTTATACTGTTCTAATCGTTATGTGTGTATTGTTTTCCTAGTGCTGTTTGTTTAACTTTTGCATCAGTTCATATGTTTTTCCTAGTTGTTCTTCTCCTAGTTGTTCATATTCATTATTTCTTATGGCACAGTAACATTCCATTACATTAATGTATTAAAATTTGTTTAACCATTTCCCAGTTGAAGGGCATGTGCATTTTCCCCCTAATTCTTTGACGCTAGGAATATTTTGGTATATATGAGTACCCTCTATCTTTGAGGTAATGTGCTTAGCAGTGGGATCTCTGGGTCACAGGTATGAATGTTTCATTCTCTTTTTTTTAGCATAATTCCAAATTGTTTTCCAGATGGTTGGATCAATTGATAGTTCTACCTTTCAGCTGTTTTTCAGTTGTATCTGACTCTTCTTGACTCCATTTGGAGTTTTCTTGGCAAATATACTAATTTGCCATTTCCCTCTCCAGCTCATTTTACAGATGCGGAAACTGAGGCAAATAGGGTTAAGTGACTTTCTCAGGGTCACACAACTACTAAATGCCTGAGGCCCAATTTGAACTCAGAAAGATGAATCTTCTGACTTCTGGCCTGGCACTCTACTAACTGCCACCTGTCTGTCCAATGATTTCACCTACAACGTATCAGTGTGCCTGTCTTCCCAAAGCCCCTCCAACACTGCTTCCATCTTTTGTTGACTTTTCAAGTTTTCTGGGTGTGAGATGAAACTTCACAATTCTTTTGATTTGCAGCACTCTTATTTGGAGCAATTTTCATATGGTTTGTAGTTTGTATTTCTTTTGAGGACTTCTTGTTCATATCCTTTGACCACTAGGGAATGGCTAATGGTTTAGTATATTTGCATTAATGGGTTAATATATTGTGTTGGATATTAGACCCTTGTCAGAGAGAGTTGATGAAAAGATTTTTCAGCCCAGCTTCCTGCCTTTTTAAAATTGTTTTAGCTAGGAATGAGCCAAGGGAAAGAGGGCCAACCATGATTGATTCAATGATAAATAATGACATCAGAAGACTCATCCAACCTCTTGGCAGAGAGCTGATGATCTAAAGGCATAGAATGAGACATAGACTTTCATACCTGATCAACGTATGAATTCATTTTGCCTTCACAAGCTATTTATTATGAGACGGCTTCTATTTGGAGAAGGGATGGGGAGAGAATTGTAGTTAGGAAGTGGATGAGTAATGCAAATTGGAAAAAAAAAAGGAAAGAAAGTATCAGTTAAAATATTTTAAAACTACACAAAGAAGGGCAGAAGAAAATTCAAAAGGGGGCATAGACATGGAGGGCAATATATTACTATTCTGTTAAATTTAATATACATTTAAAATACTATGCAACCGAAGTTCACATATATAATTGATATTTAATAATATATAATGTTCTTTATATATTGTTTGTATTTATTAAATTCATAACAAAAAGAAAATTTTTAATAAAAAATTAGTTAAAAAATGAAGAAATGAAAAACAACAGGGAGAAAAAAAGAAAGGAAAGGAAGGAAGAGAAAGACCATGAAGGGAAGTTAGTAAAGAAAAGGGTAATAATTTCCACAGAATGCCAAGTATTTTGCATTATTAAAGTTTACTATTTGAACTTTGCCAAGAGTAGCTTTTGTTTTTAAACTTTGTAGTTGCTTTAAACATGAGCCTTCCCTCCCCCTCATAGCCAGAGTCTCTGTGTGGTCTGAATATCCCTAGAAGACAGGGGTTGAGCACATCCACAACCGGCTCCCAGGAGAGGGGTGCTTGTGTAATGGTGGACCTGCAGAGGCTTCACTAATGTCCTAGCTCATTGTCAATGTACTAAGCAGAGCCAGAAAAATGGAACGACTGAGATTTTCAGTTCCGAGGGGACTTCTAGCAAAGTCAAGGGGTCTATGACAGGAGAGAAACATCATAAGCTCAATGATCCTGTAGAGAAAAGGAAATGCTAAGGCCAAAAGTGTCTGGCCTCAGACACTTACTAGTTCTGTGACCCTGGGCAAGTCACTTCACCCTATGTCCCTCAGTATCCTCATCTGTAAAATAAGCTGGAGAAGGAAATATATCTTTGCTAAGAAAACTCCAAAAGGGGTCACAGAGTCAGACATGACTGAAAATAGCCGAACAACTGAACCCACTCTGCCTTGGAGATGAAATCTGTGATTGGTCACCAATAAAATTTGCCAGCTCTTTCTCACAGGGTTTGGGACCAAACAGAACACAGATCCTGTCTTCCTTTTTCCCTCCTCATCCAGACTATATCTAATTCAACTCTCTATTTCTTCCCCTCAACCTGGGTAGGAAATCTGGACCATATCTCCTCCCTAAAAAGCTCATAGATCTAGAGCCAGAAGAAACCTTTGAGGAAAACTAGTCTAATCCTCTCATTTTACAGGTAAGAAACCTGAGGCCCAGAAAAGTGATTTGCCCAAGGTCTCAAAGGCAGTAAGTAGAAGAGTGAGGAATTGAACTCAGGTTCTCCTATTCCAAATTTACCTCTCTTTCTATATGCCACATGACTTCTTAATTCAGCACATTCACACCCTATCTGGTGTACTCCTTCCTGGGAGGGGGCAAGAGGGAGGAGTAAAGAGAGATGAACCAGTAGTCAAAGCCCTGTTGGCTTTGGGGATAATCACTTTTTCTTCTTTCTTCTATTCTGCTTTGAAAAATCACATCATGAAAAAAAGAAAAATGACATCATATGGGCTCTGGGCAGGGTGTGGCAAGTGTGAACACAGACAAGGTGAGACTTCATGCTGAGGGCTTTGCAAGATGGCGTCCTTCAGGACTTCAACATGTCCATGACCTCACTGATGTTGGTACACAAAGCAACAGCCCAGAGGACAATCCTACAGCATCAGTGAAGTCCTCCTGATGCCCCCCTTTTTAGGGATGACATTTTGCAGATTACATCAAGCCCCAGGCCATTGCGTAGCCTCCTAAATGAGAGCACAACCACTCAAAAGTGACATAACTCACCAGGTGGGAAAGCCTTAGTGGAGGAAGTAAGTTTGTGAAGAATAGGGATATTATTATTAGGTTCTTTAATGACCTCACTTGTGGACATATGGTTGGAAAGAACCGAAAGGAAAAAGGTAAGAAAGGTCAGTCTGGCATGTCTCCTTTGACCATTTGGAGATTGTTGGAAGGAAAAGTGTGAACCCTCTCCCAATGACTTGGCCAGCTGTCTCATACCTGTACCAGCGTTGCTTTATGCAGCTGACCAAATGACCCCTTTGTGCTACACATTGATGCTAACCTCGAAGGCTTGGGAGGAGTGTTGTACCGAGAGAGTAGTTATCTCCAGAAACAACTATTCCTTTTGCCAGGAGGGGATCCACTGATGGTGACGTTGGTTATGCCATGCATAAAATGGAATGCTTGGTTTTGAAAGAGGCTGCCGCTGACAGGTTTCAAATGGACATGGAACTGTTAACAAAACTGACAATCCGCTAATTTTCCTCTTGCGTCAGACTGCTCCTTGGCTGGTATATTACCCATATTATGACCCTTAATGGTCTAAATGGTGTAAACTCTGCCCTGTCTTCCTCTCTCCTCTCCTCATCACACTTTCTCACTTGATGACATAGAGAGCCGTTGAGGACCACAACAGTTCCAGGAGTTCAGGATGGCCTGATAAGCCACTCTGTTGTGCTAATGGAGCAAAGGTTGTTGGTTCAGCCCTCAGGGATCTCACACAATAGCCCCAAGGCTTTCAGGTCTTAGGTAAATGTCTTAGTATTTGAGAAACATCCCGAGGCAGTCATTGGGACAGGCGTTTGTTAATGAAAAAGGATTGGTGAAAGTAATCCCAGCACGAGCTTGCCGCGAGTATGGAATTTATGGCTGCACAGCATATAAGGCTTGTGCTTGCTAATAATAAACAGAGCTTGTAACATCTTTGTCTCCTGCCTCATCACTGTGTGCCTGAGATCGAGACGTCCCGGGAGTCGGGGGTCTCTCCACTGAGCTGGCTGTAACAGATGACCTTCTCATTTTCTATGCAGATGACTCCTAGATCTATTTATCCAATCTTAGTTTCTCTCCTGAACTCATCCTGCATCTAGCTGCCTGGTAGATATTTTACATCTAACATTTTATAGGCATCTTAAATCCAACGTGTACAAAATAGAATTCATGATCTTTCCCCCAAAACCCACCACTCTCCTCACCCTCCCTGTTTTCATTGAGAATACCACCATCCTTTGAGTCACACATGTTTTCAGCCTTAGCATTATTCTGCCACCTCAATTTCCTTCTCTCTACGTATCCAATCAGCTGGAAACATTGATACCTTCACACCATCCCTCATATCTGTCCCTTCTCCCATGGACACAACCCTAGTTCAGAACTCATCATTTCTCACCTGAACTATTACCATAGTCTCCTAGTTGATGTCTCTGTCCTGTTCTAATCTATCCTCCACTTGGCTGTCAAAGTGATTTTTTTCCAAAGCACATGCCTGTCCATGTCAATTTACTCGGTATAGCTCCGTTTTGGTTCCCTAGTAGCCTTAGTTTCTAATATAAACTTCTCTGTAAAAGTACTTTACAGCCTTGTGCCTCTTAACAGTAATCAATCAACAGAGCACAACAGGTATTAAGAAATTTTCCTGTAAACTCCCATCATGAGAAGAAAAGCCTCCCCCCCAGCCTTCACTCTTTCCTCCTTTCCTATGATCTTTTTGAGCCCCTCTCGATGTTCTCTGGTCCCATATCTCCACTCTCCTCTCTACTGGCTCCTTCCTCACTTCCTACAAGCATGTGCAGACCACTCCCATCCTGAAACTTCTAAGGTGACACTGACATTCCCTCAAGC
This sequence comes from Notamacropus eugenii, assembly GCF_028372415.1. Classification (NCBI taxonomy): domain Eukaryota; kingdom Metazoa; phylum Chordata; class Mammalia; order Diprotodontia; family Macropodidae; genus Notamacropus; species Notamacropus eugenii. Next base: position 542,828,359 of record NC_092872.1, on the reverse strand, counting down.
TATTGTTCTATATCGAGTCTTCCTTTCACATAAGTAATCCTAGGGAAAACTGTCTATGCTCCTTGCCTTAAATTCCTTAACACACACACCTCCTCACTTTTCACTTCTGATTTTCAACTAGATTGGGGGAAGCTTGGGAGGAAAGGAATCCTAGAGGAGTATTAGGCCCATCCCTGGGTGGAGACACCCAAGGGAGAGTTAGTAAATAAACATTTATTAAGCACCTACTATGTGCCAAAACTCTTCTAAGCATTTCAGATAGAAGAAAGGCAAGAAATGGTCCCTGCCCTCAAGCACCTTACAATCTAATGAGGGAATACCAAACAAAAAAGAAAGCTGGGAGAAGGGGAGGATGGAAAAGGGGAGGGAAGGTACCAGATACAGAGGATATAAAGGTAAAATCTAGAAGAGTACAAATCTGTGGAAAATGAAGAGATGTCTGGCCTAAACACTGTCCTTAAATGGAGGTTCTGTGAGGTGCTCCTTCATTCAAAAAGAGGGATGGGACCTCAAGGACGGAGGGTACTGGGAAATTGTGAGTTCCAGGGCCATAGTAATCTTACAGGATGATTGGGTTCCTGGGACATGATGGAGTTCAGAGATGGCTAGACGGTTCTCCTTAAATGGGAAAGTTAGAAGCACTGGCACTTAGAAGGTTCTCCCTCAGTCCCTACCCTGGGGCACCAGAAAGGTGCTGGGCTTGGAATCAACTGTCCTAACAAGCCTATGATTCTAAGACCCTACTTCTATCCCTACCTTAGCCTCCCAGGCTAAGGGGTAATATGTCCAGTCTCCTCTTGAGCAAATACATACCCACGCCACTCCATGTAACCCTTCTCATCTCTACCACTAACTTTTCTAGTTCATAAAAAGAACAAATGACTTCCCAGGGAAATTTAGTCAATATTTTATAATATTCACTTTAGAGGAGGGGATTCTTAATCATTTTTGTGTCATGGACCCATTTGTCATCTGGTGAAGTCTGTAGCGCCTTTCTCAGAATAATGTGTTTAAATCCATAAAATAAAATGTGTACATTTACAAGGAAACAAATTATACTGAAATATAGTTATCAAGAGATTTCAAAAGAACACCTACAAATTCATGGATCCCCCGTTAGGAGCCCCTGACTTAGGACAAGGAATATACTTAGGTATATGGGTTATGACCAGAAGCAAACGCCCTAAAATGAACCTCAAAGTCCTTGGTTATTAATCCACTTAAGGACCAGTTAGCTTCCTGACGTTTGCATTGGTTGTTTAGCCATGCCCTTCCTATCTCAGGAGAGGTGAGGGATGGGACACGAGAGGGGTTCAGAAGTTGGCTCTGGGAACAGCAAAGTCACTCCAGGACTAGTGACCTCAGGTTGACTGCTCTTTCACTGTGATCAGAAGTAAAAGGCCAGGGAGCCTTTCTTGTTGACGGCCACTAGATGGCACAGCATCCAGTCAAATGGAATGGTTTGCAAGCCCTGACAGGGAGCCACAGGTTGTCATCACCCAAGGCCTTACTCTTTCTAATGAAGTCATAGGATCATAGAATTTAGAGCTGGAAAGGCCCTAGAGATCATCTAGCCCAGTTTTCTAATCATAGAGGGAAGCAAACTGAGGCGCAGAGAGAGGGAGTGCCTTGCCCAAAGTCAATGGCAAAGTTGGAGTTCAAAACGTGGGTGACTTTAGATGATTCACTTAAGATCTCTTACCATCTATAAAATGGGGCAGTTGAACTGAATGGCATCTAAGGCCCTTTCCAGCTTTAAATCTATGAGTCCAGGTTCTCTGACACCAAATTCAGTGTCATTTTCCACTGTAGCCAGGGAATGAAGCCAGTTCTCTATAAACGTAAGAACCAATGCTGCCAGAGGTATCTCCTAGACACAAGGAATGTGCCTTCCTTAGTACTGGGCCTATCTCTGCTGGCCTGCCTTCCCATATTCCCTCCAACTCACCCATGATGGCCCCTAACACCATCTGCCTATTTGCTTTGACTTCTGTAATATCCCTTACAATCCACCCACTTGGCAGGACTTTCTCCTATTATACAGGAACCAGGGTTATGCTAGTAAATGTTTAACAACAGGTTCTCCACAAGACACACTTTTAAGTCTCATCTGCATTATTAACATTTTCTCTAACACTTTCTTAAATCTAGACAATCAACAAACAATAAATCAAGCCTTGGTTTGTAGTATTTGCTGATTTCCAAGGTATAAATGCTCACACTGAAAATTAACAGTATTCATTCTGTTCTCACCAAAAAGTTCAAGCCAGCTCCAGCATACAGAGACAGGGACTTGACTAGATTTCTTGGATCATCTCAGGGCTGACCCATCCTACTACCCCCTAAGGCCCTCCTGGCAGAGAAGGCAGGAGCTCAATTATGAAAATGGGCAAGAGAATTAAAAACACAGGCTCCAAAGGGTTATTAAAATGAACCAAATCATGCTCACTTTTCAACCTCACAGGTTCACATAGGGCTGGACTAGATGAATCCTACGATCTCTTTCAGTTCTAAATCCTATTATTTTGCACTCTGTTTAGACAGTCCCTCTTCTCACACAGTCCTCCAATCCTTCAACCATGAGCAGGCTGTCCTTAGCTATTTCAGCTGCGGTTGCTAATGATCTATAGCAGAGATGTCAAACATAAGGCCTCTGGGCTGCATGCAGCCCAAACCAGGTTAAAATGTAATTGGGAAATACTTAACAAAATAAATAAAAATCTAACAAAATACAAAAAATATCACATTTTAAAACTAAATCAATATGGGGCCCACAGAAATCCTTCTTATGGATTAGTGACCCCCATTTTAAGTTTGATATCACTGATCTACAGGCACGATAATTCCACTGTGCTCTCATCAGGCCACTTCTGGATTGCTGTGTTTAATTCTAGGTTCAGCATTCTGGGAAAAACATTGTTAAGCTGGGACACATCTAGAAAAGAGTAACAGGTTGGTGAAGGATGACTTGGCCAAGTCATGAAAGTATTAGTTGAAAGAATTGGGGATGTTTAGCTTGAAAAAAAATGTTATCCATGGCCCCATGGGCCACCCATAAGGGCCTCCAGCTCTGGGTTCAAGCAGGCTGAATCCAATCCTGTGGGGAGGCTAACCCCAGTGAGAAGGAATTAGACTTTTCTCATACTTTCTGGCTCATTATGCCCTTTCCCCAAGGTTCTGGGGAAAATATCTAAAACAAAGCTTAGTTGTGACTCATATCTCGGGTCACCTCTAAAAGAAAATCACAGGGTCCCTCCTAGGGAGGATACAAAATAGATACTGAGTAGAGGACAGTTATTCATTTCTTTCCACAAAAGTTTAAGATATAAAAATCTCATAAGCACCCATTGTCAAATATTTAAAACACAAATAATAATCCAAGACTCATGTTATACTCTTCCAGAGGAAAAGACAGCTTAGTAGGCATGCTGAAAAAGGTTGTTTCACATTCCCTCGTATCTGTACTGTGTGGGCAATTCACCAATGCCAATCTTCTGGCCAGCCAGGCATGGTTAGACTTTTTAGTCTTTTAAGCAGGAGCATCCACCTATAGTACCATAGAGCTTCTGCACTGAGAAGCAGGGTAGCCACAGGGAACCCTTCATATGGCGCAGCTGAAAAGGACTCAGGAACCCAGGTGCTCTCGCCCTCACGAGGTCACTGCCTGGGCTAGGTAGGTCCAGGGTTGCCATTCAGTGAGTGACCTCACACAAACAAGAAGCAGCAAGCAGACACTTGAGGCCCAGTCTCAGGTTCACCTAAGCAAGAACATGGTCTTGCTGCCATGGTGGAAGGAGGGGAGATTAATTCCTTCCCTTGCTGGAAGTCCAAGAAAGAGCCAGCAGAGGATCATGTCATATACTCAAAAGAAACAGGAGCTTTTCTCTTTATTCTCTTTTAAGATCTGTGTGGACAGAGCTTCCTGGTTCAACCCCCAGTCACTAGGACTAAAGGACCAACCAAGACCTGATGTTCACCCTCATTCTCTAGTAAGGTGCTAGAGCAGTTTTCTCACAGGAAAGATAAATTCACATTTAACCTCATGGAAAGTAGTCAAATTCAACTGCCTCTATAATCTCCTTCAAATGTCCCCCCAAAAAATCATTTAGGGTGTTAGCACATTTCCATTTCTCCAATTCTGGAATGTTCTCTGAGGAACTAGAGAGCCAAGTATTTTCCTTTAATATAGCTTCAATAAAGCTTACATGGCAAAGTTCCTGATGGTCTTCTGAATGTTGTGCAGTCTATTCAGCATGGTTCTTAGAAAGTGCCAAAATTTAAAATATTGTGTGAGGGCCCAGATTTATAACATAGCTAATGGTCCTGGAGATCATGCTCACCTCCAGACACAAAGTTATACAACTTCAAAAAGCAAATAAGAGTTTACAAAGTTTTTATAGGTTACCATTTGCCTGATGCTTGGAAGAACCTGTCTCTACTTGAGGCAAAAATAAAATTAAACCTAAGTATTTAGGAAGGAAGGAGGGAGGGAGGAAGGAAAGAAGGAAGAAAGGAAGGAGGGAAAGAAGGAAGGAAGGAGAGAAGGAAGGAAGGAAGGAGGGGAGGAGGGAAAGAGGAAGGGAGGGAAGGAAGGAAGGAGGGAAGGAAGGAAGGAAGATAAATAGATGAACACTAGCAAAAGGCAAAAAAAATTAAAAGAAAGAAAGGGAAAAAATAAAAACAAGCTTTCTCTCGGAGGAAAAGTCTGGTTTCAAATTACCATATTGGATTGATGGTCCAGATCAATCAATTAATCAACCAACAAGTGTCTACTATGTGCCTGCTAAGTGCCAGGAACCATATTAGGCACTGGGGCTAAAAATACAAAGAATGAAATAATCCCTGCTTGACATTATGTTTTGTTTTGTTTTGTTTTAATTGTTGAGTTCCAAATTCTATCCCTCTCCTGTGCAATCGTGTAAAACATTTCCATATTTGTCATTTATACAAGAAGATAAATAAAAGAAAAAGAATGAAAGAAAGAGAGTGAAAAGTAGCATGATTCAGTCATATTCAGTCAATATCAGTTGTTTCTCTGGAGACAGATACTATGCTTCATTGTGAGTCCCTTGGGATGGTCTTGGATCGTTGCATTGCTGGGAATAACTATGTCATTCACAGTTCTTCACCGAATAATTTTGCTATTACTGTGTACAACATTCTCCTGGTTCTATTCACATCACCTTGTATCAGTTCATGTAAGTTTTTCTGGGTTTTTTGGGAAATCACCTTGTTTGTCATTTCTTATAGAATAATAATATTCCATTACAATCATATACCACATTTTGGTTAGTCATTTCCCAGTTGATGGGCATTCCTTTGATTTCCAATTCTTAGCTATCACAAAAACAGCTGCCATAATTATTTTTGTACCAATAGGTCCTTTCCCCTTTTTGGAAGTCTTTGGGATACAGACCTAGCAGCGGTATTTCTGGATCAAAGGATATGCACGGTGTTGTAGCCCTTTGAGCATAGTTCCAAATTTCTCTCCAGAATCAGATCAGTTCACCACTTCACCAACAGCATATTAGTGTCCTAGTTTTCCCACATCCCCTCCAACATTTATCGTTTTCCTTTTTTGTCATGCTAGCCAATCTGATAGGTGTGAGGTGGTACCTCAGAGTTGTTTTGATTTGCACTTCTCTAATCAATAGTGATTTAGAGCATTTTTATATGACTGTAAATAGCTTTGACTTCTTTGTCTCAAAACTCCTTGTTCATATCCTTTGATCATTTATAAATTGGAGAATGACTTGTATTTTTATAAATTTGACTCAGTTATCTATATATTTGAGAAATGAGGCCTTTATCAGAGAGACTTGTAGCAAAAAAAAAATATCCCCCAGTTTTCTGCTTTTCTTATAATTTTGATCTCATTGGTTTTGTTTATGGAAAGCCTTTTTACTTTTATATAGTCAAAATGACACATTTTGTAATGTTCTCTGTGTTTTCTTTTGTTCTCAATTCTACTTTTATCCATAGATCTGACAGGTAAGCTATTCTATGCTCTTCTAATTTGCTTATGATGTCATCCTATATGTATAACTCATGTACCCAATTTTGACCTTATCTTGGTATATGGTGAGATCTTAGTCTATACCTGCCATACTGTTTTCTGCCATACTGTTTTCCAGTTTTCCCAGCAGTTTTTGTCAAATAATGAGTTTTTGTTCCAAAAACTTGGATCTTTGGGTTTATCGTATACTAGATTACTATAATGTAATTTGTGCTGAATTGATTCCACTGTGTTTCTTAGCCAGAACCAGATTGCTTTGATGAGTGATGCTTTATAATACAGTTTGAGATCTGGTATAGCTAGACCACCTTCCTTCACACTTTTTTCATTTATTCCCTTGATATCCTTGACCTTTTATTCTTCCAGATGAACTTTGTTATTATTTTTTCTAGTCTTGTAAAATAATATTTTGATAGTTTGATTAGTATGGAACTGAATAAATAGATTAATTTAGGTAGAATTAGGTCATTTTTTATTATATTGGCTTGGCCTACACATGAGCAATTAATATTTTCTAGTTGTTTAGATCTGATTTTATTTGTGTGAGAAGTGTTTTATAGTTGTGTTCATATAGTTCCTGGATTTGTCTTGGAAGGTGTACTCCCAAGTAAATAATCCCTACTTAAAAAGAGTTTACATTCCAGTGGGGCAAAGAACAAGGACATATATAAGTATGTAGATCATGCATAGAAAATGAATAAAAGATAGTTTGGAAAGGAAGGCATTAGCAGTTGAAGGGATCAGAAAAGGTTTTATGCAGAAGATGCTGCTTGAGAAGGACTTCATGAAAGGAAGGAAGGCATTCCAGCCATACGTGATCACCAGTGCAAAGGCAGGAAGACAGAAGATGGTGTGTCCTGTGTAATGCCAGTTGGCTGAATCACAGAGAACAGAAGGGAAACAATCCCCAGTGAGGCTCAAAAGATTGGTTGGGGACAGGTTATGTAAGGCTTCAAAAGTTAAACAGACAATTTTATATGTTGTACTAGCAGTCACTTGATTGAATAGTGGAGTCACATGGTTGATCTGCACTTAAGAAAAATTCCTTTGCACTGTGAGGGAGGGATTAGAGTGGAGAAAGATTTGAGGCAGGGAGCCCAATTAGGAGGCTGCTGCAATAATCTAAGTGAGAGATGGTGAGAATCTGGAGACATGGAGTTATTCTAACAAGTGTTGGTGGCTTCAGGTGAACTGGAAGTCACCCCCTCATCCCAAGAAAGGAACCACATTGTTATGAATAAAAATTCTTCCTGTGGGTCTTTCTAGCACTATATATTTCTCCAAAGCATATTTCTGGGCATTCCAGATGGAGGATGGCAATAAAAGCTCTCCAGGGATCCTCAGAATACCCAGGTTTCTCTAAGTGTATTCCTGCAAAACTCCAGAGCACTCCAAATGGAGGTCTGAACTCAACCAATAGTAGAACAAGCAGGCTAGTTCAAAAACAAATTAAAAAAACTCAAATGAATACAAAATATGTGTGGATCTCTCCAATAAAGGAGTAAGCACTTGGGGTTGATTGGAATCAACCACTGAGATGCTAGATGAGTCCCCAAGATGTTGCCCCATGTTTGTCCATGTAACTTGTGTTTGATCCATGTCAACTGCTGCAGGTTTCTGAGTTATGATTCTGTTTCATTATTTTCCTCTTTATGTTTATTTACTTTTAACTAGTATTGTGCATGTACCATAGTTATATCTGTCTGTTATGCAATATTTTGTTGTGTATTTCCTTATAAACTGATGGTTATAAATGTCTGTCATTATGCAAGCCTACTGATATGGTTACTATTACCCTTGCTCTGTTTTTATTTCTTGTAGTATGGATATGCATGTAGTATCATGATATGTATATGTAATATATCCTGTATGTAATTTGCACATAGAACTACTGAAGTAGCCTGGCAAGTGATGTATGATGTTACATCTATTACATGTAATGTTAATGTGAATTTGATATAAACAACACCTGATGATGAGATAATTATTCTTGTTATCTGGAGTGCTGATGTTTATTTTGATGCTTGTGCCATGTCTATGGACATGTCAAGTATACTTCAACTGATTTTGTATGAGGTACTGCAAAATTTTTAACCATAGGGAGAAATCTAGACTTTATCTCCATACAGATCTCTTCTCCCCTGGAGTCAGTGGAGTGGACTCTTAGTGGGCCAAAAATGTCTGCCCACAGACAGGTAGACATTACTCAGGGATAGAGTGCTGGACTTGAATCAGTAAGACTCATCTTCATGAGTTCAGTAACAGCAATATTGTTTTAAGAACAACTTTAAGTGATTCAGTCATTGTGACTATTATAAATACTTAAATTAACTAAAAAGGAATATGAAGGAAGACACCATCTGCATTCAGAGGAAGAATTGATAAATAGAGGTATGTATAGAATGGTTTTGCCTATATTTGTGGTCTAATGGTAGCCATGGGGGACGGAGGGAAGAAAAAAGGAGAAAAAAAGCAAGTTACATGATGAATTTATTATACATTTTAAAGGAATAGCAAGCTATACATAACAGAATTGTAGTTTCACAAATGGTTATCTTTTTTTTTCTTCTATGGAAATACTTGTTTTATTTCTTAAGTTTTAGGATATGATAAATAACATTTTTAAAAAATTTGGCCTCAGATACTAGCTGTGTGACCCTGAGCAAGTCACTTAACCCTGTCTGCCTCTGTAACTCAATCTGTAAAATGAGTTGGAGAAGAAATGGCAAACCACTCCAATATCTTTGCCAAAAAAACCCCAAATGGGGTTATGAAGAGTTGGACACAACCAAAAAATAATGACAAAACATGGCATTTTAACTTGAAGGGACTTTTAAAAGAAGTAAAGGTCATGTAGAGAAATAGAGTGGAGAAGTGTCTTGATAGAGGGTCAGGATAACATGACTTTTGGACCATCAGAACACAGAGTTGACTAATATGCCCCATGGTCTTCACTGGCCTGGCAGACTCAAATGGAGAACAGAGGGGAGGAGTTGACCAGAATGAGTGAGGTGTAGACAGACTGAGTCTAGAGTAAGCAATTAGAAGTAGATTAGGTAAATGTGGGGATGGTGTGATGCATAAACCCAGTCCAAAATACCTTTCTTTTCCTCTCTATTTCTTTCATTTGCCTTTCCACCATTCACTTGCTGTTTTCCATCTGACCAGGGGAAAATAGGATGTAAGTAGGGAAAGAGAACTATTTATCCCCTTTTTGCTGCAACCAAAGCAGCTGGCACTTGGAAGCTTTATCCCATTAATTGATTACTCTCATTTCTATGCATTTTTGAAGCTGTTATTAAAAACTTTTCTAGGGCATGGACTCTGGACTTAATCTCCCAAGAACAACTTGCATTGCTAGACCAGGTCCCCAGAGCATAGTGGCTGGTCTCCTTAGAATTCTAGGGCATAACCCTAAAGGATCAAAGAATTTCTTCTAGGACTATTGCTCCCCTCCTAGATCACTGCCTTGTCATAGTGGGGGGACTTCAATGAAACTATGAGCTATGCCTTACAGGGTTACCCAAGACAAATAGATCATAGTGGAGAATTCTGATAAAAGGTGATCCTCTGGAGAAGGAAATGGCAAACCACTTCAGTATTGTTGGGGTGTAAGCTCAGTTCTCACGTGAATGGTCTCGGGCAGGTAATGGTGAGGGCTTCTTGATTGCAAGCTCTCATGAGGCCCCCCAGGGAACAGCTAGGAATTGAGGAGTGAGACACAAACTATCTTGTTTTTCCACCTCTTCTCAGTGGAAACTTGCTGGGGAGAGCATCCCACCCTTGAGATTGGTCCGTGGTCTGAGCACACCTTTTTTGTTAATTAGCTAAGGGGCTGAGAACACGCACAGTGTCCACGAGCAAACTATGCAGCTGGGAGAGCTTAAATGGGGACAGGAAAGCCTGAGGGGTTGGGTTCCCTTTTTGCTCCTCGGGAGGAGGAAGGGGGCTCCATGGGGAGAACTAGCCCTGCATGCTGACATCATGTAGCTTGTATCAGGAATAAAGCCTACAACTCCTATTTGACTCTGGAGGTCTCTCTCTCAATACGTTTATCTGGCTGGCCACCGAAGACCTGGAGATAGGTAAGATGACCTGGGCAGCCCACAGCAATTAGGCCGGACACAGTATCTTTGCAAAAACAAACAAACAAACCTCAACAGTACTAAAATGATAAAAGAGATGACATTGGAATGAGCCCTCAGCTCAGAAGGTATCCAATATGCTACTGAGGAAAAGCAGAGGACAATTACAAGTAGCTCTAGTACTAATGAAACAGCTGGACCAAAGCTGATAGGAAGCTCAGCTGTAAACAAGGCTAGTGATAAAAAAAAAAAAGTCTGGAGCCTAGGAAGCATGGAGTGCAGCCTGACAAGGCAGGAACAGGACCCTGAACAGACTTCAGGGAGCCACTGCAGCAGCAGTTCCCAGATTGCTCAACCCACAAACTCCACAGGAAGTTTCAAAGGTCAGAGGGAGGGCTCTGTCACCCAGGAGAGGGGAGCACAGTCTGGATCCCCAGCAAAAACCACTGTTGTAATAGCTTCCATTTTTGGAGACCTCCCCCTAGAGCCCCTGGGAGAATTGAGCAGCTGATCTAAATCTCAGCCCTGAGCTCAGCTCTGACAAAGAACTCAAAAGTCAAGTAACTGACTGGGAAAATGCCCAAAAAAGAGGAAAAAAAATAAGATAATAGAAGGTTACTTTCTTGGTGAGCAGGTATTTTCTTCCATCCTTTCAGATGACGAGGAACAATTTAGGTCTTCAGAGGAAGACCTAAAGGTCAAGGCTTCTGCAGGCAAAACCTCCAAAATAAATATGCAATGGTCTCAGGCCATGGAAGAGCTCAAAAAAGAATTTTGAAAATCAAGTAAGAGAGATGGAGGAAAAGTTGGGAAGAGAAATGAGAGCGATGCAAGAAAACCACGAAAAGCAAGTCAACACCTTGCTAAAGGAGACCCAAAAAAAATGCTGAAGAAATTAACACCTTAAAAAATAGACTAACTCAAATGGCAAAAGAGGCCCAAAAAGCCAATGAGGAGAAGAATGCTTTAAAGAGCAGAATTAGCCAAATGGAAAAGGAGGTTCAAAAGCTCACTGAAGATAATAGTTCTTTAAAAATTAGAATGGAGCAGGTGGAAGCTAACGACTTTATGAGAAACCAAGAAATTGCAAAACCAAACCAAAAGAATGAAAAAAATAGAAGATAACGTGAAATATCTCATCGGAAAAACAGCAGACCTGGAAAACAGATCCAGTAGAGACAATTTAAAAATTATGGGACTACCTAAAAGCCATGATCAAAAAAAGAGCCTAGACATCATCTTTCATGAAATTATCAAGGAAAACTGCCCTGATATTCTAGAACCAGAGGGTAAAATAAATATTGAAAGAATCCACCAATAACCTCCTGAAAGAGATCCAAAAAGAGAAACTCCTAGGAATATTGTAGCCAAATTCCAGAGTTCCCAGGTCAAGGAGAAAATATTGCAAGCAGCTAAAAAGAAACAATTCGAGTATGGTGGAAATACAATCAGGATAACACAGGATCTGGCAACTTCTACATTAAGGGATCAAAGGGCTTGGAATATGATTTTCCAGAAGTCAAAGTAACTAGGATTAAAACCAAGAATCACCTATCCAGCAAAACTAAGCATAATACTTCAGGGGAAAAAATGGTCATTCGATGATATAGAGGACTTTCAAGCATTCTTGATGAAAAGACCAGACCTGAAAAGAAAATTTGACTTTCAAACACAAGAATCAAAAGAAGCATGAAAAGGTAAACAGGAAAGAGAAATCATAAAGGACTTTCTAAAATTGAACTACTTACATTCCTACATGGAAAGATAATATTTGTAATTCTTGAGATTTTTCTCAGTATTTGGGTAGTTGGAGGGATTATACACACAGACACACACACACACACACATAGACAAAGTACTCAGGGTGAGTGGTATAAGAAGGGATAATATCTAAAAAAATAAAATTAAGGGGCAAGAGAGGAATATGTTGGGAGGAGAAAGAGAGAAATGGAATGGGGCAAATTATCTCTCATAAAAGAGGCAAGAAAAAACTTAGTAAATGGAGGAGAAAAGGGGGGAGGTGAGAGAGGAAAAGCAAAGCTTACTGTCTTCTCATATGGCTTAAGGAGGGAATAACATGCTCATTCAATTTGAAATGAAAATTTATCTTACACTATAGGAAAGTAGGAAAGAAGGGGACAAGTGGGATGGGGGGATGATAGAAGGGAGGGCAAATGGGAGGAGGGAGTAATTAGAAGTAAACACTCATGGGGCGGGACAAGGTCAAAAGAGAGAATAGAATAAATGGGGGGCAGAATAGGATGGAGGGAAATATAGTCTTTCACAACATGACTTTTATGGAAGTCTTTTGCAAAACTACACATATATAGCCTGTATTGAATTGTTTGCCTTCTCAGTGGGGAGGGAAGAAAAGAGAGAAGTTGAAATTCAAAGTGTTAGAAACGAATGTTGAGAAACGAAGTATTGGGGTATAGAAATCTATTTTGCCCTACAAGAAAAGAGAGAAGATAGGGATAAGGGAAGGGAGGGGTGTGATAGAAGGAAGGGCATATTGAGGGAAGGGGTAATCAGAATGCATGACATTGCAGGGTGGGGGAAGGGAGAGATGGGGAGAAATTTCAAAACTCAAAATTTTGTGGAAATGAATGTTGAAAACTAAAAAGAAAGAAGAAAGAGGAAAGGAAAGGAAAGGAAAGGAAAGGAAAGGAAAGGAAAGGAAAGGAAAAGGAAAGGAAAGGAAAGGAAAGGAAAGGAAAGGAAAGGAAAGGAAAGGAAAGGAAAGGAAAGGAAAGGAAAGGAAAGGAAAGGAAAGGAAAGGAAAGGAAAGGAAAGGAAGGGAAAGGAAAGGAAGGGAAAGGAAAGGAAGGGAAAGGAAAGGAAAGGAAAGGAAAGGAAAGGAAAGGAAAGGAAAGGAAAGGAAAGGAAAGGAAAGGAAAGGAAAGGAAAGGAAAGGGAAAGGGAAAGGAAAGGAAAGGAAAGTCTGAGGCTGAAAAGAGCAATATTACATAGAAACCTAGAATGTCAGATCTATGAACCAAGTTAAGCTAGGTGTAGTAAGATAAGAGATGGAAAGATTAAACGTCTTGGGTATCAGTGAAGTTAAATGGATGGGAATAGATGAATTTAATTCGGGTGATCACTACATATACTACTGCAGGCAAGAATCCCTTAGAAGAAATAGAGTAGCCCACATAATCAATAAAAGGGTGAGAAAAGCAGTACTAGGGTTTAATCTCAAAAATGACTGTATGATATCTGTTCCAATTCAAGGCAAATCATTCAACATCACAGTAATACAAGTCTATGTTCCAACCATTGATGCTTAAGAGACCAAAGTTAATCAGTTGTATGAAGACCTATAACATCTTCTAGAAATAATACCAAAAAAAGATGTTACTTCTTCATAGGAGACTGGAATGCTAAAATAGGAAATCAAAAAATAATTGGAAAAATAGGCAAGTGTGGCCTTGGGTTAGAAAATGAAGCAGGACAGAGATTATTAGAGTTTTGTCAAGATAACTCACTGGTCATAACAAACGCTCTTTTTCCACAACCAAAAGGCAACTCTACAAATGGATATCACCAGATGGTCAATACAGAAATCAGATGATTGTATACTCTGCAGCCAAACGTAGAGAAACTATATAGTCAGTTAAAACAATCATGAGCTTCTTATTGCAAAATTCAGACTTAAATTGAAGAAAGTAGGGAAAACCCATCAGACTGTATGGATATGACCTAAATAATATCCCTTATGAATATGAAGTGAAGGTCATGAATAGATTTAAGGGATTAGAGTGGGTAGAGTGCCTGAATAACTATGGACAGAGGTTCACAATACTGTACAGGAGGCAGCAATAAAAAACATTCCGAAAAGAAAGAAAACAAGCAAAATGGTCATCTAATGAGACTTTACAAATAGCTGAGGAAAGAAGGAAAGTGAAAGGCAGAGAAAGGGAAAGATATACTCAACTGAATGAAGAATTCTAAAGAATACCAAGGAGAGATAAGAGGGTTTTCTTAAATGAGCAATATAAAGAAATAGAAGAAAATATAATGAGAAAGAAGAAATCTCTTCAAGAAAATTAGATATATCAAGGGAAAGTTTCATGTAAAAATGGTCATGATAAAAGACAAAAATGGTAGGGATTTAAGAAAAGCAGGTGGAAAGAATACGCAAAAGAATTATATGAGAAAGGTCTTAACATCACTGATAACCATGATGGTGTGGTTACTGATCTAGAGCCAGAAACATTGGAAAATGAAGTCAAATGGGTCTTAGGAAGCATTGCTAACAATAAGGCTAGTGGAGGTGATGGAATTCCAGCTGGGCTATTTAAAACCCTAAAAGACAATGCTGTTTTAATGCTATACTCAACATGCCTGCAAATTTGTAAAACACAACAGTGACCTCTGGATTGGAAAGGATCAGTTTATATCCTAGTCCTAAAGAAAGGCAATGCCAAGGAATGGTCAAATTAGCAAATAACTGTGCTCATTTCACACGCCAGCAAGTTTATGCTTATAATTCTGCAAGTTAGGCTTCAGCAATATGTTAACCAAGAATGCCTAGAAGAGTAGGCTGATTTTCAAAGAGACATAGGAACTAGGGACTAAATTGCCAACATTTGTTGGAGTATGGAGAAAGAGAAGGAGTTCTAGAAGAATATCTACCTCAGCTTCATTGACTGCACTAAAACCTTTGACTATGTGGATCACAACAAAATGTGGCAAGTCATCAAAGAGATGGGAGTAGTGGATCATCTTATTTGTCACCCAAGGAACCTGTATGTGGCCAAGAAGCGACAGTTAGAAGTGAACATGGAGCAACTGTTTGGTTTAAGATTGGAAAAGTAGTTTGACAAGGCTGTATTGTCACCCTATTTATTTAACTTATATGTAGTGTACATTATGTAAAATGCCAGTCTGGATGAAGCAGAAGTCAGAATTAAGATTGCTGAGAGAAATATCAATAATTTCACATATGGTGATAAGACCACTCTGATGGCAGAAAGCGAAGAGGAATTAAGAAGCTTCTTGATAAAAGTGAAAGAGGAGAATGTAAAAGCTGTCTTAAAGCTGGCAACTGATCCCATCACTTCCTGGAAAATAGAAGGAGAAGAAATAGAAGCAGTGTCAGATTTTATATTCTTGGGCTCAAAGATCACTGCAGATGGTGAATGCATCCATGAAATTAAAAGAAGCATGCTCCTTGGAAGGAAAGCTATGACAAATCTGGATGGCATACTAAAAAGCAGAGACGTCACCTTGCCAACAAAGGTCTATATAGTCAAAACTATGGTTTTTCCAGTAGCAATGTATGGCTGTGAGATTTGAACTATAAAGAAAGCTGAGTGTTGCAGAATTGATGCTTTTGAACTGAGGCATTGGAGAAGACTTTGGAGATTCCCTTGAACGTTAAGGATATCAAATCAGTCAATACTTAAAGGAATCAATTTAGACAATTCGCTGGAAGATCAAATGCTGAAGCTGAAGCCTAAATGGGTTGAAGCTAGGCAGAGTATGAGAATGCTCTAAAAGCCCAAGCCATTACAGGCCAGTTCTCTACCCATCCCATTATACCTACATGGTCATCATACATAAATTGGTTTGACTTTGAATGTAGAGGAAAGGATTGAAAGGGAAAGAGACCAAACTCAATGGGAAAAGAAGATTTTTCCCAGTATAGATTGAGTAGGGATACAGTTGGTGTGTGTTTGCTATCAATAATAACATTCCAGAGTATATCTGTGTTCAGATTACACCCTAGAGGTTTTCTTTTTTAAAAAAGGAAAAATAGAAAGACATGAAGAAACAAGTTTAAAAGCCATAGGATGAGATTAGGGTGGGGTTGGGGGTGTGGAGTGGTACACATCTTGCCTCCAGATACTCTGGTGTTGAAGTGACTGCTGCTAACCTTATGTGGCATTGAGATTCCACAAGACCAAAGTCCTGTAAGGACTATACATTAATCAGACTACATTTGGAGCACTCTTTTCATTCAGTTCATAGAATCACTGATCTAGAGTTGCTAGGAACCTCCTAGGTCTTCTAGCACAACTCTTTCATTTTACATATGAGTAAACAGAGGCCCAGGGAGATTTCATGACAAGGTCATACAGATAGTGGGTATCCAACGTAGGATTTTAATCTGGTTCTTTTGATTCCAGAACCAGGGTTCTTTTCATTGTATATATTCTCTTCCTAGTTCCTCCCTATCCCCATTCACTGAGACACTAGAACACTTCCAGAGAAGAGTCACCAAATTGGAGGGGGAGAGAAAGAAAGGGAAGGGAATGAACTTTTATGTAGTGTCTACTATGTACCTGCACTATGCTAAGTGCTTTTTTACAAATATTATCACATTTAGATCCTTACAACAATCCTAGGAGTTAGGTACTATTATTGTTCCCATTTTATAGTTGAGGAAACTGAGGCAAGCAGAGGTGTGACTTGCCCAGGGTCACATAGCTAGTAAATGTTTGAGGTTGCAGTTGAGCTCAGGTATTCCTGACTCCAGACCCAGCCTTCTATCACTGTACCAACAGCAGCTTAGTGAATGGCATGAAGACCAGATGTCATGCCAATAAGAAAATAGGTTTACAGTGTGTGGTCTGCAAAGGGAAAACTTAGAGCAGATATGATAACTATCTTCAAGTGTCTGAAGCACTGTTTTGTAGAAGAGAAATTAGCCTTGTCCTGCTTGGTCCCAGAAAAACCAGAAGCAATGGGGAGAAGTGACAGAGAGTAAGATTTCAGCTCCATGTAAGGAAAAACTTCCTAATAATGAATCTGTCTCAAAGTACACTAGACAGAGTTGGGAGGACAACGAATTTCCCTTAACTGGAAGTCTTCAGATGAAGACTGGATGACACCACTTGCCCACAAGCTCTGACCTCTGAGGTCTCTTCCAAATGTGAGATTCCCTGTTTCTGTGAGAAGTGCAAACCTGCCCCTAATCCCTGACAAACAACTCAGAAGGTTCTGCTGGCCTGATTAGTGCTCTGCATGTTTAGGAGACTGCTGCCCATCAGGCTGTTAGCAGGGCCCCCATGTCAGATGCCTCTCCAGCCAGGCCAGTTTTGTCAGCAGGGATCCTAGGTTCAGGCCATAATTAGCCTCTTAGAAGCCAACTTCCAAAAAGCCAAGAAAACCCCTGGAATGACCTGAATTATTTTCCCCCCTTAAACTAGATCTTCAATTTTATTGGTACAAGGAGCTCCCAGTTAGAAAATTTCCTCTGCCAATGCAGGTCAGTATCTGCCCTGTCAAGTGCCCTGAAAGTCTGAGAGTTGCCTGAAGCCCTGAGAGCTTAAGTCACATGGCAAAATTCAGCCCCGAGCTGTCCCTCTATATCCAATGCCATGCTGCCTCTTGGAACTAGAAGGACCCTCACAGGTCTTCTAATACACACACACACACACACACACACACACACACACACACACACACACACACACACACACACACACACACACCCCCTTCCAATTTTATAGAGGAGTAGACTGAATGACTTCTTCAGAGTCACAAGGGAAGATTTGAACCCAGGTCTTTCAGCATCCAAAGCTGCCTCTCTATCCGCTGTAATATGGTGCCTCTTAGAGCTAGAAGGGATTTCATAGCCCCTCTAGTCCAATACCTCCCCCCACCTTTTACAGAAGAGCAAACTGAGTCTAAGGGAGGTTGAGGTACTTGTCTAGTAATACACAAGTAGTAAGTACTGAGGCAGGTGTCTCTGACTCCAAGACTGGCCCTCTATCCTCTCTCAGTCATGCTGCCTCTCACCATGAATGGGCAGAACCTCCCCACATTCCCCATCTGGTGCCTCACCTTTCATCGAGATGATAGTGGGCTCTCAAAAGCCATGCCAGTGGACCATTAGTTCTGGTGGGTCTGACCTGACTCAGCATTTAGTAAGGGACCTCTTAACATTTAGTAAGCACAGTGTAGGTGGCTCTGTGGATAGAGTGCTGGACCTGGAATCAGGAAGATTCATCTTTCTGAGTTCAAATCTAGCCTCAGACATTTATAATTGTGTGACCCCAGGCAAGTCACTTAACCCTGCTTGCCTCATCTATCGAATGATATGGAGAAGGAAATGATAAACTAATTACAAATGGCATCATGAAGAGCCAGATACAACTGAAAATGACTGAACAAGGCACCTATGGTGTTGGAAAAATCCTTAAATGGATGTCCAATAACAGACTATTTGATTGTCATGTAAGACACTTAGCTTAGTTAAGTGAAAAGTAGATATCAGAGGGTTGGCCTAAGGTAGGACAGCAACTCATGAAGATCTGCTAAGGCATGGAGGGGGAAAAGATTGTGGGAAGAAATCAATATGAGAGGAGCCAGTAGCTCCCATAATTTTCCTGTCCCCAGCTTGCTACACTAGAGACTGTGTGGAACTTCTCCTTAGGTGAGGCCTAGAACTCACTTGGCTGAGATGTTATGTCAACCTCAGTGGGAGAGCTCCATCCTTCTGCATTGTCTGGCATTTCCTCCCATGTACTCTTTCTCTGACTTCTGTTTTGTTATTAAATTGGATAAATGGGTTTCTTGTCTAAGTGCTATGTGTGTTTATTGTGGAACTGGTATTTGGTAGATATAATTCTATCCCAGTATCTCCTTTATCTGAGGGGAGTAGAGTGGCCAAGCCTCTGGGCTCCACTTTCTGCTTCCTGTCTTGGTGGGAAATAAAGTGTTCCCTGAAGAACAGTGGGGGGAGAAGAGGCTAGAGATGTCTATTCTGTCTTCCTTCACCAAGTTAGTAACCCTCCCACCTCCACCCCCCCAATGACAAGTAAAATAAGATCTTTTGCTGTCTTTGTTTTAGTATAATCAAGAAGTATAATGCTTCTATTTGAATGTGATTCAGGAGGATCTTTCATCCATTGTCAGGTCTGGGAAGATTTGTAAGAAGGTCCTGGCCTTTTGTTAATGAGGCACTGGTTCTCAAGGGATGTAATGCCCTCTGGCTCTAAAAAGTGTATAAAGACTCTGAGGTTCAGGTTTTATTTTGGGGCTTACCAACTGGAAGTGTTTGTTTGGCCAGATGAGCACTCTGGGAAGCTGCTAAAGGAGCCTCCTGGCTTTGGGAACCCAGATGTTATGCCTCCCTCTCTGGTAACTATGGTCAGACAGTTGAGGTCCAACTGTCTGTTGAATTCAGGCAGAGGAAGTTATATCTGTTGACTTTCAATTTCTCTGTATTTTCTTTGAAGTTCAGGGTGTTGACTCCCTTGAACTAGGTGAATAATATATGTGCTTAGTTAATGGAATGATACATGTGTTTGATTAAAGTGATTATGAATCCCTTGAAAGTTGCTTTCCTTTTATGAATGCAGATCTAAGAACCTGTGATAGCAAGCCTCACTGTGTGTGTTGGTATGCTTGCTGAAACATGCCCCATCCTACATGTTGAGGGATGCCCCCTTGTAACACATTTTTGCAGAGGTCCATAGGAAGCAGCATGGTTGAGACCTGTTCCCTGGTCCTGGTTTTCCTTTACTTGACTGAATCACAGAACCTCATTGTTGGAAGAGATTTCAGAAGCCATGGAGCTCAACCAATAGCTGGCACAAAGAATGTCCTCCACCAAACAGTCAGCTAATTATCAGCTTCAGGATAAGGACTGTCTCATTCATCTTTGAATTCCTTCATGCAGGTCCCCGATCCAGTTCATAGAACATAGCAGCTAGGAGTGGAGTGGACAGAACGCTCCTCTGGAGTCAGCAAGACCTGAATTCAAATCCAGCCTCAGACATTTACAAGCTGTATGTCATTTAACTTCTGTCTACCTCAGTTTTCTCCAGTATAAAATAGAGAATTACAGCACCTGCATTGAAGGGTTGTTATAAGGATCAAATGAGGTATTTGTAAAGTGTTTAGTACAGTAGCTAGGACATAGTAGGTGTTTAATAAATTCTTGTTCCCTTCCCCTTAATAAAAAGTATTTAAAATGTGAATAATTGTAGCTCTTACATTTACTAGCTGCGTGACTTTGTGGTCATGTCTGTCCTCTTCATCTTGCCTGTTTTCTCATCTGTAAAATGGAAGGATTAGATTAAATGATCTCTGAGGTCCCTTTGTGCTAACATTCTCCAATTCTAAGGCCAAAGGTCCTAAAAGAACAGCTACTCATCAGAATGGAGATGGAAAGGGATGGGCAGAAGACAGAGTCAGAAGATGGGGGACAATGTCAGTGAAGGGGCTCTATCTGGATTATGCCAGGGTGGTATATTTCTGGACCCCACACTCTAGTCTTTGTAAGAAGCCCTACCTCCTCAGGCAATGAAGGACATAGAAGACTGGGGCTGAGCCCTGTCTATGTACTGTGGAGACATTCTGCCAGAGCATTCTTCCCTAGGTCCTTGTCACGCAGACCTATCCTGAAGGCACTCTGGTTCCTGAGCTCTCTCATGCTGCAGCTGAAAGGAAGCAAACCCCCCCGAACACAAAAAGAGACAGCTGCTAATTAGCAGACCACACAACCCTGCTTCTCTCCCTTGCCCTTACAGCTAGCCACTCACTGCCTCCATCCCCATATCTCCCATGTCACATGTGGAAATACAAGTCTCAGTCTCCTTAGTTCCCTTCTTGCCCCACCCATCCTTCTCCTTACTGCAGCATGCAAAAATTCTAAACCTGAAGAATTTCAGGCTCTGCTTTATCTGCTGGGCTCAAACTTGCCAAGCCATTCTCAGGAGCTGGAGGCTAAGGATGCCTGTATGAAGATAGGATCACCATGGTAACAATGATGTCACTGGCTTTGGGACTCAGCGCTAGCAACCTTAACCGTGATGATCCTCAGCCCAGAACCAGTGGTAACCTCACTGATTAAACACCTAAAGGAACCAGCAATCACGTTGCCTTCACTGCTTCCAGTGCCCTGGCAAAGGGCAACCACATGTTGGAGGACTTCTTTTTAAGGGTGCAGCAGTGACTAGTATGTTAGATAATAAGTTTCCTGAGACAAAAACTAAAACCAGGTATAGCAGGTTGAGGAGGGACAGGGTGTGGGGGAGAAAAGGGAGGGGAAAGTTAGGGGTGTGTGATGACCTTTTATTTAGAAGGATGCTACAATTAATTGGCAATTTGAATTAGTTATCTGATGCTGGGGTGGTTTGCACTGAATCATCCACCAGGGAAAGGACCTAAATGATGTCTCAGTACCCCAAAATGTCCCCTCCATAGACCACTCATATGCTTGAAACCTTTAGGGGCTCCACGCTGCTTAAAGAATGAGTCCAAACTTTTTTCAAGGCCTTCAACAATCTATCTCTTACCTACCTTTCCAGCCTTCTCTCCCAATATCTACTCCCCCCCAAAATAATAATAACAATTTCTATCTGTAAGAGAAATAGAATCTCTAACAAATCTATTTCTCAGATTTACAAAACACGATTCTAGCAAACACCCTGTGAATCCGGGAGTGTGGTACTATTACTCCCATTTTACAGATAAGGAAAGTGAGGCCTTAGGAAGGTAAGTGACTTAGGGTTACAAGGAGGTAACTAGGAGGTAACCAAGCTGGAAATTATACCTAGGTTTTCTAAGTCTGAAACTGGTGTTTTCTGCTGCTGCGTGCTGACCTTCCAGCCTGCACTTACACACCCAAACAGTCCCTGCCAGGCTTCATCCTTACTGGACTATTTGCTACTGTCCAGGGACCATGTGCTCTTCTAAATAAAGCCTTTGCGATCGGCTCCAGCGCGATGCCCTCCAAGCGGAACCCCACGCGCTGTGAGCGCTGCCGCAGCCTGGCCCGCCACCCGAGGATGCTCGGCACGGATCCGCTACAGCCAGCCTCCGTGCAGCGGCTCGAGCGGACCCTGGATGGCAGCGCCAGCAGGCGCCTGTGTGGGGCTGCAGCCTTTCTCGCAGCAGACAGCATCCTGAACACGCTGCAGAACATTTCTGAGGGTCTGGCGGGGCACCCCAAGGTCCCTGAGCGCCGCCTTCGGCAGGAGCTGCCTTTCATGGCTGCAGAGAACATCATCATGGCAATAGTGAAGGCGGAGGGAACCGCCAGGATTGCCAGGAGAGTCAGGGTGCTCTCACAGGCAGCGGCTGCCATGGTGAGGCAGGAGGGAGGCGATAAGGACCTCATTGCCCGCATTCGGGCCGACGCCTACTACCCCATTCATGCTCTCCTGGAGCGTTGGCTGGATCCTTCCTCTTTCACTGGCCGTGCTGCCCAGCAGGTGGACGGATTCTTGAAGGAAGAGGTTCGGCATCTCCCGAAGTCTTAAGAAAGTCAGATGGACGTGAAGGTGGAGCTGAGCCTTTAGAGGTGAAAAAGGTGTGAAAAGGAGTGTGCGCTGGTGGGCCTAGTCCAGAGGCCGTGGGGAGGCTGCTGGGCGCTTCAGGCTCGGGGATTTCTACAGGCCTTTTGGAAAAGAAATTGGGGGGAAGATGTTCTTCTCCATCCCAGCTCTGATGTGTTCAGTAAATGTTACTGATTCTCAAAAAAATAAAATAAAATAAAAAGAAAGAAAGAAAGCCTTTGCTTAGACAATTCCTTCTACTTAGAAGTCTTCCACTTGCGTCTCTACTTGTAATAATTCTACCAACCCTACAAACCCTGGGTAAAATTCTAAGCCTTCCATGAAGTCTTCCCTAATATTATAAGATGAAAATGATCTCCCCCTCCCCCCAACTCTCACACTCTCACTAAAGCACATTGTCCCTCTCATTCACATAGCACCTGACTCCATCTCTAATGCCTTGGCCTTGTTCTTCTTATTCGAAAGGACCAGAGAGAAAACCTAGTCCAACTTATTCCTTTTATAGATGAGGAAACTGAGGTTCAGAGAAATCACATGACATGTAAGGTTACTCATTAAGTTAAGGGAAGATAACCTTGTAGTATCCGTACAAGGTCCTCTGAGAACAAAGGACCACAACCAAACAACTCTTGCAAGTATCTACTTTATGCAGGAGATCTTCAGGCAATAAGGAAATGAAGACAAAAAACCTCCCAAAACACAATCAAACCACACTTGCCCTCAGGGAGCTTACTTTCGGATCCCGTAGCTTCTTCCATTTCTCCTAGTCCCTTAGGCTCATTTGGGCTTCATGTGTTTTTACTTACACTTTTCTTTTTCTGATTTCAGAGGAACAGACAACTCACCCCCTCACCATGACTACTAGACTCTCCTCCTATGCCCGATTTCTCCTTCTCCACTGACCTCTCTGCCTATAGGCATGCTCAGATCTCCTTCCCCAGACCCTGAAACCTCCTCATGCTAGCCTCCTCTGTCATCCCCACTCATCCCTTCTAGACTCCTGTGTTCCTCCCTGGTCTGTCCTATTTCTCTTTGTACCTAGTTCTGCACTTCTCCTCACCTCCTACTCCCACTCTTTCCCTCTCATCCTCCACATTCCAAATCTGACAAGCCCAAGGTATTTTCAAAGGCCACTTTCACTGGTAACAAGATCAATTCCCTTCCTTCCCACCTTCTCCCCCGACTCTAGCCATTTAGTCATTATTTTCCTAAGCCAGTGATGAAAATAGTTTTCCTCAACACTCTCTTTGACCTGTCAACTGCATCTGCTACCTTTGAAGGTCACCCTCTTCAGGTTGTCATGGAAAAGTGTTCTGCTTGGCTTCAGAGGACATAATCAGGGTGGAATCATGGGTGGAAGTTTCACAGGTACAGATTTTAGTTTAATTTAAGAAAAAACTTCACAACAATTAGAGCTGTTCAAAAGTAGAGTGAACTGCTTTGGGAAATAGTGAATATTCTCTCTCTCTCTCTCTCTCTCTCTCTCTCTCTCTCTCTCTCTCTCTCTCTCTCTCTCTCTCTCTCTCTCCTTTCAGCAATTAGGGTTAAGTGACTTGTCCAGGGCTACACAACTAGTAAGTGTCTGAGTAAGGATTTGAACTCAGGTCCTCCTGACTCTGGGGCTGGGTGCTCTATCCATTGTGCCATTTAACTGCCCCCCAAATAGAAACTTAGCAATGGAGGTCTTTCAGCAGAGGGCAAATGACCAACCATTTATCTGATATGTTATATAGAGGATTTCTCCTCAGGAATGAGTCAAACCAGAACATCTCTGTGGTCCTTTCCTCTGGCTCCTAAATAGGGAAATGGAAAAGACAATCTTTGTCTTTTGGCAAACCCCTGACTTCCTATTTTCTCTTCTCTCCTCCTCTTCCTGTCTGCACCCTCATTTTTTTTTTTGTAATATTCTTACAACATTGACCTAGATGTCAGTCAAATCCTTATTGTTCAGTCATTTCAGTCACATCTAATTCTTAGTGACCCCATTTGAGGTTTTCTTGGCTAAGATACTGGAGTGGTTTGCCATTTCCTTCTCCAGCTCATCTTAGAGATAAGAAAACTGAGGCAAACAGGGTTAAGTGACTTGAGCAGGGTCACACAACTACTTAAGTATCTGAGGCTGGATTTCAACTCAGGTTTTCCTGCCTTCAGGCCCAGTATTCTACCCACTGCACCACCTAGCTGCCCTATATTCAAATTCTACAAGGGTGTTAAATGTTAAGAAAGATACTTGCTATTTTCAGCTTAATTGTTGTCTCCTTCAAGGGGTATTCACAGGATCCTAGGAATTTAAAACTGAATATGTCAAAATGACTAAAAAAGTCTATATTAGATGCTTTCTATATGTTAGTCACTGTGCTAAGTCCTGGGGATACAAATGCAAAAAGTTGGAACTTATAGCCTATATGAGAGGTAACATGTACATAATATTGTGGAGTGGTAGCCAGGGAATGGAGTTTTGGTCTGGGGGTTAACAGAAAAGATGAATTGTTTCTGAGCCCAAAGGGGAGACAATTGACATACCCTTTCCATAAACAATGGTACTGTTGATTTGGTTACTATTCTTGGAGCCAGAGATAGCAAGCTGGGAAGCAAAGATACACAGTCAATCACCCAGGCAGATGGCAAGATGGTCTGGGTTCATGACTGGACAGGATATAAAACAGGATCTTGTCTGGGGCTGGCTAGATGTAATTGACTAAGAAGGATTTCATTTGGGTACCTAACAAGCTGGCTTAGCCCTAGGGTGGGAGTTCCAAAGCTCAGCAGCTAAACTTCCCCAGGGACTTGAGGGGAAGGGGGGCAGTGCAGAGGATGTTGGTCCAGGAGGAGAGAAGCAGGGCAGTGTACAGGCAGCAGGCCTGGTCTGGACAGCTAGAGAGGATCTGGACATCTAGTCCTGCACCTTCAAGCCAGAGATGAGGAAACTGACACAGAACATTCAAGGAACTCGTCCAAGGTTACGCAGCTATTTAGTGACAGAAGTGGCATGTTTTCCTCTTTGACTCCAACACACAATGCTCTTTACACTGTCTCCACGATTGCATTTAATTAAACTGACTGTGTAGATGGATTCTGGTGTTTCTAAGCCAAAGTCCACAAATCCTCTGTGTGTGTGTGTGTGTATGTGTGTGAAAATAAGACCATGTGCACACACATACTCACTCACACCTCGCCCAACTCACATTATACAGATTTTAAAGGTGCTACCTTTCTGAACAACTGAGCAAGAATTGTGAACTTTATCAATTTCTTAGTTTCTGCAAGACAGAATGGGTTCTACATCCCGCCCCGCCCCCCCCCCCCCCCCCAGTTCCTTGGGATAAGGAGACCATATTTCTATTTCTAATTAGGTAGCTTCCTAAGATTAATTGCTTTACATTTATGTGGGACTTAAAAGTTATCTAGGCATTTTGAAAATATATCAAAATTCTCTCATTTGAAGATAACAACCCTGTGGGAAAGGTATAGGGAGTGTTTGTTCCCATTTTACAGATGAGAAAACTGGAGTAAAAATTAATTTACTTATCCATAGTTACAAGGGTGATTTTATAGGCAGGATTTAAACCCAAGTCTTCCTGACTTCAGGTTCAGTATTTTAATTGAATTTTATTTAAACCACATTGGCTCTCAAAACTGGATGACTTCTAAGTATAATTGACATATAGCACGAGGTGTACAAAGTGCTTACCATACACCTCTAATTCCTAGCACAGTGTCCGATACATAGTGGTGTTAAATGCTTCTTGAATTTTATTGATTAAACAACTTTTACAGTATTACAGTTAGTGTCGGAAGTAGAAAATTCAAACCTAGGTCTCTCCTAACTCAAATTCCAAAATTTTTCCCACTATACCCTGCTCCCTCTACCACTATGAGGATTTATAGTGTAACAGAAAGTCTACAGTACTCATTGGGGCAGCTAGGTGGTACAGTGGATAGAGCATGTGCTCCAGTCAGAAAGACCTGAGTTTAAATCCAGCCTCAGACACTTACTAGCTGTGTGATCCTAAACAAGTCACTTAACTCTGTTTGCCTCAGTTTCCTCATCTGTAAAATGAACTGGAGAAAGAAATGGCAAACCACTCCAGGCAAAGGAAAACCCCCAAAAGGGTCAAAAAGCATCAGATACTACTGAAAAATGACACAAAAACTTCCTTCCAACAATCCAGTGAGGTAGCAAGTATGATTATCATTCCCATTCTTAAATGTATTTTAGGGGGTTGGGGGTGGGGAAGAATCAATTGATCATTCAACAAACATTTATTGAGCACCTCTTATGTGACAGATGCTGGGGATAACAATTTTAAAAATGAAAGTCCCTGCCCTTCTTGTAGAGGAGATAACACACGTACAAATAAGTTTGTGTAAGGGTGTGTCCTGTTTATTCTTCAGCAAAGTTGAAGGTCATAAGGGGCAAAGACAGAACAATCTCTTTCAAATGTAAATTAGAAATCCATAACTTGGAAGAGATTCAAGGTTCTATGTAACCCAACAGCCAATGAAAAACCTAGTCAAGACAACAAACTTGCCCTTATGGAAAAGACTGCCTCCTTACCTTTGTCCGAAGCCATTCATTTACATAAGACCCGACAGAAATCTTGGAAGTGTGGGGAGCTCCGAGGGGCAGGGAATGACCAAAAGTCTGGGTGAAATTTCTCACTGGGGGAACCCAGCTCTGAACCAGAAAAAAGAGAGACTATACTTCTTTCCCATCCTGCCTTAGAGGTGACAAACATCAGAATCATGACACTGAGGGAATAAACTATAGGAACTTCTGTCAATCCTAGGTTAAAGATCTTTGCCCTTTCTGAAGGAAGACAGTAGCATTCCCAATAGAAAATACCCTTGATGAAAAAAGTTGCACTCAGTTGAACCTAAGGCTGGGGAGGGTAGAGACTGTACCTACTTCACAAGGATGAGTGACTGAGTGATCCGCCCAATCCACCCAGCAGAGATGCTGTGCCTTGCCACAGGCCCAGCTAAGCCATCTGTCCAGCAGTTACCATGCTGTGGCAGAAGCCAGACCAGACAAACAGCGGGGTAATTTGCCCATCACCATCACCAACAGAGTGGACTGCAAAAGGATTCGCCAAAGTAAGGACATTGAGGTCTTCTAGTTTCAGAGTAGAGATACCTATACCATGTGTTCCCTGAATACGTGCCTCATAAACAATTCATTTAAGTTTATGCCCCTTCTCCCATGTCAGACTGTATGTCTTGGTGAGAGAATATGCCACTTCCAGATTGGTTTTTTCATTTTTATTCATTCATTCATTTATTCATTTATTTACTTGGCAAATGTAAGGGGAAAGAATGCTTTGTAAATGCTTTGAGTAAATGTCTTTTCTAAGACTTAATTGAACCTACTGGCTAGAAGTAATAATTGAACCTCCTGGGCAGCTAGGGTAGAGTACTGGGCCTGAAGTCAGGAAGACTCATCTTCCTGATGTCACATCTGGCTTCAGACATTTACTAGCTGTGTGACCCTGGGCAAATTATTTAACCATGTTTGCCCCAGTTGCATCATCTGTAAAATGAGTTGGAGGAAGAAATGACATACTATCCTAGTATCATTGCCAAGAAAACCTCAAATGGAGTCACGAAGGCAGACACAACTGAACAGCTGGTTAATAGTAGAGGCTCATAAGCTATAGAGTTGAGTAGTTACTCATAAGAACACTCCTTGGAAAAGAGGTAACAGTTGATCTTCTGGGGACCCAACCTTCAAACTAGGGGTATGACCCTGAATCATGTATTGCAGGCATATACTTACCCACTCTACAAAAACACTCACACATGTGCATACATACATATTCTGTATTTATTATATTATATATTCTGTGTGTGTGTATATGTATGTATGTATGTATGTATACACACACATACAATATAAACAAGGTAATTTTTTTTGTGGGGAGGTACTAGCACTTAGGTCGATCACTAAAGGATTCAAGTAGAAAGTATCACTTGAGCAGAGAAAACTAAGGAAGCCATGGAACTCATAAATATCTAACAGTAGAGATCCTACCAGGGTGTATTTTGTTTCACCACAGACTGAGCAGTTGGTTCATCGGTATCACAGATGTGGGTATCATTTTTCCACCCCCGTCCATCTTGCCGTGGCAAGGTTCTGAAAGCTTCCAGTGTTGAGCTGTGTTTGGGAGATTTAAGAGGTTCCACACATACTATATTACTGATGCCCTAAGGAATCTGCTGAAAAGAATGATTTTGTTCTTTTAGTTAAAAAACGTTAAGGAAGCATTCCCTTCTGACTGTGGGGGTGACCAGATTTCTCTAGCACCTCTTTATCCCTAAATTACAGCTGAGTCTGAAAGCTTCTCCTTAAAGAGACTTCCTTCCCTTGATTCTATGCAAAAGGCACAAAATTCAATAGCACAAATGGGGCAGTAATTTTAGGAAGGTGTGTGGTGAGTACTGAGACCAGAATTGGCCACTCAAGGTGTTCATCTTCTTCACAAGGAAAACAACGGTTTCTTAAAGGGGCAGTTTTTGTCCTATTGAGTGATCTCTGGAAGGTAGGGTGATATAGTGGAACAGGCATTGGACTGGGAGTCAGGTGTTACGGGTTCCAAGCTTGGTTTTGCCACTGTATTGCTATATACCTTGAATTGGTTATTTCCCCTCTGTGAGCTTATTTGTCTATAAAAGAAGAGGAGCTTGAATTAAGTAATCTTCAGCCCCCAGCATAGAGGCTTGAAATTCAATTCATTAAGTATATATTAAGTGCCTACTGTGCACCATCCACTATGCTAGGTACTGGAAGGTGACCTAGTCAAATCTGTGCTTTAGGAATATCAACTGGAAACTATGCAAAGCATGAGTTGGAGAGGGGAGAGGAGTAGAAGTTCAATTAGGAGGTTATTGCAATAGTCCAGGCATGAGTTGATAAAGGCCTGAATTTGGATGACTGTGATGTAAATAGAAAAGGACTGCTGAAAGAGAGGGGAAGGTAGAATCAATACTGTTCAGTCCCAAGCAATCTAACTTCCCCCACTACCTCTCCACTGAAACTATCTTCTCTTTGACTATAAACTTGTAATTCCTAATTTAGTGGCTTTTTCTTAATTTGTGTTTGACACCATCTATTATCCTTTCCTCCTGGATAATCTCTGAGTTTTTGTGATGCTCCTCTTGTGGTTCTCCTATTTGTTTAACTCATTTTCTCAGTCTCAGGGGTTTGCTCTATATAGGTGTACACTAGGGTTCTTCTGTCCTGTATCATCTTTCTCTGAGCTCAATTCCCATTAGTTCAATGATTAATTCTAAATACAATACTCCCTGATCTACACATCCAGCCCAACTACTTTCTGAATCGACTTCATATGGCTATCTCAAATATATCACGTCCAAAAAAGAATTCATCTTTGTCCCACTCCCATCCCCCTCTTCAGGGTTTTCCTCTTTGTATTATGGTTACCACTGTCCTTCCAGTCACCCAGGTTCTAAATCTCAGTCACCTTGATCCAGTCAGTTGCCCAATCTTGTTTATTCCACCTTCATGATTCTTACATGCTACCTCTTTTCTTCATTCATATATCCATTGTCTTAACTCAGAGGTATATGGAGTGTCCAGGAAGACTAAGACCCAATTCACCCAACTCTCACCTGTGGTTCTAAGAAGTTATAGCATATGCAGTGGCCATACCTCAGTAAACTGTCTTGGTAGATGGGTTAAACCAGGTTAAGCATAACTAAGAGGCCTCAACCTGTGGGTGAGTTGGGGGATGCCTGCCCCAAACATATGAAGCCTTTCCCCAGTGGAATGGGCAGATGAGAACAATTTGTTCCAATAGGCCATGAAGCAGGCGCTGTGGAGGGCTCAGTCTGGGTAGGCATTGAAGATGCCAAGGTCATCCAATGCATACTGGGTCATCGCCACTTGTCTTAACTTTTGTCCTGCCACTGGACTTTAATGACTCAGGAAGAGAGAGTGAGGCTGACAACTTTGTGCAGCTCTGCCTCACTTAAATTCAATTCACATATAAGTCATCACCCCGTGGCATCTTTGGTCTGCTTTGAAAACAAAGGACAAACAACAAGCCTAGCTCAGATTCTTATCACCTCCTGCCTGTACCATTGAAAATGCCTCCTAACTGGTCTCCCTGCCTCCATTTTCTCTCTTTTTTAAAAGATGCCACCCCCATCTTAACCTCACCCTTCAATGGACAAAGTGATAATCCTAAAGCACTGGTCTGCTCTTATCCTTCCACTACTGAAGGGGATTCAGTGGCTCCTTTCTGTTCTTAGGGGAAAAGATGAACTCCTCAATTTGATATTTAAAGCCCTTCACAATCTAATTTCACATAACTCCTCAGACTATATTCTAGGCAAACTGGCCAACTTGCAGTTCCACACACCACTTTTTGATCCCTCTCTATTTGTTAAAGCTCTTTATCTCCTCATGTTATCTTGCAGCTTGTATTTACTCATCTGTGTACACGATTTATCTCCTTTCCTTCCCCACCCAGCTGGTACTTGCCCATGAAAGCTCCCTGAAGACAGAGGCTGTTTTATTTCATCTTTGTACATCCAGAACCTTAGAGTAGTAGGTACTTAATGCTTGCTGAATTTAATTGAATGTATCTGAGGCTGGTTACACTCTAAAGGCCTTTTTTTTTTTTTGAGGGTCATCATGACTTTGGAAAACTCTCAGGTAGCTTAGTTAGACTGTGGTCCAGTTGAAGTCTGAGTCTACTGACCTCAGTCCATGTGTACATACAAGCAAAAGCATTTATCACAGTAGTCCCTCAAGCTCAGTGAGAAGGACAGACATAGGGCTTGGTAGAGTAAGGGCTGAGGGGTGTGTGTATGTGTTACATATTATACTTTCAGATTTACTGGGGTTTTTTCTCTCCTCTGTAAAAGCAACATTTTCACCCCCAACCCTCCCTTCTATCTGGGCCCAACTGTTTCCCCATTCTGTTTCTTATACCTTGTGCTTCCCCCACTTCTCTGGGCCTCAATATTTTGCTGTCATGACAAGACCAAAGCTGGGATAGGACATGTGAACTCTTTGGACAAAATTCAGGTACCAGTGGGCCCCCATGGTGATGCTAATAACATGAACTGGTTGTTTTTCCTGGCTCTCTGGGGAATGTCATTGTAGCACTTGGGGATGGAAGAGGGTCACTCTTGACCTTGTTCCCCCCCTCCTACTATTGCCCCCAACCCCATCCTCCAAGGTCAGTCCTGGGGCAGAAGTAGAGAAGATGGGGAGTGTCTGTGTGTGTGTGTCTGTGTCTGTGTGTAAGCCTACCTGGGAGTGCCTGGGTGAGGATTCCAGTACTTTTGCTCCCAAGGCCAGCTTTCTCTACCTGTCCAGCACCCAGGTCCTCAGTTCCAGTCCACCCACCAAACAATCATGACTCCAAGGCTGTACAGAGCACACAGCTAAAAGCGAGTCACTTACAGTTTATTTTGCCTGAAAGTATTTCACATCTCTTTGTACACAGCTACAGAACAGGAGTAAGTAGGAAACCATCGGGTAAAGCAACAGTGTGAAGGAGAAAGGTGGCCAATTGTTTTTTCTTTTTTATCAACTTCTTCCTGCACCTGATGACAATTATGCAGGATGGGACTTGAGGGGCAAAGGAAAACACAAAGAACCTGGCACATAAAATGAATTAAGACTTAACCCAATTTCTCTTTTTAAAAAATGAGGGCACAGCACAGGATAATAAAATCTACCTAGCAAAGTATAAAACGACAAAAAGCACGGCTCCCGTTGAGTCAGATGAATTAGAATTAGATAGAAAACATTACCTTGGCCACGTGGAAATTTTAGAGATGCTGAAGGGGAGAATGTTTGTTCTAAACAAACAGAAAAGGGGACCCCCAAGCAACACTCCCTCCCCCAAGGGCTGTTCTGTACAGTCATGGCTCAAAAGGAAAAAAGCCAACTATTTATTCACCCAGGAAAGGTTTTTTCCCTTCTTAGCAATTGTGGGGAGGCCAGGAGCTCTGAGGACTAGTGGTCACATTTACAGGAAGGGATGGCTATAGGTCAGTGGCAAAGGGTTTTTCTTCTCCCAAGAGACCATGCAGAAAAGCAGGCATGCGTGAATGAGGACGCTGAGCGACACAAAATGGTGGCAGGACTTGGAAGTCTTGAAATCTTGGACAAGAACAGAGAACAGTGGAGGCAAATCATGAATCTAGCTCTCTCTTGGCAGGGGGCTATCCTACCCGGAAAGGGGGTGGGGTGGGGAAATGGTTAGCACACATCCCCAGCCTGATAAAGGAGCAAGGGAAGATGGTTGGTCTTTCAGGAACAAGACTTCAGGTAGGTGGCCTCCTCTCCCTCCCTCCCTCCCTGCTCCCAAAGTCTTCAGGCTTCAGTCAGTGAGGATGTTTGAGACATTCTGAAATCATAAACACGGCAGCAGACGGACGGACGGATGGACGGACGGGCTGACAAGAGAGCGTTAGCATACAGGATCCATTACGAAAAGGCAATTATTCAAGGAGGGTTTTTCCTTTAAAAAAATAATAATAACAAGACAGCAGACTAGTTTATACAGTACTATACGCCAAGGGGTAAAAGAATCAACAAGTTATAAATAAAAGACAGGTCCCAGACCTGTAGTTTGTGAACCATTTCTTAAATAGGTGCATTATTTAAATCTTATGTACAACAAAATTACTTTGCATGACAATTGCAAGGACACAGGGAGAGGTATGATGATATGATCTGGGCTTTTTCTCTGGGTAGTGAATGGCTTATTTTTTGGAGTGTCCCTCAAGGGGGCCCCCAGGAAGGCCAATTGGAATTATGAGTGATGGGGGATTCTGAATTTGCTTTTCCCACACGGCATCAACACCAAAGCAAAGGAAATCCACAAGGAGTCTCTTCCCCTTCCCCTCCCCTTTTCCCCCTACCCCACCCACCCCCATTGATAATCCTCTTGTTGCTACAAAGTCTTTTTCAGGTTAGTTTAATTTTAAAATTATGAATCTAAAAGATTGAGGCAGGGGCCGGGCATGCTTAAAAGCCCCGCCCCCCCCGCCCCCCTCCCTGCCCCCTGCCCCAAGAAAATCTCCCCCATCTATCTCACAGCCATGGTGGTGAGATCCAAGACCTCACAATGGGCTGTTCTACAGCTATTAGTCAAAAGTTGTTTTGTTTTCAAATTTTTCCTTCTTGTCACAACTTAAAGAGAGCGAGAGAGAATTCACCAGGCTTCAGTGTAGCGGACGTCGACCTCTTTCAGATTGGGCAGCTTGGCCTGTTTCAAAGGAATAACAATCACAGTTACTGGGAAGCCAGGTACCACCAATCCCTGCTTGCAATGGAGCTCCCAGCTTGATTTCTATGCGCACCCCCCCCCCCAAGGAATCCACCCCTTAATTCCTCACTAATCTTGTCTGCCTGAAGGGGACTGGGGACCCCTTTCAGGGGGGTTTCAGCAGAATCCTTTCCAGGATTAATGAGATTCATGTTAGCTGCCTGGGGCCCAGAGGAATGGAGGCTGAGGACAAGTAAAAATGGGACTAACTATGCAAACTATGCCCAGAATGTATTTATTATTAATTTAATATATTTAAGCCACAGAATTAAAGAATATTAAAGTTGGAAGGATCCTTAGAAGCTATCTGGTCTGGACTTTGCCTTAACAAGAATGCCTTCTATAACATCTTCAACAGGTCATCACTTTGCTTTTGGGTGAAAGCCTCTAGCTGGGAGGGATATCCTCTAAATTCAGGTTTGGTTGATTTCTTTAGTTCTAGGTCTCTGAAAACTCCAGACACTACTGCAGGTTCTGCCCTCTGGGATAAAATGTAACAAATCTAATTCCTCATCTATGTGACATCCCTTCAAATGTTCAAAGACAGCCATCAGGATCACATAAGGCTTCTCTTTTCCAGGTTAAGCTTCCTTAGTTCCTTCAACCAATCCTCAAATGGCACAACGTCTAACCCCTGTACCATCCTGGCTGTCCTCTCCTGGATGAGTTCCAACTTGTCAATGTCATTCCTAAAATGTGGCATCCATTGCTACACTCAATAAACTTCCTATGGCCTGACCAAAGTAAAAGATAATAACACTATCACCTCTCTTGAAGACACCCAGGACAGTAAGAATGTGGATTTAACAGGGGCAACCAGGAGGAATGGTACAAGTGGACTTAGAGTCAGTGGAAGTTTTGATCTTATCTGTGAAGTCAGACCTGGGGCCTGCCTAGACCTCTGAGAACAAGAAATGAAATAATACATTTAAAAAGCTCTGCAAACGATAAAGTACTACACGAATGCCAGCTATCATTATACTCTGTCATTCTGAGCTCTAAAGTCTTTCCTAACTCTGGTATTCTACACACTATATGTTTTAACTCTTCTGGTTCTGACATTCTTAGGTCCTTTCAGATCTAACATTCTAAGCTCAAAGGGGCTGTCTAGTTCTTAGGTTCTATGTGGTAAGGCCCGACTCAGCGGACATTCCATATTCAGGATATTCCAGTGCTGATACATACAATCTAAGATTCTCTCCAGTTCTGAGATTCTATGCTCCAAGATCTTTTGCAGGTCTGACTTTCTACGTTATGTTTTAAAGTGCCTCCAGCTTTGATTTTCTTGGTTACACTCTCTAAAATTCCTCCCAGCTGTCTGTACTTGGTGTTCTGAGATCCCCCAGGCACCCAGCTCTGATGTTCCAGGATCGATGACACTAAAATACCTTCAGGTCTTCGTAGGTATCGGCTGAGAGCTTGGTGCTGTTCATGTTTAAGCTGCAGAGACTCTTCATCGCTGTACGAAGGCAGAAAGAGTGATATGTGTGAGAGACAAGGGAGCCAGAAGCAGACACACACACTACCACCTCCTGACCTTGAGTGTGACAGGTCCAAAGGTGAGGCAAGCGGACAGAATGTAGTGCCCAGAACAATAATCCAAGTAGAAATAAGAGGGACTTAGAATGTTTACTGAATGAGGGAAATGAATCAAATGATTTGGTTCAGGCCTTCTGCTAATCCTCAATACATTCTGATCTCCCAGTGTCTCAATGTGGCTTATCTCACCTAGAAATGCTTCCTCATCACTCCTGCATGGCCACTCAAAGCACAGGCTCTGGACAGAGGTGTTGGGGTACCCTCCTTACTTGGGCAGCCCTGCTGGTCATGGCTGCTCAGGGATACTCCTGAAGGTAGGATGAGCGGGTATCTGAGCTGAAGGAAATTCAGATGCCAGATAGGGCATCTCAGCTCAAGAGGCCATGTACCACTCATTCTTCCAAAAGAGTAATGTTTCCCACTATCCCAAGAAACTTTTCAGAAATTAAGCACTGCTGGGCACCTTCAAAAAGGGCTGGACCCTCTTCCCACCCACCTCCAATTTAGGGATCCCCAGGCTTTCTTGGGGGAAACTCACAGCTCAGCGCCAGCAGCCCAGCATCGGTGACAGGCGTCTCACACAAGTTCAGCACTTGCAACATGGTGAGGTGTTCTGAAAGGAGCCGCAGACCAGCATCTCCAAACTGTGAGGACACAAGACCAACTCAGCCACCAGACTCCTAAGTCTTAGAAGTGCTGGCTTATGAAGCCCTTAGGAAGCTTCCTGAGAGATGAAATTCAAAGCCATGTAGAAAGATGATCTAACAGTGTCTTGCTGATACTCAGCAAGGCATCATGGGACACAGAATCACCCACTACTGGGAGGTGGAGTTCAGGGGAAGTATGTTAACACTCCAGTTACAGGATCATGGGATTTCAAGTTGTATTGAACTTTAAAGCTGATCTAGTCTGACCTCTCATTTTATGGACAAGGAAACTGAGGGAAAACAATGACGTGCCCAAGGTCACACAAATATTAATTAATAGAGCCAATGCCCTTGTCACCAACACACTATACTCCATTCAAACCTTGGAGTCCAGGGGGATGGAGTTCTGAACTTGTATTTTAGCTTTTCCTCTCTTTATAAGGTTGGGGGGCGGGGGGAAGAATTTGTGCTAAAATCATCATGAGTACAATCATTCTTACCTTGGAGAATGTGGAGTCAGAGAAAGAGTAATATTTACACTGGGAAATGTGGTCCCTAGAAATCAAAAGAGGACCTATGCCAAGCAATGGCTGGCTTTTTAGGAGAGTTAAAGCCTTCTTACTACTGAGGATATTCTGTAAATCACCAGATCTGAAAGTTGGAAGTCCATCTAGTATGACCTGCAGCTGATCAAGCTATCTAACACATCTATAAATTTCCGCTAATTATTCATTACCAGCCATCAGTTCAGCCCACCATGCTACATTTTAAACAGTAAATATTGTTTAAAATACCAAAGTAATCATAGGAATAGCTGGGAGATTGGATAATTCACTAACTTTGTAGTTAGGGTCCCTTCCTTCTAGCTCTAAGGAACCTATGAGGCTATGAATCTAAGGGAGATGTGAACTTTTAACAGCTAGCACCAGCTAATCGAGTTCATGCACGTCCTTCTTCACCAGGTCACCAGGGTCCTTCAGACATTGGTTTCATATGGATACTATTATTGGCCACAGAAGACTCTAGGGAAAAGGGCAGGGTAAGTGCAACCAGGGGTCTGAAGGACAGTGATCTGAGAAAAGGGCAGGGAGAAGATTCTCCAAGTGGGGGTTGGGGTGAAGTGGTCTCTGAAGATGGTGATGAAAATCCATTCCCACCATATACCAAAAAACATAAGTGCTTGAGAAACCAGAGCAATTCTCTAATTATACCTGAACACTGGCCTGGACTCCTAGAATGAAAGCACATTACCCAAATACAAGGTCAAAACTTCCAAGAGTGATATCATACAATCCAGACTTAGAACAATGACCCATATGGGGACAACCATCACATGCACCAACAAGAGACAGACAGGCCAGCCCCCTGGGAAAGACAGAGCCTCTAACCCTCGGCCTGGCTGTTATGGTTCATCTTTCAAAGCTCATACCTGAGTGGACCACAGATTTAGCTGCTTGAGAGAAGGCAGTTTGATGAGGTGCTCGGCACAGGCACTCGTCACATTGGTGAAGGCCAAGCTGAGGTTCTCCAGGTTTCCAAAGGAGCCAGAGCTCAACAAGCGAGCCAGGTCTGCATCCTATAGGGTCAAAAAGATGTATGGTTGGTGGAGACAGACATATTCGGGCCAATAGGAAGATCTTAGCACTTTGGATGGCTTCAGATCTATGGGGTGAAATATAGGTTCCTGGAAACCGATCTCTAGACTTGAGTCAGAGTCTGCCTTTCTGAGGCCTCCCCAAAGAGTGAACTACATTTGCACCATTTTGCCAATGCCAAGAGTAAAGGGTCTAGCTTTTATCCCTTACACACCCTGCATTTTCATGTGCTCAAAGATGAACCCTGAGAAGCCCATGCCTTCTCCATCAATGAAGGAAATAATTGGGAAAGGTAGGCCAGGGAAGGCCTGATTCTGATCTTACTTCCAGAAAGCAGGTAAGGGGTTGAGGGTGGTATGCACAGAAGGGAAGAGAACAGGTGGAGGAGATGAGGCAAAAGCTTCCCTTGAGCTGCCTCACACCTTTAATCACTGACTCATGCCCTCCAAAGAGACCCTTCCATTTGAATATGGTAGTACAGGCCAGAACACTGGACCCTCAGACATCCAGAGCTGTTCTGTAAGGACTGTTACCCAGAAAACCTACAAAAATCATAGTTTTAGAATTAAAAGGGGCTTCAGCTTTGTACAATGAGACACTCCCAACTTTGGGTGGATAGTCCAGCCCCGTAGTGAGACAGAGAGCCCATAATCCTCATTCTGGATGGGATGGTTAACTGAATCATGGCTCATCTTCTGATGCGTGTACCTACAGGGGGGCCACAGGCTCAGCTGCTTGAGAGAGGGTGGTCTGAGGAGTGCATTTCATAAATCAGGGAAACTGAGGCCTTCAGAGGGGAACTGACATGGCCAAGCTCATGCAAGTTAGGAGTAGCAGAACCAGAATTCAAAGTTGAGTCCTCTGACTCTGGATGTAGAACTAAATGCAATGAAGCACTTTGCAAACCTTAAAGCCCTACATAAACGTGCTAGCATTTCCACTGTAACAACACCTTCCCCAAACATCTCATAAGGCTATCTAATGACCTCATGAGTAGAAAAGAAATGGCCCAGTTCCATCTCTGGCAAATCATCCCCAGGAAAGCTTAGAAGAAGGCATGCAAAAATCACCCATGGCCAACTATTCCTCATTTATCATTCATTCAGTTTGGCACTAACCACCTCACTCATACTACCATGAGGCCATGTTCCACACTCTTAGAGAGAGCAGCCCAACCCAGGGGAAAAAATGATACTTACTGTGGACTTGGAAGGCAGAGTTAACCTGGTGGGGCCCCCTTTTCTTTGCTGTAAAAGAAATTCACATCTATTGGGCTTTATCCTCACTTTTCACAATTCATCCCTGCCCTGCCCACCCTGTGTCAGTTCTTCTCATAAGTCCTGAAAGGAGTCTTAAACAAGTGTTTGAGGCCTGCATCCTCAGTCAAATGAATGGGATGATTCAAAGGGGAGTAGTTAGGTGTATGGCCAATGGAGTGATGTGCCCTTTATGGAGGTATTTTACAAGGTGGAAAGGGGCTGGGTATTGTTTCAATCTCTAGTAACAGACCCCGAGAATGCTGGGTGATCACCTACAAGGCCAAGTTCTTGTCAAGACCTACCAGCTCCTTCAGCTCCCGCTGCCTGTCACAGAGCTGCTCATACATTTTCTTTCCCACATCAGTACTTTCGAGGGTGGAGATGATCTGCAGTTGGGTGTCATTGTTGTCTATGATGTTGTATTCCAGCATCAGACAGAGAATCTGACAGGGAGATGGACAGAAAGAAGAGTGGAGGGATTGTTTCTTTACTCTCCTTCGGAGGAAGCAGCCTGGTCCCTGGGGGCTCTGGAGTATAAGACTTCATGGCTCTAGACGCCAGCACCTCAACCCTGGGGGAAAAGCCTTAGACCTCCTCCCTTCTTCACTGCGAGATAATCTTTCAGTCAGGTCAGAGGTATTTGATCTGAAAATCCGGGCGATCTATCTTGCCCTTCAATCCCCTTCACTGTCTCCTCCTTTCACTTTCATTAGCCAACTGTTTTGATCCAGGCCCCATCTCTCCCTTTTCCCTTGATTTTCTATTCAAATTTTCCAACCTTTCCCTCTTTTCTGAACATCTCTCTGGAGCTTCAAGTAGGTCTCAGGATGCCAACAAGGGAAGGAGATGGGAATACAGTGGATGAACTTTGATCTACTTTCCCTACCCAGAGACTCATTAAGTCCCTGTGCCCCCTAAAAGTGTTTGGCCACAGATTATCTATCCACCTAGCACAAACCAGCATTCAGCATAAGGGAGAACTTGTCACAATGGAATGGGCTGCCCCAAGAGGTTGTTTCTGTCACGAAAGGAAGACTGGATGGCTATTAGAGGGAGAATCCTTTCTCAGACCAGAAGACCTCTGAGGTCTATTCCAGTTTTGTGATGGTCACTTATCTATGGCACAGAGAAGAGCTGAGGTTACATGTCCCTCTTATGGGGTGAGAGGGGACAAATGTTATTCAGATCATCTTGCTGACTTAGATGTTTTAGACATCTGCTTCCTCACCCCACACTTGGACCTTCCAGTCCTTGTAGAATAAGTTGGTTCTTGCAGTCTCCTGTCTTCCTCTCAAACTTCCTTTGGAAAGAAGGCCCCACTTTCCAATAGGATCTATAGGAAACACTGGAGACTATACTACCCAGGCATCTGACTATCTTCTTGGCCCTGACTCACACAGTGTAAGGAAGTGATGACACGTATGTAAAAACCAGAGACAGCTCAGGGCAGTATGGGGTTTGGCAAACTGGGTACCTTCCAACAAGTACTTACCCCCCCGGCCCCCTTTTTATTCTTTTTCAGATTGGAAGAAGAGAGAGGGAAGGAAGACTTTCTGAGTCATTTGTATCTGAGATCAGTAGGATGAATGAATGGGAAAAGTGTGTCTCCCTAGCTCTTTCCAGGACAGGAAGATCAAAAGAAGAGGGGATAGGAGAGACAGAAATAAAAAGGAGGAGAGGAGGAGGAGAATTAGAATTCCAAAACATTAGAATGGGAAAGGACTTTCCAGAACATCTAACCCAGTCTTCTCATTGGACAGATGGAAAAACTGAGCTTTAGAGAAATAAGCTGACTCACTGAAGGTCACATAATTAATAACAGAAATAACACCTAAACCTAGATCTCCTTCCTCAAGGTCAGTGCTCTCTTCACTCTGCTATGACCATCTGTCATCTTGTCCACACCCTCCCTCTGTAAGGACACCAGCACTGTGGACTGTCCCTTGCTTCCTTATCTAAAATATTGGGCCATTCACCAACTGGATGAAGAAGTGGGATGAGAGAGAAAAGAGCCCTGGACATGTGGATACACTCAAAAGTGCTAAGGTTGTCCCCAGGCCATGTCACTCACCTTCCCCCATCCCTAACCTTCTTGTTGTGGTTGCTCCTTGGGCCTCACTACAAAGTGTCCAAGCAGCATTGCTGAGCCAGGCCCAGACACACACTCACCTCCACCATGGTCTGATTGCCCCTCAGAGCCAGAAGCATACATGGTCCCAGCTTGTTTTCAGCCAGTGAAAGAAGGAACTTTTTCGTCTTATAACAGGATCCCATGAGTATATGCACCTGTGAGAGGAAGAAGGCCACAAAGCAAGGTTAGAGCCATTGGCCCACAAATGTATCAGAGGATACAGAGACATACAATGCCTCCCACACATCTGCAGACCTCAGTGCAGCCACTCTACACTGAGGTAAAACTTAGAAGTTCTAGCTTTAGACCACAGAATGCCTAGAGATAAAGGCAAACCCACAGGCTGCTACAACTAGACCACTGCAGGGGCAGCCTCTGAGTGGGGCAATGCCTGAGAAGTATTTGGCTGTGTGATCATGATTGTTTTGACTTAGCTCAGGGTGGGGAACCTGCAGCCTCTAGGTCACATATGGCTCTCTAGGTCCTCAAGTGTGGCCCTTTGACTGAATCTAAACTTCACGGGACGAGTTCCCTTAATAAAAGGATTTGTTCTGTAAAATCTGAACTTAGTCAAAAGGCCCTCACCCAAGAACCTACGATGCCACAGGTTCCCCAACCCTGGAGCGGATAGCAAACATGATTTTCTGGATGTCTGGCCTCTGGGAGGGTTGTCAGGCAGTTCCCTGAGACCACTGAACAAGAACAAGACTTTCAAATAACTCTCTACTCCCTGCCACACACACACTCACTATCATTCCCCCCAGAAAAAAACATTCAGTCACAGAATCACGAGATTTAGATCTAGAAGGGACCTGAGAGATAATTTAGTACAATGTATTCATTTTATAGAGTAGAAAACTGAGGCACACAGAGTGTTAGAGCTGAAGTTCAAACTCAAATCTTCTGACTTCAGATCAAAAGAGGGATCACTTCTTTTTCAGTGTTCCTATGGAGATGGGGATATGAATTTTCCTCTGGGTCAACCAAGGGGCTTTAGCCCTGTTGTCTGATATTGTTTTTGGGCTTTGGGCACTAATGGCACCAGGCAGATACCTCTGAAACCCTCATGTTGACTACAGCCCAACATTCACATGGCCTAGGGTGAGCACCATGGAGAAGGCCTATTTTCCCTTCCCTCCCAAGGGCCTCTTGGGGGCTGGATGGTCTTCTCTGAGGAAACCTAATGGTCATATTATCTATAAATACTTGTCAGTCAGTCAGTATTGAATCCTGCCTAGGAAAGTCTGAAGGCATGTTTCCTGGAGGTTTCACACATGAGTCCAAAGGACAGAGGGTTACTAGTGGGACATTATGAATTCACCCCAAAGAACGTGACCCATAGCAGGCCATGCTTCCTGCTGTCTTTGGAGATTAGATATAGAGAGATGGATTGGAAAATGGGGTAGGAAAGGAAATGATGAGTCACTGGAGAGGCTAAAGAAGGCTTGTAGATCTGTCTGCCCCTCATTTCAATACAAAATGCTTTCCTTTTCTTTAAAAAGTAGTTTTGAGATGGCCAAAAGCACGCTATATTACTCTAGAGAATGCCCATTTTGATCTTAGTCGCTGTATAATTTTCTTCCAACATTTGTGTAATCATTAAGGTTCGGGTACAGCATGCCAATGGATCCTCTCAGACTAGTGGGTGTCAGTTCATGTTGCTTCTTACTCTCATTGGGTACCTTCTGGTGGAGGGACCACCAGGCGTTGCTATGGGGAAGGCAATGACGTCTTCACAGGGAGATTATGGCTCAAGTTGAGAAATAAATGAAGGGAGAAAACAGACAAATTTCCAAGCTTCAGAAATCTGGCTAATCTAACAGTGAATGAACAACTTAAGACAGAGCACGTACACAGAAACTTCTAAAAATAAGCTCCTTTCAAGAAGGACCCAAGAGGCAGCTCATATATTATAGACAAAATTCCGCTTGGCTCGGTTTACTGGGTAGTCGTGTATGAATTGGTTTTCCAACAGAGCTAGTTTCCTGGTAAAGAGTTCCTCTGCCTTGCAAAAAGCACAGGAGAGTGAATTATTTGCTTTGATAAGAAAGGGGAAGGGGACAAAGCTAGTGGAGCCATGGAAGACCATTTCTGATTGAGCTGGCTGGCCTTGGGTAGTATTGTGCCCAAATCTCCCTTCTCTCTATCCTACTCACCCCAGAACCACTCCCCTCCGTTCTCCAGAGTGGATCTCCTGGGGCCCAGAACCCTATCTGCCTGGGAGTATGGTTTAGGTTGAGACTAGTGGGAAAAAGGGGAACAGTCTTGGCACTTTGAGCAGCCTGGCTCCCTGACAATCCTCCTCAGAGCCCAAATGTCTGGAAAGGCAGCAGGAACACATCACAG
Organism: Notamacropus eugenii; assembly: GCF_028372415.1. NCBI lineage: Eukaryota > Metazoa > Chordata > Mammalia > Diprotodontia > Macropodidae > Notamacropus > Notamacropus eugenii. The sequence continues at coordinate 542,785,178 of NC_092872.1, read as the reverse complement.
AGCACACAACTGTGAGGGTGCTTCAGCAGTAGTCCAGGTTTTTCCCATCCTTTCCCTTCTCCACAGGGAGACTGCACCAGCAGCAATCCATCTCACATTGTATATACTTCCATAAATAAACACAAACACACACACGCACATGCACACACACACACACACATACACACAGAGTATCCCTTGTTAGAAGCTTAAGGCAGGGATTGGTTTGCTTTTGTCTTTGTATTTCTAGTGCCTGGCATATAGTAGACACATTAAATATACGCTTGTTGGATTTTTAATCACCTACCCCCCCTTCACTGGTACCTTCCCTTTTGCCTAAAAACGCATTCAGGACTCCCTTTCTCTTGGCCTCAGCAGCTAATGAGTCACTGAGTTCACAGGATCACAGACGCTGTGGCCCCTTGTCTTGAGTGGTGTTTTGGCTTTTTTTCAGGCTCTTGATGACCATCTCTCTATCTCCCAGTCAGGGGGTGTTTCAGAGGCAGAGGTCACTGGGAAAGGTCACTTAAAGAAAGTCAGTGTCTGCATTTCTGAAGCCAAGTCAGTGAATAGTCAGAATGAGCAGAGGATCATGGGAACAACAAAATCTATTAGGATCACAGATTTCGAACTGAAAAGCAAGTCAAAGGCCATCTAATTCAACCTCCACATGATATAGATGAGGACACTGACTTGTTCAAGCCTGCCCAGGCAGTGATTGATACAAGTAGTATTTGGACCTTGGGCACTCTGACTTATTCCCTCTTAACATCCTGCCTCAGTTCCTTGGGCTCTTCCTTAGCAATCTCTCTGGCATCTCTGTCCCCTCCCCATCATTCTTACTGCCCTAGGCCCAGTCCTCATAACAATTTACTTGGAAGTAATGAAAGAGACTCCTATCTATTTTTTCTGGCTTCCAGCTTCTTCTCCAACCTATTCTGCTAAAGCACATCTTATCACACCATAACACCTGCTCCCCACTTGTCTAATTTTACTTTGGACCTGCAATTTTATTGGTGTGGAAGAAACTCCTAGCATGAAAACTCACTCCACTAGTACAGACTGGCAACTCACCTGTCAGCTGGAACACTGAGAGGTTAATAGACCTGCCCAAAGTCAGACAGCCAGCATGTATCAGAAACAGGATTTAAACTCCACATACTCCTTACTTCAGGGCTACACCTCTATCGACAATGCTTCACTATCTCTCACCTTTCAAACCTTATCTCCCAATACTTCCCTAACTTTAGCACTGAGCCTCTACCATGCCTTCCCCTTTCTACTTCAAGCATAGTAGAATCCTTTCCTCATCTCCACCTACTAATTCATCGTCAAGAACCAACTCAAAGCCCACTTCTTCCTTCAGCCTAACCTGACCACCACAGCCTAAAATGATTTCTTTTTCTTTTTAAACTCTATTGTGATTCTTGTGTCCAAGAACCCCTGTCTTACCTCTCTCCCAGGGGTGTTGTGAGGATCCAAAGAGAGAATATGGATAAAAAGTCTGTAAAGGTCTAGACCCACATCAGGAACTTTGCAATTCATTTGCCAATGAATGCTATTCTGCCTTAGTTCTCCTGATGTTTTCAGCTGCTACCTTTCATGTCATCTTACTCTCAGTATGTTTCAATCTTACTTCCATGATAAGATTATAAACTCTTTGAGGGTAAAGTTTCTGTCTCGATCTTCTCTGTCCCATAGAGTGCCTAATATATCATCTCAACATATACTACCAGATTGACTCATCATCCTAAAATGATGCCTTGCGTATATCAAAAACCCTTAAGAACTCTGTGAAAAAAGCCCAAACTTCTTGCCATTCAAAGCCTCTATCATCTGGCTCCTAAACTTTCTAACCCATTTTCCACTATACACCTAGACTAACCTTCTCCTCTAGCCAAACTGGTATCCCCGAACACCATGTACATTACTACTTCCACACCTTTGAACATGCCACTTCCTTAACTTGCAATCTTATCTTCTCTCTGTTTATCTAAGTCCAACCCAGCCTTCAAAGCCTACCTCCTCTTCCCTTCTCTAACTCTCCCTCTCTCTTTAAAACTCTTACTACCTTTCTTGTCTGTGTCTCTGATTCAGCACTTGGCACATGCCTCTCTACACAGATGTTGCTTTCTGCTGATCATGTCCTTCCTCTTTGGTTTGACTGTGCTGATCATATTAATATTCATTCTCTCTCTCTCTCTCTCCTTGCCCCCACCCCCAGCAACTAACACAGAACCATACACACAGTACACTGATAGAAAACGTAGACTCTAATTCTAAACTAGGGATATGGATATAATAAAGACTTTTTTCCATAACTAGTGAATGGTGCTATCCTGAAACATTAGGACATACGGTGCCTGTAAATACAGGTGCTCAATAAATGACCAGGATGATGTAAATGAACTTGATCCTATTGGAGAATAGAAAACATATTCTCTTCTCTGAAACTGAGTTGCCTCACATTGGGAAAGATCCCAGGATTTGGAATCAGATGACCAGAACTGGAATCTAGACTGATTCTAACTAACCATGCTTCCTAAATAACCAGAACTTGTGACTTTGGGCACTTTCCTTGCCTTGTCTTGGGGTCTTAGTTTCCCTGCCAGTTCTGAATTCTAAACTCCTATAAGCCCACAAATCCAAATTATTTCCCAAAGTGTATCTCTCCTTATTATAACTTTCTGTGGTAAATGCTAACAAGGATGACCCTAGTCCAGTGTCAAGAGGTTCACAATGGCAGTTTAGGAACCTAGAAAGATGTGAATTGTAGCTGCAGTAACAAGCTGAGTATCACTGTCCTGAAGAAAAAAAAAGTTTCCCAGAAAGAATTATTTCTGTCCTTTCCTGAAGAATTGTAGAGTCAGGAAGCCTAACTTTCTTCAGCCTGAGGACATCAACTGAGGCTCAAGTGTGACAAATGTGATTACCACCATGAAAATACTTTGAAATATTATAAGGTGCCTTATAGAAATGAAAGATTACCATTAATGTCTCTAGAAAACTTGCTGCCTATGAGGTTCCCCTGATGAGAATATATCCATGGGTAATTACTTTCCATTTGAGGCATACATGAGACTCACTAGCTCTGGTTTACAATGAGTCTAGTTTGGATGAGGCAGCTGCTTTATGAGCTTCTTTTTCTGAAGTTCTCTCCCAGGGGGCATAAACAAAATATTTAGGAAATAGAACAGATAAGATATCCAACATCTCTTTAGTGATTCTTGCAACCTCTCACATTGAACTCCAGATCAACTCGGATATCTCACAATCAGGATTCACCTGAACAATTTCCCAACCGTGATGACAAGCCATCCCGAACCATGTACACTCTTCTGTCCACTCCCTGTAACAACACACACAGTAGGAGATGGTTGGCTGCAATTAAAGGGCCAGACCAGGGCCAGGGAGCAGGTTTTATTTGTTTGGGTTTTTTTCTTCTTAGAAGCAAATAGCTGTTATGCCCTCAAGCTAGGGTATGATTTTTCTAATTGATGTCTCTTGTAAAGATGTTAGCATGCAAACACTGAGAGACCAAAGAGTGGTACTGCATTTTAGATCCGGGAGTATCTCTGCATATGACTGTGCTTGACCACAGTTGAGTGTGAACATCAGTAATTCAACAAGCAGGAAAAGAACTGAACAATAGATACATACTACGAGGAAGAGACAGCTCAAAAGCAGCTAACAGGAAGGCAGAGAGGAATCAGGAGCCATTATCACATGCTGGCAACTGCTTTCTTTGAACTTGTAGAGCATGTGCTTTTACCTTTCCTTTGTCCCTGAAGTAACATTGGGTTTATATCACATTCAAGGCAAAATGGGCTCATGATCTACACTCACTACAAGGAGATGAGGATGCAAGAGTGGCTTACTATAATATCTCTATGACTGCAGATTTGAATCCTCAGCAAGGACTTCCAGATTTAGTTAGAAACCTTATAAACTGCTGGTGTCTTTGCCTAATCATTGGACATTCTACACTGATGTGGAGATGAATACTTTAAGATTCTTCCTCTATGAGGCATATGTATTCATGGGAATCAAGGGGAAATGCTAAAAACAAGAAATTAAAGAATGGGTGGAGGAAGTCTGCAGCTTCTGTTTATCCATGTTCTTATGTCTTCCCACATCCTTACCACCACTGGGCATCTGGGCATATACCAATCTGCCCAGTCATAGAAAGAGAGAAAACCTGCCCCCTACACCATTTTCAGACCCAAGAGGTGCACAACCAAATATCAGAAACTGAGAAAGTCTTAAGCAAGTTCAGCCTGTGGACTAGTTCACAGTTATTATAGCTCCATCCCATGACATACATAAACTGATGTTTCTTCAAATACCTGGGCTCTAGCCCTATCACACAGAGAAACTGAATATTTGGAAAAGTTCAGGAGAAGCCACCTTCTGAATGAAAAGCCAATGACAGTCTTAAAAGAACAGACAAGGTGACATACCTCTTCCTTCACTGTGGAGAGAAAGAGGGAATATCAGGGCAGAGAGAGCACAGATACGGTCATGGTATTGGGTGTTTTTACTTTGTTCCTAAGAAAGGTTCCATCTGGAAGTTGGGGGAAGATTCCTTTCTACCCCCCAAACAATTGTGATATAAAAATAAAAGACATAAAGTACATTCTTGACAATACTTAGCATGCAATAAATACATTGCAGTCTACTCCTGGTGACCATTTTGTTAGGGAAACAGGATCTATCAAGCTCTGGATAACCATTCATTTTCATCTCAGCTGCCAAAAATGAAGGGGAAATAGGGAAAGGGAAGAGAAAACATAAACCCACAACACTGAAAGTGCATACCATGCTGGCAAAAAGTTCTCCATCATCATCACAAGCCACACCTCCAGGACTATAGAGCTGAAACCAGCCATCTTTGCCAGTCCGCACACTCAGCAAACAGGAGTGGACCTGTCAGGCAAAACAGAGATGCTTGAAGGAAAAGATATAAAGCAACTGTAGCATAAGTGGTCCCAAGGAAGATGGAGATGGAGAAGTCACATGAAGACTATTTCTATTCCTCCCCAGGGGAACCTGGGGGCCAGTAGTGCAGAGAGCCTTAAGAAGGAAGGGTTTGTGTCCATTTTTCTGGCAAAGACACATGGCAGCATAGGTACCAGATATCCAAATAGCTACATGGTGCTATGGGGTCTGTGCCACCAGCAAGGCTGAGGCTACATACTCTTTGGTCCCAGGGCCAGGACTGCAACATATAATTGCATCTATTTTACCTAGTGAAATCAGAGACCAATTAGAACTGGAGGTGCAAGTCTCTCCCCAACAGATTCCTTCAGATAGATGTGGCTTCCTCCACACCCAGGGACACCTCCTGCCTTTGACCAACCATACTGAAAGTAGGAGTGGAAGGGCAATATAGATTAAAATTCAGCAAGTGGCAGGACTAGGTTGATTTGGTCTCAGCATGTGAGGGCAGGAGTTGAGCCCAGGTTCCAAGGATTTGCTTTTTCTTCTGGTGCCTTCACGGAAACTCTATCACCAGTTTTGGCAAAGGAAGGTAAAACACTTGAAGACATGAAGGCTGTACTTGGCTCAGCATGAGAGCCTGCACAAGTGTGTTTCTAAACCAATGTCTCCGCCAGTAGAGAAAACCAGTGGAGAAAACATCAAGCAAGTGGAAAAAATGCTGCTGTTCATTACAGTTTACTGTAAAACACTGACATCATAGGCTAACCTCAGACACACAGGGTGGGGCATGTATTTATACACAAGGCCAGCAGCCTCTGCAAACAAGCCATCTGTGTGTGTGTGTGTGTGTGTGTGTGTGTGTGTGTGTGTGTGTATGTGCAGAATGCCTTGTCAGCCTGTTCACTTTTGTGAACAAAAGCTGGCTGGCAGAGCTCCTTAGGGGCTTCAGATCTGGCTCTCCCAAAAGATTCAGACATCCCTCTATCAGTACAGAAAGGGCTCTCTGACAGCATGGGGTGACAGGGCAGCATTTTACTAAGGGGAAGAGAGGGTAAGGTTCACCTCTTGGCGTGGGTCTTCAGCAAATCTCTGAATCACATACTTCAGTTCCCTGAAAGACACAAATCAAGGACTGGGTCACCAAGACATCCTATCTACTCATGTGGAGGGGCAGAGTAGGTGGGTGGGGACAGAGGGGACTATTTGTGAAAGAAGAACGAGGACATGGACAGCCAGCTAGCTGGCCAGCCCAAAAGATTCCTAGACTGAAAGAGAACCAGGGTACTTCTCAGGAAAGGACTCACAAAGTTTGAAAATTCCAAACCTAGGATCCTGTTCATGATGTCTAACTTTAAGCAAGAGGAAGGGCTGCAGTGGGGTAGGGTCTGGGACAGCAGAGAGGTACACAGGATCTTGAAAGTGGGGGTATCCCCCGCCCCCACAAAAAAAGGATCATAGAAACACTCACTTGGTAAATTTCTCATGCGCAAGAGCTCTGTAACACACAAAAAAAAATAACATAAGAAAACTAGTTTTTGAATGGCTCTTTCAAAAAGTATAATTACTAGATAATCCTTCTGGAGAAAAAGCCATACAAGGATTCCCTGTCCCCCCTTTATCTCTGATCTTAAAATTTTGAAGAAGATACTAATACTTCAGCCCTCCGAGGTACCAACAAATAAGAACATGCTGAGTGAGAGGCAAGGAGAGGAACTGTAGCAATCATAAGAATGGCCCCAGAATCACACACTTGTAAACAGGAGTAGAGCTACCTGGTGGGGTTTTTTTTCCTGTCCCAGAGACCCAGGTGTGTTCATTAATTGTTCTGCAATTAAGGCAAGGCCACAGCTAATTAACGCTGTACATCAGAAAAGCAATTAAGGATGGCTCTGAAAAGTGAATTGCATCATGGTCGGCCTGTTCAGCTCCTCCCCAGAGGTGGAGAGAATGGCCGACTGCGACGATGACGCCATGGCGTTACAGAGCAGGCAGCCAGTGCTCAGGAGTTGGATTTCTCTGGTCTCGAGGCATTGGGCCATTGGGGACAGGAGAGGCCAGTAAATTGGGCAATTAGAGGCTGTAATGTACTCCCTCCGAGAGCAGCATTTCATAAACACCGTGCTCGTTAATCGGTTCCCAAGGGAGTGCCACAGGCCTCCCAGAGAAGCACAGTTTCTCCAATCTATCAAAACAGAGTCATTTAGACACTTTTAGTCCTGCTTACTTAGACAAAGCATTCTTGTTTAGGCCCTTTTTCACCAGGATCTTTGTCTCCTGACTTTCTGGTGATAAATGTGCCATGAAAACAAGGGGAACATGAGAGACAGAAAGGCTCAATGAATAGAGAAGTAATATGGGATTCTGTTAATGGTTAAGGAAAAAGGATGAGGCAGGTGAGGGGAATACTGTGTTTGTCTTAATACTTTCAATCCAAAGACCAGGGCCAAACCTCTCTGGGCCTCACTTCCTTCCTCTGTACAATGAAGAGGATAAAATGGATGCTTTCAGCTCTAAATCCTATAATCCTATGCTGTTTCCTGCCCATATTCATTATGGTTCAGCAGCTCTCACTCAGGTTGCTTAGGCTTCATGAAATAAATTATCTTTACCAGGAAGGACTCAGCAGATGTCTGAGATGTTATCACAGGCACTAAGGACAAAAGAAAGGCAGGCAGACTTACTCTTTGGGGAATGGAATAGGTTGAAGCAAGCTGGCCAGAGCTGGTCTCCAGTCATCATAGTCTGACCTAGAAGAAAACAGAGGTGAAGATGAAGCTGGGGTCAATCTCACAACATGGCTGTCAGAGCTAACCTTCATAAGGGATACTTCTTGCTATCACACAGGAAGTTCTTCTTCCCCCCACATTCTGCTGAAGGTACCATCACTCTCTTGGTCACCCAAGTTCTCAGCCTTAACCAGTGTCATCCTCACCTTCTCACTCTCATTTACCTCACATATTCAAACTACTGTCAAATCTTGCTGTGTCTTCCTTCCAACATCTCTTGGATAGGTCCCTTTCTCTCCCTTCACACAACTCCATTCTCATCACCTCTTGTCTGGCAATACCCCTCTAATTTGATCTACCTGCCTCAATTCTCCTCCTCCAATCCATTTGTTGCTCAGCTGCCAAAGTGAAGCTTTTCTTAAAGCACAGATCTGATCATGTCACTCCTTTACTCAATAAACTCCAATGGCTCTCTATTACCTTCAAAGTCAAGTTTTCCAAATCTCTCCATTAGCACTTCATCCACACTCTGTTGCCCCCAATGTATAAATTTTGCATTTATTTAACTGAATACTGTTGTTTTCCCACAGGTGTGTCTATAAGCTTAAAGGCCTGGTCAGTTTTCATTCTTGTTTTTATATTCAAAGTGCCTGGTATACAGTAGCCAGAGAGGGAGATGGAGGAGACTACTCACAGGTTGTGTTTGTCCTTTATTCTCAAAAAGGACCATGAAATCAGGGAATGATGACATGACTTGCAGTTGACTTGGACTTGAGAGAGAGAGGGCTGTGCAAGGTTACCAGCCTCACTTTCTCCTCCTGAGCTATCTGGATCCAATGACCAAATATTCATCAGGACAACTGGAGATGGCCCTCTCCCTTTCTCTCTCTTCACCTGAGGGTGCTTTGCCCAAAAGAAGGTACATTTTGCTATTGGCCGAAAGCTACCTCATTAACTTGGGGTTTACTGGCTAGATTTCTTTCTCAAAGACCAAGCCTTAAACCCAATTCACTCTGGAGCTCACAGATTGGACAATAATAGGTCACTGCCTTCCTACCACAGAGTGAATATAAACAGTAAATAATAATCGATTTCTCTTGGCCAGCAACCCTGAGGGTTTTCCCTTCCCAGTTTGATTTTTTTTTTTTAAACTAAAGCAGTCATTCCTTGAGTAACTACTTAAAGAGGCCTATTCATTGAATGGGCCTTACTCAAAGTGAGAATCTGAAAACGCCTTAGCCTAAAATGGCCAGGATCTCTCATTGTATCCTAGCCCATCTCCACTAGTTCTGATGAATATTAGGCCACTGGACCCAGATGGCTCTGGAGGAGAAAGTGAGGCTGGTGACCTTGCATAGCCTTCCCTCCCTCAAATCCAAGTCAACTGCAAGTCATGTCATCATTCCCTCATGTCATGATCCTCTTCGAGAACGAAGGACAAACAGAACACATAGAGTAGACATTTAATAAATGCTTGGGAAATGAAATTGAAGTGAACTGAAACTGGCTGAATAAAGGGTTTGCATTGAGCCATATAAAGCTTTAATATGAGGGTATATAAGTACTGACTTTATGAAGATGATGCCTCCACAACTCCTTAAAGTGGTGTGGGAACATGATAGAGTGGGAAAAGCATTGGATTTGGAGCCAGAAGTCTTAGATTTGTTAAGGGGACTTAATAAACCTAGTTTTTCACGTAAGTTTTATGAAGTTGTGATTTCCTGTTAACAGGTTCAAATTCTACCTGAGACACTAACTAGCTGGGGGATTCTAAACAAATCATTGGATTTCTCTGTGCATCAGAATTTTTATCTATAAGATGAGAAGGTTGTCCTACTTAGCCTCTAAGGTCCCTTGAGCTCTGAATCTATGATCCTCTGAGTGACAGTTGTACTGGCCTATCTCCAACAAATGTAAGGGATACACAGCAGCCAAGTCACCAGTCAGTCCTTTCTTCCCTGACTCCTCTCAAGGGCCCTGTCATCAACCTTGGGGTGTGTGTATGTGAGAGTGAATATGTGAGTGTGTATGTATATGTGTGTATGTGTGTGTGTATGAGAGAGACAGAGAGAGAGAATGTATAGGTACATGAGTATATATGTGTAGGGAGTATGACTGTGTGCAAGTGTATGTGTGTGTGTGTGTGTGTGTACATTAGTGTATGTGTGTGTAAATAGGGTGTGTTTGTTTATAAATGTGTGGGGTTGAGTGTGTCCCATTAATCTGACCCCTATGATCTCTCATATGTGAGAAGTCATGGCAAAGGGAATAGAAAAATCTTTCCTGTCCATATTACAGAGTCAAATGACTTTTTCTCCCTTCCAATATATCTAAAAATGTTGTTACATTCAAAGAATATTGCTCTTTTGTTCCTACATCTTCATTTCTGAATCAATCTATCTGTCTCTGTCTGTCTGTCTATCTATCTATCTACCTATCTTCTCATTCCCCTACCTAGTAGGCTATCTCTTGTACCAAAGAATTTTTAAAAAAAAAAAAAAAAAAGGAGGGGAAAAAGCAATTCAGCAAAACCAACCAAAAATGCTGTCACTTTTCCAGATAACTTTCACAGAAGGGGAAAAAGAGACTGGGAGAACGCAAAAGAGAACTTATCCCTTGGTAGAAACCTTTAAAAGAAAGGGCAAAGATCCCTGAATTGTCATCTCTACAGTTCTAAGTAGATGATAAAATAGTCTATTGATTCCACAGCCCCTTCAACCTTCATTCATCTTGGTTTTGGGTGTGCTCTGAACAAAAGACCAGGGAACTCACCTGCTTCCAGCTCCTTGACCAAATCCCTCTACAAAACCTCTCCAAGTGCTTCTCTTGGAACTGTGCAAAAGATGGGGTGATTTAGAGAATATAGGATGGGAAGAAGACTTGGTAACACCCCCATGTACAGTAGTCCAAAGGAGGATACAGCAGCCTACACCCTAAAAGTCCTGAGCCCTAGAAGCACCTTTTACCACAACCTGTTTTAAATAATATGGAGCCTGCCTGGACTTCAGTTCACCACTCTTGGGTATCAGGCTGGTTCTCTTTTTCATAGTCTTTTTCTTCTGACTCACTACTTCTTCCTGTGTTGCCACCATTGCCACCATTCTTTCAGTCTCCCATGGTTTTAACCTTCAGGTTACCTTGGACACTCTCTTCACTGCTCATATCAAGTCAGTTACCAAACTGTATCCACCTTCACAACATCTCTTTCATCCATTCCCTTCTCTCCAATCCCTGGGCCAACATCTAATACAAGTTTTTATTACCAACCACCTGTATTATTGAAGTAGTTTCCCAATACGCCTTTCCACCTTTATCATCTTTTGTCTTCAGTCCATCCCTCATACCACTTTCAGTCTAATCCTCCTTCTGTATCCATCTGGTTCTATCATGCCTCTCTTCCAAAAGCCTTCATAGCTCCCTACTTTTTACTCTGTCTGTCATGCAAGACCTTCACAATCTAGTGCTGACCTACATTTCCACCTTAACCTCAAATTATTCTCTTCCATGAATGCTGTCTCAAATTAAGCTGGATGCCTGAACAAATTATACTTTTGGGCTCTTGCTTCCATTGTTCTTTAAGCCTGGAATATTCTTTTTCTCCTTAACCTGGTGAATTCCTACTCATTCTTTAAAGCCCAACTCCCCCAAGTCATTAACAAACCTTCAAATGACTCTTTGCATCTCTAATGAACATCTCACATAATGAAAGTAGAGCATATCTGTTGTTGCTTTAACCCTCTATTGGATTGTAAACTGTACAAGAGAAGGGATGATGTTTTATTTAAACCAGGGGTTCTTAACCTTGGGTTCATGAACTTAAAAAAAAATATGTCAATAATGATTTCATTAGAATTGAGTTCCTTTGTAATTATTCCATTTTATGCATTAAAAGTATTATTCTGTGAACGGGTCCACAGAATTCAACAGACTGTCAAAGGGGTCCATGACACAAAAAAGGTTAAGCACCTCTGATCCAAATTATTTTATCACCTTAATACCTAGGACCACAGACTATTCACAGTAATAGTCAATAAAAGTCTGTGGGTAGATGAAATAATTAAATGACAATCTGTGTCACCCCAGGGGCACAGGATGACACACAGTAGCCTGGGTTCTTTGGACCTGTCCCATGTTGGGTCAGACATGAGACAGGTGCAGGATATTCCTTACCAACTGGATTAAAATCTCCCCTCCTGTCCCAAGAGTCCTAGACTTTGCTTAGCTTCTTGATAGGACTGATAGTCACTAGGGGTAATTTATGGGTGCATCTCTGGATTGGATCCCCTGCTAGAATCATCTTCCACTAGTCCCTGCCCTCAAGCAGGCATGTCCAGATCAAGAGATCCGATCTATTCTGTGCTCCTCAGAGTATATCTGGAGTATTATGTTGACTCTGGAGGCATTATATTTTAGGTGGAACAATGAAGAATTGACAAGTGAGCAGAAGAGGCGATCAGAGTACAGTGGACAGCCATGACCAAGATCATGAAGGTAAGGTTTCCATGTGTGTTTTATGGTAGGCAGCATGAAATGCCTTCTAGGAGATATACGCAATTACCCTCTGTGAATACTAACTTAGGAAGAAGCAGTATCTAGACTAGATACACAACATTCCTTTTCCTTCCCTCTTGCAGGGTGCAGTGGCAGATGCAGGTACTTCTACACCCATAGCCAATGCTTCTAAAAGCTGGCTTTGAGAGGCAGCTCAGAGATGTGGCTTTTATCTTTATGGTCCCTTAGTTCCTTCAATTTCCTGTTCACTCTATGCCTGCTCAATCTCTAGGATCATCATTATTCAGTTACCCCCAATGGAAACTGATGTCTTCACCCGCAAGAAACCCACAACCAAATAGCAACAGCCTCATCCTCTGGAATTTAGACCATGCCCTGGAGGCCCTTGAGGAAAGACTTCCTCTAAAGCTAAGCAAATAGAGAGAAGAGTTCCCAGAAGAGGGTGATTGCCTAAGATAAGTGGATGAATTATGGAAAAGTCAAGTGTCAGATTAAGAGCTCCAGTAACATAGAAATCATAGGTCAAAGCATGGAGCAATTCTTGTTTCACACCTAAATCTAAATCCTTTTATCTGTCCATGGGCCACTGGTGCTCATCTAGCACTAATATATTCACAAGAAACTGTCCAACTCAACTGAGCAGGACAAAGACCCAACTTCTTACCCAAATCCACTCTTCCCAGGTTCATCAGCTTCATAATATTTGAGATAATATTTGTATAACACTTTGTGAATCTTAAAGTGCTACATAAATGTCATCTATCATTAATATTAACATTAATAAACGATAAACGGATAAATTACATTGCAAAGGCCTGATTAGAAATCCTATGACAAATCAGTTTGAGTGAAAAATTATGTTAGACTAACAACAACTAGCAGTGATATAGTTTTTTAAGATTTGCAAATTATGTGTTATATATATATATACACATCACATGATCCTCATAACAATCTTGGGAGGTAGGTGCTAGCATTCTTCCCATTTTATAGAGAAGGAAACTGAGGTTGAGAAGAGTTAAGTGACTTGCCCTGGGTCACAAAGATAGTGACTGAAGCACAATTAGATTTTAGGCTTTTCTGACTAGCTTCTAGCTAATCAAACTTCTACATAAATCCGGATTTTTCTCTCAAGCACTGGTAAAGCTGATCATATATCTTTATGGCTGAAAACTTCAATGGAGCCATGATCTCATATTTAAAGAATCAAGAGTTAGATTAATACTTGTTAATAGTCTGGGTTTTTTTTTCCCATTTACCTCCATATATCTGAAAAAGTTGGGCACTGTTATGGATTCCCTTGGTGCTGCTAAATTTCAACAATAGTCTGAGATCAAGTTTTCTATAGTATTTAGCACAGAAAATGCAGAATGAATCACTTTCCTTATATACCTTTTTCACCTCTGGCATTTAGAGACTGAGTTTCTAGGTGAGCCCATGTAACACTGGTTGGTTCAGGCTAGCCTCTGGGCTATGATGCCCTTACTCTAGGCAGCATCAGCTAAATGCAATAACTTGAAGCCAGTTCTTCAGCTTGAGCAGGAGACAAACAGGCTATCCTGGTGCCAAGGAGCAAGGGTGCCCTCGGCTATGTTTCTGTATTGCTCTGATGTCACCCTCTCTTCCCACCAGGGCTTCAGGGCTAAATGTCTTCACAGGTCTCCTCCACTACCCTAGATGCTAACTACCAAAAAACTGGTGTAGTTTGGAAGGGAGAGACTCTACAGGACCTCATCGCTCCACAGCAGTGACAAGCAGAGCACTTGAGCACCTCTGTCAGTCATAAAGGGATTGGTGAGGGCTGTGAAAGGAATGCCATGTCCTTCCCATACCTGTAACCTGACTTGACCATGTCTTCCACAAGTCATGAAGACTGTCTGTACACTGTCTCTGTGTGGAATGGAAAAAGAATTTACTGATGTCTGACATGTCCCCTCTTAGATGGGAAGGGCTTAGACCTGGCCAGATACACACCCAGCAAAGGCTCACTTCAGATTTCAAAACAAACTCTTCATTGTGAGTTTCCTCAGTAGAGGTCAAATGGCTGTACATTTTATTCACAACAAATCCTTGATTAAACAGTCCTTGTCCAGAGAGATGTTCTCTTTTGGGACCACAGGGAATGAGTACAGATTCACCCTTTGCCCAGCTCCCTGTTTCCCAGTGGGCATACACCCTCAAGGCAGGCTTCTGTACCTTGTTTAGGGGAAACCCATAGTAACCCTTCACCTCTATCCCTCCGCAACTTTCCTAGTGGTCATCAGATAGGCACACTTTTCAATGGACTAGGCAACCCAAGAAAGAGGCATGGACAGGGCTTACTGGGGAAACACCATGGATAGCAGTGTTATCACCAGTGCTCCCCGGTTCTTTCCTACCCTAATTAGGAGCATGGCTCCCTCTCAGGTAAAGTGGGCATAATCTTCCCTTCTTTCTAGTGTGTGGGCAAGTTGCCTTCAGACACTGGGACAGGTCTAGTTGTGAAACATTGGGAGGCCTGTCTCAAAGCAGCAAGACATAGCTAGAATGCTCCTGAATTGAAGGGGGAAAGGAGAAAAAGAGAGCTAAATATAGTCAACATTTCAAGGGAACTTTTTGGTAATTTGTTGGAGTATTAAACAGAGGTTGGAAAATAAGGAGAGAAGGACAGGATGAATGAGAACTAGAAACAGAGAAAGGAAAAGGAATATTGGGATTTTGATGACTGTCCTATTAAGATAGGAATAGAGGAAGCAGGGAGTTTCTGGGAACAATAAGTCAAGGGACAGTGGCAATGTAAACCTTAGCAAAGCAACTAACCTTCCTTTAGCTGACCTGGCAATGGGATAACTTGTATAGCCCTATTCTGTTTATAAATAGAGTCTATCCAGTGACATCCCAGCATGCTCTGAGATGTAGACACATCCATAAAATCTGCCATTTCTAGTTGACTTGTTAATGGAAAAGAATTGTTCAAATGAACAACCCATGGGCATATTTGCATCTCTATTAGTTTACACTACGGAGGATGGGGTCAAATGATTGGGGCCCATGAGGAAGAGAAGGGAGGAGCTGAGTCTACTTAGCCTACATGGTCAATCATAAACACTGTATACACCACTCTATGAGCACTTTCATTCTGAGAATACTTGCAGTAGCTCATGATGAAATATGAGACAACCAATGCCACTTACACCTGCCACTTCAAACTTTTCCCACCAGACCATAGCTATCATCTGCAATCAGAGCAGAAGTTATTCTCAAGTGTGGCTCAAACAAGTCAAAACATATAAGTAGCCATGGGCAACCCTCATAAACAGGGAAAGGGAGAGGCTATTTAGAGAATTCAGAGCTTGGGGATGACCAGTTGGAGAATGCAGTGAGGGCTCTGAAACCAAATGAGTGAGTCTCCTGTAGGGAATTTACTAGCCTCATGAGAAGAGAGTAAAAGTGAATATCTTCTTGGCCTCAATGAAAAATGCAACTGATGGAATGAAGATATTACAAAGCAATGTATCCCTCATCTGCTTCTTGCTAACAACAGCCCACATATTCATTTCTAAGTACCTTTACTACTCTGGAGAAAATGCTTGGACCTGTGGAGAGAGTCCTGGACCAGAAATTTTGGCTCTTTCCTATTAGTCACTGTGTAACCTTGGGTGAATCCTTCTCCTTCTTTGTGCTTTAAGTTGTAAAATAAGGTCACACAGTTGCTCTTCCTTCTTTCCAGGATTGCTGAATGGGTTCCCTGGTTATAATCTCTCTAGAGTGCTTTGGGTTCCCTAGAGAGAGAGCCTCTACTACCATAATTAGCATGTATTAAGTATCCAGGATATGTAAGGAGCTACACAGAACAAGTTTTTCCCCCAAATATTTCCTATAATTTTGTTGTAACTAGAAAACCAGGTAAAATTTCTGCACTAATGGAAATACTTGTCACATGTCTTTACTATTTTCTCCAGTTCTTCACCCTGGTCACTAACTAGACCTGTGGGTCAAGCCTCAACACCTCAATCATTATCTTCCTCATTATTTCATAACCCTCAGTTACTTCCACATTTGTGAAGGTGACCACCCTCCCCCAGATAGTTCTGCCTCTTGCAGTGACTTCTGATTTCAGATGAGTGAGGCTTTCACTGAAAGAACTGACCGTGGAGTCCAGGGTAGGCCTATGCAACCAAAATTAGAAAGGCCTGGCAGGGTGAATAGCTAAGAGAAGTGGGTAATATTTAGAATTAGAAGTCACAAAGGGAAGAAAATGGAACTCTTTCTCTCTCCCCTGCCCCCATCCCTGCCTAGATGACTGGGGAAGAGACTGTGCTGAGGAGAGGAATTTTAAGTTAGAGGCAGGGCATTCTCAGCAGCAAATTCTCCCATACTACTCTTGTTGAGTTGCAAATAATCACAGCTCCTCACTTTCTATCAAGTCGCCTTCATGCCCTGTTACACCTCAGCCTCTACTCTATGTGCCAGATATTCCATGTGGTTCAGAACCTTCCTTCACCTCCATGGCAAACCAACTCTGTTCCTGACTTGCACGATCACATTCCCCCAGCTTGTCATAATCTCTCCATCCTTTCTGCTGAATCATATCCTTTCTCTTAAAAATACTGTTTGAAACTACTCTGGTCATCACTGCAGCATGCCCCATCCCCCCACTCTCCCCATACTGTCATACTGACCTCCGTAAGTTAATTCTATAAAGGAGTGTTATAGCATAACAGAATGGGTTCTCGGCTTAGGTGTCAGAGTACCTGGCTTCAGATTCTGACTCTGATACCTAGCAGGAGACTCGTGGGAACTGGACTAAGTCACTTTTTCTCCACGAGCTCCAGTTTCCTCATTTATAAAAAGGGTACAATCATACATATACTGTCTGTCTCATGGAGTTGTTATGAGGGAAGCTCTAGGAGACAGGAGCAATGACTAGCACTCTTATTTAAATGTGTCTCGTGGGCAGTTTGAGGTAATGAATTGAGCACTGACTTTCAGTCGGGAAGGGCTCTTCCTATTTTAATGCCACCTCTGCCACCGGTGGTATGACCAGGCAAGTCTCAGTCCTCTCATATGTGAAATAAGGGAGTCAGCCATGATGACCTCCAAGGTTCCATTCGGCTCTAGATTCATGGTTCTATTATCTACCAAACTGGAAGCTCTGAAAGGGTGACAATTGTGGACATTATTTCCTATTGAATGTGTCTACTCACGCTAAGCAAAGTTTGCTGCCTGACAGACAAGGATGGATATTTCCAGGCTGTAAGGATGACCAAGTCTCAATAGATATGCTACCAGGGGCATAAAACTAGGCCTAACTACTGACAGCCTAGGTGGGGTTTATCTACCAAATACAGATATAAAGGAGTGCAGCTAGGTGGCACAATGGAAAAAGTGCCAGGCCTGAAGTCAGGACAACTCACTTTTCTGAGTTCAAATCTTACTAGCTGTGTGATCCTGAGCAAGTGTCTTAACCCTGTTTGCCTCAGTTTCCTCATCTGTAAAATGAGTCAGAGAAGGAAGTGGCAAACAACACTAGTATCTCTACCAAGAAAACCCCAAATGAGGTCATGAAGATTGGATAAGGCTGAAGTGACTGAACAACAAAAACGAAGGAAGAAATCAGAATCTCGTAGCAAGTAACACCTTCACCCCACAATGTGAAATTGAAACAAGAGGCTGTGAGTCAGGACTTTCATTCTGAGCCATCAGCCTCTAACCTCAGAGCTCAGTGAAGACCATCAATTAATTTCTCACAATTCCCTCAGAGTCTGAACCTGGGCATACATATATAAACTCTATAGTCTTTCAGCAAGTACTTCATTTTCAAAGAATTTTATAGCTAGGAGAGCCTACAGAGGTCAATTTATTCCAACCTCCAGCTCAGTGTAGAAATGCCTTCTTTGGCGATCCTTCCAAGTAATCCACCTAAGATGTCTCTCTCCGGAAAGGAGAAATTGCAGTTTCAGGGAGTCCCTTGTGACCATGTTAACCAAGTTCCTAAACTTGATTCTCCCCCATCCCACCCTGCCTCCTTGCCCATTACTCTTGGTGGCCTCAGCCTCTTTGAAAAGTAGGGGTGATGTGGCAGCTAGGTGGTGCAGTGGGTAGAGTACTGGTCCTGGAGTCAGGAGGACCTGAGCTGAAATCCAGCCTCAGACACTTGACACACTTACTAACTGCATGACCTTGGGAAAGTCACTTAACCCCAATTGCCTTGCCTTCCCCCCTCCAAAAAGACAAAAAAAAAAAAAAAAAAAGAAAAGAAAAGTAGATGGAGAAAATTAAAAACTTACAGAAGTGAATGCTGAAAACTAAAAATTAATTAATTATTTTGGAAAAAATGTTGTCCCTAGAACTGACCCCACAATAATCCAGAGTGACTGCGACCTGGCTAGAGTACAAGACTAATACCCTCCTTTGCTGGGTGCTAGGTATCTATTAATGCAGCCAAAGGTAACTTTAGCTTTTTTTTTTTTTTTAACTTCTGTCAGGATCCTGATTTATAATACTTTCCTCCTTCCTTGGGTTCCACACAACTTACTAGAGATTTAGTTACTGTCTAAACATGCAAAGTTCTGATAACATATGAGGTCTTCCCATGGCAATTCTGAACCAGTGTCATTTGGACTTAAGCTCCTGATGTATACATGCTTCACAAAGAAATATTCTGCTTTATTTATTTTTCCCAATATGTTAAACAGCACTTTGCCAACACTGGTTCTCCATCACTATCAATAGCAAATATTGACTGAACTCCTCCTTTGCATTAGGTACTCTCCCCACCACTCCTGCTCTCCTCCCTGTGCTGGCCACCCACCCATACACAGAACATGGCAGCAGCTTCTACCACTAGTGGCCAAAGAGGAGGTCTGGAGGGGAGTTACAAAGAACAAGGCCCTCATTCATGAATGTGTTTATAAAAATGTGTGTCAACCGCATGATGAAACTCAAAGCCTTAGTGCTTAATGAGAAATATGAGTCAGTACCCAAGACAGCAGAAGGTCTGGGAGTTCCCAGTGTTTATGGAAAATTGCTTGAGTCCTGGGGCCTAGTGTGAACACAGAATGTGCAGCATTGCTGGGGCCTTGGCTTGAGCAACACCCTCGGAGAGCCTGGGCTTGCCTAAAATGAAGCCCTGAATTTATGTCATAAGACTCCATCAAGAAGGGGCCAGATGTTCATGTCCTGAAATGAGCTGGCTGTAACTACTATTTGCAAGGTTAATGACTGCTTTTCCGGACTTGCAGAAACGCTGTGGGCAGACTTCATCTTTGGGAAGCTCTCAGATACTTGCTTTGGAAATCTGTGAAGTTGTGGGATGAGAATGCCCTTTTAAACATACACTCTGTGTCTTTAATTGGACGGATTGAAAGCATTTGAGAAATCTTCTAATACCCCTTTAGAGGCACTCACCCTTACTTTTCTTTTGTTTTTTTGGAGGGGGGAAGGCAAGGCAATTGGGGCTAAGTGACTTGCCCAAGGTCACGCAATTAGTAAGTGTGTCAAGTGTCTGAGGCTGCATTTGAACTCAGGTCCTTCTGACTCTAAGGCCAGTACTCTACTCACTCCACTACCTAGCTGCCACATCACCCTCTATTTTTCAAATAGGCTGAGGCCACCAAGAGTAATGGGGCAAGAGGGCAGGGTGGGATGGGGGAGAATCAAGTTTAGGAACTTGGTCAACAGGGTCACAAGGGACTCCCTGAAATTGCAAGTGACCTTTTCAAACCAGATGACTCTGTCTCTCTGGTTTTTTTGTTTGCATGTATTATTTTATATCTTCACCTACAAAAGTGATTCTTCTGAAGCACAGAAAGGCACTCACTATGCATCTCCCATCCCTCCACTTCCCTGCATCCATCCCTTCAGGTAAACAACGGAATTCTCTTAAATCTAGGCCAGACTCTCAACCCTAACACAGTCAGGAGGGAGAATAAGTGCAAACACCTAAGCTAAAAGAACTGAGTGAAAAACCCATATAAAGTAGCTCAGGGAAATCATAAGCAGGCATTAATATATCTTTAGGATCTAGGCATAGGCCAGATAGCCAAGAAAGTATCCTAGACAATCAGATTAACTATAGGTGTATCTCATTCTACAATGGATAAGTTTCTGAAAAGTTGTATATAAATCACATTTTTGCAAATCTGTTTCAATTTTTCACATTATATAGCACCAAATGCAGTAACTTGCACATAGTGGGGACTCAAAAAATTTTAGTGAATTATTTTAAATGCACTAGGAAGAGTACAACTTAAAATTTCTTTGAAAAGAAACCCTTTGAAATGTGAATAGTTACCTCAATATAACTTCTTTATAAACTCAAATTTCTGCATGTCAGGTTTTTCTAAAGTGTGATATACCTGTGCTCAAAGGGGTGTGGGGTGGTAGGCTGGGAGATACAAAGGTCCCATTTCCCAAGAGCCTTCAGATCCACACCTGCATGGTGAGTTATAGGTATAAGAAGTGACCCCACTTAGCCCAGGGCAAATCAAAATGACCAAAGGCAGATTAAGAATAGATTTGGCCCTGAGACCACAGGATCACAAGGGGCAACCTCCAAAACCTGGGGATAGCAAAGGAGATAAAAGCCCCTTCCAGTCTTCTATTCATCTGTCTCAGGGGAGCAGTGCTTCAATTCTGGCTAGGACAACCAAGGTTATCGGCACTCTCCTGGTGATTAGGTTCATGATATTGACAGGTCACAGTCTTTCTGCAGTGTCGCAGCAGAAGCTGGGAACAGGGAGGGGGAACCCTGGGTGGTTCTGAGATATTTAATCACCAGAGACTGGAGAACTATAATTTGAGTACTGTTCCAGCACACATGCACACACACACATATGCACACACACATACACAAAGAGTTATTATTAAAGACATAGTAAAAGAGGCATGCTTTTCTTTAACCTGACACATGCAAATCTACATACACAGAAAAGATAAATGAGAGGTAGTCATTTGCTTTTTACAAAAGGATTCTTCCCTTTTCAAAAGACTTCCTCCAAGAGTTCTGTTAACTAGCTATCTACCATGCACTGCTCAAATTATTTGAGATCCACAAGATTGCTATGGTATGGTATACAATGGGGGTTTCCCTTCAGTCCCTCCCTCTCCCTCCACTTGGGCAAATACCCTTGGTGAACGGCAGTGATGGGGAAGGTGGCACTCACAGTATCTTGAGGATCTCCACATAGCAGCCCAGGATGCGGTCAGCCTGGGCGCTCAGCTCGATGCTCATGGTGCTGCACGTGGGGCTGACCATGAGGCAGTCAATGAGGTTGGGCTCACTGTCATTGCCAGCACTGGCTGTCATCTTCTGGTTGGCAGTGTTGTTACGCTCTACCTCCACATGGATCTCATTGGAAGTGACAATGACCGACTTGAGGCGGGATTCGGACAGTGTCGCCTCCTGACAGACGAGGTCAGGGCTTGTGTGGAGAAGGCGCAGTGGTAAGTTGGGTTTCCGGTCACATGGCTGCTGACAGCCATTGCGAATTTCTTTCAGGCTTGGAGAATTGTCTCGGCTGCAGTGACAGATCAGGGAAAGGATGGTTTTAGAAACAGAGGGCTTAGGGATCACAAGTCTACAGTTGAGCTCAGAAAAGTACAAATAAGCAATATCTACATTCAGAAGTCACTCCTTCCAAGAAGCCTTCCCTGGTTAACCTCACCCTCCACCGATCACACCCTTGTTTTCAACTCTTTCCTCTGTGTATTTGCCCAGTGGTCTCTCCACTGACACCCCTCCTTCACCCCCTAGGATTTGGCATTCATTTCCTCCTCATCTCTATTTCTTAGAATCTTTACCTTCTTTCAAGGTAGTATCTCTTCCCCATTCTTCTTCCCACACCCAAGTAACCTGTAATTTACTAAGTTTTGTGTATATATAGTGCATTAATCTGTGTCCATGTTGATGTCAGGAAATGTAAGTTCCTTGAGGGCAGGGGCAGATTCCTTTTGTTTTTGTATTGCCAGTGACTAGTACAAGGTTGGGCACATATCTCTTCATGGAGATTTGGTTGAAATAAACTAAATTGGCATTCCCTAGCAATGATGTACACATTCTGTCACTAAAATCCTCTGGTGACAAGCTGGAAAGTCTTGTGTTAGCCTGATTATATACCCAGGAGTCAGCAAGGTACAGCAGAAAGAGTACTGGCTCTGGAGTTCGAAGACCTGGGTTCAGATTCCACTGAGATTCTCCCAGTCAATTAGCATTTATTAAATGCTTAATATGGGCCAGGCAGTGTGCCAAGTGATGGGGGTACAAAAAAAAAGCCAAAGATAGTCCCAGCCTCAATTTCTTCATTTGTAAAATGAAGAGGTAGGCTACATGGCCTGTAATATCCCTTTCAGATCTATGATTTTATGACTTTATCTTCTGTCTGAAGACTAGCAGGCCTAGCTACCAGGTTATGCATTTTTTTGAGGATATGAAGATCACCAACTGAAGTCTGAGGGGCTATAAACTGCCATGGAGGGAGCAAAATATCCACACCTAATCCACACCTGTCCTCCAGCACCAGTTCATAGATCATCAGAAGTACTAAAGAAGACTATAAAGTTTGTATGACTTCTTTTTCCTGATTTCCTTGATCTTTAGCGAGCTGCTGTGTATTTCGTGAGCCTCTAAGAGTTCTCCATTGTAGTGGAGAACATAGCAGACTTAAGAGTCAGGAAGACTCAGGTTCAGAAAGCCACTTATGAGCCATATGATCCTGAGCAAGTCACTTGGCACCTTTGCTTGTTAATTTTTTTATCTGTAAAATGAGGGTTAGATGTTCTTTCCAGTTTTAAATCCATGATTCTAGAAACCTTTGATCCACTCTTTTTGGGAAATGTTTTTTTTTCCTTTTAAAAAAATCAGCTGGGTGTTGTATTGAATAGTACTGGACTCTGAAGTCGGTAAGACCTGAATTTGAATTTGGTCTTAGAAACTTACTAGTTTTGTGACCCTGGGCAAGTCACTTAACCTTTCTCTGCCTTGGTCTCCTCATCTGGAAAATAAGGTTAATAATAGCACCTACCTCCCCGGGTTATTATGAGGAACAAATGAGGTAATATTTGTAAAGCACTTGTAAAGCACTACAAACTCTGATGCACATCATCATCTCTCCAACAATGGTTAATATTGAAATGTATTGAATGTAGCTGACCGAAAACAAAAATTTATTGTTTAACTTTCGTGGACCTAGCCCATTGCCTTTCACATAATGGATACTGAATAAAGGTTTCTTGCTTATTGAATGAATTAAATATCCAGGGCCCATGGCCAGTGTATTTGTATTGCCAGTGACTAGAACAAAGTTGGGCACATATTAGGCTCTTAATAGGGATTTGGTGAAAGAAACTAAATTGGCATTCTCTACCAGTGATGGGCACATTCTGTCACTAAAATCCTCTGGTGACAAGCTGGAAAGTCTTGTGTCAGCCTTGTGCTACCAGGAGGTAGCAAGGTACAGCAGAAAGAATACTGGCTCAATTCTCCTGGGGTCCATTTCATAGGCTATCCCTAGTTTTTTCATTTTTTCCCACTAGTCTCCTTCACTGCCCAGCCCTTCCCTAACACTTACCAAATATGGCATCTTTTCCTTTACTGATATGGTTCTCCCATAGGTAATGTCTCTCTCCACCCCCACCATCTAATATATCCAAATCCAACCCATCCTTCAAGGCCCTGCTTATGTGTCACCTCCTTCAGCATCAAATGAGATAATACATATAAAGAGCTTTGCAAACCTTCAGGCTCTATATAAATGTCACCTAATATTATTATCCCTGATTACTCTTGAGTCCTCAGTGATCCTTACTTGCTCCAACATCCTATTGTACTAGGATGTGAGCCACATAAGAGTGTACTTGATATATGCAGTCTTGTGTTTGTTCCCCAAATGCTTCATGCAAGTCTTTCTTCTTCATTCTAGTGAAGTCCCAGAGGGTAGAAGCTAAGGTATAATCTTATGCATCTTTGTGTCACCACCATCAAACTCATCCTTAGTCCTTCCACTGAACCCAGAACACTGCAAAGAGTAGGTGCTTAAATACTTATCTAATGATGAGAGGGGATTATTAAAATTTCCATCTACAGAGTTTAAATCTGCTACAGACTATTGCTCCCACAGCATTACCTATGTTCCCTTATCTTGACCATTCTTTCAGCCTTTGGGCTAAACACATGGCAGATTATAGCAAGTAACTTGTATGGCTAAAGGGGATATTCCATACAAAAACCTGTCCATCCTGCTCCTTTCTACTACAATATGAGCTTCTTAAAGACAGGGACTGTTGTTTTTGCCTCTCTATACTCTCAGTTCCTAGAACACAGCAGAGGCTTAATATTGTTGAAGTGAGCTTCATTCTACCATGAAACATTACATGTGAATCATTTTCTATACACCTTGAGCTTTTGGGAGGAAGAATATAATACAAGTGAAATACAGCAGTATTTCTATTTATCTGAAGGTTCTTTATCAGCTGTTTGGCATTTAGCTAAGAACCCTGAAGCATGCAAAAAAAATCTCCTAAGAAGTCAGTGTAGAATCTACTGCTTACAATAAGTTGACCTTGGGCAAGTCATTTGACCTACTATAAGCTACAGTTTCCCTTATTTTTATACCAAAAGTTTATACTAGGTAACCTCTTAAGATCCATTTCAGTTTTAATGATGTGATCCTACATTCCTATGATACCAGAGTTGAGACAAATGTTCAAATTGGGTCTTCAGATCTGACTAGTGAGGAAACGAGAATGGATTAAAAAAAAAAAAAAGAACCATTAAATAATTCCATTTAATTTACCAACTTAAAGTTCAACATTATAAAAGCTATTTTTATTTTTAAAAATTGCTTGCATTTTGCATTCTGTCCTGACTTCCTCTACAGACTAAATGAGAGAAGTTTTGTGCCCTCCACAAAGCACCCTATCCACTGACAATAGAATGTAAGACTCCTCTAGGAAACCCATCAGTCATTTGTGAGACCTCAAGCCTGATGCCTGGAGCACAGCGGTGCCACCGGAAGGTCACCAAGAAGCCCTTCCCACCAAACTTTGCAAAAATAGCATGATATCCTTCTCTAGAGAGGAAGTTCAGTGATCCACAGGCCACACAACTAGGTCCTTTAGCTGGAAACTCCAAATGCTATGACCATCCTTACAAGCCCAGGATCTCGTGGGAGTCACTTTACAGTTAGGTTTCTCTAAGGTCCTCTTAAGGGATGCTTCTGGATGATTCATCTTGTAATCACAGTCTTATAAATATTTTAAAAATAATTCTCAACCTCCAAATCATTTCCCATCTGGAAATCTCTGGAGGTGCCTGATTAGTAAAAATGAATTCAACTAGAGTTCTCTTTTATTTACTAGTCAAAAGGAAATGGCTGGGTCTTATGGATAGAGTAGACAGAGCAATGGGCCTAGAGTCAGGAAGACCTGAGTTCAAACCCAACCCCATACACCTACTAGTTGTGTGATCCTGGGCAAGTCACTTAACCTCTGTTTGCCTCATTTTCTTCATCTGCAAAATAGATTTTTAGCCCTTCCACTTTGTTATGAGGATCATATGAGATAATAATTATAAAGTCTTTATTTAGTACTGGCAGTCAGTATAGTCAGTACTATATAAATGTTAGCTATTATTATTATTATTATTATTATAAATGGGATACTGAGCTAGGAAGTCAGAATAACTGGACCTCCTCCTGTTTTTACCACTGGCTTTTTAGATATTGCAAGGCATGCCCTCTCCTTCCCTAATTTCCCAACCTGGACAGTGGAATGAGATCCCTCTACCTTTTCCAATTCTAAACTCTCTCCCATAAGTCTGTGACTTTTGACAGGTGCATAAAGGCCCTCTGAGATCAGCACAGAGGAACGGTGCTCTAGCTCTCCTTAATCCAATCCTATCTGGTCTGAGCAACTGAGAGCCTCCTGAGACATCCTTTGCTTGGGCCCACACCTGTGTGTGGCCCTGGGTCTGCAGGGAAAAGTAAAGAAAATGATTCTCACTTATTGTTCTCCCACTTCATGCCCTAGTACTAGATAAACACAGAGCAGGGAACCCCATGTCTTGCTAAGCCGGAGATCCCCAGTATGAATCAGAGACTTAAGAATGAGCGATGAATTGGAGGATGGGAGTGTGGGAAACAGAGCGTGCTCAGAACTGCTTAACAAGGTTACAATTCACTGAGGGGCTACTGCATTTCAAATGAATTCAGGTCAGCAGCAGAAAGGGCTGCTTCCTGCAGATTAACATGACCAAAGACAAATGCCTGTCATTCTACTCTCTGCAGTAGAGCTGCAGTTCCTACCTTCCTTTCCAAGAAGCAGCTCCTCCTCTAGGCAAACACCTATAATGACCTAACTAGTTTCTGGACCGCTTGGCACATAATGGAATCCCAAAAACAGTACATATGTGTGCAGGCATAAGGCCTAGACAAACCTCTTAGATCTAGACCACAAAAAAACTGTCTTGACAGTGAGAGAAAAGGCTACAGTAGAGTGTGTATGTCTGGGTGAATGTGTATTTGAGGGAGCCTGGCCTGAGGGGAGGATAGACATTGGGTTATTTATCAGAGTGTGCTTCATTAGGATATTAATGAACCTGATATCTACAGGATGTAGAAGTCTCCCCTGCCAAGACCACCCACACAGCTCTATTCTTAGGACCACAGCTCAGAGCCCACCCCCATATGCCACCCAACATCAAGGACCCAGCTGTCTTAGGACCCATTTCTTAAATCAGGACAAGTCTCACTGCCCAGGCAATGACCTCAAGGTGCATGACCAAACCTCAGGGCCCAGTTCTGCTCCCCTATTCACACTCCCACCAAGATCCCCTATTCATGATCTCTCTTTTTAAGTCATACATAAATTGCATGTGTACATATTACATGCAAGGGAGAATATAGCTCCACACCTTGAAAATCTTCTGAGGCTATCTATCCCAACTGTAATACTTTTAGTCTAGCTAGAGCATGGCAGGTATACCTGATAAGTTGTGGAACAAATTTAATAAATATTTTAAAAGTGAATTTAGTAAAATCATCTTCACTTAAAAAAAAACACCAGACCAAACTTTTGCTTTAAAAAAGGTCCATTTTTTTTAAAGCCTTTAAATAAATTCGGCAATACAAATGCCTCTAAAGTGGCTACCTGCCTGAATCTGCACACACCTGGCAGGGAGAAAATGTGCTTGGGCTGCTTTGAGGGGGTCAGTTCACCCTGTTCTCCAAGTGAGGACCCTGCAGCTGCTGCAAATGGCTCAAAGCTGGCGCACTGTCTGTACTCTGGGTGTGATAAATACTAATGATGCTGTAATCGGTGGCCCCATATACTCTGGCTGCCCTTTACAGCCCCAGTTGTCAAAGAAAAAATTACTATCCAGAATGACCTTGGTTGGAGCTGGAAAAGGCTGCACTGACCTGTTGATGAACTCTTCATAGCAGGAGTAGATGGCAGCAAGGCAGACTGCAACCAGGTTGGGCAGAACCCGGGGGTGGGGGCACTGCCCTGTGGGGCCGTGCATGCTGGAAAAGAAATGGATCCAGAGAACACTGGGATTACATGAAGGAACAGAATAGGGGCATTGTAAGGGTTCTGGGCTCGATGGGTTAAGGTGACTAACAAAAAGTTTTGCCTGAAAATTTAGCTCACATGGAGACACTCTCCTGACCCAAATACCTTTTCTTAAGTCTGTGATATTCCAAGCTTGCATTTCCTGAGGGTCAACTAATACTGCTTGTAGTAGAAGCTCTAACCCAAATGCATTTCTTTTGGACAATATTTTGTGGTCTAGGTTGGTAATTTTAGAAAACACATAAGCAGTTAGGCATAGAAGCTAGACCAGTTTTAGAGTCAGAAGACCTGGATTCAAGGCCTGCTTCTATTGAAAGACCTTTATCCTTTCAGTGCCACAGACCACTAAGACATTATTAAGAAGCAGATCTACATTGATAGGAGCATTTTCCTTACTGCGGGTTCCCTCATCAATGAAATCATAGGTACAAGGTCAGTGATGGCAACATGACTGCAGTGCTGGTTCAGAATTGTTTAGTAGGAATTCTTTAAGAAAATCTTTAATTCCACTCATGGTTGAGCAAAAAACAACATTTGGATTCAGTTCATTTCAGCGGCTGATCTTACTTTTGGCTTCATGGTTCACTTCAGGTCAGCTTCCTGGTCAAAAGCAGTGCATATGATGAGCTCGGCAATGGGATCCCCCTCTCTCAACTCCTTATTCCCTTTTAACCCCTCTGGTATCTCCAAACACTACCTGCTCTTCAGGGATAAAAGAAGAGCACGTTGTCTCTAAGCTAAAAGAATGGCAGACAGCCCTGGTGGTGGGGGTGGGGTAAGTGTGGCTGCAAAGAGATACTGGTGAGGGAAGAAGGTCTCACTGACCTGTGAATAAACTTCTTTACCACCTCCATACCAGCATTCAGCTCATTCAAGGCAAGAATATACTCCTGAGTAAAGAGCCTCAGCCGTGGGCACTTCCCAAAATCCTGCAGAAAGAAGAGGAAAGGACATACTAAGAAACAAGATCAATGTGAACTCAGCTAACTAATTAGGCTCTAGGATTGAGCACAGGCCATTGACATAACTCCAACAGAAAACATCTGCGTGGATATGATTCTCCCTCTCCCATTCTTCCTCCCAAACCCCAGTCAAATGAATGAGGTTCTTTGAATCTCACTCTGGTCTCTTTGGATATACAGGAAAAACTTTCTAGGTGGTACATTAGTGACTGTAGTCAGGAAATGTGATTGGGAACCCCAGTGACAGTAATACTCATAAAAAAAAAAGAACTCCCAATGTAGAGGGGCCTACATTCTCTGATCTACCTTGTTCCAGGCTTCCATACCTGACAGAAAGGAGGTAGAAATGAACTGAAACTGCATCTGTTCGATTATCAGCCAGGTGAAAATGCCATATAACCAGAGAAAAATGTCTATAACAGATTTTTTTATTTTTTTGCTGTCCAAGTGACAATAATTCATTCCAATTATTACCCAACTATCATAATTTCAATCCCTTCATTCTGTGGAAGGCATAACTAGTCAATTATATAGAAATCTTGAATAATAGAGATTTCTAAAAGTGAGTTTGTAGAATTGATTTTTTTAAAATGTCAATAAAGGTGTGATGAATAATACTTAGTCACTTGGAGTTTCCACATTTTTCAAAAAGGAATTATCTGTCCTTAGAATGGAATCTCTTGGGCTAGTGATTTTCCTCTGCTATCACATGGTAGGCAAATAAGAAAGCTAGAAGTTCATTTCTTATAAGAAGGTCAGGAGGCATAGAAGAAGGCAGTAAGGAAAGTGATATTCCCTCAAAGGGTGTCAGGATACATGCCAGAAAAGTAGCAGGCAAAAGGTATTTCTGGCCAGTGACCAGTTGTCTGAGATTCTCTCAGAGCTGGAAGGAACTCAGAAGTCATCTTGCCCAACCAGTCCCTGAGCAAGCATTCCCTCTGAATCTAACTGTGCAAGCTGTGGCCTGTCAGCACTAGTAAGCTAGAAGCTTCCCTAAGTCCATACCACCTAGACTTAGGGTGGATTAAGAAACACTTGAAAGAATTTTAGAGGTGCTGGGGATACAGCAGGGAGCTGGGAACTAAGGATGTTCCCTAGCATCCTGAGACACTGTATTTTGACTCAAAAGTAATCATTGCTCCTGCTGCTTAAGAGGTGGCAAATCCCTTGTTCATATAGGAACAAATGAGTGAGAGTCAACATGACACAGGAGGACAAGCAAGTGAGAGGGTCTATGTTCAAATCCTGGCTCTGCTATTTACTATCTGTATGATATAGAGAAGCCACTCAGCCCCTCTGGGTCAGTTCCTTTATTTCAGGGGGTTCATAGAATCATAAATTCAGAGCTGGAATACTGGTCTCTAAAGTTCTTTCCTGCTCTAGATTCTAAAATTCTAAGGGATGGAGTTGAGGAGAATAGTAGGATACAGAGTCTTAGGAGCACTGCTGCATGTACAGTCATCCCAGGGGTATCCCTTCTGGCTTAGGTTGGCCCCAGACATTCAGCAGACCAAGAGCTCACGGGACCTTCATCAACATTAGCAGGGGATCGGAATTAGACGTTAATTGGCGCACTTTGACCTGGCACCTTTCGTTTGTGGGAAATGCTACAGGCTAACAGCTTAGGAAAGAATCATCAGAGTATGGAAAACGACCCATTACAAAGAGTGTGTAAGGGAGGAATTGTGTGTATGAAAGAGAAATAATGTCTGAGAGGGAGTCATGTGCAGCAGGCAGTGTGTGTGAGTGGGCAGGAGAGGAAGAGGTGGGTATGGTGCATGTGACTGAGTTTAATTTGAAAGGAGAGAGAATGAGGAAAAAAATAGGAGAGAGAAAGAGTGTACTCAAAGCAGAGGGGGGATAGCAGTGGGTGGGAGGAACAGTGAAAGCAGACACTAAGGAAAGAGGCCTCCTGGACAGCCATAGGAGACTGACTCCAACTCCAATTTCTGTCAGCCAGCTTGGACTCAGGGCCCTTGATCACAGGCACCTTCCTCTTCAGAGTACCAAGAATGGTGCTATTGATAAACATGTTAAGAAGCCCAGTGCACTTTCAATTGACCGGCACTATTCATGACTGACACTTGCTCCTCAGAATAGAGAGTGAAGGTTGGACACTTAGTCTAGGCTCAAAGATAAATACGAAGAAAAACACGTTACAGACTGTGGCAGGCTGAACTGTTAGTTTTTTGGTGGTTTTTTTTGGGGGGGGTGGTGAGAAGAGGGAACACAGACATATATGTGAAATGCTCAAATAAGTGAATGATTGGTTCCTCTCAGTAACAACACAAAACATCTTAGACTCTGAGCAAATTCTTTCCCCTAGAGGCAGCATTATGCAGTGGATAGTACATGGGAGCTTGTATTCTAGGAAGAGCCAAATTTGAATCCCACCTCAGACACTTACTAGCTGTGTGACTTACCAAGTAAGTCACTTACTCAGCCTTTCAAGACCCCAAATAGAGACATAGGCACTCTTTTGTGGTTCTTTTCAGCTTTGACTGCTATGATACTATGTATGACCTCGGTGTTTGGGCTGTGGACTTAGCTCCCACATGTTCAATCTGTCCAGCCCCCCAAAAAAAGATACTGTTTAAACTTTTATATTCATTTGAGGCATTTTGATGACAACATATCCAATGATGGCGGTATAGGCCAGCTTCACAGCATAAATGAACATAATCACACTCTTCCTAGACCAGGGCTTCTTTAACTTTCATTTTTGCCTCCCCTTTCGCACCATACCAATGAGATAGTCATCTATAGAAGTCAAGATGATTAGGAACATGATTTAGAGACAGAAGAGGTCATCTAGTCCAGCCCCTTTGCTCTAGACATGAGAAAACAAAAACCCAAGAGAAATTAGATGGTTTGCCCAAGGTCACACAGGTAGGATTTGAACCCAGCACCCCTAACTCCAAGTTCAGTGTTTTTCAAGTATGTTGTGCTGCTATGGCAAAAGCTACAATTAAGTATGGTTCTGTCAGAGGGTTTAGAGGCCAGGCAGACCAGATCAGTGGTTATCTAAGTCTTTTACATGCTCTTATATTCCTCTGCAAGAAAAAAATATGGAGAAGCTTTACCCTGAGGTAAACTGCTATTACTGTTGCCACATTTCAGAAAGATTCATTGTTATGCTTTTAAAATGTAATTTCAACTCTCTAAGGAGAGATACACTTTACAAAAGCCCATACTCTCTCAAGTCACAGAGAGGATCTCCTGGGACCAGCAGCAGCCTAGGGAACACACACTGAGAACCTTTAGACTAGGTGATCTATTTATCTCTTTTGGTTTCATGACTTTATGAATACAGATTCATCAGTACTAGGTCACAGTTTGCTACCAATAAGGAAAGGAAATTAAATGAAGCTACCCTATAATATGTTCTTTCTGCTATAAAGTGAAATGAATATTTGGATAGGAAATTCCCTAAGAAAAAAGAAAGTACTCAATCTTCACCAGCTCACATGTAACCCTGCAAATTCTGAGGCTATGTATAATTGTGGTCCATTTTCAAGTAGCAAATGACCACCTCCAGAAACATTCCCATTTCCATGAAAGTAACTACAAACAAGCAGACACGATGATTCTAAGGCTGTTTAACTTGACATCCTTTCTATTAAATCTGAGGTCCAGTTTATTTGGTTTTCTCTGAATACAACCTCCCACCTCCTGTGTCTGTTTCTTTACATATGTTTGTCTGCCTTGTCCAGAATGGACTCTCCTCTTACCTCCACTTTATAGAATTGTTGGCTTTATTCAAAGCACAACTTAGGTGCCACCTTGTACATGAAAAAATCTTATCCACTGCCAGAGTACTCTTCTTTGGAAATTAATCTTATATAATTTGCATTTACTTTATCCTTGTACAAGGTATCTTCCACCCCCCACCCCAAAAAAAGAATGTAAGATCTTTGAGGGTAGTTCATTTTTGTCAATGAATCCCCAGTGTCTAGCACAGTGCCTCACACATTGTAAGAGCCTAAGAAATGACTACTGAATGAAGTCTAAAAACAACCATCTCCCATCACTACAGAATAATCACAGAACACTACAGAATATTCAAAAAGGCTTGGTAGAAAGGGGTAGATAGGCCAAATCCATGTCTACTTCAGTAAATTCAACAAGTCAGGATGAAGAAAAGTTCCTTTAAATAAGCAATATCAAAACACATATGTCCTCTAGACACCAGCTATGACTCAGAAAAGGCGTGGCTACCAGCTCACACAGTGACCATATGAGGACAAATGATTTTCTAGTTAACAAACATCCCCTATTTCCTAGCAGGTCAATTCAGAAGCCACATGGCCCCACCCTGCCTTGCCCTGTCTTGTCCTGCCCTGCCCTGCCCTTTGGCCTCTTCCTGAGCACACTCAGTCAAACTCAAAATGATGCAAAAATCTAGTAGAATCAGGACTCCTAGTCAACCTCAGAAAGAAGCAACACTAGTGATTACATGGCTTTTTCCTTGCAAATGAATTTCTCTCACACAGAATTTTGAGACATCTCAACAAACAAATATTTATTAAGCACCTATTCTATACAAGGTCCCACGCTCAGACAAGTCACTGGGGCATGTTTATTTAGTTTGTGGGTAGCTTTTTTGGAGGGGGAAGCAGTAAGTCTTAGCCCTCAGGGCCTCAGTGGTCAGCCTCAAGTAGCAAATGTAAAGATGGTGTCAGAAGCCAGAGAAAAGAAAGAACCTTCTAGAAAAGCTTTTGCACACAGAATAAGCAACAACCCACAATTATGCAGTATGATGATTTTTGTAAAAGAGTTTCACATACATTATCTCATTTGAGCTTCTTGACAACCCTATAAAAGGCATAATTATTATACCCATTTTATAGAAAAGCACATTGAAGTTCAGAAACGTAAAGTAATCTTCCCAGGATCACACAGCTATCAAGGGTTGGCAGCAGGATTCAAACCCAGGCCTTCTTGCCTATATATCATGCTACTTCTCAGCTACCAATACCTTGCAACCAGTTCAGATCTTTTAAAATCTGACCATAGGGCCCAATTCTTGCAAGTTAGGGACCTGCCTCTACATTTTACTTTCCTATTCTTAGAGAAACATAGCTTCACCTTCTGCTTTGGCTATTCAGTGTTCCTGCAGGGACTAGATGGGCCTTACTCAGCTGTAACAAAAGGTGAATGTAATGAAACAACCTGTCCAGTTCTTCCCCTCACAAACAGCAAGCCCTTGGTTTCATACTTTCTGGCTTCAAAATTCAGTCACCAGGTGGCTATGAATTTTTGTCTTGTCCCTCCCAAACTGAGCTGTTTGAGCTTTAAAGAGATTATTGACAGTTAGCTCTTTGCTTATTCACAAATAAAAGTATGCCCATGCCCATGACCAAAGAGAACCCTGGCCCTACTGCTGACCTGTGTTCTGATGAAGACTGGGCAGTAAGAGACCTGTGTCCTCACTGCCTGTCCCTAAAATCTCCTAAATGCATCTACTAGATACTAGTTTCCTTAACTACACAGATGGGAGACAGCATTCAGTGGCAGTGCCAGGAAAGATTCTACTACTGATCAGCCCCCAAGAGCATGTAAGTAGAGACAGTGATAGCCTCTAAGCCTTCAAAAGCCTAGCAGTACTGGGTCGTAGGCTCTCACTTGCCCTGTATGCTAGCTTCCTCAACTCTTCTGATAAGTATGTTGACATGGAGTTTTTCTCTTTCCATTTGGGGGCTACCAAGACTTGGGATTTCTCTTTCAATGGCCTGGGGCAAGACCAGAGTGGATTTATTCCCTGAGGGAATGGGACATAAATGAGCTAAGTTTTAAAAGGGACATACCAGGCTAAAGAACTGTGGAATAGGGGATGCTGATCCTGAAGAGAGCCACAGTGAAAAAATTGAATAGTAATCTTAATATGAGGTCATCATGATGAAACAAAAAAATAAAAGGTGAGAAGAGGGTTGGCAGTGAAGCTCCCAAAAAGGATGAAAGCCTTTTGGGTAAAATAGATCCATGGGGCTTAAATGATCAACAGTTCAATGAGTCAACGGTGACACAACAGTCAAAGACAATTAATACCATCTTGGGCTACATTAATAGAAGTCTAAAGTGTAACAAGAGCCACTCCCTAGACCTTTATGTTCTCTGCCCTTGTTGGAACACATTTAGAGTATTGTGTTAAGTTCTGGGCAACATGTTTTGGGAAGGATATTGACAAAATGGAATATCTCCAGGAAAAGGGCAAACAAGATGGTGAGGGGGCTGGAAACTATGCCAAGTAAGGATCTGCTGAATGAAGTGAGGATATTCAGACTGGTGAAAAGAGACTTGGTATGGGTGACTGAGTGGGGTAAAAGATGTTTACTGCAGAACAGATATTTTCAAGTATATGAACATATTCATCATGTGAAAGAGGGTTTAGGTTTGTTCTACTTATACTTAATGGGCAGAGCTCAAAGCAATGGGTAAATAGGGTGTAGGAGGTCTAAATGAGAACAGTTCAAGAACAGAAGGTGCGGCCTGAAAAGATGAGGAGCTCCCAGTCCCTAGAATTGCAGGAAGAGAGGGCCACTCTTCAGGGATGCAAAATAGTTTCTGAATTGAGTGGAAAGTTGGACATAACCTCTAGGGTTCCTTCCAATTCTAAGTCTATAATTCTATGAGGTAGAGAGGAGCCAATCATGAATCCAAGTATAGGGTGGACCCAGGATGATGCTCAAGAAAATTTTGATACCTAAGGGTGAGCCTAGCTAGAAGCAAAAGGTCACAAAAGGAATGGCTTCCACTAGCGTAACATAAGACCAGAACTCATCCATTTTATTTTTCCATCCCATTGCCTGTCCCTTGCCACCATCACAAAAAATCAGAGTGAGGAGTATAAGACGAGTATAAAGGAGACCTCTGGAAATGACACCCATCCACCCAGGAGGTCACCTCCACCATTACATACATCTGCTTTCTAAAATAATCTAACTAGAAACCCCCAGGTAGTCTTACTATCCCCATAACAGAAAATTGTATTTCAAAGGAAATAATCCTGTCTTTGCGAAAGAAAAAGAAAAAGGAGCCAATCTACTCAATCTCCAACTATAGGATAGTATTAAGTGAATTTCAACATATATGACCTAATGGTGGGCCAGTTCTATTACTGTTTTGGTTTTGCCTGAGATAGGTGACCAGCTTTTTCAAACAGTTGTCCTAATGAGGGCAACGTGATTCTTTTTTTAAAGACTAAGCTGTCAGCCTATTGCCTAGAGTTGTAAAAGGAGATCAGGGCAAACAGGATATCCAAGCATCATCTACAGGAGAAACCAGCAGCCTGTACCTCCCATTGACCTAGGGGAAACTTACCATGTTGTGTTTAAGGATTCTCTGTACCACCGGTGTGAACACTTCTATGACCACCATGGACCGAGGGCGTTCTCTGCAGTGCTATAGGAAAACAGTTAAGCACAGATCAGAAGAGCTCCTAGTAATTAAGAGCAACCTGGCACCCCTTGTGCTTAGGACAAAGAAAAAGTCATTGATATTCAGCAGAAGATGAATTAAAATAATGAGAACACTGTGCTCACACCATAGACTCCACCTTGGCTTTTTGATCAAGGAAAGTAGCCAGGAGAAGACAATTAGATGTGAGGTGTTAGATACATCCTTCTGTGTCTCCTAGTCAAAATCTGGTCATGACGTTGAGGTGGCTAGGCTGGCTGCTAAAGACCCATATAATCCCTTTAAATATTCTTCCCCGATGAACAGTTAGGGGAGCAGTTCAGGGAAAATTCATCATGCTGGGACAAAGTGACTTTTATCTTAGGAAGCAGATGTGCTCCTATAGACTCCAGGATTGTGTCTCTCTCTCTTCTCTTTGCCCTTCCCGAAACTGTACCCTCATTCCACCTTTAGCTCCAAAAGGTAAAATGATACCATCTTCATACCTCTCTCATGCCTCATTCTGAAAAATGAGAGAAACATGGCCAAAGAGTCAAAGGGCAAAGATGCATGCATGCCCCATGCATATAGCTGGGGGTCGAGGCTGAGCATGAATCCTTTCTCTCCAAATATCAGAAGTGCATTCCTATTTTAATGTCTGCTTGCATGTGAAATGAAGAAGAAATAAGAAGAAAAGGAGGTTCATAGGGGGTATCTGGTCCTTTTTACAGATTTGCAGGAGAAAGTAGCATAAATTTAAGTTTAGATTATATGATATTACATATATTATATGAACTGAGCTGAGCTGACTTTTCTTAAGGGAACCAGATTAAGCAGTCACTTGAAGCTACATTCTGGTAACTGACCCTTCTTTGCAGTATCACAACCACTGAAGGGCCAATTCAGTCTCCCTGCCTTCTCCCTTCCACCCTGCCCCCTCAAAGTCTTGATCTACAAAAAATACTAAGTTTGCCTTTGATACTGCCAGTCTGTTTAGTTTTCAGTCTGGACTAAATTATAAAACTAGAGTAGGGGTCAGAATATTTAAAAAACTAAAAGCAACTTTCATTTCACAGGATATAAAAAACCCAAGTAGCAGGCCACATTTGGCCCATGGGCTGTAATCTGCCAACCTTTGAACTAGTGCAATAAAAAGCAACTGGAGACCTTGTAACAGATTTCTGTGTATTTAGAAATGTGCACTCAAGCATACATATGCACACGGACACAAATATAGGCAACTATACACATATTCAGGCATATCCACATATGCATATACATTATCAAGCATACAGGTCTCCATGTTGGCATGCTCTGTATAATGCAAACATATACAAACATACAAGTGACTATGAGATTACAGCATGTCACACAAAGATAGTGTTCTTAATTATTCCTGTGCTCTGTAACATTAATACACAAGCCCCTGCAGAAAATGTCTTGCTTGTGACGAAGGCACAGTAGTGACAACTGAGACAGATCAAAGTCACCATCTAAAAAAAATGCTTTCCTGGAAGCCACTTACTTCCCTATAAAAAAATTGACCTTCCTTTACCATTCAAAATTTCCACTTCTATAATGAAGCAAAAGAACCAAACCCTCATCCCTACCCCATCCCTTACTTCATATTAAACCTTCCCCCAATACAAAAAAAACCTGAGCCACAAAACATTTTGGCAATACTTTAGTCCTCACAGTGTCCTTCTGCTATATGTGCTTGGATCGTTTAAGGGCTATTTCACTAGGGTTTCAAGACCAGACTTCCATGTATAGAACAGGGACTGCAATTTGATAAGTGATATATAATCTCTAGGGAACGATGAGTACCCATCACAAGTCAACTTTTGCTTATGTATATGTGGATTATATATGGAAAAAATTTAAACTCTGACAGTTCCCCTGAAGCCTGCTGGCTTATGATTTCTGGCTAGTTTGCACTCAAGGAAGGCGAATTCCCTTTGTCAATAACTGGGACCCAATTTCATAAAGAAGGCTGGTCTGCTTGCCAAAAGATCTTTCTGCCATGTCCCAACAGATATGGAGTCCAACACCGGCTGATCTATTTGAGTTTTCCATCTCAGAATCTGTGTAATGGAAAGCTGATTATAATCATTGAGAAAGGGGCCTTAATCATCACTCATTCATCCAGTGTATGTTTCCTAAGTAACTTCCATGTTTGGGTTGATGTACACGATGCCCAGGTCTAGTTATATACTTCGACATATGATGTGTGTATGCTGTATGTAAGGGTACAGGAAGCTTCCAAACCAAAAGAGAAAGATTTCAGAAAATGAGTCTTTTCTGGTACCTTGCAGAAAAATTCACAGAGGTCAGGTGGGGGGTGATTGTTTTCCAGCAAAGGAGCAATTGCCTGAAAAATAATGAACAAATATTTCAGATTGACCCCTCAACAGGAATGCAGATAAAGAAACAGTTTCCTTCTGAGAGAAAATATGATCCCCCTGGCAACAGATGGGTGGAAAAAGAACCCTATCCCTGCACTTTGAGGTACAAAGCTAATTATCACACTGAGTTATCTTAATGCAAAGGTGTCAAACTTGACTGGTAGGGGGAAGAGAGAGGCCCTAAGTACAGCTCAACAAGATTAAAATATAACTCGGAAATGTTTAACAAAACAAATAAAAATATAATAAAATATAATCTGTGGATTTCTAAGTCCATATGTGGCCCATTAGGGAGAGTATGACTGCTCTATTAGAGCACTAGACTAAGAATTTAGAGACCTATATAGAGTTCAAGCTCTACAACCTATTACCTGTATGATCTGAAGCAAATCATTTAATGCCTCTCAACCTCAAGATTCTCATCTGTGAAATGGAAGTAATATTACCTGCATTCTCCACCTCACAAGGGTGTGATGAGAAACTAATGAAAGAATGGATATATAAGGACTTTAAAAACCATATTTGTATGTGAGGTGTTTAGGGAAGAAAAAACTGTTCAAGGAGAAAGGACCTGGGGGTTTTAGTAGACTGAAAACTCCATATGAGTCAACAATATAACACAGCAATAACCCCATCACAAAACAACCCCCCACAAAAAGAACAACAACAACAGAACTCAATCTTGGGCTGCACTGGAAATGATGATTATTCTACTGTATTCTCCCCTTGTTCCAATTACATTTGAAGTATTCAGTTCTGGGTATTTTATTTTAAAAAGGAAGTTAACAATTTATACATGTATGTGTACGCACACACATACATACATACACACACACACACACACACACACACAGAAGAAGGCAATCTATTTGGTAAGAGGGGCTAGGGTTGTGCAACCTGGAGAAGAGAGTATTTGGAGGGTACATGATCACTATCTTTAAATATATGAAGGGAAGAAGAATTAGATTTATTCTGCTTGAACCTATGGGGCAGAAGTAGGAGCAATTAATGAGTAGGAGCTTCAGAGGTATATTCCAGCTCAACATAAAGAATAATTTAGTATTTCAGCAGTAAAGAAAACATTAAGATGAATCTATATTATAATAAATAAAAACATAATGTGTAGAACCATGGAATTTCAGAGCTGGATGAGATCACCAAGATCATCTAGTCCAACCTCTACCAAAACAGCAATGTCCTCAAAAACATCCCTGAAACTGCTAAATCTTGGTTCAACACCTCCAGTGATGGAAACTCACTATATTGCAAGGAAGCTCATTCCTTTTTTTTTTTTAGTTTATCATAATGGGATTTTATTTGGATTGAATGATTAAAATTCAACAGATATTTGAAACTTTGCTACTTGATACAAGGCACTATCATTAAATTATGAGCTCTTTCAGAGTAGGAATTGTCTTTTGCTTTTTATTATATCCATGGTGCTTAGCACAGTGGTCAGCACATAGTAAATACTTAATAAATATTTATTAATTGTCTGATTGGTAGGTGCTATGAGGAATATAAAGCTGAATGAGACAGTCTCTGCCCTCGAGGAACTAGTAATCAGTTAGAAGAAATAAAACAGGTACATACTAGGGTGAGTATCTTTAGAAAGGGACAAAGTGCTTTAGGGATTGAGAAGGAAAAAAATATCACATCCAGGTACACAGTTTTAGCTGTGTGATCTTTCCAGTGTGGGTAACTGTTCTGTACCTCAGTTTCTTTACCTTTACAAAGAAGAGATTTAATGATCTTTAAGGGCCCTTCTAGCACTAACATTTTCAATAACCTATAACTCTCTGATTCTCAATTTATTTACCTGTAAAATAAGGATAATATTTAGTCTCTCTGCCTCACATAGGGTTCAATGAGGATACTGTTCCTCTTTTAACAACTCTAATTACCAGGAAGATGCTTATGAGGAAGTTTAAAACAACAAATTATTATTGTCATATAACACCTTGCAAAAAAGAGACTGTACAAGTAACTTAGAGACTGTGAGGGAGGTTAGGTAAGATTGCTGAAGTCTTCAGGTTACATACCATCTAGAGATGGAAACTACCGTGTTTTGCATCAGGCCCTTGCGGGTGTGTGTGTGTGTGTGTCTGTGTCTGTGTGTGTGTCTGTGTCTGTGTGTGTATCAGGGTGAGGGGGAGAAGACAGTTGCAGACATCACGGTAATAATCTTAAGATGACAAGGTCTCCTATAACAACAATAATTTATATTTGTGAGACACTTAAAAAATCACCTGTAAATGTATTATTGCCTTTCTGGATTCTCACAAAAACCTTGTGAAGGAAATAGGGTAGGAATTATCAACATTTCACAGATCATCTCCATTTTGGAAACTGAGCCAGGTGAACTGACTTGTAAGGTCACATAGCTAATTAGTTGTGGAACCAGGGCTCTCACCCAGGTCTCATGAAAGTCTTTCCATTATGTCACATGACCATTCTATGAGATCCTACACAGCATGTTATGATGTGGAGGCACTGTGCTCAAGCAAAAAAGAACTCTGGCTTTTGAGTAACAGGATACAGGCTGGAATCCTGGTTCTGTCACTTCTTAACTGTGTGACCCTGGACAAGTTTCACTTAATCATCCTGGGCCTTAATTTCCTCATCAATAAAATGAGGAGGGGTTGGACATGACCTTTAAGATCCTTTCTAGCTCTAAATCTATGATCCTATAGTCCTTGTGGATTTCCAATACCAAAAACAGATACAAATGAAAAATTGCTTGGGATTCTTTCATAATGTTGTCTTTCAAATTAGGGATATTCTTCATTATAATTTTTTCTTTTTTCTCTCCTGATTGTTAGGTAGAAGAAACACAATATAGAACTATCAACCAATCAAATCAATGAAACAACAAATCTATAATACACCTCTTAAATGCCAATTACCTAAGAACACTGAAGAATGGGGTCCCAGCCTTCAAGGAAGTTACAAGTTCTCTTAGTTCTCTAAGAGAAGATGGAGAATAGGCTGGTTTGCACTTTGAGGTGGTGAGGGTTAGAGGGTTTAGGTAGGTTTTTGAATGAATACAGAGAACAGAACCTTTCATCATTTCTTATAGCACCAGCAATCTATGGGTATATTTTCTTTGAGAATCAGTAACTATACAACATTTTTGCATAAGTTTAAGTGGGAAAGGCAGAAAAATGACCATCACAGAGGTAACAATTAGCAAGAGCCTGAACTCATTTTCAATATTTAAAACTGGTTTTACTTAGGAGGAATCTTTGTGAGGTTTTTTTTTCCTTTGCACCTCTGGATAATATAAAACGTATGTTATAGTGGAAAAGACCTTGGACAGGGAATTAGGAAACCTGGCTTCAGTTCCTGGCTACGTCACTTATGTGTTGAGCAAATTATTTTGCTTTTCTGGGCCTCACTTTCCTCTTCTGCAAAAAAAAGGGAGAGAAGAGGGGTGTTATGTCTTAAGGTCCTTTCCAACTCCTATGAATTTACGATTTTATCAAGTGCCTAACTTTCCTTAAAGTTCAAGTCACCTTCCTTCTCTATTGCTAGGCAACCCAAGGCAGCCAGTACTTCAAACAAAGGGAGAAATTGGACTTACTGATTCTGCTATTGATTTTTGCTGCAGTCTCTGGTGCTAATTCCCAATCTGGTCTCAGCTGGGGCCTGTGGACTTGCTCAAACTAAATCATCAAAGCTCTTTGCAAACAGGTTGGAGTAACGTTCCACACCACACTGCAGATGGTGCCTTTTTCCTGCCCTAGGGCTAGATTTCCATTCCCAGTCCACATTCCAGCTATCTCATCTCCTGCCAACTCCTGTCTGTCTCCCCGGCAACAGTCATGCCTCACACATGGAAGGTCTGTGAAGACAACTAAGAGGTGACCTTCTAAAGGAGTCAGGACTGTCAGGGTTTCTCCCCATCAGGAATCTTCCAAGGTCATAGACCTAAGCCCCCAGACAACTTTTCAAGAGTTAACTCCCCATAAGACAAGGAGGTATTTGGATAGCACAAAAAAAAAAAAACCCACAACAAAATTATAGTGTTTTTCATATGTTAGATCAGAGAATTCAGAAGTAGAATGTGCCTTTTAGATCATCTGGTCCAACTCTGTCATTTTACAGATGGGAAAACTGAAACCCAAAGAATTCTGTGAATGGCAAAGTTAGGATTTGAAAACCTATCTTCTGAACTCTAATCCAATGCTCCTTTACTGTCTCATCTACCAGGTCAAATGAGCCAAAGAAAAAGGAGCACCAGAAATTGGCTCTGTGGAATATGACAATTATTTCTCTTAACTTTACTCCGGGGAAGACTTTGGAGAAGGGTAGGTAGGGGATGGTAAGGCATGAATGTGTGCTGGCTAGGAGAAGCCTAGATGGTCCCAGCTATTCCTCCTAAGCACTGCAGCATTCAACCGGTCTGGGGAGCCCTGGCTCAGTGGGCTGCATTTGGTTTGTCAAGGCCAATGTGAAGAAGTAAGAGCTGAGTTTTTTTATGAGAAGGCACAGAGGGGCATCTAAGAGCATATATAGGCTGCTACTGGTTTCCTGGGAGCAGTTTGTTAGGCGTTCAGTGCAATTCACCCACTTGATGAGAGGCACATTTCATACGTTAAAATGGCCCAGAAAGATATCTGACTGCAGCATCACAGTAAAATACTAGAAAATCATAAAGAACAAGACTCTGAGATCATAGTAATGTACTAGAAATTATTACCTCACTCTAGAAACCAGCATCAATTAAGTCTAGGTTCTATTTATGGATCAATTAAAATCCTTTCACTGGCTGCTCCTCCTAGAAAGAAAAAGCCTTTCTTTCAACTGCTTTGATTGTGACTGAACCACTGCTATCATCCTTGCCATCTCCTTCCCTGCTCTCCCTTGTTCTACACTTCAATCTACCTTAAGAGAGTCTAAGAGCAGGAAAAGACTAATCTATATGCATCAACTAGAATCTTTGTGGGCCTCAGATAGATGCAAGAAGAAATCAAGTGTCCTCGAGTGTGTTCCAATGCAGATGGGAAAAATTCTGCCCAGAAGGAAGCAAATAAACCAGAATGAAATACATTTTTACACTGATCACCAGGGAACCCCCAGTGCTCACTAAGACCCAAGGGAGACAGAGTATATACTTACCACAATAATGTTTTCATGCTCTTGAGTGGTCAAGTTGGTATTCTAAAGGATTGAATAAAGGGAAAAAGGATTAATAAACTTTGCATTTATCATTCATAAGTACATAGGTATATGAAAAATAGAATGAAGGAGGCTTAGAAGAAAGCCAAAGATTTGGAGTTTGGAGTCTTTTGTAGTTGTCAAGTTGTTTTTCAGTTGTGTCTGACTCTTCATGACCCTATTTGGAGTTTTCTTGGGCAAAGACACTGGAGAAGTTTATCATTTTCTTCTCCAGCTCAACTGAGGCAAACAGAGTTTTACTGTGCTTTAAACCAACAGTTTCTGTTTTGCATGGCTCACCTACAATTCCAGGGACATATGACTGGTGGAAAAAACTCTCTTTGGGGTGGTACTATAGAATTCCGTATTTCTGCCTTCATTTGGGGACATTTATAAAGACGATAGCTTTTTTAAAATTCACACTTCTTACTTAAAATACTTTAAGGATCTATGATTTCATCAGTGTAATTATCACCTCAAATGACTAAGAAGGCATTCCCTCTACATCTTAATATATGGTCTTTGAGACTCACTGTAGCTAAATAATTTATTTTACCTTATGACCAACCTGGTAACAAGCCTCTGGAAATTAAGCTATGCTGATCTTTGGACCATCACTATATGTATACTTGAAGCCTTTCCAATTTGGTACATCCTGCCAGAATCTACTAGCATAGCCTCTGAGAATCATGG
Organism: Notamacropus eugenii; assembly: GCF_028372415.1. Classification (NCBI taxonomy): domain Eukaryota; kingdom Metazoa; phylum Chordata; class Mammalia; order Diprotodontia; family Macropodidae; genus Notamacropus; species Notamacropus eugenii. Next base: position 542,740,856 of record NC_092872.1, on the reverse strand, counting down.
AGTGATCTTCCCATCATGATTTGAGAACCTAGTATTTACCTTCCCACCATGATGAGGCATCAAAGTAGGACTTTAATTGACACCAAGACCTAAGGTGGTTTCCAAGATATTCAAAGCAGTGATAGTTATTGCTTTCAAATTAAAAACAAAATAAAAGAAAAAAATCCTGAAAAAAATCTTGTTCACATCTCACAAACACAGAAGGTCTTTGATGTCAGAATCTAGCAGTTACTTTGAAGAATGAACTCCATCAGCATTTTCCATACAACTACTTTTTGTAAAGTCGATTAGAATTCTCTTTAGACCTTTGCTGACTTTAAAAATAATGAATAAAATGCTTACTGAAAAACATTTTTGGATAACATACTTGGACATCCATTCTACAAACTGGGACTACACCTATTAAAGAGTACTGAACAAGTTCTTAAGCAGAGCTGTAAGGTGGTCTCACAGTGGTATATATTCAGGTGGATTCTCCCTTTCTGATTCTGTAGGGAAAATGCACTGGAAGAGTGGATTCTCCAACCAGATGAGCCCCCTAGTAGGTTTTACTCCAACTGGCAACCAAAGACAGGGTGAGGGAAGAGGAAGTTTCACAAGCAAGCACTTGTCTTCCCTTCTGAAGGCAGGGAAGTCAAGAGCACTCCTATTTGTACCACCAGCTTGTCCTAGAAAGAAGATGGGATGGGAAGAGGGAATTGGGAGGATGACACCAAAACCATTAGAAAAAACTGACCTTTGTCATCAGGAATTTTCTGTCACTATACTATATGCCTATTGTGAGAAACAGCTGATACAATAATTCAATTAACTGAACAAGCATTCATGAAGTTTACCATGTTCTGGGCACTTTGTTAGGTGCTACGCAAAACTAAAGGCAAAACCTAAAATTCATTGCCTTCAAGAGGCTTATATAAGACCTACATTTATAGAAGTTTAAAGGAAAAAGCAAAATACATAAGTTAGTTTCTCCTTATGATCCAAGTAAGAGGACTGTCCATGGTAAGTTCCTCATGCACTGGAGGTATCAGTTCACTCAAGATTTGACTTTTGCAGATCCTGCCAAGGAACCAGTTCACCAGGAGTCTTGCATGGAAACCTATCTGATGGAGGCACAAACTCTCAACTTACAACTCATGAATTGTCTCCTATTGAGGACATTAATAGTCTAGCCTTGACATTTCTAATATTGACACTGTGAGCCAATGTCTGTATCATGACTCAAATAAAGCTCAATTCTCCAAGTTTGTCTGGGGTTAGAGGCACATCACCATGATTCTCAGAGGCCCTGACCAACTAAACCTGACGAGCCCACATTGCCTTCACTGAGGCCATAGAAACTCAACCACAGACATGCTCATATTTCAGAGCAGAGTCAAACATGGTTTGTTGCCGATGAATTCTGCTCTCTAAAAGAAAGTGTCAGCACTATGCTCTGCTAGCAGAATCTGCCCCCCATGCCTGTGCTGTTCAAAGCACAGTATTTAATTAGCAGGCCTGCATTCCAAGCTTCTCTACTGTGCTAGGAAGTTTTGATGTGAGTAGAGTCCTCCCCATCCATTCTACATGAAACACCATAGCCCTTCTTTACAATTGAATCTGTTCATTCATTCCTCTGTTGTGAGAGGCACCACCTTTGTTCCCATCAGTACCAGCAGGTTAGAAAGCATCAGTAAAATGTCTTTCCTGAATGCTTTGCAGTCAAAGATGTCTTGTGTCAAAGAGCTTTCATTTTTAGGTTTTAAAATGTACTTTACTATCTGCTCTATTAGGAAAAATTCCTGAATCTCCAGCCCCCTAAGGACTGGTCACCACAGGGAATTGGCATTTTCAGTTCAACAGGGAAACAGGAGATGCTAAGTTGCATAAAGTTGTTTCACTTCTCCAAAAATGCTCCTCTCTCATGTCAGACAAATTTTGAGCCTCTTTCTCTTTGTTTCTCTTTTCTTTTTCCTTCTTCCCTGTGACAGGTTTGTTAATGGCTCACATACTGTGCAGCCTATTCATGTTAGAAGGAGTGCCAAAGGAGTAAAATGAAATAATATCCTACCAAGTTGGAAGGAGGTAAAAAGATGGGGTTCTCTGGATGTCTGTCTGTTTGGCATGTCTCACTCCTGTTAGCTAGGAGAATCAGAACCAACTCCTTCACTGTAGTTTATCAAAGGACCATAATTACAAACAATTTCTTGCCTGATAGTCTAAATCTGTGCTGTGCTCCTCATCTGTGTGCACAGCCCTCACCATCTTTCTGACTGTCAGATTCTGCCCCGTGGTCCTCTCCCCACCTTAAAGAGATCAGAAGGGTTTACCATGCCTCACCTGACTCCCATTCAGGGGGAAAGGACCCTCCCCACCCAGTGGATGGGTACCATGCTTTGAATGGGTTGTAGATTCTTTGGTCAATTCAGGCAGGCAAAAAATCACAGAGTATGGCAAGGAAATCCAGCAGTGGGAAAGTTGGTTAAACAATTAGAAGAAAGGATGAGCTATGGTGTGCGGATGTTAGAAGGGCAAACAGCTGAGAAGAGGAAGTAAGGTACGGGACAATCAGGATGGCCTCAGAAGAGCCCATCAGATACGCTACAGGGACATGATGCTAGCTAGCAGTGGATTTAGTTTAAATTCTAGGGCCCTCAGCAAACACTTGATAAAGGCCTACCAGAGCCCAGTGCTAGATAAATATGGAAGATGAGTCCAATTTATCATCTGAAACAGAACCCATCCCTCTTCCAAACTTCCTTACTGCTATCAAGGACACTACCATTCTCCCAGGCATCCAGGTTCACAATTTTAATGTCATCCTAAACTTCAAACTCAGATATCCAACCCACTGTCCAATCTTGTCATTTCTACTTTCCCATCTCTAGTATACATCTTTTCTCTACTTACACAACTATCACACTCATTCAGGCTCCCCTTCTCTCCAGGACTCTTCCAATAGCCTTCTAATTGGTTTCCCTACCTCAGTGCTCTCCTCACTCCAATCCATCATCTGCTTAGCAGCCAAATGATTTTTCTAAAGCATAGTTTTGTCTGTTCCCTAACGCCCAATTCAGTGAATCTGGTGGGCTTCGTACTACCTTCAGAATGCCCTCTAAGACCCAGTCATGTTGGCCTATTTGGTGTTCCTCACACACAACATTTCATAGCCTTCATTTCACATCCATATGTTTGTCCTGGCAGCTCCCCCAGGCACGGAATTCTCTCTTCTCACTTTCATCTTTTAACTTCTCTGGCATCCTTATGAAGGCATAACTTCAATACCACCTTTAGGAAGCCTTTCCCAGTCTTGCCCCAACCCTATCCTAGCTCCAATTGCTAACACATTCCCTCTGAGATGATCTTCTATTTATTCTGTCTACATGTCTGCATCTATGTAGTTATTTATATGATATCTCCTCTATTATACTCTGAGCTCCTTGAGGGCAGGCATGGTTTTAACTTTCTTTATATTACCCATATTTAGCAGAATGCCTGACATGTAGTAAATGCTGAATAAATGCTTGTGATTTACTGAGTGGCAAAGTCCTGCCTGATCAGGAGGCAACAAAAGCTGTACACTGCCAGAGGCAGGTACAAGTAAGAGAGCTCTAAAGAGCAGAAATTACTGGAGGGAAGTGTAAGCTGTAGCCACTAGGCACTTACTAACACTAGAATCATTGAGAACTAAACACCAGTGGCCAAGGCTACTTATACACAGTGAACGTGCGCGCACACACACACATACGCACACCTGCCAATGGAGGCTACTACAAACTTGGCTCCCAGGAAATTCTCCCCCTACTAGCCTCTAGCCCTCTAGCCTCCTGGACAAAGGCTGAAATATATTCCTAGCTCGGGCTATCTTTTGGTCTCTTTTCCTTTACCTCTTATGCTAAACAGGTACCTTCTAGACAGTATGTATCTACACTGTCTCTCAGGCCCTCCTAGGGCAGTAATAGCACTGAAATGATGCAAAGAGCTTCTATGCTCAACTTGCTCACAAAATCAAGGCCTTCAGTCTTGCTGTATGCTTCCTCCTCAACACTGGGTAGACTAAGGTAATAAAAGACTAGTTTGGGCTGAAACACACAGTATAATCAACAGGAAGAAAAAAAAGGAAAGGATTCCATGGATGGATTTCAGGAGGTTGCTGAACCTGGATGGAGAAAAAAAGATTATATCTTTATTTTCACTAATATCTAACTGAAATTTAGCCTTTTTTTCAAATTATGAATCTAGATAACAAATATTCTGAGAATAGGTCCACCAGAGGCTTCACCAGACTTGTAAAGGGGCCTAAGATTAAAAAAAAAATTTTTTTTTAAACTCCTACTTTATGAGCAATTCTCTGGGAAACATAACCTTTTGCAATTTGTTAGCAACCACGAGTCCAGCTTGATTTTTACTTCTTGTCCATTGTTTGGGTAAAGAGGTAGAGCTCACCAGAGGGTAAAAGGAAAAAAAAATCCACATTTTCTATGTTTTTATAAGGTTAAAAATAGGTGGTATGGCCCCAATCCAGGAGCAAAGCCTTACCTCGGAGAGCAGTTTGGAGACTATCTCCAATGGAGCCTGGTGGATGGAGTCATCCTGTAGTGGGGATGTCAGGGCCATGTCTACCAGAGTCCGGATCTCCTTCAAGACGACTTCCCAGCGGCTTGGATTGCTCAGGACTTTCTTATACTTGTAAATCTTTTTCTGTTTGGGGGAAAAAAGATATATAGGATGTGGTACACTGGAAAATGATCATAAAATCAGAGAAACTGCTGTAATTAACTTACTTTAGAGACCATGTAGTCTATCCCCCTCATTTTACAAATGAGGAATATCCACCACCAAGGAGGAGGTGAAGTAATCTGCAGGAATAATCGATGGCAGAGCCAAGACTAAACCCCTAGCTCCCAGGCCAGTGCTCTTTCCACTTAATAATAATGCTTCCAGTTATTTTGTAATAGTGATGTTCTTTGTAGTGAAATTTAGCTCTTTATAGAAATTTCTTTACATAAATTTTACCTTTGAAATTATAATTATTTAAACTTACTAAGAGAATAAACATGTATGGACTAAAGAAGAGTTTTTACCTTGGTTTTATAAGGTACCACTTCCCCTTATCCCCATTTCAACATCATCCTCATGGAGAATAATATCAGTAAAACCTCACGTTCTGCATGGGGTTATGAAATCTTACAAAATGAACTACTGCACTAGTCTAAAACACTGGACCAAAACAGTCAAAACACACACTCCATTGTCACCACCACCTGATGCACAAAACAGGAAAAGCCTCACCTTCCTTTAGCTGTTGAATTGTCCTGATCCAATGAAGCAAAAGCAGATTGTGGGGCAGTGGCTGGGTATCCTGTGGTCTCTGTGCCACACTATCCCCTATTGGTCTCCAAGCTCCTCAAAGCCTGACTGCACAAAAACTGATCCCTTGGAAAACTACTGGGTAATCCAGGGACCAATTCTTTCCTCCTTCAGAGCTAGATCTTCCACACACACCAGCAGAGATTGCTCTGGAGACAGGGAAGCAATTCTAACTTTCCTAACTCCTTCATTATGCATTTTACTCCTTGGGGTAAATCTAATTTTAGTGTCTTAACACTAACAGCCAACTAGAGTGACAAGTTACAATCCTCAAGCCAGACCTGCAATAGAGAGTGTGTGCAGCATGTCCTCCTCCTGAATTCACCGTATGCAGAAGAAATATTTAGCACCCTCAGGTGTTGCCTGTACCGTTAGATTACCTAATCTGGGAATTAATTTGATGTAATTAAAAAAAAATACAATGAATGGGGTAAACGGAGTCACAGGGTCTCAGAGATGAAACAGATTCCAGAGACCACCTAGTCCAACCTATATCTGAAGGCTAAATAGAGTAAGTCTGATTGTTCTTCCACTTAACAGTGTGTTAAATACTGAAGAGGATTTTTTTTAATTTGCTTTATTTTGTACTCCTAGCACTTAGCACAATGCCTGGCATATAGAAGGTATTTCAAAAATATTTGTTGACTGTTTAGGATCACATCATCATGACTCTTATTCTAACCACCAAACTTCCAAAAAGGGAAAAGGAGTCATTTATAATGAATCTAGTCATTTGGGTGACTACAAATATCTCCAATCAGACTCCCTTGGATGTGTTTCCATATTCAGGGTGGGACTGAACCTAATCCTCCACTTCACCAGAGGAAGGAGACCTTTCTGGCATGTATCACATCCCAAATGAAGCCTATCAAGATTCTACCCACTTACTATGGGTCCCTCCCCCCACTCAGCACACACTAAGGCAAGGGGAGCTGACATGGGTATCTGGCCTTACTGCCTTCGATCTTTCTTCAGAGACTCAGCCTTGCTGCATCTGGAGCTTGTGAAAACAGTAAAAGAGCTGCACATATGGCAGACATCTGGGCACATCCATCTAATTTGTACCCATGCCGTCTTCCCTTTTTCCTGTCACAAATATGCCCTCCCCGTGTACTACAGGAAAGAAAGAGAGGAAGAGGGATAGCAGAAAATCAGGCTCATGTCAGTGAAGCATTCAAGTTGAACATGTGTTCAGAGAATTGTGAGGATTGCAACAGTGCTCCCTCCCCACCACCTGCAACATCATTTAACTTCAGAAATGCTTTTCTGGGGTCTCTGGGATCCCTTCTCCAATCACTTATAGGGTTCCTATAATCAACAAGGGTGTATATATCCTTATCAAACTCATCCACAGCAATGGATAAGTATATGAGTGAAGGTGAGTCTTGATAAATGTGTGTGAGTCTATATGATTGCATCTAAGTCTGTGTGTGCACATACATCTAAGCATGCATGCTCTCTCCCCAGTCCTGCCATGTCTTACAGAGATAAGAAAATTGCATCTTGCAGGAAGGAGACCTCAGACTGATGGGCAATAGAGAGCCTAGTCAAGTCACTAATTCAAATGAATTATTGTTTTAATTACATATATATATGAATCAAGGGTTCAGTCCATTTAAAATCATTTCAAGACTACCCTACTCTGTACCTTTCAGATATATTCTGGGCTTTATCTCTTCTCTAACCTTCTCTTCCTAACAACTCCAGAATCATATATGTTCTCTCTTCTAGAGGAAAAAAGGCATTCAGTGAAGAACCATTTATGGCTCAATCTCACTTCATAGTTATTACAGACTGGCAGCTAGAGGGTGTCTAGTCTACCCTCCTCGTTCTACATACAGTTGAGGAAATTGAAGCTCTAAGAGGTAACTTGCCCTAAATCTCACAAATAGTCCATGACAAATCAAGGAACTGAACCAGTTCCTATGATGCCCAAGCCATCAAACGTTCCTTTTAAATCTTATAAACTATAGACAGTACATTTCAGTGGGAGGCTGAAAGCTCCTTAAAGGCAAAGACTTTCAATTTTGTCTTCGTAACCCCAGAGTCTAGCATAGTTTCTGGCACACAGACGTTCAATAAATGTTTATTGATTCGATTGTGTACCTCCCCTTCCTCCTATCCCTTTGCCCTAAATTGAACTCAGAGCAGAAAACCAGAGGAACAATGAATCATAGACAAGATGACAAGAGAGAGGTATTGAATGTCAATTCTGATCTCAAGTCTGCAGCCTAGCAATTAATGTGTGCATTGGTGTGGTCCTGTTCTTGCATCACAGACCACAAAGCATAGCACAGAAGCAATCTAACTATCTCTCTCACTTGATAGTGGAAAAAAAGCAATATTTGGCCAGGAACCAGGCTGTTACACAAGAGATGTCCCCAGTAGGAAAAAAAAAGTTCTTGAGGCTGAACATGATAATGAGGGTGAAAAACTCTGCATAGAGTATCAGTTTGGGGGGTGGGGGTTCCACTTGATCCTAACATGCCCCTAATGTACTGAAATTCATGCAGCACAGCAGAGATGGGAATCTGTCACAGATGACACTCCCGAGGAATCTGTACTTTTATTCCTGGAAAGGGGACAAGATGGAAAAGGGGAAAGGAGGAAGGTAATGTTGTGCTTCTAGAAGTATCATAAGGCAATTTCTCAACATAGAAGGCTCAGCTCTTGATGATGTCTACCGACAAACACTTCCAGAGCTATGTCATCAGAATACTATCACAGGGCATTTCCCCTAAAATTAAACTCACTTTTAAAAATTAAATTTAAAATCACTCATTCATTCATGCATGAGAATGCAACAATAGGAGAGAAGGATCATAGATTAAGAACTAAAGAGATCTTAGAAGCTATATAGTCCAACTCCCTCAATTTGTGGATGAGGAACTTGAGGGCAGGAGGGGCAGTGAGTGAAGCTATTTGTCTAAGGTCAGTATGTTAAAAGCAGATTTGAACCCAGGTTTTCTGACTCCTAATCCTAATTCTTTCCGTTGTACCACACTGCCTCTATCATTCACTTTAATAAGCAACTAACCCAGGATAAGCTTTAGGTCAACTCTGCTTTAAAGCAAAGTTGATGTATGAAAATTTAGAAAACTTAGGCCATGATAAATTATTTTCCATACAAAAGACTTCTTAAAAAATTTTTACTTTAGGATTTCTTTAAGCAGTATGTTTACAGTGTATAAATTAAATGTTACTTCCTTTAGAAAAAAATGGTTTACATAGATTTCAGGAACATACCTATTCCCATTTTTTCCAGTTGAAAGTGATTTCTTCCTCCTTGTTTTCTCCTAACACTTTATGCTCTTTGCTGTTTAATGCCCGTGTCACATCAAGCAAGTCATTTTATCTCTAGGAGCCTCAGCTTCCTCATGAATAAAATGAGGGGTCTGGATCAGATAGTTTTAAAGGAATCTCCCAGCTTTAAATCCTAGGATTCTATTACCATGAACTTATCCCACTCAAGTTTGTATTACATTTATTTGTGTCTATGCCTCATCTCCCTCTATTATCTAAGTTCTTTAAGAGCAGGGCCGATGTTTTACTTAATTTTTTCTAGTCATCAGTTCCTATCCCAGTGTTCTGCATATGGTAAAGGTTTAATAAACATTTGCCAAATGAATGCATAACTAATTCATGGATATAGCCTTGCATTATTGGTGGCTGCAAAAGGCTCACTCATTCTACAATGGGGAATGTATATAATCTATGGAATTAGAATAATAATACTTGCATTTCCTATCTCTCAAGGTTGTTGTGAAGAAAGCACTTTGTAAACCTCAATGAGCTATAGAAATGTGAAATTTGTTAGGATTTGCTGAAATACAGAAATTGTTATTATTTTAATATTTAAGTAATATTCCATATTGTTGTGGAAATGCACCTCTGATTCATCTCAACAACACAATGAAAAATCAGATGTGAGAAGGAAGTGAGTCAGGAAGGATACATGGCAGGGTTTCCACAATGCATGACAAGCCCTTTTATCCTTTAGCATAAGCTAGGTTGATTCTATCCTTTCTACCTCCTGCCATCAGGAGAAATGCTAGGTTTACTGTTCTATGAAAAAGCTATCAAGAAGCAGAGGCTGGCCTGCTCCAGATATATATTATAAGGGTCTCTGAGGAAGAGAAAATGGGTGTGTCCTTGATCAGAGAAAGATATTGGGGAAAGGTGACATCAGTTTGCTCCTATGAGGAATTAATCACATTTGGTCAGGGTGACAGAGTTGCAGGTAATTCTTGATTAGCCACTGATGTCCTGAGCCTTTACTGATTTAACAAGAAGGAAATTCTAGGGAGATATGTCCCCTTATCCACCCTCTAAATCAACCCACCCAAAGTAAGCAGCAGCTGGAAAGTGAAAGACAGACATATAATCTTCAAATGTGCTGCATCAAGAAACAGAAATGTGACTAAAGAAAACAAAGGCACAGCAGCTGCCTGAGATAGTCCAGGCAGTCACAGAGGAAGTCTGTTTTGGCAACCAAATACTTTTGAAAGTACTGAGGGATCAATAGCCAAGATATAGGAAAGCAGAAAAGATATCAAAATCTTGGGGAGTTGTGGAATTTGTTATTACAAAAAAAGGCAAATCTCAAAATATTAGTAATTGTTAATCCTATATCTAGTTTCCCATCTCTACATAATCATTCATCTCAAGGTTTTTACACATTATATTTTACAGCAGATCATATCTTTACAGTCAAACAATTGACTGTATAGAACATAAGATCCCACTGTATTTACTTCTTGATTATAAAAAAATTATTTGATTTTGTACAGTAAAATCTACTTTAAAGTCTCTCCTCCAACTAGTTGCTTATGTTAAAATAAAATAAGATTCCTAAAGATGTAACAGTGATAACTGAGAGTTTTCTGATGATTAAAATACATAATTCTTCAAAAAGGTTCAGCCTATCTACGTAGGAAAAAACAGGTGGCTAACAAATGCCCATTGTCCTAAAACTATGCTTCTGAAGTAGAGAATTGATCTGTCAGAAAATAAATCTTAGAAACTGTGGATGGACAATGAACTGAGTCCAGAAAAATATAAGAGAGCAGACTGGGGTGCTTTTGGGAAATTATGCAGTGTTTTTAATGACTCCAAGCTTCTCTCTGAAAGACCCATTCTTTAATATTAATATTCTTCTGGAGATATTGTATGACTGTAAGTCATGGAACATGATAGTCATCAAAGAATTAAAGTTATAGTATACTCAAAAGGCATAGGAGAGTGAACAATGGCTATTAAGTAGAGTACAAAGGAACTACCAAGGAGGAACCGTCAGAGAAGCAGAAGAATTTCGACAAGAAAATGACTGAAAGTATGAAAGAAAAAAAGGGGTAGATCAGTCACATAGCTGGGGCACTGGGAAAGAGATCAGCAGTTCAACTGCTCCACTGGTCTCTGTGTCATATCAAGGGAACCCCCTGGGAAGAATTTATGGAAAGACATAGACAAGAGTCATGGAGGAGGAGAAGGCTTGGATGAGTTGTGAACTGTATGGGGGAGTACCTGTATCAATGACATTGTCAATCTCTGCAAGTATAAACCTGTATCAGTCCTGCTGTTAACAGGTACGGATGATGAAGAGTTCTCTAAGGACAAGAACTATATCATAATATATCTGTACTCAGTGCCCTTGGGTTGGCAGCTGATAAAAAAGAGCACACTCACAAAGGGCTTTAAGGTTAAGAAAGTGCTTTCCTCACAACTCTGAGAGATTTACTATTATTCTGATTTTGCAATAAGGAAGCAAGAGAGGCTCAGAGAGCTCAAATGATTTCTCCAAGCTCACAAAGCTAATAAGTGCTAAAGTCAGGATTAGAATCCTGGTTTCTTTTGATCCCAAGCCCAGAACGCTTTCCATTATGATACACATCAATTTTGATTAAGTGAATTAAAAAATGAAAAAGAAGACTGAAACATGGTTCTGAACCACAAAGGTGCTTCAGTCTATTTGGAAGGACAATGAGTGAACAAGACAGAATGTAATAAAGGATTAATATGAATGGAACAGAGATTAAGGATTAGGGTGTACAAAGCCATTAACTTTAAGGTGCAGAAAGGGAGTATAAAAAGAGTTAGAAGAGTTAGAAAAATTACTAATAGTGGTATAAAATGAGAAGAAAACCTAATTGCTTTCCAGTGGTCTAATACGGAATACACTGGAGGGTGGAAGACCAACTAGCAAGCTGTTACAGTACTTCAAATGAAAGGTGATGAAGACTTAAGGAGTGTAGTGGAAAGAGATCTGGCGATTTGGAATTGGAGGACCTGGGTTCATGTGCTAGTTGTATGTTCCCTCTTTGGGCCCTGGTTTCACATATGAAAAATGAGGGGACAGGGCTAGATAACCTTTGATGTTCTTTTTAATTCTAATTCTATGATCATATGATCTCAATGAAAAGTAACAGCAGTCTAGACGGAGAGAAAGGAATAATATGAGAAAAGTCAGAAGGAAGGAAGATACAAGATTTGGTTTTCTTGGAGTAAAATGCACCTTCTGTATAATATAAAGTAGGAGGGCAAGATGGGGATGGGTGACTGGAATAGACTTAAGTGGTGACAGTGGAAATGAAAATGATACAAGAGAAATATGAAGAATGAAAAAGGAGCAAGACTTGATGCTTAATTGTAAACCTGGAATGAAAGAGCAAGGAATTAAAGAAAACTACAAATTTCATGTCCAGATAACTAGGAAAGGGATGATGCTCATTACAGAACAGAAAAGTCAGGAAAGTCTGTTTGGGATGGGAGGAGATGGAGATGAAAAGAGAGGAGGAGGAGGAGAAAAAGAAAATTATCTAAATAGCAAGCTTTTCCACCGTATCACAATGCCTTCCTTGTACTTGGCCTAAGAAGTGAACTCCAGAATCCTATATCCCAGTCTAGCTGTTTATTCTACTTATATAACCTACATCATGGGTACTTATACTATGTTTGGTCTTGGGCATGACTTATTGCAAAACTAGCATGGCTGGGCTCCTCTTGTGCCAAGCCCTAGACATGAGGTCCTTTGACTCTCTAATTCCTTTTTGGCTGCTAGGAATAAGCCTCCTTACTGGCCACACCAGTCTCTTGGTGGCTTTGTGCTGGCTTGTATGTGGTTGCTTTGTACTGTTCTCATTTACTTTTATGAAAAGTAGCCAGATGTGATTGTGGGCATCAGGGAAGATGCCTATGGATAAACATGTCAAACCACCCTCTGGTCTGGTTTCCACGAAGGCAAGGGGGAGGATGATGGACTAGTCTACTCTCATTGTGAGTCAGTGCTACTCTCTCTTTCTTACTCAACTTGTTCCACTAATGGGTCACAGCAATGGGATGAGCCAGATGTGGTCAAGCTCATTCATTCATTCATTCATTCAGCATGTGTGTGATGTTTTAAGTTTCTGAGTGGAGAAATGTAAAAATAATGAGACACAGTCCTTACCTCCAAAGAGTCTGCAGTCTAATGAAGTGATAATTATACCATTTTATTTCATTCAATAAATACTTTTGATTTTTTTCCCCAATGATTTGTGATATAAATGTGGGCAACATACCATTAATTCAGGCTTTCAAAGTCCTTCTGTGCTATAGTAGAAGGTTTTGTGAGTAGCCCACTCCCCAACCCCCCCAAAAATTACTTTTTTGGTCAGTATCTCGAGTCATTCTATGGAAGACATATGCCCAAAGGGACATTTTTTTAAGTCTGGTTAAGTCAGGGAGTGGTCGAATTATATTGACTGAGCCTCTGAGACCACAGAGTCAACTTCACATCATAAAGGGACATCAATTAATCAGTCAATATAAGAACAAGGCCCCTTTTATATCCAGGCACTATGCTAAGCACTTTACAAACATTATCTCATTTTACATAAATATGAACTAGTCCCTGTTCTCAAGAAGTTTGCATTTTACTAGGGCCAAAATAGAACACGGATAAAGATAAACAAAAGTAGGACTATGTCTCCATTTTTTTATTCCTAAAATCTGATCACTTAAATCATTCTGCTATTTCCCCCTCCACTTACTATGTATAGAGAAAATTGGACTGTCAGGGAAGGAAGTTACCTGGGGAACACTTAGCTATCTCTCTAGAAACCACTCATATAGCAGAGTGTTTCAGAAGATCTGGATGGTGCTGAAGCTGAAGAAAAGAGGAGCATATCAAACTTTTCATGATATATTTGCTGTCATTAACACTATGAGAGAGAGGCCTGGAACATCCTACTAATAAAATTTTTCCAATCACCTGCTCCTTGGATCTGTCACTTAAATATCACACTCACGCTTTTCTTCTTCTTGCTCTTCTTCTCCCTTTCCCTCTCCCTCTCCTCCTTCTCTCTCTCTCTCTCTCTCTCTCTCTCTCTCTCTCTCTCTCTCTCTCTCTCTCTCCTGCACAAAGAGTTAATGCAGATAATCTACAGTTTTAATTTAGTCCAAATCATCAAATGTTTTTAGACTACCTACTATGTGCAGATCTCTGTGTGTAAAACTAGGTAAGAAAGTTAGGATAGAATATGATCCCTTTCCCCATAAAATGTACAATTCACTGATTTGATTGGCTTTTTTCCCTCCCACTGAAATTCATGGAATGGGAAACTCTCAAGATCTCCTTTTGTCCTGGTTCCCCAGGACAACTGCAGAGGATCAACAACACAAAATCACAGCCTCAGATCTGAAAAGGACTTCAAAGGTCATCTTCACCTACCCTATATCTGCCCAAGAATCCTTGAAAGACTCCAGTGAGAGAGAACCCCCTCCCAAGTATCTGTTGCACAGCTCTCATTACGAAGTTTTTCCTCACACCAAACCTAAATTTGCCTTTGCGACAACTACTTATTGTGTCTAGCTCTGCCCTTTAGGGTCAAACAGAAAAAAAAAGCTAATTCCTCTTCCATAGCCCCCTTATTTTTTCTGCTTACGGCTAATCCTAAATTCTTTTAATTGATCTTTATAAAGCATCATGAACTCAAGTTGTTTTGCCACCCTGGCTACCCTCTTTAGACATTATTCAGTTTCTCAAAGTCCCTTCAAAAAATGTAGAACCCAGAAGTGAACAGAATACCCCATGTGGGCTATGAGCAAGAAAGTGTGATTTTCCTGAAGGACAAGTCTGAGTCTTTCACTCCCCTACTAAATAAACCCCAGTGCCTCCCTATTTTAGGTCCAAATATAAAAATCCCTCTGCTTGGTACTTAAAGCCCTTTACAACCCCAGCCTATCCTTCTAAACTTGTTACATAGCACTCCTTTCCTGAACTGCACAGTCTAGCCATGCTTGCCTTTTTGCTATTATTCACGAATGAAACTCTATCTCCTATCTCAGTGCCTTTAGTATATCTATTCTCCAGATCTGGAATCTTCATCCCTGCCTCTTAGAACCCCTTATTTCCTTGAAGGCTAGCTGGAGTATCATCAGCTGCATAAGGCCTTTCTTGATTTCCTTAGTTATTAATATCTTTTTCTTCCCTTTCTCCCCAATTCCAATGTAGCTGTATGAATGATGGGATAGACCCACTCTCATGTGGATATTAGTCCTTCAGTATGCCGCTTGACTCATTTTCTTATCTATCTTTATCATCTTAAGCTCTAGAGAAATCCAAGGATATGTTTTGATATTTACTTTTTCATTTTAAAAACTGCAGTCCTTCTGATTAATTAGCTTGACCACCACTGTCTCAGGAAAGAGAACTAATCACACCAAACAAATGCCACCAATGGACAAGAATATCAGCTTTGCAGAAGCCACAATATACCCAGAGGTAGAACTAGCAGGTGGCACACGTAAAGCAGCTCAAACAATGGTCAATCACCACCTTGATTATTACCTCCCTCTTCAAATGCTGGTGGCAGCAGCCCAGAACTTTTTGTCCAAGAACCCCAGGAATAGAAGTGCCTCTGCAGGTGTGGCAGCCCTAACCTTCACAATATCCAAAACTACTGAAGACTCAGAAAAGACAGTTCTTGCCACCAAAGTACTTGGCACTGGGAAGCTGTTCATCATCAAAAATTCTTAGGGTGTAGCAGTAAGGCACGTGGCAATGCATCTTCTTTAGTATAATCTCCACTGATAATATCATAGCCATTTCTGATGATGAACAGTTAGACAGTGTTTCCTATCTTACTGCAGCGATTGCATTAGTTATTTTGCTGACATCACAATGCAGACTTAGGTAAATCTAGAGTCCATTTGAGTGTCCATCATGGCTGCCATTTTCAGTTTGGAGGGCAGATCTCCTGACTCTGCTACCTCTGGTAGTAATCTGGATGCTCTTAGATGAGTTACTTAACATCTAGGTCTCAGTTTCTTGATCAATAACATAAGAGGGTTGGAAAGTAAATGAAAAGAATAATGAGAAAGAGCTAAATGCTATATAATGGTCAATCATTACCCCAGAGAAGAGATGAGAAATACACCTTTTTTTCTTTGTTATAAGGAAAGGGCCACTGGTGATGGGTTTAGCAGGGGCATAATTGAAATTACTATGATACAAGTAAAACTTTTTTTTAAATGACAGAGCTGAACTAGACATCTGTGATCCCTCTTAGTTTTAAAGCTATTAACTCAGGCAGCAAAGACCAGTGCATTTAAAGCCAGATGACAGCTCTCTTCCTCTGTATGACCTTTGGACAGGTCTTTTTTTCCAGTCTGAGTTTCAATTTCCCCCACTGGTAAAAAGAGAAATAGAACCATTTTGAGAATGAAGATCCTTTCTTAGTGTCCAAAAATTCCTAAGATTCTTGTCATGATCATTATAATATTCACTGATTAAATGCGATAAAGTAAGACAGCATATATACAGATTTATGGACCCTTTTAGATTAACTCCACCCATCCTCACTCCTAGGAAGCGTTTACCCATAGGTTGTGAACTGCTGGACTTCATGATCACTAAGGTCTCTTTCATAAATTCTATGACCCATGGCAACTATGTAACTTCTTTCTATGAAACCAAACAAGGCTTGATTTTGAGATACAATTTAACAGATTGGGCTACAGAATTTTCCTCTGACTACCAGTAAACAGAGATAACAGTTCTTTTTTTAACTTTTTCTTTAAATCATTCTTCATACATAAATTAAATGTGTTGAATTTAAATGATGCAAAATAGAATTCAGGAAAACAGATTTTTTTTAAAAAAATAAATGCATGTTCCTATCTTATAGAGGAAAATGGGGTGTTCAGGGGCAAATTGTCCCCTATAATTATGGTAAATGTTATTTGTTTCCGTTAGAAAGGCCCATTTTATCGCTATATACATTGTATAGTATCCATCCGAAATCTTTCAAGCCATGTTATAGAATTTTAAAGTGGGAGCCAATGTACGTAGGAAAATTACTGTGTCTAGTTACTAGTCCATCAAAATAACCAACAAATTTGTTGTTTTTGCCTTCTATTCACTGACTCCCTTATTCACTCACTCATTCATTCATTCAATAAATATTTACAGTCCAAAGCCCACAGGGAATAAATACAAAGATGAATAAGGTTCCCTGACTTCCTGGCGCCTGCAGCCTAGCAGGGGGGTAATATGTGGATATAAATGATTGGATGCAAAGCAGAATCTGTAAGTATCATAAGTATGAACAAAGTACCACAGGATTTGAAAGGAGGAGATGACTTTTTTTTGCCCTTTCCTTTGAGCTCAGGATGAGGTAAGCAAGTTCTCCTCCCAAACATAAAAGGGGTAAAAAAAATCCTTCCTCTTCTCCCCAATCTCAGAATCTCTCCATCTAGGCTGACACAAAATTAAGCTTCTACATGAGATGAAGGCTCACTAAGAACCAGCAGTCTCCGTGGTAATTAGAAACACGGATTTCCTCCCATACTTTAAAAATGACTCAGAATTTGGAATTATACAAGGGGGGAGGGTGGTGGGGGTAGAGAAACATGGGACTAAAATGTCCATACTCTGACCCAAAGTCCTGTTGCTAGGCATATAAGCCAAAGAGGTCAAAGGAAAAAAGAAAGATCCCAAATATACCAAAAGATTCATAGCAATGTTTTTTTATTATTATTATTATTTTTAATGTTCTATAATCACTACAATAAAACTTAAGATTTTTACCCCCCTACACCTATGCCCCACCACCCCCCTCCCTCCCCAAGATGGCATATAATTCTGTATAGGATCTACATATACTTTCCTATTGAATATGTTTTCACTACAGTCATGCTATGTAGATGACGTAAAATAAATGGAAGAAATCATATAACAAATCAAAACATATTACACACACACACACACACACACACACACTCACACAAACATGATCTGCTACATTCTGCGAATGAATTCCATAGTTCTTTCTGAGTGTGGAAGGCATTTTGCCTTAGAAAACCACTGGGATTTTTTTTTTTAAGTTCTTGCATTATTACGAAGTTCCAAGTCTACCAGAAAAAACTCTCACACACTGTGGTTGTTGTTGTGCATAAAGTTCTCCTGCTTCTGCTCCTTTCACTCAGCATCAGATCATATAAGTCCCTCCAGGCCTCCCTGAAGTCTTCTTGTTCATCATTTCTTATGGTGCAATAGTACTCCATTACATTCATGTACCATAATTTATTCAGCCATTCCCCAATTGATGGGCATCCCCTTGATTTCCAGGTTTTGGCAACTACAAAGAGTGCTGCTATAAATATTTTTGTACATGTGGGACCCTTTCCCATTTTTATGATCTCTTGGGGATACAGTTCTAGTAGCGATATTGCTGGGTCAAAGGGTATGCACATTTTTGTAGCCCTTTGGGCATAGTTCCAAACTGCTCTCCAGAATGGCTGGATGAGCTCAAAGCTCCACCAACAATGAATTAGTGTTCCAACTCTCCCACATCCTCTCCAACATTTATCATTTTCCAGTTCTGTCATGTTTGCCAATCTTACAGGTGTGATGTGGTACCTCAGAGTTGTTTTGATTTGCATCTCTCTAATCAAAATTGATTTAGAGCATTTTTTCATTTGATTATAGATACCTTTAATTTCTTCCTCTGAAAATTGCCTGTTCATATCCTTTGACCATTTATCAATTGGGGAATGACTTCATAGCAATGTTTTTTGTTGAAACAAAGATAGGACAGGATAGGGGATGGACCTATGATTTCATTGGTATAGAGAAATTTTGGGTAAGGAAACTACCTCTCTGCAGCTTAATCTTAGAGTGTTGCCTATGATCCCTAAGAGTTAAGTGATTTGCCTAGGGTCACAAAGTGAGTATGTGGCAAAGGCTAAATTTGAATTCAGATTTTCCTAGCTCTAGACCAGCCCCATACTTATGATCAATCAATCAGTAAACATTTATTAAGTGCCTACTATGGCACTATGCTAAGAGCAGGGGACCAAAAAGGGGCAAAAGACAGTCCCTGCCCTGCAGGAGCTGACAATTTAATGAGAGAAACAGTATGCAAACAAACATATACACAGCAAGCTATATGGGATAGCTGGGAAATAATTAACAGAGGGGAGGTATCAGAATTAAGAGGACTGGGAAAAGCTTCTGAATAAAGATGGGATTTTAATTTTAGTTGGGACTTAAAGGAAACCAGGGAAAGTTTAGGGGAAAAGATAATAAGTTCACCTCTGAGCATGTTGAGTTTAAGATGTCTTTTGGACATCTGTCTGAATGGCAGTTGGAAATCATAGGTCAGCAGAGAGATTGGGGCAGAAAAGGTAGACTTGAGAATCACCTGCATAGAGATGATAATTAATCCATAGGAGCTGATATCACCAAGTGAAGAATATAGAGGGTGAAGAGAAACCCTGGACAGAACCTTGAGGGGCACCTATGGTAAGAGTGTGTGATCTGGAAGAGGATCCAGCAAAGGACACCAAGAAGAAGTGATCAGATAGGCAGGAAAGAGTGGTGCTGCAAAAACCTATAGACAAGAGTGCATCAAGGAGGAAAGAGTGATCAACAGTGTCAAAGACTGGAAACGTAGAGGAAAATGCAGACTGAGAATAAAGTCACTGATTTTTTTTTTTTTAATGATACCTCTCCAGTGGCAAAGCAGATATCTACTGACTGAAGAAACTGCTAAAGGAACTGTGACACATGGATACAATGAAATAGAACTGTATTATAAAAAGCGATGACTACAAAGAATTCAGAAACGCATGAGAACACTTATATGAACTGATGCATAGTTTAGAATGCAGTACTAAGAATATACATGAATACACACACACATACATCTCTATATAAGTATATAAGACAGCAATGGAAACAAACCAAAAAAGAAACAGAAAGTTGTATGATTATAATGATCAAAAGAACTCTAATGTTTCTAATTGTTTCCCTTCTTTGTAGAGGTGGGGAACTATGGTTATAGAACACTGCATATGCTGCCCAAAACTCAACATGTGCATTATTTTGCTGAACTACTCTTTATTATTTTTCTTTGTTTTAAGGGATGGTTTGCCAGGTAGAGATGTGGAAAATTTAAAAATGATGGTAATATAAAAACAAAAAATAAACATTAAAAAATTTTAAAACTGGTTCAGGAACATTATCATAGGGGAGAGAGAAAGGGAGGGAAGACTAAAACCAGAGAGAATATCCCTCAACAGATTTATGGCACTGTAGTCCCTTATGTCCCCAGTAGAGAAAGAACTAGGTCAATAATTTCATAACCTAGGCTAGGCCATATGCCTGAAGAATTAGGTGAGAAGGCAGTATATTATAATGGAAAGAGCACTGGATTTGGAGCCAAAGGACCAGGATTCAAATTCTTGCTCTGCTATACTGTATTAAATTATCATGGGCAACTCACTTGCTCTCACTGGGCCTAAATTTTCTTATTTGTAAAGTGAAGGGAGGTTTGAACTAGACGATCTATCTAGTCCCTAACAGCTCTAAATCTATGAGCCTATAATCATTAAACATCTTTTAAAAGGCTTTGATGAACTAAGTGACCACGCAACCTGAGCCAGCCAAGCCAAGAAACTGTTTCTTCCTATTGAAATAGGTCTTCAGAACAAAAGGCTAACCCCTAGTTCTGGTGATGCTTTGACCTTGGATATCTACATTTATAGGAGATGTCCTGGAGTACAGTCTTAGAAGACAAGGTCCCAAAACTACAAGATTATTGAAGTTCTAACAATTTGGCTGACTGGTCCATCCAGCATCATCAATGATAACGTACAATAATAATAACTAGGGAAAATATACTTTCATTAGAAAGCAGGAAAGAGATCTCTGTGACTTCAGACCTTAGTTGGATGACTCAGAGAATGAGAATGTGCATCCAGACTGCTCAAGTATCACTCCTTCCCTTCCCCGCAAGGGACTGTCTCCCCAATGTAGTTAACTGCTTCCAAGAAAACCCCAGAATTTTGGCTCTGTATCCCCTCTCTCAAGCCATGACAGGTGCATTCACTGGTGGGGAGGTAGCCAGTTGTCTACCTGGAGTGGGCTTGCATTGAAAGGGGAAGGGAAGACAGGTGAAGCTCCCTACTGGGAAGAAACATAATCATCTCAAGGGTCATCTGTGTCACAAACACCCTGCAGGTTTGGGAAACCCCTTTAAGGAGGGGCCTGAGGGCAGAACAGCAGTCACCACTTAATGAAGGAAAGCCTGATTGAGATAAAATTTGCTAACGGCCTGTTTCCTTCCTTCCTGAGGGGCCTGAAAGCAGTTTCCAGCCCTGCTCCCTCTCCTTTGATAAACTGTTGCATAAGCCCCTTTGGCTCAGCTCTATCACCACCTATCTCTGTGCACCTGTGCCCCAGACACCTGCATCATCAGTGATGTCAGGCGGAGTCATGGGCACTACCTGGGGACTTTGGCTGGTGTCAGTGAAGCCCAAAATTGCTTCAGAGATAGCTTTCAGGAGAATTCCAGCAGGAACTTTAGAGCCCTTCAGTTTTTAACCCCAATTTCAACATCCAAGGGTTGATAAGAAAGCATAAGTGACTTTGTATCTTCTAGCCTGGTAAGACATAGGATCATAGTGCTTAACCCTGTGAGGAACTTCTGAGATCTTCTACATCAATCCCCCTCATTTTACAGATGAAGATAGATTGGGAATTGGCCTAGGTAACCAGGATTTTGAGTAGCAGAACAAGGATTTGCATCCAGAGTCTCTAACTCCAAGTCTAATATCTTTGCAACTATAGACCTTCCCTCAACCAGGATTCTGTCGCTTACTCTACAGCTCACCCTGTGTATAGAGTAAAATCCACGATAGAATTCCCTGCCACTCCTTTTATGATTGCTCTACACTTATCATCTTCATAGAAGAGAATAACAGGTTTTAAAAGAAATAAAATGTTGCTCAAGGCTCTCAAAAAATGAACAACCAAAGCGTACTTTTCATAAAGAAGCTGTCCGTTTGTATCACACTGAGGGGATGACTCTAGGTCTGGGGGTACTAGATATAAATGCCAAAAGGTCAATTTAACAGTTGTAGAGATGAGCCATGTTGGGAAACTTAACCCTGGGCCCTACTGTTCTGATTGGTGAGTTCTTTGGCCCAAACACCATTACCTAAGGAACTCTCCTGCCTTTCTTGCTTCACTCCTAAGGCAGCCATCTAACACTGGATAGAATGCTGGGTCTGGGTTACTAACCTGTGTGACCCTAATCAAGTCATGGCACCTCTGTTTGCCTCAGT
Source organism: Notamacropus eugenii (assembly GCF_028372415.1). Lineage (NCBI taxonomy): Eukaryota > Metazoa > Chordata > Mammalia > Diprotodontia > Macropodidae > Notamacropus > Notamacropus eugenii. Next base: position 542,718,899 of record NC_092872.1, on the reverse strand, counting down.
CTCCTCAACTGTAAAATGGGGATGATAATAGCACCTACTTCCTAGGGTTGTTGTAAGAATCAAGTGAGATAATATTTATAAAGTGCTTAACAGAGTACCTGGCACATAGGAGGTACTTAACAAATGTTTGCTGCCATTCCCAATTCAAATCATTCTCCACATTCCTCTATTTCTTTAATAGCAGCCTCTCCCAGTTGGAACACTAATTCATTGTTGGTGGAGTTGAGAGCTAATCAAACTAGTCTGGAGAGCAGTTTGGAACTATGCCAAAAGGGCTACAAAAATGCACATACCCTTTTACCCAGCAATATCACTTCTAGGACTGTATCCCAAAGAGATCATAACAATGGGAAAAGGACCTACTTGTACAAAAATATTTATAGCAGCTCTCTTTGTGATGGCCAAGAACTGGAAATTGAGGGGATCAGCTGGGAAATGACCAAATAAGTTGTGGTATATGAAAGTAATGGAATACTATTGTGCTATAAGAAATGATGAACAGCAAGACTTCAGAGAGGCTTGGGGCAAAGGAGACCAAGAAGAAGTGATCAGGTAAGTAGGAAAGAGTGGTGCTGCAAAAACCTAGAGACAAAAGTGCATCAAGGAGGAGAGAGTGATCAACAATGTCAAAGACTGTGGAAAGGGAGAGGAAAACGAAGACTGAGAATAAGGTCATATAAGGACTTATATGAACTGATGCTGAGTGAAAGGAGTAGAACCAGGACATCACTGTATATAGTGTGCAAGGCATTTTTCTGGTAGACTTAGCCCTTCACAGCAATGCAAGGATTTAAAACACTCCCAAAGGACTCTTGAGGTAAAATGCCATCCATATCCAGAGAAAAAACTATGGAATTGGAATGCAGAATGAAGCAGAATATTTTCTTGTGTTTTTTGTTTTGTTCGGATTTTTCTCATAGTTTGTCCCACTCATTTTAATTCTTCCCTGCAACATGACTAATGTGAAAATGTGTTTAATAAGAATGTATGTGTAGAACCCACATAAGATTGCACGTAGTCTCAGGGAGGGAGGGGGAGAAAATCTAAGACTTATGGAAGTGAATGTAGAAAACTGAAAACAAATAAATTAATAAAAAACAAAAATAAAATAAAATAAATAGCCTCTCTTACCTTCATCAACCCCCATTCCTATTTTCCAACTCCTCTTTATGTATTGTCTTCTATTAGAATGTAAGTTCCTTGAGGGTAGGAGCCATTTTGTTTGTTGCATTTATATCCCCAGCCCTTATCAGAGTGCCTAGAAAATCCTAAGTATTTAATAAATGCGCTCTCTCCTCTCCCTCCCTATCTCTGTCTCTTCCTGCCTGTCTCTGTCTCTTTTTGTCTCTCTTTCTTTATCCCTCTGCCTCTGTCTCTCTCTGTATGTCTCTCTCTCTCTCCTTCCCCCACACAGCCAACAACCTGGGATTTGGTGACTTGTGACCAATCTAGTATCTAGGCTATCAAACTTGGCTGCAGCCCTCAAAAATTACCTTCAAACCCACCAGCATCACTGTCACAAATTCAGACCCTGAGAATCCTTAACATTTGTAGAAGCTAAATTCCCCAGCTGGCTCTTACGCAATGGTGGTCAAAACATCAGAAGACCTTGACTGTTAGGAAAATTTTATTCCCATCCTAACACACAGCTTCGGCTCTGTGACTACAGAGTTAAATTCACAATCACTGTTAGTTCCCATGTGCCCAGCGTGGCTTGGTCTCTGGAATATGGTTTTCTGCTATGCAAATCAAAAGTCTCTCAGGCCATACATAAAAAAAGATGGTAGCCTAAGATTGTCCATTAAAGGTGCTTTCCAAAAAAGGCAGCATGGTACAATGGAAGCACTGAATAAAGTCATAAGACCTGGGTTCAACCCCAGGTTCTGCCATTTACCTACTGGTGTGACCTCAGGTAAGTTATTTAAGCTTCTTGGGACTCAGTTTCTTTGTAAGTAAAATGAGAAGTTTAGACTAGATGACCTCTAAGTCCTCTTCTAGCTCTATATTGATGATCCTATGAACTCAATCATCATTAGAAACAAAAAAGTCAACCCAAGTTTAACTAATCATGTTGAGAGATTCTACCAACAGCATTTGGATGCGCTAATGTCTCCTAATAAAGACCACACCCATCATTTAAATAAACTATTATTATTATAAGTAGTAGAAATAGGAATAAATACTCTTATTGGTATAGTTTTAAGGAAATGGTTACCAATATGTAGACTGCAGATTCCTGAGTGGAGGTGAGGCCCAAGGTTATTGCAAGGAGTCTATCTCATAAAAAAATTCAGTATTACAAATAAGTAAACATGCTTTTGTAGACTGAGTCATCTTTTATACATATGTATGTTGTATTGTAATTTATAAAATAAATTCATTTTTTAAAAATCACTGAATTCATAGTAGGTTTTATCACTATGTATTTTCTCAATCAACAAATACTACTATTGCTATCAAGTGGGGGCATGTAAAATTTATGAAAACTTAAATGGGTCTCTGAAAAGGTTTTACTGTTGTTTCCTGTTGATAGTTCTTTGAGACAAGTATGATTATAATGTATTGATTGAATGATTGATTTGTTGTTTCATGATGGATATAAGGACAATTAGATCTTTGTAATGGTAATTTAAGGACAAGAGGGCATGTGAGCACCACTGATGGAAGTACCCAGAAAATCACAGCATCATAGAATCATATTTTAGTTACTAAACTTTGACTAAATCCAGACTTCACAGAACAAACTCCTTAATAAAAAGATTTGTTCAGTAAAACTTGAACTCAGTCAAAAGGCTGAACCCAAGGACCTACTACATGTGGCCTTGAGTCTGCAGGTTCTCCACCCTTGGTTTAGTATATGTGTTCTACTTTTCCCAGATTAAAGCCTGATGATGAAATGTATGCTGGCCCATAATCTCAGAAGGTTTAGAGCACAGTGCTAATGAGATAATATCATTAGATTTCCATAGGTGTCAGCTGGTGTCAAATAGATGAAATTCACTCACTGGTCATGAGTTGGGCCCTTGATTCTGGTTCTTTGGTCACAGAAAGACAAGGTAGGGAAGTGTGAATGGCTTGGCATGGTCATCACAATGGTGGAGAAATAGCTAAGTCATATTTGATCGTATCTGGGGGAAAATGCATTCAGCCGGCACAAATAGCCATATACATCTCCTTATGCCGCCAAGTGCCTAAATCTCATCTTTTTTCTCTTATCCGGCTCTCATGGCCCTTGGAAGGGAGACTACTTCTCTTGAGACATTCACACATCCACAACTTAAACTAGGCTTCAATACATGACTTGAAAACAAAAGACCTCAGAAACAATTGGACATTAGGGAGGAAAGCACTTTCATTAATGAGAAAGAGCAAGAGCACAATATTCACGGATGGAGCTGTAAGGGACCCTCATACAGTCCAACCTTCTAATTTTACATCTGAAAACACTAAATCTTAGAAAGATTAATTGGTTGAAAATGGCCAGTTTTCATGCTGCCTTCAAATCCCAAGCTCTTCCTACTATACAACACTCTCTATTTTTCCTTCTTCTTCCACAGCAACCAGGCAAGGGATCCCCTTTCTACAGTTGGTTAAGTAGCTGGAAAGAAGTCCCCAGAATATATGTTCAGCACAGAGATATCAATGCAATCTTGACATTTAATTCAACATAGAGAACATCCTCACTAACACTGCTGAAAACAGTACTGGATTACTCAGAAAAATCTGTAAAAGAATACGTTGATATTCCTACTCATTTTGATTTTTAAAGTCTAGAAGACTCAAGGAAAATGAGAATAGGAGAGAAAAAAGACAAATAAAAAAGATGGTCAAGGATGGGTCAGGGAAATAAAAGGTTCACAAGCAGTCAAATCTGAGTGTCAGTGATAGAGGGCAATGAGGAGAAGAGCAGAGGTTGCACATGTGAGAGTCAAGAAAAGAGATATTAGGGAGGACAAGAGGATGAGAAGTGGGAAAATTAAGAAAGTTCTATGGTGGGTGACCCACAGACCTTCAGTGGATATGTTTCCTTACTGGTTGTCAAAAATGCCCATGAAGACTGTAAACCTGAGATTCTAGACAAAAGCACTAAGTAATGCCCACCTTAGTTACTTCCTAAAGGACTGGAGGGGGAAAGAACTATATATTCTGACATTCTGCCATATAAATTCCTTGAACAATGAGTCTCCCTTTACTCAAACATACTGTGGCCTAAAACACTGGAGGAAGCACATCCCCTAGGTTCATATTAAATATTCTTGAGCGAGGATATAAGGAAATCTATGATAGTTTCCTCTGCCAAATTATAGCTGAAGCTTTCTGAGTACCTCTAGCCTCCTCCTGCCTGTTTCTGGACTGGCCTGAATCCACACTATCCAATCTCAGGCCCACAGCTCTCTCAGCAGTGTGAAGGGAGAGGGATGCAGAAAGTAGAGTTGGTGACAGTGAGGCTGTATCTCCTTGTGAGTCAGTTACAGAATCATCACTGACTCACAACCTCTCAGAGCTGGAAGGGACCTAAGAGGACACAGAATCGAGGGAATAAGAGCAGGAAAGGGCTTTATTGATCATCTCATCTGTCTATTTCTCTTGCCCAATCTTCTCATTTTAAACATCAGAAAATCAGGGGCTGGGACTGGGCCGGGGGTGGGGAGTTGCCTACACCACGCTGATAATTCAATGACACAGTCAGTATGCAAAATAAGATTCAAAATACAGTTCCTCTCACTCTAAAACCAGGGCTCTTCCACTATACCACTGCTTCACCTAGTCTAATCTAGTCAGTGCTGGAATGTCATCTGTAACATCTTTGACAAAGTCTTGTTTGGTCTCTGCTTCTGTGAAATGACTTCTTCCATTATTAGACCGTGCTTATTGTGAGGAAGAGTTGATTTTTGTCTGTCTGGAGCATTCGCCCACCATTCCTGATTCTGCAGAACAAGTCTAATTCCTGTTTCCTTTGATGGCCATTTCAGAGATCTGAAGAAGTGACCACATCTCCCCTTAGTCATGAACACAACACAGGTGTATCCCATTTCATGAAACAGGTGCATTCCTGGTAAGTGGCTATAAAAAGAATTTCTGTTTAACAAACCACATCTTTCCACTGACGTGTATGTATAATTGTGTTCCCACTGGAGAAACCTTGGCCTCAATACTAAAAAAAAAAAAAAAAAAACATTACATTTAAGAATGCAGCAAGCATTTTTTAAAAAAACCCACACAATTAATGAAAAAAATACATATTCTGACAAAACATCTCATTATTAACAGTGCCCAAAATAAATCATAGAATATGAATACTGTACCAGAAACTCTACTCCCTTGGGGTTGGTTCCATGTTAGAGAGAACTGTATCTATGTGGTGGTGCCAGGCCTTTAAATGCAGTTCCCAGCTGGGAGATACAAAGCAGTCTTCTTCCTTCCTGTCAGGATAAGGGAACTTCTCTATTCCCAAATAAGGATACTGTCTTCTAACCTCATATTAGTGGCCCCAGTCTGATGTCCCTCTGTGGTTTCTTTAAGTCTTGTAAACAGAGCCCTAAGTGCTGTGAAGGGTGTATGCTTTGTTTATTGGTATATATGAATAAACTGCTCTAACTTCCTCCTCCCTTCCAGGAGAGCAGCAAGGTCCTTCTGCAGAGCAGATTCCTTTCTTTAAAAGGATCAGTTCACTGATATGTCATTTGTGTCACTAAGTACCACTCTCCAGAAGTGGGGTTTCTTTACCTTAGAAATATAAATTAAAATGTTTCTTTTGGGAACAGGGGCAAAACATGCTCAGGAAAGGGCTTTGGAACAAGTCCTTACTGATGTCAGAAAGGGAATCCCTCTCCATCCTTGGTGAATTTTTCTAAGGATAATTGTCTAATGAGACAGGACAGATCATATATGTGGCGGTTTGGGCCCTACCTAATTTGGTGTTCCCCTATTCTTCCCAGACTAAAGTTATCTGTCTATTCCTTGAGTCTACATTGGGTAGGGATGTCCAGAGGTGGCTTAGAAGTGCGTGTAACAAATTCACTGCAGATACATAACAAAGTCACAAGCTAATAGAAAACAGTCCCAGCCTCACTGAAGAAGGTGACAAAGATGAAACAGAATTAAAATCACAGCATATCAGAAATAGAAGGGACTTTAGAGGCCATTCACTCCAAACCTGACCATGAATGGAAATCCCAGCTCCAACAGCCTTAACAAATGACCATCCAACCTTTGCTTAAAGATTTCTGAAGAGGAAGAAAGAGCCCAGTGCACTGTGGAACAGCTTTGTTAAGCAGTTTTCTCTTATTATGTCAAGCCTAAATCTGCCTCTCTACACTTTTTACCTATTGTCTTGCTTTATCTGCTGGGAACAGGCAGAACAAATCTAATCTCAAAACAACAACAACATTTATAGTGCTTCCAATGTGCCAGACACCAGACTAAGCACTTTATAATTATCATTTCATTTGATCCTCACAACAATATACCACATGATAGGCTTTCCTATGTATATTTCCCCACTGGATATCTTCATGTGGAGACTGGAGGACTACTTATTGACTACATTTTGAAGTGGATAATTTTTTCAGACACTTGTTTTACTAGATGATTTTCCTGCTGTGATAAAGGCATCACCATCTTCCCAGAAGTCCAAGATTACTAACTTAGAGTGGTGATCACCTCTTCATTTTCCTTCACCCAAAATAATCATTGGTCAAGTTTTGTTTATTCTACCTCCACAATCTCTTTTTCTCTCTATTCACTTGGCCACAGCCACCTCTCACTTGTGCTACTGCACTAGCCTCCTAGGTCCTCATTCCTCCCTCAGGTCTTTTCTTTGATTTGTACTCCACATTGATTGATATTCCCAAAGCATAGGTCTGACATGTCATGCCCCTATTCAAAAAGCTCTAGAAATTCTCTATGGCCTCTAGGATAAGATACAAACTCCTTGCTTTGGCACTTAATCCCTTCACAGTTTGGCTTGAGCCTACCTTCCCAGAATTACTGAGCATTAATCCAGTCAAAGTGGCCTTTACCTACTGGTCCACACCCATGACCTTCTATCTGGTATCTATGTGCCTTTGCACAGACTGTCTGCCAAGTCTGGGATTTACTTGCTCCTTACCTTTGTGTCTTGACCTCCCTAGCTTTCTACAGAATTCATCACAAGAGCCACATCCTATTATCAAGCCTTTTCTGATATCCTACCTGCCGAAATTACCTTTTACTTAATTTGCATATATTTTACATTTACTTTTATGTAAATACGTTTCACATAGTTGAATATAAATTCCTTGAGGTCACAGAGTATTTTGTTTTTGTTTTTACATCCTCAATCCCTTCCAACTCTGAAATTCTGTGATTAGGTAAACTATCTACAGAGAGTGATCATACCTTTTGTAAGAGGACCGGGGATATAATGACAGTTCTGCTATTTACTAGCTATGTGATTTGGAGTAGTCCTGGGATCCTTGAATGGGCCTCAGTTTCCTCATAAATAAAATCAGAAGGTAGGTTCAATGGCTTCTAAGGTCTCTGCCTAATATAAATCCTATACAACTCACTTAGAGTGCTAACATCCCAGCCCCTAAAACAGGTTAGAGGGTTTCAAGCCACTCAGAAGACAACAAAGGCTGTATCTTCCAACTCTTTCCTTCCCCACTCCTGTTTAGGAAGAAAGCAGTAGAACAAGTTTGGTGCTATCTGACATCACTCTTAAGTTTGAACTGGAAAAAGTCTTGTTGGCTTCTTGCCTCAATGAGGTCCCAGTACATCTCCCCAGAGGCAGATGCACATGAGTAATAGAGGACATAATCCCTTTCTACTGGCTTTGAAAACCACTCTATTGGTGCTCTAGGGTGCTTGGGGATCCTCTGGGATGATAGCACCTTCCGTGGCCTTGGCATCCACTCACGGTCAATTAGCCACTCCACCAAACACCTGCTGCCAAGAGAATTCAGTTGGCTTTAGAGTCTGATATTTCCTGTCACCACCATTATGAAATAATAGCCTAATAGCATCAGCAGGGACTGGAGTTGCTCTTTTAGAATGTCTCTGGTTACTCCCTTTCTGATGGCCTGCCTTTCCTTTGGCCCTGTGAGGGAGGTAACCAATATTGTTAAATATCCTCCTGGGTAAATAGCATGAACTTCTACTCTTCTTTCCCCCCCAAACTGAGTGAGCACCCAAAAGTTATACTCCTTGTCTAACCTTCAAACAGAGATGAGTCAGCACAAAGGCTAGCAGTGACTTAGCTTCCTTACTCTGCTCTGTGACAAAGAAAAGGGAGGTGGAAGGGAGAGAGATGGGAATGGAGACAGGGAAAGAGAGGGAGAAACACTGCTTCCTATTTCTCTAGAACAGAAGGGCCTTCCAATCAAGATAATACCCCACGTTAATTTGAAAAACTTTTTTAAAAGGCCAGAAAACAAGCTACCATATAAATCATTTGTGTGAAAAAACATCCTTGAAGGTTTGATGGCTCATATTTTCAGTAAAAGGAGATAGGGGGGAGAGAACCTCAATTAAAAATACCAAACAAATGGTTCTCTTTTCCTTACTTTAAGAACATGTGAAATATTGTCTTTCTTTGCCTTGCCAATTCTAACCAATAGGCATTTTGCTCCCACGATACAGAAAATAGAAGACATTCAAGTGTCACGGGGGTCAAACCATGAGCAGGGCCTCAAAAACTAAGACTTGCATGGCGGATCCCCACCCCCTCCACCACCACCAAAGGTCAACATATTGTGATTTTTATCTTTGTGGAAATTTCCTCCACTAAGGCAGACTTGAACTCACCAACAACTTATAGTCTCAAAGGCTTAGCCACTAATTTAACTCTCTAAAGTTAAATGAATTTTCCATAGTACCATAGCAAAGTTTTAATAACAGGTTTTGAACAAAAATAGTCTAAAGTCTAAGTCTAGCATTCTATCTACAATGCCAGACCATTCCAAGGAGATCTTATGCCTACAAAGATGCTTCTAAGGACTTTCTTTTGGGACTCTTCTAGCAAACTACCAATCACAACAACTGCTTGCTACAGCATGTATTCTGATATATAACTGGTCACATGGCATCCATCACTTTGTATATATGCCCCCAAAGCCAGGAAGCATGACACAGGAACAGGGCTAGCCCTGAAGCCAAAAAGACCTGTGTTCAAATCCTGCCTTTGACATTTTCTAGCTATATGACCATGAATCATTACTGCACTCCTGCAAGTCTCAGTTTTCTCATCGCTGAAATGGAGATAATATGAGCTGTATTAGTACCTTTAACATAGGGTGGTTACATGCCTCAAAGATAATGTCATGTGAGACATTTGTGAATTTCAGAGTGTCATATAAATATCAGTTATTATTTTCCAGGATTTTGCATATACTAGGTATTTAATAAATATGTGAATTGAGAGCCACAAGAGTCAGCAGTCAGAAAGAACAGCTACTCTGGGAGAGTATTTCCAGTCAAATCCCTCTACTCCCTCCCCCTTACCAGTTTTAGCAAGGCCTTAACTTCAGAGAGAGGGAAGGTAGCTCCAGATCCCCCACATAGACTGCTACGTGCTTTTAATGGTCACTTATTAACATTATTCTATGACACAATGACCCCATTGGGAGGGATAAAAGCCTCTGCCTATTATACCTTTCCTCATATACTTTCTCCACTTATGCTTCAAGGGGCTCTCTCCTTTCTCAGTCATTCAAAGTATGAATTTAAAAGGTAGAATCCTGGTCCAGCTAGAGTCTGTACCTAAACTCAAACTGCTTGGCCTTCTTCCATGTTCACCAAATTTTCCTTTCCCAAGTATAATGCCTTCTGACGGTAAAGCTGAGCAAATCTATAAGTTCTGGAAACTACCTCAACATCTTATAGCAAGCTGCCTTGCACTCACAGCCCATGGGAAACTACTTCAACTATCAAAAACTGGTTTTTGGGGTTTTGTTTTCAAAAAGGGCAAGAAACTAATGAGCATAGAATTTCTGCCTTTTAAATGCATGTGAAGCATTAGCAGGCATATGGTCAGCCCATTCCTGCCTCTGATCTCTGTTTATGATATCTTATACTAACTCCAATGACTAGTCGTGAAGGAAGTTGTACAAATGGTGTCACTTACACACTCACTGGAGATATTCAAGTTCTAAATAGGTAGATACCATCAAAGGTAGGCAATACTGACAAAGTACCTACTATGGGGTTAGTCCTATAAAAAAACAGATGATTCATTCAGACGGCCTTAAGGCTTACAATGTTAAGAGCTCTGACTTTAGGTCCTGGCTCAGCTTTTGCTTCCTCTGTGAATTTGAGCAAGCAAACAGTACTCTTCTTCTCTCTGGGCTTCAGAGATTAAACTAAGTTCCTTTTCAGTTCTAAATTCTATGGTCCTATAAACAAATACGGAAAGTGGTGCACTCACACTTAAGAAAAAGCCAGTAGACATGAAATCTCACATAGTCATTATGAAGTAATGTAAATAGTGCTGGGAGTGGCAAAATGAATGTAGGGACTGATTGTGAGAAGATGAATCTGGGAAAGCTTCCTGGAGGCAGAGTCAAATCCTATCTGGAGCAAGGGATGAACAAAGGCATTATAGGGATCAATGTTATATTTAACCACCCTTTCCCAGGAATGGGAAAAACTGGTCTTACACATCTGAGGGAAACAGAAATGGGTTGGCAGGCTTTGGCCACAGATGATACATTCAGCTTCATTAATACTGACAAACAACTTAGGGGCTCTTCCACTAAATGCCTGTCAACTGATACTAGAACATTCTGATTCCAATGAGCCACCCATGACACTGCTTTGATGGGTTTTTTTCCCACTCCCAAAGGGGGAGTGGGTTATAGATTATAGGTAGGGTCTATGTAAACAGGCTTAAAGTATCCTTTCATCTCTCAAATTCAGGTCTGTCCCCAAGGGAGGACAGCAAAAAGGGAAGAAGCAGCCAAGTCACCAAAATTAGGTTAGAAGTTAGGAAAGAAGGAAAGAGTGACTTGGGGAGTAATAAACTGAGGAGGCAGTATAGTGTAATGATAATAGCTCATATTCATAAAATGTGTTAAGGTTTGTAAAGCACTTTATATACATTATTTCAACTGATCCTCACAAAAACTGATATAGGTATTATAATTATACTTCATTTTATAAATTTGAAAACTGAGGTTAGGAGAGTTTAAGTGATTCACTCCGAGCTGTACAAGTAGTGTAATTTGAACTCAGATCTTCCTGAACCCAAGTCTAGCACTCTATCCACTATGCCAAGCTTCTTCTACGGGAAACAGTTATTAGGAACTTGGGTTTGAATCCTGTTTCTGTTCCTTACTGTCTGTGTATCCTTGTACAAGTTACTTTCCTCCTCTGGGCCTCAGTTTCTTCATCTATAATAACTGCAAAACCTGCATTTGATCTCTAAGGTTTCTTCATCATTCAATTCAATGATACTATGAGTAAATTAGCTCTGTTTGCCTCGGACTAGAGTTCTGCTCAAGGGGACCAGATGGCCTTCCAGACTAGACTGGTTTTTTCTTCTCTCTTCCCTTTGGCTCAATGTCTTAGGAAGTCTTGAGTATACATGACATGCCCCTCTTTTTTAAGTATGGGAATAAGGACAGGAAATTCCCATCTTTCCTCCTGTGAATCCAGACTCCAAGATATCTTTGTACCCAATAACTAGGTAGTCTTTAAGAGGAGATTAGAGCTCTCAGTGACAGCCTTCCCCTACTTACTTTGGTGTCTAGGACACATTTGAGGTATTTCAAACCAGAAATTCAGGATCAAGGTAAGGGAACTGGGGACTATTTGGGGTAATGGTGAGAGACTGCAGCATACCATTTCAACTGCTCTGGTTTTCTGAATGCTCTTTTTGACATTTGCCTCACCTGAGAAGGTGAGCAACACACATGGCCCTCTTCTCTACATTATGATCACTATTTCCCACCTGTGATGGATATGAAACCCTATTCTAGGAGGTGATATCGTTAAGGCTACTTTAAAAAGAGACAGTGACAGAGAAAGAGAGGATACATCACCTGGGTCTTCCTGAAGTCAAAGCATGGATTCCCCAAGGAAAGGAGAAAACCATCCTACTCAAGTTTGCACTGCTGATCTGAATACCCTTTCTCCTGTCCCTTAGCACTTCCAACCAGAAGAAGCCTGTTCAGCTCAAAGAACTATCCTTTGACCTTCTCTGGTAGAATGAGAAAAATCTCATTTTAAGTCTGACAAAGCATTCTGAGAAATTCTGCCTTCTTAACCCCAAAAAGAACAGGTTGATACCAACAACTGCAGCCCCACTGCTCATTTCTTAGACCTTGATCTTCCACTCTCCTGCCCCAGTGGAATTTTCTCATGTTGAGACGATTGAGGGGCAGCAAGTGAATCTTAAGCCACAAAGGAAAAGGAATAAGGTCAGTAAAAGTGTTTATTGCCCCCTTATCCCCAAGGAACAAACACCACTAAGGAGTTAACTTGAAAACTTGATCCTAGAGGAGCAAACAAACCCTCGGAGGCCAGATATCTCCATGTAGTAACCTCTTTATCCTCTTTAACTTTCTTTCAATTCCTGAGAGAACTACAAGTTCACCTTCCCCAATCCTCACCAGCCAAAAGCTCCAGGACATCCTCTCTTCTCTAATCACTGCTCCATAGACTCTGTAAGATTGTTAGGTAAGTTATGATCAATTCAATGCCCTTCCAATCCATCCTCTCACCTTTTGGAAGTTAGTGAACTGCTGTGCAGGATGTACTAATGTCTTGCTCCAAAGTACTTTTATCTATTATTGGTCATATCTATTTTTTGTGACTAACCTGGTTGGGGAGGTGGGATCCTGAAAGCCACTGATGAAACTGACAATGAAGCCAGGAAGTAAGAAGCTATTGATAGACACAAAAAAGTACTCGAAGGGAGAGTAGGCCTTTGAATAGAATCTATGGGACTGTAGTAATAGAGGGAAGGAAAAGGCAGCCTAATGCACAGAGTAGAAAATGGTAGGAAACACTGAAGTCAGAAGTCATGGGACCAAGGATTTAGAGCTGAAAATGACCTTAAAGAGTATGGTATAGAAGTAATGGGCCATTTATTACCTTCTAAGGCAGCTAATTCCATTCTGGGGAACCTCTAGTTGTACAGTACAGTGGAAAGAGATCTGCATTTGGAGTCAGAGGACTTGAACTAGAACTCTAACTCTGCCACTTAACATCAGTGTAAACATGAGCAAGTAGCTTACCCTCTCTGGAATTAGTGTGCTCATCTGTAAAATGAGGAGGCTGAACAATGGCCTTTACATTCCTTCTACCACAAAATCTAAATTCTATAATAAAGTAGAAAAAAAAAATCTCCTTGCTTACTCACTGAATTTTAGTGCTTGAAAGCTCCTTTAAAATGGTTTCTCCACCTATGGATCACAGAACTGTGGAATTAGAGCTAAAGTTCATTTTACTAAATAGCAACATAATAAGTAAAAACCCCCTTCAGTTTTTTGTTTTGTTCTATTTGGTCTAGACCAGGGGTTGGAAAAATGACAGCCAGTGGGACAAATCCAGCCTCCTGTCTGTTTTTGCAAGGCCTATGAACTAAGAATGGTTTTTAACATTTTAAAAAACAATAAAACTTTACTTTAAAATGTAAAAACTATTCTTAGCTTGAGGGCCATATAAAACAATTTTTTGCCTATCAGCCATAGTTATCAGCCATGATTTTACCAGTATAGAGAGTTACCTCATGAAGAAATTCCTTGTACCAACGGATATCAATAACTATCCTACAACTTGCAGTCTTAAAAGAGTCACCTATAGAACTGAGAGGTTAGTGATATGGAAGCCAGATCTGCATCTGTTCTTTCCCACTATCTTTCAGACTTTGTGCAGACTGATTAAATCCTTCCTCATACACCCACGTTACTTTCAATGCACATAGATATTACTATTACAAATTATTTTAAAAGCGTTGTATCCATGGTTATTTTAGCATTATGAAATTTCTCAAACAGATATTAATATTACAATTACTGTCTGGAAAGGTCTTCAAAATTTTGTACATTAAGATGGGGTTTTCATGCTGAAAAGGATTGGGAACTGTCTTGGTGATTGTCTAATTAAATGTCCTCAATTTACAAAATAAGGAACTGAGCCTCAGAGAGAATTGCCCAATGTCACACAACTGAAGTGAAGACAAAAAACCTGTGCTCCCTGAGTCTCAGTCTGAGATTCCTTCCCTCACACAAGACTGTTTCCCTTCACAGTTTATCTGTTTTTAATAATGTATCACTTTTCATTTTTAAAAGTAGGGAAAAACCCATTTATCTGAAGCTCAACCTTTTGGTCATGATTGAGGCATTATTGCCACCTTGTGGCAGTATACCCTAATTGCATGAAAAATGACCTTTCCTGGGGTGCCAAGACTGACATCCTCAAGTGCTGATCTTGCAAATCTTAAGATAAAAAGTGCTTAATAAATGTTTGTTGAAATTGATGAAGTTGAAGTCCTCAAACACTCCCTATATCATTCAATCCTAACCATGGGTAATGTCTCTTATATTGTTCTAGGAAGAGAATATCAGCCCTAAGGGTCATCGAGTCCAACCTTGTTTCACTGAGAAGAAAGCTGAGGCCTGAGAGGGGTGGGTCTCCTCCACTTGCCCAAGGTCACAGAGAAGTAACAGAGGTAGACCCAATAAAATGGGCTTCTTGACTTGCAAGGTCAGTGCTTGTCTGTTTTATCTGATGAATTAATTATTGAATAAATAAGGAAGGGTCAGAGAAACCAAAGCATCAGACTTCAGGCTTGAACATCACCAAAGCACCATAAAAACAAAACTTTGGGCCTCATAACTACTAAGTCACAAGCATACAAAACGCAGAAATGATAACATCTATTTTCTCTTCATCCCACTTTACTTTCCATACCCACAGTCCTAAAAAGTCTGCAACTCTATAATTCCTAAAACTTGCAATAATGAGTGGGTCAGGTAGCCTTGCTTATTTGGTACAAGGTCCAAATGGTACAGGTCTTCCTGGAGAGACTGGATACACAGATATTTCAAAGGGACTGAAGGGTGGTAGCACTCTCAGCCTCTGCAGAACTACTATGGTAGTACCTTCTTTGTTGGCCCAGGAGGCACACTCCAGTTATCAATTCTTCTTAGTTTCATTCCTGAAAACAGTAGATCACCACACCCTCCTCCTAGGCCACCCCCACCACAGAAGCAGCTGTCCCCCTTTAAAGAAGTCAAGATTAGCTTCATAGTCCCTCCCTAAGGAGAGGCTGGAAGGGGAGGCAGCTGCCAGCAGACATGGGGAGGGAAGTGCCTTGATTTTGGGCAGCCTGGGCATGAAGATTAAATTCCCATGCCTATATTCTGTCTCCTCTGTATTGAGACCTTGTCCAGAGGCATGTGTGGAATTCTGAATGGTCACCTTGTTTCCTTAGCAATCACTGCCCTGTCATGGTATAAAACAGCCAGGGGCAACCATCAATCATCCTAGCCTACCAGGCTTACTGTAATGATGATGACTGATGATAAACACAGGCCATTCTAGCAGAGTCCCATCTGCTCTCCCAGGCCACTCTTTTTCTAGACCACTGCTTTAAGATTAGGCTCTGGCAGTTCACTTGGGCCCTTTATGATGACAAAGGCCAGTGAAACTCTGATACAAAGAAGAGACATTATGAAGATACCTAGTGAAGACCTAGTCCATAATGTTACACACTCAAATTCTAATATGAAAAAGGTTACTAGTTCTCTACTAACAGAACAATTCAATTCACATTTATTAAACCCCTTAGCAACAGGCACTATACTAAGTGCTAAGTATACAAAGACAAAAGTTCCTGAGCCAATGAATTTAAATTACATTGGAAGATGGGGTCAGTTATAGCAAGTACACACATATGTAAATACAGGATAGGTGAAGAGGGAGAGAACATTAACAACTTGAGGAGGGAGGTAGAGTTCAGGAAAGGCTTCATAGAAGTTAAACCTTAAAGGAAAATATAGATTCTGAGAGATAGGAAGGAGGCAGGACCAGAACACAAGATGTTGGTATGCCAGAATAACTTGTGAATGGGAAAATCTCATTCCTTAAGTACGTAGCAGGGGGTGTGATCCCCATACACGTACCTTCCGGTAGATTCAAAGCAGAAAAACAGGCCCAAAAGCCTGACCATTGAGAGAAGGTGGGAGACCAGAGTATGAGGTTTTGTGTTTTAATCTCGTGGCAAAACCTCTGACAGTTCTACTCCTAAGGATATCTCTGAAACAATATCATCAGCCAAATATCTTTTTCCCTGCAGTAGCCCTCATTCCAAAAATAAGTAGTTGTCTACTCCTGTCCAGAACCACAGAAAACAGCTGGGCTGGGTATTCCTCATGCTCAAGGATCCTAGAAATTGCAAGAGCAACCTTTCTGTGCTTCAGGGAGAATTCCATCTAACACCTTGGGACGGGGGAAAGATTGCACATTTGGCTGCTTTGAAAATATATGTAGAGAGATGTTCTTCAAACTTCTTGGGAATAGGTTAATTACTGTACCTATCATCACCCATCACCATCACCATCACCACCATCACCATCACCACCATCACCATCACCACCACTACCACCATTTCCTTCCTCTATATCTTGCTCAACACAATCAATCACCATTAGGTACAGCATCATAGAGATGAAAATGAATGCAAGACCTACCTTCCACTGAAGAGAGTGAAACCACTGATCTCTCAAATAGCTGTTTGCAGCCTGCAATGAAAAATACAATAAACATGTATTATCATCTGAATACAAAATTTTCTGTCCATTTAGCACAATATAACTGGATCTCCTGCCTACCAAACTCTATGTACTATGTACATACACATGTCCTTTCACCTTACTTAACCATCTATTGGATTGTCTGCTTAAGTCCATTCACTTTAAAAAAAAAAAAAAGAAACCACTGTTGGGATGGGGGATTCAGAAAATTAAGAAGTTCATTTTACCAATGTTTCTACTCTCACTAAAATCCTCTTTATGGCATGGAGGTGACACTGGGCTTGTTAAGGCCATGGTAGTGGAGAACAAACTCTGGCAGGTCCCACCATATTGGAAAGATTCTGCATACCTATCTGGTGATGAACTAATGGTGTGTTGTCCATGAGCCAGCCTACCTAGGATTGGAGACACTCATTACCAGGATGGCCACAAGGTGATCAATTTTTCAGCCATAATAAGCATAACAAAACCTATTTGCTAAACTGTAAGCAGGGTCAGGGAGGAGGTTGCTATCTGCCTAGGAGGAAGAAAAATTACAAATACCTGAAGTATTGATGAATGATGGATTTGCTTTTATGAACACTTACAAAATGCCATTTTAACTCATATTTTGTATACTGTTTCTTTATACATTCTAAAATATATTATTTAGCCAACCAAGTGGCTCCTCCATGATTGCTCAGGAGGTACATGATAGAATTACAGGACTTATTTTGTTTAGACTCTCAACCCATTCCCTAGTTGTGGAGTCTGAGGTTACATACACACAAATACAGATTGAGTAGCAAGGTTCCACTGCTCCATCTCAGGGCAAGGCCAGGGCAACAGTGCATACATACGCTGTGGTTCTTAAGTGGATTTAAAAGCCCTTTCAGAATCTGTGCTCTCAGGTGGCATATGGAGGCCTCCAATACCAGATAATCAACTCTCCAGCAACAGACTAAGTGCTATTTAAGCAGGGAATCTAAGAGGGTAAAAGTCATCCATCTAGGAAGGGTCTCATTGCATATCAAGGAGAAAGAAGAGAAATGGATAACTTGGTTTAGGTATATGTATAAATACTGTAATTAGCATTCTTAGAATAATACAATCAGTGGGCTTTGTCCAGGCTAAGCAGCACTACTGAAAGTTCTTTGGTTAAGCTCAAGTCATGCCCAATGAGGAAACAGATTTGATGCTTCCAAAGGTCACAAGCTCCTGTTACCAAAAATGATAAAAGCAGCACCACTGACGTCAATCTATTAAGGGTACAGGACATGCCTTCACAGGTTCACTGCCCTCCGACTTGCCTCTGGAGGTAGCATCTCTTCTCCTAAACCACACCATGACACTGATTCTCAGCAGATGAATCCTTTTTTTTTTTCTCATAATGAGGGACAATTTAAGAGAAGTTAGGCACCCATTAAGAGACTCAGGGGATTTCCAATTTAGAAAAATTATATTCTTTCAAAGTTTGGCTTTACTATGTCCTTCCATTGTGAGAATCTTGTCAAACATGGTCTACCCTTACAGCAACGGTTGAGGGCTTCATGCATGATGACTTTCCTTCTCTCTCCTCACCACCACTCATAATCAACTGTAACAGGTTTTAGAAAGAATAAAATCCTCTATCCAAGACAGGATAAACTTTCTTTGTACTACCTCATGTTGACCAAAGAAAAATCAATCAATAAGTAAATTTTCCTGAGTTTCTACTGCATGTAAGGTCCCATGTTAGATTATGTTGGGAGTGAAAAGGACTTCTCTTCCCATCCTACCCTAGTGAAGAATGGTTTGGGACATGAAAAAAGATACATTTCCCTCTGCTTCCCCTTTATGGTCTATTGGAGGAAACAAGGTGATAGCATGTGCAAAATTAAATAACCACCAAAGATTTATCAAGCAGCTCAAGACCTAAACACAAAAGATGTCACATGAGTCACTGCCAAATGAATAACACCAGCAATCAGTGTTCTAATAAATCAACAGGGGAAGAGAACCCTTCAGGCAGGGATGGTTAAGGAAGGCTTTACAAAGGCCTCAGGGTTTGAAGGACAAGTAGGATTTGTACAGGCAGAGAAGAGGGAGAAAGAATCCCAGGTGGGCAGGACAGGATGAGAAAAACTGAGAAAAGGCAAAGGTTGAGACTAGAAGTAAATGAGTACAAATCAAACTGCTTAAGATCAAACCATTCTGGTGACCTCTGCAGAATGAACTGAAAGATAAAGAGACAGGAGGCAAGCAAGCCAAGAGGTCAGTTTCGAGGCAGTTATAAAAATCCAGGTAAGAAAAAATGAAACTCAAGGAAGATGGTGACAATGAGAACAAACAGAAAGAGACAGATGCGAGTAGGATTTTTAGGAATAATATAGATAAAATTCAATAGAACATAAGCCTCTTGAGAGCAGGGACTGTTTTATTTTTGTTACTGTATTCCCAGGACCTAGCACAGTACCTGGCATGGTAGGCATTTAATATATTCTTGTTGGCTGATAGACTTAGTGCCAAAAAGAGCTCTGAGACTTCAACATAGGGAAATAAAGAAATCAGGAGCTAATTTGGGCAAGATATAATGAAATAAATTTTAGACTCAACACAGAATTTCAGAGTTGAAGGAGATCTCAAAGGTCAGTTTGTCTAACTTATACCTGAACCAGAATCCCCACTACAAATTCCCCAATAAGTAGTCACGCAGCTTCCACTTGACGCTGTCTAAGGAAGGGGAAGCCATTGTTACTCTATGCAGTCCCATCCACTTTTTGACACCTTAAATATTACGATGATTTTCCTTCCACTCAGAGTTTAAACCTTGCAACTGAAACCCACCACTCCTAGTTCTTCCGTCTGGAGCCAAACAGAACAAGTTAAATTCTTCTTCCACAGGACAATTCTTCAAATATATAAAGACATTTATCAAGTCTCCCTTAAGCCTTTTCTCCTCTAGGCTAGCCAGTCCCAATTTTTCCAACTAATCTTCATCTACACATTCTTTCACCATTCTGATCACCCTTCTCTGGAGGCACACCAGCTTGTCAACATCCTTCCTGAAATGTGGCATGCAGAACCGAACACAACATTTCCAAATATTGTTCAAAATTATTCAATGAGGGCATAATATAGTGAGATTATCACCTTCCCTTTGTAGGACGCTATGCCTTACTTTAATGTATTTTTGGTTTACTTTGTAAACTTTAAAGAGATATTAAATGTAAGGTATTATTAGTTTATTTACTGATTCACACTGAGCTTGTAGTTCACTAAATCCTCCCACCCCTAAACCCCCAATCTTTTTCACAGGAACTATTGTTTAGTTAGTCTGCCTTCTCTATATCTGTACAATTGACAGTTCTGAATCCAAATGTAGGATTTTGCACAGATCCCAATTTCATCTCCTTGGACTTGACTTATTATTCTAGCCTGTCAAGGTCAGTTTAGATCTTAATTCTGTCACTGAACACCTTAGCCATTTCCTCCATTTTTGTGTCATTTGCAAATTGGATAAACATATCATACATAGCATCATCCAAGTTACTGATAAAAATATTGGACAGCCTAAATTCATGGACTGATTCTAAGATCATTCCAATGGAGACTTCCATTCAAGGTGACATTAGTATCTACTCTTCAGGTTAAGATACATTGACATTGTGGTGTCAGCAAGAAATCCAAATGAAAATGTCAAGCAGACAGTTGGAAGCGAGACTGGAAACAGATATTTGAGAATGGTCACAAAGTAGGAACTCTTGCAGTTATGGAAATAGATGAGATAGTCATGATAGAGTGCAAGAATCAATTAACAAGCACTTATTGAATATCTACCATGAGCCAGGCGCTTGATGAGCTACAGAGTAAAAACTCAGGTAGTTCCTGCCCTCAAAAAGCTTCTATCTCAAAATAATTTTGCTACAGAAGGAGAGCTGCCTCAAATCAAACTAGACCTGGGTTCAAGTTCTACTTCTGACACATCCTGGCTGTGTCATTTAACTTCTTTGTACTCCAGACAATCTTTCTAAGATTATAAATTTTAAAGAAAGTGCCAATTTGCTTTGGTGTGGTTGTTTCTTCAACAAGAAGTTCCCTGTGCCAGGGTAAAATTATAAACAAAGTCCTTATCCCTATCCTATTTTAAAAGTAAAGGTTAATCATTGGTTTTTTTGAAATTGAATTTAATTATATTTTTGTCATTGTTCAGTTGTTGTATCCAACTCTTACGTGACCACGTGGACTTTGTCCATGGAGTTTTCTTGGCAAACTTACTGGAGTGGTTTGTCATTTCCTTTTCCAGTGTGTCCTCACTTTACAGATGAGTAGCAGAGGCAAATAGGGGTCAAGTGACTTGCCCAGGGTTACATAGCTAAAAAGTATCTGCACCCAGATTTGAACTCAGATCTTCCTGACTACAGGTCTAGTGCTCTATTCACTGTACCACCTAGCTCCCCCAATTATATCTGAGCTTCGTTTCCTGAATTTAAAAATGTACTTTATGATTAAGAATTCAACAAATGTTCACCTTGAAAAAAGTAAATCACTGCTGTGATCAATAATCTGTCATAAAAAAGGCAAAAAATAATACCGACACACATTTTCATCATTTAACCTGATAAAATTAGGGTCAAAGTCCTACAGATTGAACTCCAATGGACTTAAAGGTATACATACAACAGTTAGACTAGTAGAATGAAAGAATCAGAAGAGTGTAAATTGATATTGTTTTTTAGACACCTTCGAGATAGAGGATCACTGGATTTGGAGATGGAAGGGGACTTATTTATTATCTTATCTTCTAATTATTATTACTACTTATTATCTTCTAATCTAACCCCCTTGTTTGATAGATGAGGAAATTGAGGCCCAGTCAACAAGTCACTGTTTCTAACAGTTATATAAAATAATTTGTGGGGGAAGGCTCAAAGAGGAAAAGGCACTTGCCTAGGGTCACAGAGATATTCAGTAACATATATAAGTCAACTAATTCCCTGTCTAATATTTTTTTCACCATGTCACACTGTTTCCTTGTAACAAGAACCTCCTTGAGATTGTTTCTTGAGTTTCATACCTTGGGACCGCCCCCCTTGGGGGGGGGGGGGCGGGGTAAGCTTTTCATAAAGGTGTGATGCTTCTCTTGACAAATTTCCCAAAATTATTCCAATTATTAAATTGACCTCAGCAACTGACCTCAGAACCATACTGGGATCAATCTTTTCAAAAACAGCTTATAATCTCCCTTCTGCTTTTCTTCTACATGGTAAGCCAGTGCACTGTGACAATCCTCCAGTGAATGAAAAACAACAACAGTCCCATGTAACAATGGGAGTTGTAACTTCAAAGAGGTAAAAGGTGGGGGGCTGCCTGATTTTAAAATTATATTTAAGTCTAAAAAAAACCCCTCCATTTGTTGTTGAAGTTGAATGTTTGTTTATAGTACAAATACCAGAAAACAACTTTCCTATGGTCATGAATGAAGTCTCTTCTCCAACATTCATGTCCATCCTTTTTCCACCTTCCTTTTCCCTTTCTTACTCTTCCTTCTTCTAGATTTTCCCCCATACTTCAGCCCCTGATGCTCACCATGGTAGCTTAGATTTTCTATGACCACCTAAAATTCTTTCTCTACTTCTTTTCCTCAGAACTTTTAGGCTTTCATTCATGGGACTATTAAATGACAAACTCCTTGGAGTTAATACACCAATTGAGCTTTCAGTTTTTTACTATAACCTGGAAACTTAACACCTGCTCATGGCTGACTGATTCCTTGGCACAAATATCATTCTCTAGAATGACGATTCTTAACTTTTTTGTGTGAAGGACCTCCCTTTTAAAAGGCTTAGGAAAGTTAAAAGTCTTCCATCTGGAATGATAAAAGTTGGAGGTAGGGGAGAGAACAAGTTTGGGATGTGTCCTTCTGAGAAAAAACCTTACAGCCCCACCCCCCCAATATAGCTTTTGGTACTTCCATCTGAGACACCATCCATTTGGCCCAGTTGTGGCATTTCTCATGTCTTGTATGGGCCTAGACCACCCACATCACTGCAGCAGTCTTCATATCTTTTGCTGCTTGGTGGCCACTGGATATGGAACTTTGGGGTACAGGGGACAGGAGCAAGGGAAGACTGTGACAGTAGCCTGGTATGGGCATGGTGAAGACAAGGGAATGAACATCCAAAGGCAAAGAAATCAGATTTAAAGCAAATGCAGTAATAAATGTAAAAAGTGCTTTGTACTATATAAATGTACTATATTGTGACTTGTTATTTTGTTGTTTTCTGACCTCAAAGTCATTAAATAATCCTCTGCTTTTTAACTCTCCTAAGCTGTCCTCAGTGTGAATATTCTCCCATACTCATGACTGTTTTTGCTGCCCTCTTCTGAGCCTTTTCCAGTCCTGAAAAGAACAGAAAGGCATAGGGCTGTGGGTAGTATCAGAGTTTTGCCCCTAGCCTTTCTGTTCCCAGAAAGATACCACAACCCCAGCCAAACCTTCATAGCTCTGAGCTCAAAGCATAGACACAGCTGCGGAAGGGATGTGGTCAAAGGAAAGATGCAAAGCAGATCATCACTGCTCAAAGAGGAGAGTCAGAGAATTGAGGGGTGAGTTACCATAAGGACCATTTTCTAAAAAAAAAAAAAACAAAACATTATTAACATATATATTAAGTGTATCAAAGTACAAGTACAAAATTCCCCATTAGTCATTAAGATCAAAAGTAAAGATTTATGTACGTACATATAAAGGAAGAGAGATACTTCACAGGCAGCTAAGTGTCTCAGTGGAGTGACTGAGTGTGGAGTCAGGAAGACCTGAGTTCAAATTCTTCCTCAGACAGGAATAGCTATGTGACCCTAGGCAACTATTTAATCTCTGTTGCCTTAATCTATGGAAGAAGGAAATGGTTAACCAATCCTGTTTATCTTTGCCAAGAAAACCCCACAACATGACTACACAACAAGAGAGACAGATAAAGATAAAATAATAAAAATCCAGTGGCTCTACATAAAACACAGTTAAAATATAGAGCCATATTTACAAAATCCCAATACATAATTCCATAGAGATCATTTTTCAAACAACCAGTGGTGACCAGTTGCCATTGCCACCAGTGTCTGTCTCCTTGTCCCATGGGACCTAAATCACTCTTCTCCCTTTCAATTTTGATTTCTTCCCTGCCATATGGTTCAGTAGAAAGCACTGTACTTGGAAACAGAAGGCTTGTGTTCCAAGTCTTGGCTCTCTCAGTTACTATGGTTTCTTAGGTAAAACACCTTCTCAGTACCTCAGTTTATTCCTTGAGGGGATTTGGTCCCTTCTTGGATCTGAGATTTTTTTGTTTTTACAAAGACATTTAGCTGAACTCAGATCACTGAGAGCAAAAACTCTGGACTACAGAGAGTAATGGGTTGGTTCCAGTGGTTAGAAAGGAAGAGTTGACCTTTAGGAAGAAATGGATTGGACTGGTCCAAGCAGGTTTAAGAATTTCAAGGTGAGAATGCTTACAGGAGAAAATATCTAACATAGGATTACATTAGGAATTAACATAGGAATTGTCAAAACATAAAAATACATGGGAATTGGAGTAAGCAATCAATTTCTACTTTACAGGAAAAGCAAGGGCTTGAGAATGCAAAGGCTGATAAGAGCTTCAGTCAGAAGACTAGAGTAGCTGAACATCCAAGTGTGGATCACATGAGACCCTGAAGCACTGTGAGGAGGAAGGGAAGTCAGTCATCTGAAGGAGAGGCTAGGACAGATAGGTAGAGATAAGCGTGAGACCTGGTTATGCCTGAGGCAAAGCATTACATACAAGGAGAATGTCCTCCAGGCTGAAAAGTCTTGTCTTAGTAACATATCCCACATAGCAATAATGACCTCTGGGCTCTGTTGGCCAGTCAATCCATCATCTGTACATCGCCCCTGGCAATACATAAGAATCCTCCAGAGACTCATGATGTTTCCCTTTGCTACTCTAACCACCAGTCTCTGGGCAATAAGGGGCTGGTTTAAGAAGGGCATAAGGTGAGTAGGGAGAGGTTGTCCTCTAGATTAGCTAAAAAAGAAAAAAAGGAAGCACCTCATCCTCACATAAACATAAAAAACAGCAGTCCAGAGGTCAGAAAGAATGAGGATTGAAAAAAGCCTGGATCTGGCAATTAAGAGATCACTGGTAACTCATCCCTTTTATCAACTGTCCCATGTTTCTGTTAGGAGGAAGTTTTCAGCTGTGGGATTGTCTCTCACAAACAAAAATGTGTGTTCATGTCTCCTCAGCGATATATCTTCTTTTCCTTTCAAGTTGATTAAGTTGAACCTCTTTTATTTTGATGGCCACTCCACCACCTATAATAAGCTGCCTCCTCAACCAGATCATTTCTGCCCTCAGTAAGTTCTTGTCATTATCCTTAGTTTCCCTCTGTACTCAGTTCCCAGATTCAGAACAGCAGAGAGTCTCCTTTCTTCAATCCCAGGTCATGGCTGTGGCTGTGCTGGTTATTTAGATTCACTGGGAAATTATTTTATCGAGGTAGTTCAGACAAGTTCTATTATCCTCCAACAGCAGTCTTGAAGAACCCTCTCCTCTCTACCCCTGACCAAATGATGCCTGTTCCCCTTCCCTCTCTGCTCTCCATGGAAGGATGTTCAGGGCTCTATGCAAATGACTCACATGTCTATATACCCAGCCCCAGACTCTCCCCTGAGCTAGTCAAATATTGCCAATTGTTCATTTAACATTTTAAACTGGATGTCCCAGAGATACCTCAAACCCAACATGTCTAAAACCAAATCTTTCCTCAAAACCCTGTCTTCTTCTAAACTTCCCTATTTCTGTTGAAGTCATACCACCATTCTTTCAGTTTCTCAGATTCAGAATTTCAACGTTATCTTGGAATTTTATTTCTTCCTCAGTCCACATAGTCAGTTTCCAAATCTTAGCATGTCCACTTCCCAGAATCTCACATTTGACCTTTTCTCTCCACTCACACAGATACAAGCTGTTCAGATCCTGTCCTACTATCTATCATGACCCTTGACTTCTATAAGTAAATTTCTTCTGCTATAAAATGAGGAAGTTGAACTACAGGATTTGCATGATCTCTTCTAGTTTTAAATCCTATGACTAAGGCAGTCAAGTTGAAGATATAGCTCTGGGTGCTAGAATACTGGGCTTGGAGTCAGGAAGAATTAGGTTCAAATCCTGTTTTGAACAGGTACTTTCTTTGTGACCCTGGGAAAATCATTTAATCTTTCTGTCTCAGTTTCCTCATTAGTAAAATTAGTGTTGGATTTGATGACCCTCAAGTTCCCTTCCACCTCTAAGTCTATGATCTTATGAGTGCAAGAGAAACTTGGGCATAGAGGTGAGAAAGCAGTGTTAGAAACAATGAAAGTGCTACTTTCCAAAGGCATTCATTGCCCCTTATCCTTACTGAGGGGGAAAGGGGGGGAAGGGTAGTTGACTCTCTCTTTCAACAGCATAAGTCTGTTTTATAAACCATTAGTCTATTTCAGGATTTTCCTTCAGTGGGGGAAAAGTCAAGGACCCTACACTAAAAATAGTTTTATATTTTCACGTAAATCTTCATCTGTTTGTCCACTGAGCTAGAAGGCCTCCAGAACTTTCAGGACCAGCAATGTTTTACCTCCTATTGTCCGCCTAAGGAGGACAAGGACTACACAGTACCTTCCAAGATCTGATCAAAGGCATGCACAGCTATTCCCAAGCAAAGTAAAAGGTCACTGAGATGACCTGCCGGGACAAGGGAAAAAGGGCATATTTGTGGGCCAAGTTTCCTATACTGTTATACTGGGACCTAATCCAGACAAATGCAGTCAAATGGGAATATTCTAGAAAGTTCAGATTCCTAAGGATCCTTGGATCCAATCAGATGAGAAAATGATTCAAAAAAAAAAAAAGGGAAGGAACATGAAGAGTTGGCTTATTTCACTCCTTTTAGGTCTCACAACCCCATTAACTTCTTTAATTTTGGAAAAGCCATATTTCAGTGAATTCCACCAAATTTCCCACTTGCTGTTGCCAAGTTTTTCTTATTGTTTTGTTGTCAGAGAGGTGAGAAGAAAAAGCCAAGCCATCTGCAGTTGAGGCTATCTCAGTCAGTGAGTGCCATAGGAAAATCCACATTGTCTGTTACTAGGCAGGGAAGTTCAACTTTATCCAGTTCCAGGTTAAAGGGCCTTTTCCCAAAGCACAGAATAAATAAAGGCTTCCCAGCCCTGGCAGCTGACACAGCCTGCCTGTCTTCCTAAAGAGGGCTTTCTTCTTGTGGAAGCCCTGCCAAATCTGGCACCAAGGGAGTATAGGGGCACAGGATGCTTACCAAGCCAGCTGCCCAGCCCTTTGTTAGGCAGGGGAAAGCAAAGAGAGATAAGAGGTAATATTTCCATTGCCACAGAATGGACTGAGGAAGAAAAACCTACATCAGATTAGAAAATGAGATTAATTCCACAGTGAATAACTTACAAGCAAAATCAGAGTATGAAACACAGTAACAACAACTGACATTTTTATAGCATTTTAAGGATACAAAAACAAGACATCTCCTTCATCATGTGCTTGGATCAAGTCTTGTAACAACCAAACTGCAGAAGAGAAGCTATAGGGGGAAGCAGACAGTCAACTCAATCCAACGAAGTTATTAAAAACCTACTATGTTCAAGGCATTGTTCTAGGCTCAAGTAATAAAAAGCCAAAAAATGGTAACTTCCCTCAAGAAGTTTATGTTCTACTGGAGAGGCAACAAACACACAAGTAAATCAACAGAAGGTATATAAAAAGCAATACAATGTAATTTAAGGACAGAATGCTAATAAATGGCCAAGGGGAGGGGTTTTGTAAATCAACTGTCATTTGATTTGCATTTTGAATTATATGCTATGGATTCTATTAGACCAATGGTTCTCAAATATTTGGTCTCTAGAACCTTTACACACTTAAAAATCACCATGCAGGTTATATCAATGTTTGCTGAATTAGAAATTGAAGCTAATAAATTTGTAAAATAGTTCATTAAAATACAAAACTCACATGTTAATATAAATAACATTTTTATTAAAGAAATATCTACATTTTTAAATAGTAAGAAGAGTGGCACTGTTTTACACATTTTTTGCAAATCTCTTTAATGTCTGACTTAATGGAAAACAGCTGGATTCTCAGATCTGTTTTTGCATTCAATCTATTGCAATATGTTATTTTGGTTTAAGTACACAAAGAAAACCCAGCCTCACACAGATATGTTGTTGGAAAAGCGAGTGTTTTAATAGGCAAAAAATATCTTCATACTACTATGAAAATAGTTTTGACTCCTCAGATCCCCTAAATGGGTCTGAAGAACCACAGAGGTTCACTGGACACAATTTGAGAATTGCTGTATTAAACAAAGGTGAAAAAGGAACATATTTCAAAATGTGGGGGATCATTTGTGCAAAGGAACAGAATAGGAGATGGGATGCTGTGGTGGGGAACAGCTAGCAGAACAGACAGTACAAACAATAGAATAAAATGAAATAACTCTGGATAT
Source organism: Notamacropus eugenii (assembly GCF_028372415.1). Classification (NCBI taxonomy): domain Eukaryota; kingdom Metazoa; phylum Chordata; class Mammalia; order Diprotodontia; family Macropodidae; genus Notamacropus; species Notamacropus eugenii. The sequence goes on along the minus strand of NC_092872.1, from coordinate 542,690,649 downwards.
TCAGGTGAAAGTCAGATTGTGGAGGGTTTTAAATTGTATACGAAGGAGTTAAAAAAAAATTTTATTCCAGAGGCAATAGGGACCCATTGAAGATTTCTGAGTAGAAAAATAGCATAATTAGATCTGTGTTTCGGGGATATCACTTTAGGGGTACCACTTGCGGGGACAAACATCCTTGCTATAGCCACAGATGTTAAGTGACATTTGTAGGACATTTATAAATCAAAGAAACTCTAAAAGATGACCAATAGATTTGTATGAAAATTCTGTACTTCCCCAATGTGGCCTTTTTAGCAGATGGTGATAGCTATCTCCAAACTGTGTCTAGCCAAAGGGGTTTGGGCATAGTACAGCAGAGGAGGCAGCGGAATCTATGGAGAACAGAATGTATACTTGTCTAATGAACTCCTTTTGCAACCTGAAATGTAGACAGACCAGCTCTAAGAACTATATCAAGGGTTCAAATGGAAGCCCACTGCCATTGCAAGAAGTCAGGGGCTGGATATAGCTGTGTGTGTACTATAGAACCTGTTGGAACAAGGCTGGTGGCAGAGAGAAGGAGTATAGCCTTTAAAAAAAACACTTAGAACAAAAGATGGTTCAAATGCAATACAATATGACCCAGAAAGAATTTATGAAGGCCTTACTATGTGCAAGGCAATATATTCGGCATTGGCATTGAAAGTCCTTTACAATCTGGCTCCAATTTATCTTTCCAACATTTTCAATTATTCCCCTTCGTGAACTCTACTGTTCTAATAAAACCTTCCTACCATTATGGCCATTACCAGTACCCAATATTCCATCTCTGGCCTCCCCTCTTTTGCAAAGGCTGTTCCTCATAGCTGAAGCGATCACTCTCTTCAGTTGTCTTCTTGGAATTTCTAGCATCTTTCAAGGCTCCACTCCAGAGCTAACTTCTACATAAGGCCTGATGCCCACAATTGGTAATGGTGCTCCCCTCACAGGAAATTGTTGTGTACTAATTTTTAACATATTCTGTATTTACTTATCTGTAAAATATTGTTTCCCTCAGTAGAATGTCAACTCCTTGAAGGTAAGAACTGTTTTCATATTTGTTTTTGTATCCTCATTGCCTAACCCAGGGGTGGGGAACCTGAATTCAAAGTTTGGATTCAGTCAAAGATCCACACTTGAGGACCTAGAGAATCACATGTGGCCTTCAGGCCACAGATTCTCCACCCTTAACCTAGCCACTTAACAAATGCTTGTTGAATTGAGTTGAAATGGCATCTGAGATCCCTTTCAGCTCCAGAACAATGATTTCATGATAGGACAAGGAGCTTTTCTTCTACTATCGGGATATAAAATGTAAACCTATAAGTATAAACATGAAAATGGGAGGAAGGAAAGAACAATAATAACCCAAGAAAAATAAAAGCTTCCCATAGGAGTGGCATATGAGCTAAGCCTTGTAGGAAGAGAGTGATTCTAGGAAGGAGACTCATAAGCAAAGGGATGGAGGTGGGAGATCACTAGGAAGGTTGAGATACTCTAAGATTTCATCATAATACTATTCTTCATAAAGTAGGCTCTATCTTGAACACCACAATTTCTAGAACCCTTTGCAGGGCAGAGAAGAGGTTAGTGGTATAAGACAAGGGACCTTAAAGAAAGTCTAAGACAGTGCTAGCATCTATTTATCTAGGTTCAGTCTATCTATTTTCAATCCTTTACTAGGTACCTGAACTCTGTTCTCTTTTCCCTTGAAATGAAGAGCTTCTATATATCCCAATAGCACATATCAGGAACCACACCCACCCCAAATATTGTATAGCCCAAGACAGTATAGTTTTAGAATGTTTCAGTTATCACAGAATAAGATTATCATATCTAAGACTATATACTATAATATCCCTAATGTGACAATGCATTATAATTTATTCAATAAATACTACGATTATGAACAATTACTATGTTCTATTATAATGTCTGACATACTGTTATATGACAAACTATAGCCAGTCTAAGACAGTCAGAAATGGAGAGACAGAAATTCTGAGAAAGCACTCACTCTTTCCCCACCAAATCTCCCCAGCGACTACTCTCCCCAACCATGGAGACTTCTAGCACCTCTCCTGCCCTTGACCCTCAGCTGTGCCTCTGTAACTTGACTGGAAACCCTCTCTCAACAGGAGTCTAGCTCTTGGACTCATTTACATAATCACACACAGCAATTCTTGATTCCACGATGGGTAAGGAGGCAGCAGCAGCAGGAGGAAGAAGAAAAGGAGGGTGTGGGGAGAAGGGAATAAGACTGGTTAGCTATACAGCAAGGCAAACAGCTTAACAAGCAGAGCCAAGGGGCTGAGGTGAAACAGATGGGGAATGGAAGAAGGATGGTAAGGGAAAGCAGCACCCACCTGGATTGTAGAGCAGGGAGAAAAATGTCTCTCTTCCCTAGGGATCCTGAGCCCAGGTATTCTGTGATGGGAAGGCTCTCTTCACTCCCCACCCAACAGAGCTCAGTAACCCTGACCAAGGGTGGGAGTAGTAGTGGTGATTTTCTCAAAAGATGCAGCTGCTTATCCCCATGGCCGTGACTGGGGGTCCCTTCTGGATCTAAGTGCTGCTGGGCTGCTCTCCGTTCCCTAGAGCTCTGAAAGCTGTTTTGCTTCCTACTCACTGCTGGTTCGTCAGCTCAGCAGGGGGAGCCTGACGTGGAACTGGTCATGAACGGAGGCTGCAGAGCTGAGCCCCTGCCAGAAAGCCAAGTTTCAGTCATCATAATACAGCGTGTGGTCCCATACAGATCTGTATGGGAGGGCCAGAGCTCTAGGATAAAAACACCTAACCTACCCTTCCCCCTAAACCAGGGGTGGGGGTGGGGAAGTTGGTCGGAAGATGAGCAATATTACTGCTGTTATCAATAATAATGATGATAAAAACAAATTAAAAATCCTCCTCTAATGTCTTGTGGCACCAGAAAAGATTCCAAATTCTGCAATTTATGCCAGCAAAGCAAGAGCTCTAGAAGATCCTAGCAATCTGAAAAGGATTCAAGTACAGATCTGGGGACAGGCTGTTTGTCAGTCATCTGAAAACCAGTCCAGTTAATCATGAAAAGGCACATTACTAGAAGGTTCACCAATGGAGGACACTTTTGGGGGTGGGGGGAAGGAATGTATGCAGAAACTCATGAAAACTAGCTACTAAAAGTTGGGGCAGATGCCATCTGTGGCAGGGCAGGAAGGACTGTGGTGCTGAAGAAATAATGGATCTTTTCAAATGATGAAGAACGCTGATTCTAACACATACATATACTGCTGCAGAATTTACAAAAGGCTAGGGGTTTCAGAACTTGCTCCTCAGCACTCATGTGGACTGTTTGGGGCTGAGGAAGCCATATGCTGGGGACATAGATACAGAGTAAAGATTTCTTGAAGCTCTGAGATGGAAGATTCAAAGCTTAGGGAGTCCCTTCTCGTCCTCCTGAAGAAGACCCTCCAGTAGCACCATCCCTCCCCTTTCCTAATCCTCAACCTAAACATACCCTCTGAGCTATTTATCACTCTCATTCACTAACTGCTCTGTGTATTCATAGATAACTAAGAAATGCCCACAGCCTCCATATGTCCCAAGAATCTAAACACAGGTACAGAATATAGGTTACAGAGCTAGAGTGAGAGGGAAAGAACTCTGGAGGTCATGATAGTCCAATTCCCAGCCCAAAGTCATATAAGAATTTTCTGACTCCAAATCTAAGATCTGTTTCACCACACTACATTACTTCTTGAATTCCCTCATTTACAGAGAAGGACCCCGAGGTCCATTCAGATAAGGGACTTCATTCTCAGTCAGTGACTTAGTGACAGAGCCGACCCTATCCTAACTCCCAGGCTGGGGCTCTGCTCCATTCAACCAGACTGGTTCCTGGAATAACAAACTAGGCCTTGCCTTTGAATAAGGGTTTAGGGAGCACAGAGCCAGGTCAGGAAGTTTTCACAGCAGGTTCAGCATGTTCAAGGAACGATAACTCTCTCTTTTCTTGAAGAAAAACTGAGAACATTCTTCCTCTTACTTAAAGGAAGCTCCTATTTATTTATCCCCACTCAACTCCCTTACCCAGATACAGTTATCTACCACACCAATTACAGCAGAATTCTAATGTGTGTGCTATTGTTATGAGAGTCAAAAACCATCTAACATCTTTCCTCTCACTCTGCACAAAGAGAACAAGCAAACAGAAAACACGAATCTCCAGTTACTTGATCTTGACCCAAGCCACCCTCCCCCATTCAAGGGAAGGTAAGAAAGAAAGGAAAAAATGCTGGTTCATGTTTGTTTACTGTACGTACTTGCAGTAAGACTGTGCCCCCAGGAATTGTGAGCTGTAAACAGTACTTAGGGGCATTCTCCCAGGACAGCAGCTGAACATCTTCAATAGCACTGTAGGAAACACAGTTTTCCATGTACCCAGTGGGCTGTAAAGAAACAGAAAACACATGCATTAGTTTCAAAAATGGAAACAACATTGGATCCCAATCCTAAAGATCCAATAGCAACACCTACCCATGTGTTAATTCAGGTTAAGTAGCTCTAATGAGCAACATCCAAGTCTCAAAAAGAACCATAACTCTAATCTACTGGCAATGCCTGCCTTGGAAAGCACAATGCATGTGATGACACTTCCCTCATACTACTGGTGGAGAAAGAAGGATGACAAACTGAAGCCACTCTCCAAAAGCCTTTGTTCCATTATCACTGAGAGAAGTCAATCAGGACACAGTCTCTAGTGAATGCTCCAACTGTATAGTGAACACAGCACCAGCCATTCCAGTGACAAAAGTTGGAGAAAGAAATACAAGATACTGCCCTTGGCCTCAGGGAGCTAATTATCCAGGTAAGAAGTCAGAATCAATGGATCTACAAATGCAACAAAGTTACCTACCAAGAGCAAGTAGGTAAACTGCAAACCGAATACAAATGATTGTACCTGGGGGAGAAAGGAGTCTAGGACAAAATCTGGGTCCAGGGGGCTTAAACCAGGCAACATGGCAAAGGATTCCCCAAGAGCTGGCTTTATCACTTTGGCTCTGTCACCCTGCATGTTACTATCCCCAACATATTCCTATTGCCCAGTTATGACAAATATCAGGTTTCACTGTATCAGACAGGAAGCTGTCTGGTCATGTTCCTCCATAGCTGGATGGGCAGCTTCAGAATCCCAGCATGGCCTAATCCACAGTTCCTGAATTTCGTAACATTATCTGACATGAGCTTACTCACACCTTGACCACTGGGTAACATGTTTTCTCAGTCTCATCCACTCCACTTTCCCAATGAGTTCAGTTACTGGCTCAATCTCCCTTTCTACCCTAAATCCTATTCTCTTATTAGAGGACTTCAGCATACATGTAGATGTTTTCTCAAATACCTTTAAGATTAAGTTCCTCAATCTAATCAATTCTCATGGCCTACTCCCCTACTCCACCTCAGCTACACACAGGGGCGGTCATGCCCTTGATTCTGCCACTAACATTCCAGTTCCATATTTAAGAATGCTGAAATTCCATCACCAAGTAATCTTTTATCATTCCTTCTCTCTCTGTGCCATACTACTCAAATCTATTGTTCATGCTTACTCCACATGATCTTCAGTTCCTCCACCCCTCAGTATTTTTCTAGGTCATCATCAATGCTCTAACTACACTCTCGGTCTTTCCCATTCTCAATCATTTGTCAGAGAGATCGATTCTTCGTTATATTCTTCTCTTGAATCTCTTAAAATATGGCAAATGATTCTGCCTTTCTAAATTCTAAGAATGCTATGTCTTCAGCACTCCCTTCATCTGTCATGCATAACTACCTTTATCTAAACTAAGTGCCCCCATTTCTTTTAATCCATCATGTTATGTAGCAGCCTTCAAGTCTCCTCCTTGTCTTGGTCACATTTCTCTGGACATGCTCCAGTTTATTAATATCTGCCTTTAAAATGGTAACCAGAACTGAACACAATACTACAGATGTGATCTAATCAGGGAGACAACACTGAGAGTACTATTTCCCTTGCTCTAGATACTATACATCTCTTAATGCAGCTGCCATCTTGCACTATTGATACATATTAAACTTATAGTTAAAACTAGGATACTCCTTCACCATTAGCCATCTTTTGAAGTACTGAAAGCTGATTGAAAACAAAAGATCAACTAGTGATTATCTAGTCTGGTCCTTTTCTTAAAAAAAAAAGGGAAATAAGGTTAATCCTGCATGCCTATTAATGATCACCTTTTCCCTTTTGAAGTGCTTACATATCCTTTAATAATATATTCTGGGATTTTATCAAGATTTGATATCAAATTAACTCTATAATTTGAAATATTCACTTTCCAGAGGGAGAAATTAAAGATATCTATAATCACATAAAAAATGCTCTAAATCACTTTTGATTAGAGAGATGCAAATCAAAACAACTCTGAGGTACCACATCACACCTATAAGACTGGCAAACATGATAGAACAAGAAAATGATAAATGTTGGAGAGGATGTGGGAGAGTTGGAACACTAATTCATTATTGGTAGAGTTGTGAGCTCATCCAACCATTCTGGAGAGCAGTTTGGAACTATGCCCAAAAGGCTACAAAAATGTGCATACCCTTTGATCCAGCAATATCGCCACTAGAACTGTATCCCCAAGAGATCATAAAAATGGGAAAGGGTCCCACATGTACAAAAATATTTATAGCAGCACTCTTTGTAGTTGCCAAAACCTGGGAGTCAAGGGGATGCCCATCAATTGGGGAATGGCTGAATAAATTATGGTACATGAATGTAATGGAGTACTATTGCACCATAAGAAATGATGAACAAAAAGACTTCGGGGAGACCTGGAAGGACTTATATGATCTGATGCTGAGTGAAAGGAGCAGAACCAGGAGAACTCTGTGCACAGCAACAAACCACAGTGTGTAAGAGTTTTTTCTGGTAAACTTGGAACTTCTTAATAACGTAAGAACTTTAAAAAAAAAAAAATTCCCAATGGTTTTCTAAGGCAAAATGCCTTCCACACTCAGAGAAAGAACTATGGAATTCATTCACAGAATGTAGCAGATGAAGTTTCTGTGTGTATGTTTGTGTATTATGTTTTGATTTGTTATATGATTTCTTCCATTTATTTTAGTTTGTCTACATAGCATGACTACAGTGAAAATGTATTCAATAGGAAAGTATATGTAGATCCTATATAGAATTGTATGCCATCTTGGGGAAGGAGGGGGGTGTTGGAGAGTAGGTGTAGGGGGGTAAAAATCTAAGTTTTATGGTAGTGATTGTAGAACATTAAAAAAAATAAATTAAATTAAATTTAAAAAAAAAAAAAGAAATATTCACTTTCTTCCTCTCTGAAAATCAGGCAAGTTTGTTTAGTACCCTGAGATATAGTTCATTCTTCCTTACCAATTTCAACCCAATAATAAAGCAATTCAATTCCAAATTGTCCTCTTTCCTTGAATCTTTACCCCCCTGTCTTCTTGCTGCACATTCCTTGCCAAGTCACAGACCCAAGGTACTCCCATCAACTGCCTTTCTACTCAAGTACTGTTGAACTGAACTAGAGGAAGTCTCACAACCCTGCTTGACTGCATACATCCTTTTTATTCCTCCATAACTGATTCCCTATTTCACTCCCAACAGAAGGTATCCAAACTTTCTCTTCTTTCCCCAAACCTCCCCTGCCACCAAACCTCCCCTTTCTCAGCCAAGGAATGCACCTCATTGTTTACTTGAGAGAACAGGGATGATTAGTCATGAGCTCCCAGTTCTAGCCTTCTTTATATCTCAAAACCTACAAACCTCATGTCCCCCAATCTTTCCTTCATTATTCCAGTCTCTGATGAAGAGGTGATCCTTCTCCAAAAGTCCAAACTCCCTTTATGTGCTCTAATGTCAATATCTATCAATCTTCTTCACTAGACTCCATCCTCAATTTTCCCCCTCTCCAACCTTCAAGTTATCTACTGATTCCTTCCTAGAAACATATCCAAATCTCCTCTATCCTTTAAAACAATAACAATCTTTAGTGGACCCTATCAATTCCTCAAATTGTCATCTTTCCTCCCCTTTTCAACCAAACTCCAAGAAAAAACTGTCTACAATCATTGCCTCCACTTCCTCTCTTCTTATATCTCAACCCTGTACAATATGGCTTCCAACCACAACACTCAACTAAAACTGCCCTTCAAAATTAGCAGCAAATCTAGTCATATGAAATAATGTTTGTAAACACTAATGATTAGAGAAATACAAATTAAAGCAACTCTAAGATTATACCTCCCACACATCCTATTATAAAAGTTGCCAAAAGGAAAAACGATAAATGTTGGAGGAACTACAGAAAAACAGGCACATTCATGCATTATTGGTAGAGCTGTGAATTGATCCAGACATTCTGGAAAGCCATCTGGAACACTGTCCAAAAAGTTACTAAATTGTAGATAATACCCTTTGGCCCAGCAATACTACTTCTAGGTCAATACACTAAAGAGATTACATAAAGAAGAAAAGAATCCACGTGTACAAAAATATTTATAGCACCTTTTTATTTTGACAAAGAAACTAATAGGGTGCCCATCAACTGGAAAATGGCTGAACAAATTGTGGTATATGAAAGCAATAGAATAATATTGTGCTATAAGAATATGATGAAAAAGAAACCTGAGAAGAACATGTGTAAAGTGATAAAGTATGCAGAACCAGGAGAACAATTTATACAATCACAATGACATTGTTAAGACAGTTTTGAAAGACTTAAAAACTCTGATTAATGACCAACTACAATTCCAGAAAACGAATAATGAAGCACACTCTCCACTTCATGAATTCAGGATGCATAATGAAATACATAAACATATTTTAAAAATATAAGCAATGAGGGAGTTTAACTTGAGCATGCTTATTTTTGTTCTAAGGATTTTGATTTTGATTTTTTCCAATGAGGGTGAGTAGAAGGGAGAGATTTTCATTAAAAATAAAATAAAATTTAAAAACAAAACAAAGTTTGTAGTGATCTCTTCACTGCCAAAAATGATGGCCTTTTCTCAGGCTTCATCTTTCTTCACTTCTACACATCATCTGACACTGTTGACTATCCTCTCTTCATGGATACTCTCTGATCCTGGTAATATAGTAGATAAAGCACTAGGCCTGGAGTCCTAGAGTCAAGAAGACCTGAGACACTGGCTGTGGTGACCCTGGACAAGTCACTTAATCTCTGTTTGCCTCAGTTTTCTCAACTGTAAAATGGGGAAGATAATAGTATGTATCTCCCAAGGTTGTTGTGAGGATCAAATGAGATAATATTAGCAAAGTGTTTAGCAAAGGGCCTAGTGCCTGGCATCTAATAAATGCTTGCTTGCTTGTTTCCTTTCTTACTTGGTTTTCATGACACTATTCTCTCCTACCTGCCTGACTCTGTAGTCTCTTTTGCTGGTTAATTTTAATATCAAGACACTTCAGTGTTCTCAAGGGCTCTGTCCAGGGCCCCTCACCTCTTCTTTTTCTATACTTTTTCTCTCAGTGATTTCTTCAGCTCTCAAACATCTAATTATTTTCTCTATGCAGTTGGTTCATAGACATATATTCAACCCTATTCTTTACTCCAGGACTCAGTCCTCCTTTACCAATTGCATACTGGACACTTCACACTGAATATCTAGATGGAAGTATCTCAAATTTAACATGTCCAAAAGAGAGTTAATTTTCTTTTCCTCAAAATCTATTCCTCTTCTAAATTTCTCTGTTTGTGTGAAAGATATTACCACTCTTCCAGTCTTCTAACATCTCACTCTCCTTTATTCCATATATCCACACAGTTGTTAAATCTTGCCATTTCTACCTCTGCATGGTCTCTCAAATTTAATTACATCTTTCCACTGAAACAGTCACTACCTTAGCTCAGTGCTCACCAATTTTTGCCTAGTTTTTTACAATGGCCTCTTAAATGGGTTTCCAGCCCCAAGTTTCTCTGGATTCCAATCCACCTTGCACACAGTTGCTGAAATGATTTTCCTTAAGGGGTGATTATGTCATCCCTTTACTTAATAAATTTCTATAGCTCCCTATTATTTCTAAGATAAAATATAAATTCCTCTGTTTAGCATTTCAAACTTCATGATCTGACAGCTTCCTTCCTTTCTTTCTTTTTTTGGCTTTTGACATGCTATTCTTCTTCCTGCACTTTACAATCTGGCCAAAATGGCTCTGTTTCTCACACACAGCATTCACTTTCCCATCTCCATACCTTTCCACTGGCCAGCCCACATGCCTGGAATATTCTACCACATCTCAAAATTTCTCTCTTCCTTGCAGATGCAGCTCAGCTCCACAGTCTTTCCTAATGCTCCCTTGTTGAACTACCTTGTATTTACCTTGTATTTATTCTATAATACTTATGTATGCTCATACTGTACCCTCTGATAGAATGTAAGTTCCTTAGTAGGTATGTATTATCTTTGTATTTGTATCTCTTGTGCCAAGTACACAGTAGGCCCTTAATATGTTTTCTGGCTGATTGTCTAGCATTTTGAATTTAATTTCAATTTAATAGATCTTTTATTACTTTCTTTTTACTAATCTTGCATTTGATTCCCTTCTGGCCATTTCTGTACAATCTTTCCCAGCCTGAGGAGCATTTCCTTCATATGGAAAATAGAACACAGTGTAACAAAGTTGAAAGAGAATCAGACAGTGAGCAAAAGGGAAAAGCTAGGGCAAGTACTTGGGGTCCCTTGGGTGATATTTTAAGAGCTGTGTCTCATTCCCCATTCTGATTTGTAGTAAAAAGTGGTTTTAGAATCCTAAATGCCCAGGGTGTGGTAGGATATATGTATGTATGTATGTATGTATGTATGTGTATGTGTTTTGGGGAGTGGATGACTCAATGGTCACATCAATTCCTTATACAGATAAAGCAGCCAAGTTTATTGTATATAAAGAGGATAACAGGGTCAGGAAAAGCTGAGTACATTTTTGGTGACAGTGGATTAGAACAAGGCCAGTGACAGTGAAACCAAGACTGGATGTCTTGAAGATGAGACATAAAACAGAGATTTCAACATTTAATAAAGTTATATTTAATGAAATTTTAGTGAATAATCATTTTAATGAATTTAATAAATATTCACTAAGTCTCTCCGGATAAATAGAAGAGTGAAAATAGAGGTATTTTTAAAACATTTGAAGAAGAATTTGGCTAAGGAAGGCCATAAGGCAAGACAGGAAGTAGCAATTCCCCAACTTAAAATTAATAGAAGTCCTGGGGCTCCTGAAAGCAAAGATTCCATTGTAGAGACACTGTTCTGGGCTTGAAGGAGGGAGAAAGAAGGCTTGTAAGCTCTTGGAGAGAATGAGAGTTAAGTCACACCAAGGGCTAAATGCCATCTTCAGCTCATCAATGTTGAGGTTTACAAGACTAACTTAAATTGCATTTGATAAAACATTCAAGACTAAAACTGAGTCCCAAGGAAGGAAAATGAGGAGGATACCCTAAACCCAAGCCACTAACAATCAATCAATACTGTACTCTTTCAGACACTTGCTTGCCCTGCCAAGGCTACAAATATAACCTACCTCCTCACCTCTCCACCTGCCTGTTCTTACTTGATGGTACCTCCTTCTCTACTGCCATAATGTCTCTATGTCTCCTCTTCCCCATCCTCAAACAAGTAGCACCAGGAACCATATGACTTCCTGAGATAAAACGTAAAAAAAAGCCCCAGCTCTCTTCCCTTCTGGGGAAGTGTTGACATGAAGCCCAGGGACCTCAGAAGATGAACACCAGCTTGGCTCCTATACCAGAGAATGTGCTCCCATAGGATCATAGAATCACTGGCTTTTAGGAAGTAAGGGACCTGTAAGCTCATTTAGTACAATAACATATTTCTAGCCTTCTCCTATATCTCCCCTCTAGGAACTCTATGCTCCAACTAAACTTAGTGCCCTGTACATTTCTGCTTTTATTCTGGTGCTCACACTGTTCTCTATGCCTGGAATGTCTTCTCTCCCCATCCTCCCCATTGTCACTCTAAGTCTTTTAAAACTCAACTCAAATGCCACCTCCTCCAGAAAACCAGCTATGATTTCCCTTGTTAGTAATAATCTTCCTTTTGAAACACAACATGGTACTTTCTATCTCTCTAATACATTTATCTTTTAATATTAAATATTAAAACTATCAGCGTTTCTATCTTATCCTCCTACTATTCTTATACACTCTTGAAGGGAGGAGTGATAGCATAATGCTATATACACACAGTAGACACTTCATAAAGGTTTCTGGATTGTTAAATATAGTAAATAACCACCCTACAATACCCTAATCACTCAGGATCTAAATCCAAGAGCTTTCACTCCATCATTCCTTGGGCCAGTGATCAGTGGAGAGCACCTCTATTAATTGAGTTCCACTTTCTGAGAAGCCCAGATGGACACTGCACCTGAGAAGTGGAACATCTTCTTTCTCATCCTCAATTCACACTCTTACTCCACTCTTACACCAAATCTATATGTGATCATGATGGTCATAGTTAAGATAGTTATGTTTTTCTGCTGACTGAAACTTATCACAAGCAAGGATGTCCCTGAGCCTTTAGTGAATACCATCATAGCCAAGTATGAACAGGAAGACCACAGAAGTGGTGAGGCTGCAAGGAGATTGACACAGGAGATCAACCTGAGAAAAATCACCAGTCAGATCCCAGAGATCCTCCTCTTAAGCTCCAAGGAGTTTTAGAGGCCCAGTTAAAGATCTTCATTTATCTTCTGAGAGTGGCTGGTATCTCAACTGAAAATGTTCACTCTCTCCATTTCATAAAGCACTTCTTGAGAGTAGGGATTGTTTCATTGCTTTATTCGTATCCTTTATGTCTAGTATGATGCTTGGAACATAAGGCATTTAATAAATGCTTACTGATTGATTGATCCCTCATCATATCGACCCTGTAACATAGTTACAATAGCTCCTACTAATGGACTTCTCCTCCTAGACTGTAAGCTCTAATATCCAGGACCCTGTGGCTTTTTCATCTCTGTACCCCAGCCCTGAACACAGTGCCCCACACATAAGATATAACTAAGGAAAGATTCCTAAGTTGTTTGCTAAACTGAATTATCATATAACCAAGGACCAGGACCATCAAACCTGAAATCCAAGTACAACCAGTGACACTACAAACGTCAAAGAGTAGTGTAACTGCTTTCCTCACACTCTTCTAGGCAAAGAACCATTCACATAAAGGCAATAGTCTGATCTCAGAGACAGGAGAAGAGCAGAAAAAGAAGGGAAGATCCATGAGGGAAAAAAGTATAGAGGGAACAGAGTTCCGAGAAATAAATTTACAGCACAGTCCATGACCCAGAAAAATTCAGAAATCCCTCAACAGTGCTGAGTTCCAAGGATAAAGGATTCCTGGTCCTCTACCTACTATTCTTATTGAGCACCATCATTTACATATTATCAGATGGAGCTCTTTTTCCTCACTTGAATCAAGCAGTGAGCAGTATGGTATCTTTTAAAAGTCACAGGATCACATTCTATCAGCTCAAGAAGGGTCAGCAAAAATCATCTAGTCCACTCCTGTTATAGATGGAAAAACTGAGGCCAAAAAGGAAACTGACTTGTCCAAGTTAAGTTGGTCCGGAGAGTCATAGCTAGGACAGAAACTTCCTAAAGCTGGGTCAAGGTTCTTTCCATCATACCATCATAGGAACAAATTGGAGGAGGACAGAGTTCTTAGGATAGAGACTGGGGAATGGAGGAGTGCTACTCAATCAAAGCACATCTCACAGAGACAATCCCTGAATTTCCAGAACACAAAGACCAAGTTTTGAGGTCCTCATCTTCTCTCTCCTGCCTCTCTGGTGAGCAGGCTCCATCAAGCCAAACTCTGCCCACTTGTTTCCATGGGAAACTTCCTAAAAGAGAAGCATGATTCATGACGTCAGCAGCTCATAGGAGGGATTGAGTCTTCTTACTCAAATCATCATGTACTCAGCCTCTCCTGCCTCATTTCCAAGAGACAGGCAGGAAGGAGGTAAAGGAGCAGACACTCAACACTCAAATGGAAGAAGCTTTTACCAGGATAAAAACAACCAAGATCTACACTTACTCTGGAGGTTTGAGTATATAACTTGTGGAGAGGGAAAAAATACATATACATTGTGTATACACATACATACACAGCCAGTCCTCAGGAGTAAATAACAGGGGCTGCAGAGTCTGTTGTTATTGTCAGCTCAATAACTGTAACAGGCCTGGATTTAATCTCCTCCAGATAGTTACCAGGATGGGATACTGGCCCTGCCTGACACAGTCTCTGCCTGCCTAAGAGATGGCTGGCAAGGGAAGACTGGCTAAAAATCTTCTCAGAAAATTCAAGCTAGCAGAAAAGAATTGTCTGGTCTCCTTAGTAAAGAAAGGGGGTCAGGGAGGAGGAAGGAACAAACATTTATTAAGTGCCTACTACGTGCCAGGCACTTTGCTAAGTGCTTTACAAATCTGATCTCATTTGATCCTCACAACAAGGTAGGTGCTATTATCCCCATTTTACAGATGAGGGAACTTAGACAGATGGAGATGAAATGACTTGCCCAGGGTCACACAACTGGTAAGTGTCTGAGACTAGATTTGAATTCCATGTTTCTGACTCCGAGCCTGGTGCTCTATCCAGCATTTAGTCCAGTGCCTGGTATACAGTGAATACTTAAATGCTCGTTGTAGTCGCTGCTGTTATATTTGTTGTCATTGTTAGGCTCAAGGAGCTAAAGCATCTCCAGCTGAGAAGGCAGCCGGGGTAGAAGAGGAAAAGTAATCTGGTAAAGCAGGAGCTGAGCCAGGTCAGAGGTGAAACAAGCCAGAAATAGAGTCAGAGCCAAATACTCAAGGGCTCACAGCCCTTCTCAGCCTGAAGACTTCCTCCCCTCCACAAGTCACCGTAAAACTTTCCCTGGCACAACCTGGTCTGCTTGCTCTAGATTTCTAACATCCAAGGAGACTCATTTTCAAAAGACATGTTAGAATATGTCAACTCCCACCGTGTTTCCCACAAAGGAAAGTAGATTATAATCAGCAGAATGCTGCACAGCAGAAGGTAGGACAGGACAGACAGGCTGGTCTAAGCCCCAGAACAAAGCTTGAGAAAAACACTTTGCACAAGAAGTACACTGAAAAAAATGTAACCTTTCTCTGTTGTCTCAGTGTTTATTGACTGATTTGATTAACTGACTGTCTTAGGATCATTTTTATCTCCTGTTTACCAGCAATGTTTTCCTATGTCTCATGCAGCATGCACTCAAGGCCCCTTAGGGAATGCCTCGTGGGCAACACAAGGGCCACGGTCACAGGCACATGCCACCCATTCCCCAATCCCACAGGGACATATTGGGAGGCATTTACTCCAAAAGTTAAGTCATTTGGGGTATAGAGCACGAGCCAGTGTGTCATACGGGTATCAGAACCAAAATGATCTCTAACTCTATTTGAAATAAGCAAAAGCCAGCAAAGACCTGATTGATAATGGTGCCTGTCTTGTATTATACTTCACTTTTTCCTGTTCATTTGACATTTAACCACTGGGCAACAAACAAAGCTTTCTTCTTCCTGAAAATCCGGGGGGGGGGGGGGGGGGGTGCACTTGGGGCCATCGCACTCTACAGTCTGGGCATTTTGGAAAAGGAGGCACAGCTCCCTCTATTGGCCTCTCTGCCAAAATCCCTGCCCACCAATGAACGTGATACCTTGACTATTCCACTACTGAACCCATTTCTAATGTGCTTTGGAGCACTGAGAAACAACAGCTAGTCCAGGGCTTCCCAGTCCTTTTCACACCATGACAGGTGTTAAAACTAGGAATTTTAGGAGGAAGGGAAACATATTCATGCTCCCTCTCTAGCCATATTCTCATCGACTAATCTATTAATTTTCCCACCTATACACAAACCCACTCCCATATA
Organism: Notamacropus eugenii; assembly: GCF_028372415.1. Classification (NCBI taxonomy): domain Eukaryota; kingdom Metazoa; phylum Chordata; class Mammalia; order Diprotodontia; family Macropodidae; genus Notamacropus; species Notamacropus eugenii. Next base: position 542,674,679 of record NC_092872.1, on the reverse strand, counting down.
CATACCAGCCACTCTCCCTCTGCTCCTTCTTTCTATCAGGGCTATGACTACGGGGTCTTAGTCCAGCTGGATAAACAGCAAAGTACAAGAGCATTTCTGTACTGTAAAACTAGCTCTCTAATACCAGGTGTCAGCCTAGGTCACAACATGGGGGGAAGGGAGAAGGAAGAAGGGAAAGAGAGGAGACACACACAAGGCTGGTTTGTTTTTAATATTTTTGTACATTTAAGTATTTTAAATAACAAGATCCTATCATCCACTTAAAGACATTTATTTTGTGAAAAGTTGCATATAAGCCAGTGAGAGTTATTGTATCTTAGGATCAATTCTGCACACCAAATTTTAGGAAGATCATGAACAAACTGGTGCATGGGACAAAGGCAACTAGGAGGGTAAGGAGACTGGAAAGCAGGCTACATAAGGATCAACTGGAGGAACTAAAAGTGCTTAATCTGGAGAAGAGAAAATTTACAGGAAGATATGATAGCTGCTTTAAAGTATCTGGAGGACTGTCATGTGGACAAGGTATTAGGACTTTTTCTGCATGGTCTGGAAGTAATGGGAGGAAATAACAGAGAGACAGATTTTTGGCTCTGTGTGAAGAAAAACCTCCTAGTATTACAAATATCCAAAGAGTAAGATGGGAGTAGAGGCTGGAAGACCAATTATTGGGGAAGGTAATTCCTACGCAGAGATAGCTTACGAGTCCCCTTTCAGCATAACTTTGAGATTCTGTGATAGTAACAACACATGAACAGAAATGTTCTGCTCCTCATTCTGCCTAGGCCAAAAACTTCTCTTCTTGGAAAGCACAATCTAGTCTACCTATTTGTCTTTGGGCTGGGCTAAACCTGTAACACTTTGCATCTATTTGAGATGGAGATGTCATAACACATAATCCACAGTACTACTTTTTCTGTCCTTAAAATAGATGAGAATCAACAATTCATCACTATATGAACTCCAGAAAGTCACTAATCTCCCTAAATCTCATGTGCACATTTGGAAAATTCATTACAGACACTGCTTAGTTCTTGCCTATGCATATTTACACAGCATCACCATCTATATTTTTGGATGTGGATTGCAGAAAGTATACTAGTACATACTTTTTCTTCATTGTGGGACCCCACACCTGAGCAATGAGGAGACATCTTCCCCCCAACCCAGGGTCCAAAGGCCATTTCTCTCAGAGTGGCACTGCCCTGTCCCTGACTCTACACCAAGAGATGTGCACCTACCAAATGGAGAGTGCCTCAGAGGCCTTTTAAAGGAAATGAAAGAAACAAACATTTATTAGGCACCAGGCACTGTACTAAGCCCTTTATAAATATTACCTCACTTGATCATCACAACATCTCTACGAAGCAGGCATTATTATTAGCCCCATTTTACAGTTAAGGAAACTGAGACAGACAAAAGTTAATAGACTTAACCAGGGAAGGTGAGCGCACACAGTTGTTGTCAAGGATAGATTCTTTTAGAAGCTGGTACTGAGTGTTGAAAGAAACGAGGAATTCTATGAGGCAAAGTACATTCCAGGAATGGGAGGATGACCAGCACAAACCACAGAGAAGGAAATGATGGCAGATGATGTGCCATGTGTGAGGTAGAGAGAGAACAATTTGGCTGGATGACTGATGTGGAAGGGAGTATAATGTATAATGAGGTTGTTACATGTATGTAACTGGGGATTTTGTTTTTCTTGCTTTCTCGCTAGAGAAAGTAGGAATAAGAGAAGGCAGATCTTCATTTGGAAAAAAAGGAAAAAACATATAGTGAGGTTATAAAAGTAAAAGCGAGGAATTTAACATGAAGTTCAAACTTTGGTTTGGTTTGATGTAGTAACCAAGGGGAATGTTAACATATATTTTATAAATTTTTTAATAGTTTAGTCTGCAAATACCCCATGCTACTTACTCCTTCTCCTCCTGATATACCCCACCTTTGCCTTCCTATTGTTCTTGACATGGGAGATCTCAGGGAACAAAAGGATCAACCTGTCAGAAATACTTTCCAAGCTCTCCCACAAACAAAATTCTAGGAAAATCCCACAAAAAAAAAAAAAAAAGAAAGAAATGAAAATCACCAGGTTGACAAATATTTATTAATTAGTTGAATAAATTCATCTTTCAATGCCTCATCCGATGCATAGAGAACCATGAGTTCTCAAAGACTATGCTAATATAGTACAAGCTCTAAAGTTCTACAATGCTGGAAAAGCTTGAAGTACTAAGGAGCTATGGACTGTCATTTGAGGCTCAGCCTAGCTAAATGGGAAGAGACTCTTCAGAAAAAGATATGCCACCAAGGGATAAATTATTTGGCCACAGCAGCTCAGGAAACCACGTAGAAGGGTTGGGATCTGCGTCAATAGAAAGTGGCCACAACTGATGAAATCACAGGATATTTGAAATAAAATGACTATATGAGGTTTGGAAATCCAGCCTGTTTTGGAACCAATGCTCCTAGTTTTGTTTTGTGGGCCCAAGCAGAAAGCCTTGTCCCTCTTCCATATTAAATCCCTTTATAAAAGTCACTGTCATATACCTCCCTATTCTGCCCCTCTCTAGTCTCAGAATCCTTAGTTCCCTTAACTCATCCTCTTATGGCTTGGTACTCAAACCTCCCAACCTCTATAGATAATCTATAGACCTTTATTAATGTGCAACCTAAATCTGACAACAAGAACTGAATTCAATACTAGAGATATAATTTAATCAGGGCAGAGGACATCGGCATTATCACCTTCTTTGTTCTAGACACTATGACGTTCTTCATGTGGTCGCTATGTCAAAGGTTGGTTTATACTGAACCTATAGTTTATTAGGACCCTCTCCACTCACCCCAGTCTTTTGGAGTACTGAAAGAGAAAGATATATAGACGATAATACCAAAAATGCCATTTACAAACCATGTAGGCTTAGCTGGAATGCAGTTAGACCAAGATTCACAAATCTTTGTCCTTCACACTTAACCTCAAATTCTTTAGGGCTTAATCTCAAAGGGAAGCAGTCTTGGATCTCTAAGTATAAGATGGTGGACTCCTCCTTCTTAGGCCTGCTGTCTACTTCTCAGAGGCTCTACCCAGATTTCTCTTAGGTTATGAGCAGAAGTGCCTGGGTTGATCTATCTATCATCCTAGCTATTTTATCAGCAATGTTCCACAGAGAGGACCCATAAGCCATTTTCTTAGATTCATTAATCATTATCCCCACCATGGCTGCCCCACCCTTTTTATGGTCAAGTGATTAAAGAGGATTAATAATAGAACATAAGGTTGAGATTTTCAGGAGTGTGTCCTCCTAATTGTGGTCATCATGGGCATATGAAGATGTGAAGAAAACTCACATCTCTGTATCCATGACCTAGGAAGGCAGACTAGCATGACACAAAACGGAATCAAGAGAGTCTTGAGTTCCTGCTAAACCCAACACCAATTAGCTGGGTAACTTTGGACAGCTGACCACCTCCCTGCATTTCAGTTTTATTATCTATAATATTGGGATAATAATCCTTGCATTTTCTTCTCCATAGAGAACTGGTATAATGAACAAACACCAAGAGTAATCATTAATGGAATGGTATCAGCATTATTATTGAATGTCTATAATAAAGTGCCACTGACTTAGAGCCCTGCCTTAGTCTCTTTTATTGTAGGTTGGACAATTTTAATCACCACAGTTCTTTGTCTGGAGGAAGTCTGGTATATAACAAGAGAGCTGGGAGACTCTCATACAATCATATGTGTTTGCAAGTGCTGAATACAATCTAAGAGAGTGAGAACCAATACTCTAATTCCTCTTCCATCTCTAAGTCTTATGAACCAATAACTATATGGTTACATCAAAGCTCCAAAAAGAAATGCAGTGGTTTTCACAGAGAACCAGATTTTAAAAAGTCCCCTTAAGATGAACTGAACCCTGATATGCCAAAAAGATATGGAAACATGAGCATTGTTAAATCAAGTCATCAAGCATTTAAGTGTTTGCTAGGTGTCAGTCACTGTGTCAGTCCCTACCCTCAAGGAGCTCACAGTCTAATGGGAGAAACAAGAGGTAAACCACTATGTACAAACAACAGATGTACAAAATAATTTGGAGATAAATGGAGAGAAGGTGCTACAATCACTGAGGCACTAGAAAAACTATCTTGAAACATAGGAGTTTAAGAGCTCCCAGATTCTGTGCCATATAACAAGGGTTAGCCAATTTCAACTTAAAAAAATGTGTTGGAAAAGTGTTAACAGGTATCTCTGATACATAAACTTTAGTCTAGCCTCTAGAAGTTTTACTGGAAAATCTTCATCCTGTTCCCTGCACCTCAAATTAATAGACTGGCAATTCTACCCTGAGTAGCTGACTGAACAGATTAGCTGCACTGCATTATACAAAGATAGCTATTTTAAAAGTGGTAAATGGCTGACAAATAATGTTGGCTTCTGTATAATTAATGCTGAGCAGGATAGTACAGTGAAAGGAATGCTGGATTTGGAATCAGAGGACCTAGGTTCAAAGCTTTGTCTCACTATTACTCTGCACTGGTCTCTGTGTGACTCTGGGTAAATAACTTGCCTCAGTTTCCTCATATGCAAAATCAAGGGATTTGACTAGATGATCCCAAAAGCCCCTTTCAGCTCCAAATCTATGATCCTATTATTACGGCAACAATTAGCTTATTAAGACTATTTCTAGCAGCCTTGGCTGAAATGAGGATGCTTGTTTCTCAGTTAGCTATAGCAGGAGTTAAGTAAAAATAAGAACAAAATAACTCACATTTCCATAACTTAAAGTTTAAAAGATGCTTTCCTTATAAAAAATCTAGGAAGTAGGGGATGAAAGTATTATTATTCACAGCTTACAATGTGGAAATTGAACTAAAAGAGATTCCATGGCTTACAACCAGTCCTATAGCTAATAAGCATCATGCCTTGAATGCTAGTCTCTGACTCTAAAAGCAACACACCTTCCCCAGATCCTACTGCCTCTCTCTGCCCCCTTCCAGTTCACTATTTCTCCCATATTATTTGGACAGAAATGGAAAAGAAAGGGGACTGGAAGGCAACTTTGTCTGGTCCCATTTAGTATTGAAACTGTGTTTATCAGGAACTTGGTTTAAGCTGTCATGTTTTGATATGGGCTCAGGAGCAGCATTAACAACCAAGAATCAATACTGAGGCTTTACAGGGCCCACTCCTGGCTCCTGTGCCTCCTGTCTAATGAATCAAAGGGCTGTAATCAATTAGTGAGTGCTGCTAATAGCTTTCTGCTGCTCTTAACAGTTTTGCATGAACTAGATAGAACAGAGCATTAGTGATCAAAAATAGTATAATGGTTCTTGAATCCTGCTACACACAATCTTAGTATTTGTTAAAGAAGAGGCTATGAAGAGATATTTGAAGAAATAGTGAGGATGAGTGAATATAGCTAACACATGGAGTACTTTTAAGATGTGTAAAGTACTTTGCATCCATGTTTCATTTGTTCCTCACAATTCTGTGGAGGAGGTCATGTAAACATCAGTGTTTCCATCTTCCAGATAAGGAGAAGGAAGGCCATGTGGTCTAGAGGAAAGAACACTGGATTTGAAATTAGGAAACCTGGATTTAAATCCTGGCTCTGCCATGTACTTCACTTCCTTTTCGTGTTCTCAGTTTCCTTCTCTATAACTGAAGTAGTTGGACTAGATGATCTTCAAGGCTCATTCCAGCTCTAAATTCCATGAGTACTACTTCTTGTCATAGGGCTAATAAGTAACCCTCAGAGCCTTTAACCTCCAACTTTAATGCTATTTCTACTATGTGTCCATGAAACTAATCAGTCTAAAATTTGGGGAAAAAGCCTTCTCCATTTTAAAGATGGTGCAGACAACTCTGTATCCACCACCACCACTACCATCATCATCACCAACATTTATATACTGTCTACTATGTGCTAGGCAGTGTGCTAAGCACTTCAAAAATGTTATCTCATTTTATTCTCACAACAACCTTGGGAGGTTAGATGATGTTAATATTCTCATTTTACAGATGAGGAAGCTAAGAAGGCAAAGGTTCAATGAATTGCCCAGGGTCATACATCTCACAAATGTGCTACGCCAGATTGGAGTTCAGGTCTCCCTGATTCCAGGTCCAACTCTTGTCCACTGCATCACCTAGCTACAACCTAAGGGATCTCCACCTAGGAAAGCAATATGGATAAACTGTTTAGGAAGCTTGAGTTACACCCTCCAAGAGAGATTCTAAAAAGCTATTAGTGGCAAGAGATATTTTCTTGGAAAGTTTTTCAATTTTATTTCATTAATCAAATGTCTTAGAGTAGGCAGAATCAGAGATGGCTCTCAGCTGGGTTGCAAGACTTGTGGAATCTAGGATAGGGAGGGAGCCTAGGAGGATTCTATAGTTCAGTAGAGTAGATGGTAGGCTCATATAATGAAGGAGTCAAATCACTAGATTAAAAGTAAAAACATCTGGATTTGAAACCTGACTCTGTTACTACCTTATTTTGTGATCCTAGGCAAATCATTTAAGTTCTGTGGAGGGATTTGTTTCTTAAAATAAAAGAAAAAAAAAGTAATTAAACCCTTGCCTTATATCCTACTTCCTCCTACCTGTAGTTCCCTATATATTCTTAAGTTGCTATGGAATGGGATCCTGCTTTTTCCTCCCACCTTACCCCAGTCCTCCTAGTAGCTGGAGTCCTGCCACTCAGCCCCAGTTTCTAAGGGAAGGTCATTGCTACCTGCTCCCCCCACTCCAAACTGCCCTCCAACTATTTTATCCATCATCAAGGCCTTCTGCTTTTCTGTTTCTGGGTCTTTCCAACAAGTATCTTGGTTTTCCAGAGAAATGTCTTTTACTGAGTTTTGATTTGTTATCATGCCCTCTTCTTTTTACTGAGTCAATAAAAAAAAAAATCTACTGGGACAGTGTTTTCTATAGCTTTTGTAAAGTTACAGTTGGAAAAATTGTATGCTATGCTCCCCAGTGTCCCTTACACAAGGACCTATGTGATAAATTTGTATTTCAGAAAATATTCTGTCTCTATGTATGAGTTTTTCAACCTTCTGCTGTCAAAAAATGATGTAATTCAATGTGCTCCCTTTTGCATTCCCTGCCTAAAAACTTAAGAACCAAATTCTGAGCCTGAGTGCAAAACAATACTGCCTAAATTTTAGAAAGTAACTTATTCAGTGCCATACCAATAAAACTACCAAAGGATTACTTTATAGATCTAGAAAAAAAAAAGCAATAACAAAATTCACCTAAAAGAACAAAAGGTTAAGAATCTTAAGGAAAATAATGGGGGAAAAGTGAGAAGCAAAGGGACCTGGTAGTACCTATCTCAAGCTAAATTACAAAGCAGCAACCATCAAAACTATCTGGCATGGGTTAAAAATATAGATATTCATCAGTATAATGGACAAAGTACAAAAGATATAGAAGGAAACAAACCTGGTGGCATACTTTTTGATAAACTAAAAAACTTTAGCTACTAGGGATAAGGGAGTAAGGACTCAATACTCAGAAAATTAGAAAGAAGGAAATTAGGTACAGACCAACATCAAATAACATATACCAAGACAAGCTCCAAATGAATATATCGCTTAGAAATAAAAGAATACAATATAAATAAGAGAAATAAGGAAAAATAAACCTTTCACACCTATGGATATGGGAAGGATTACTAATCAAACAAGGATTAACAAGGATAACAGAAGATAAAAAAGACAGTTTTGATTACATAAAATTAGAAGTTTTTGTACAAATAAATCCAATGTAACTAAAGTTAAATGTTACCTGGGAAAATTCTCTTACAGTAAGTTTTTACAAAAAAAGTATATAAAGATATATAAAGAGAGATATAAGATATATAAAGAACTGATTCAAATTTATAAAACAAGGTCCATTCCACAATTGATAGTCAAAGGATATGAACAAGCAGTTATTTCTCAAGAAAGAAACCCAAATTATCAACAGATATATGAAAAAAATGTTCCAAATAAGAAACAGAGAATGGCAAATTAAAACAAACCCTGAGGATCTACCCCACGCTCATCAGACTGACAAAGATGACAAGAAAGGAAAATAACAAATGTTGGAGAGGTTGTAGGAAAACAAGCTTGCTAATGCACTACTGATGGATCAGTATATTGGTTCAGCTATTACGGAAAACAATTTGCCCCAAGAGTTATTAAACTGTGCACATCCAGGTCTAATATACCTACTGCCCCCAAAAAATTAAAAAATAAAAGTTTATACATATATTTGCAGCAACTCTTTCTATTGTAGCAAATAACTAGAAACTAACAGAGTATCCATCAATTAGGGAATAAAGGGAATAGATGAACAAATTTTGGTGCACATATACATATATATGAAATGGAATATTATTGTGCCATAAGAAATGACAAAGGGGATGGCTTAAGAGAAACTGGGGAAGACTTGTAAGAACTGAAGAGTAAAGTAAGCATAACCAGGGAATTATTCTATATGAAAGAAATATGAAAGACAAGAATTCTAACCAACATAATGGCCAATGATGGCTCTAAAGGGCCAAAATGAAGTATGTCACTTCCTGACAGGGAGGTGATAGATTTAAAATGCAGAATAAGCATACACTCTCAGACATCGCCAATGTGGGAATATTTTGCCTGACTGTACAGATTCATTAAAAGGACTTTATTTTTCCTTTACTTCAATGAAGGAGAAGGGAGAGGTAGATAGAAAGATAGAAAGGCAGGTAGCAATAAGGATGAATCCCCCGAAAAAAGGAAATAAAAGAGACTAATAAAGGGAAGGGGCTTTCTTTTTGTTTTTTTAATGCACAGTAGATGACAAGACAAGAAGGAAACACAAAAAGGACAGCTTTGAAAGTTACATGCTGAATTTATTATTTAAAAAGTAAAGCAAGCTGCATATAATAGAGATTTAAAATTTCATACAAAATTCTCTTTTTCTGTTTTACTTTGTATATGGAAATGGATCATTTTTTTGGTCTTTGTTAAGTTCCGAATTTTTAAAAGCAATTAAAAAAAAAGAAAGAAATGAAATGAGGTTAATATGTAAGAAACACTCCAAGTTCTTTGGAAACGTTATAGAAATGTAAAGCAGTGTTTTGTGTAATGTAGGGCTGTATTTTAAAGTCTTTTTAAAACTAAAGCTAACTATTTACTTTTTATTTTGTCCTCCGATTCAGAAGTAAACTTTAAAATAGAGTAAAGCTTCTTAGATAGTTGATGGTTTATCTCCTTCAAACAGAAAAGCTTTTTCTTTCATTCTGTACAGAAACTTTCCTAAAGCGTGTGAATATAAAATATATTAAGCATCATTTTAGTCATTGGTGAAGGAGACGGGTTGGGAGGTGGGGGGAATGACATGTTCACTAATGCTGAAAGATTGCTCTGCTATGATTATTATAACATACTTAAGCTTCAGGGGCAAATAGGGTGTGTAGGGCTATCTGTACGCCCTGACATTAAATGGCCCCACTTACCATACTGAGGATCTCTTTCAGTTCTATCAACCATCAGTCCCAGATGAAGTCTTCCTCTTTTCCAGGACCTCACTGAATTACAAAGAATGCCTAGCCAGCATCCAAATGGAAGGTGGAACAATGTGATTTCTTCTTCCTTTTAATCAATTCCAAATGAACAACTTCTTCGTAAAATCAAACTGTAACCTCTTTTCCAAAGGTCTTCTAAACTTAGCCAGGAAATAATTATTAGTAAGGCTGGATTTGATATCAAGGGTGTAGAATAGATAACAGAGGAAAAGACAGACTTGGTCCAAGCATTTAGAGGAAAAGAGGAGGATAAGTACCTAGAGAGAATGTTAATCCTGGAACAGAGCAAGGGCAGCTAGGAACAGTTACAGAGAGAGCCTAGAACAGTGATTTCATTGGTATAAAAAAATTCCTAAATGAGGAAATTCTTTCTACCAATATAATCTGACCCCTTCTCTACATCTAACAGTCTCTGAGAACTGCCTAGCCTGTTAGGGCTTAAGTGACTTGCCCAGGGTTCACACAGCCAGTGTGTATCAGAAGTGGAACTGAACCCAAGTCATTTTGGTTCCAAGGCTAGCTCTCTATCCACCTAATGAAATTTAAGGAAGAGGGAGAAAACAAAGTCCAGGTACAGGAACCAGGGAGAAAAAGAAGCCCATCAGAACAACACAGGGCAATTTCCTGGAAAAAGACTTTCATCTGTAGCTGAGTACTGCACCCAAAGAAGGGGATAGAAGAGTTGTGTTCTATCCAGATCTAGGGGAGCTGAGTTATAGGATCTTCATTAGCCTGGAAGCAAAAAGAAAATGGAACTACAAAGTGAAACTTCACCACCTCTGAATCACCTCTGGGCTTTAACTACAGTGTGACTGTGACTGCTGATAGGTATATTGTAGATACTTGGTCCCATGGTACCTGGTCATAGGGTAAGGAGGCTACCTCGATATGAATTGGCTAAATGTAATGTCAATGATTCAGGGCTGTGGGAAAACAAAGAGAACAAAGGGGCCAAGATTCAGAGAAGAAAAAAAGATAGTACTTTAGGCCTCAGTTGTCCCCAAAGAAAATACCCATTATTGGAAGCAGGGAGCTTTCCAGCGGTCTGTCCCTAGAGCAGCCAGTGAGCTAAACTGACTCCTAGTTAGGACTGAATACATCTGACTGTCCCTTTCTTTCCTGGGCAGGTCTCTTAAAACACACACACATATACACATGCACTTACTTTTCCCACAGACTTTTAGAAAAGGGTCAGAAGAATAGGCAGCAAGAACTGGTCCAACAGCTGTGAGTATTCAAGGTCAGAGAACAGAGCGCCCTCCCCTGCTGTCTTGTCTGGGGCACAGAGGACAAGGGGAAGGAGAAGGCCTGGAACTTGCTTGTGTAGTAGTAGCCCTCTGGGGAGAAGTCCAAGCGACAAGGAGGGAAATTCAAATAAACAAGGTCCTGGACCTTTTCAGTAGAGTTGTCCACCACAAATATATTTGTTTAAGAAAATAATCACTGAAACAAAAAGGCTATGCACCCCAAATATTGACAGAAACGTGTTTGTGCTAAATATACTCTAGGAGAGCTATCCCAGGAACAATTCCTGAGGACGGCCCTAGTCCCACTGCCAAGGTCAAATACAGTATAAGCCAAAGCAACTTGGTGCCTGCCATGATTTCTGGACTATGTTTCTTCTAAAAAGGAAGACCCCAGGTCTAATGGTCAGAAGAAAAACTGATTTGCAAAGTGAATCTTATTCTAGAAGAAGCTAGGCTGTACAGGTTACAGATAGTTTAACGTGCTGGACCTATAATCAAGAAAACCTAAGTTCAAATCCATTCTCAGACATTTACTGTGAGACCTTGGGCAAGGCATTTAACCTCTGCCTCAGTTTCCTAATTTATAAAGTGGGGACAATAATAGCATCTACCTCTCACAGGGTTATAGTGAAGATCAAATACCATATTTGTAAAGGATTTGTAACCCTTAAATTGTTTCTATGTAAATACTAGTTATTATTTTCCCCATCCTATTTTTTCACCCCTACTGGCTCCACATACCAGATTCACAATGAACTCCCTGTCTACCCCTAATAAATACATTCCCCACCCAGTAATGACACATAAGTACTAGGTAATCCATGGAAGGTCACATAGGGGAAATGAGTCTAGTTTTAATGAACAAAGGACAACTTCATCACATGGATCTGTAACGTAACATTTCAGGCTTACTTCTGTCAACTAGGGAAAGAGATGTGCTGCAAATACCAAAGGGGAAAGGGACAAATACAGAATTCCTAACCTTATTCTTCCATGAAAATATATAAGGAACCAGGCCTTGATCCCTTGTTTTAGTTCTAATTCTTCTACCCAATCAGCATTCCCTGTCTTGTCTCAGATGAAGGAATGAATAAAGACTATGGTTTCACAGGTAAATAGGTATGCCTGGGACAGGCTACCCCTTTCACATTCAGGATTCCATCCAATTTTGCCTAAATTTTACAATGTCTCTAGTCTAAAGAAACAAATCAAAGAGGGTGAATGAATCACCTTTGAGGGAAATGAATACAGGAAGTCATGTAGTACGGTAAAAATATTTGTTTCACATGGGATTCAGAGCTAGAAAGTATGAAGGGAAGGGGAAAGGGAAGGGGAAGCAAAATAAGAAGAAGAAGAAAGAGAAGGGAAGGAAAGGTCATTAAATCATTTTTTAAAATGCACAGCAAGGAACAGAAGGAAGGCCAGAAGGAAACAAAAACAGGACAGCCTTGAAGTTTATATGTTGAATGTATTACATATTTTAATAAAAAAGCAAGCTGTTCATAACAGAGATTTGTAATACCATGTACAATATTCTTTTTCTGTTCTATAGCACACACTCCATACTCACAAAGTACCTTACAACATTTGGTCCTCACAACAACCTTATGTAGTAATGAATAAAATATCATTATCCCATTTGACTACTGCATACTACCTATGTGACCCTGGTCAAGATAAGAGAAATTAAATGATTTACCTAAGGTCATACAACTCCTAAGTGGCAAGTCTCAGAATCTGAACCCAAAACTCCTGACTCAGAGTCCAGTGTTCCTTCCAGTAGACTACTGTGGAAATACCTCCAAAGACAGAGGTGGCTAAATGAGACACAAGGGATGTTGGTCTATCTGATTCATAATGGCCTATCATATAGGCTTTACAAACAATGGCTTAAACCTCCAAGGAACTGGATGGACAAACTATCATGGTCCCACATTCAATTTAAAATAAAATTTTAGAACTACAAAAGTCCTTAGAATGTCAGAACTAGAAAGGGACTGAGAGAACACAGAGTGTTAGGACTAGAAAGGAATTTGGAATAAAAAATGTAAAAGCTGGAAAGGAATTTAGAACTTGGAACATCAGAATATAAAGGGAGCTCAGAACTTAAGGTCTGATTGAGAAGGACCTTAAAGATCATCTGATTCAGCTTAGTTGTGTGTTGGTAAATGGGAATCAGGGTGGGATGAGAGTGGGGGTATTTTCTCTATCACTTTCTCAAGTCTAGATAATCTACAAAACAATAAATTAAGTCCTCATTTGTAGCATTTGCCAATTTCTGAGGTGTCAAAGTTAAATTGAACAACCCACTGGAAAGCCAGCAAAAGCCCCTGACCCAGATCCTTAGGAAAGTCAAGTGATTTGTCCACAATCTCCCAGTGACCCAAACTTAGTCCAGTGCCTTTTCTTTACTACAGCACATGGTCTCTCTGATCAAAACTGAAGTGGGTCTCTTGTGGGGGAAAGCCTACATAGAAAATAAGATAGAGATATTTTTATCTGAATTCTCTGGGGGTAACTCAAGGAAAAGAGAGTCTGGGATATGGGTAATTACCTCAATTCTTTGCTTCACCTTGGTGGTAAAGAAAAAAATGACTTTTCTGGTAGAATATAAAACTATTAACTGGATTCTATACCTATGCAATTTGGCTTCATTAACTTTGACTCCATGAGAATCCACAGTTCACTACTACTTGTGAGATATTTATCTCTTTGCCCCAGTGGGCTTAGTTAGTTAGGGACTGTGCAATTTTGAGGAAGAGCTAGTTTATCTACCTAGGCACAAGCAGGAAAGCAATACAGAGACAGTAACGACCTTTCTTAGATACACCTTCCTCAAAGTTTATGAATTATTCACTTTTTACAGAGTGAGGATACAGTGACAAAGATAAAACATGTTTTCATTGTGTTGTTTTTTTTCTTAAAGGTTCCCATGAATTAAAAAAACTCATTAAAAAAAACAAAACATCCTACCACACTACTTTTGATAGCTGTGAAAAGGCTGAGGCCTTAACTGTAAGCAAGAATTTCTTGCTTTGAAAAATGACAAGAGCAGTCAGGGCCTGTGACACATTGTCACCAACAAAGAGAACCATGCCAAACCAGATCAATCCACCAGAATACAAATGCTTTTATCCAGGACCTACTAATTAATCATCCATTAACGCACATTCGTTAAGTGCCTACTATGTGTCAGGCACTATGCCAGCCATCCGGTATACAAAGATAAAAATTAAACTGTGCCAGACAACACAATGTGCTAGATAAAATGCTGGACCTGGTATCAAAAAGACATGGGTTCAGATCCTGCCTCCAGCACTTATTAACTATATAGCCACAGGCAAGTTACTTAAACTGTAAATCTCAGTTTCATCTATAAAATAAGGATGATAATACCTGTATCTGTAGGTACCTGTAGTACCTATGTCCCTGGGTTGTTGTAAAGCTCAAATGAGAAAACGTAGGTAAAGGGTTTTATAAACTTTCAAATCACTTCAAATGTCAGTGGTTATTATTATCTCTCCCTATAATGACAATTATTAAGTAATATTTTGACTCCCAAAATCACTACAGTCTACTGACTTTTGAAAACTTGATCCTCAAAACTGTTTCAGGATGGAAAGCATCCATGTTCAACATTTAAAGTTGTTTTTTGAAAAATACATATTGGGAAAGTAATTTTTCTTAGTTGCAACTTGTAACTACAGACAGAACAGACCCCTCCAGGAAGGGATCACTGATATGCCTAAACACTCCTTTAGGACGTAGAGGAGTAACTGACAACATTACAGCAGAGGTCCTTGCTTCTTATGTCTGAAAGCTTCCCATAACACATGGAACAGATGTAAAATTACTGCATGTATTCTGCAAACCCATTAAAATCAGGGGAGAGGGAAGTGGATTGTGGATAAATTATTCTTCTTGCCTTTCTGAAGAAATACTTTTCCCTCAATAAAAGAGTTCTGGGACAGTTTCAACTAAATTATTTTTCTCTCTATGACACCTGCAATCAGAGAAGTACCACAGAGAATCCTTGGAAAATAAATTTCTTTCTGCCTCCACCACCCTTCTTGTTTGGGCTTTGTTGGGCATGAGTAGCTAAAGAGCTGTGAACAATGGTTAAACCATATTCCTTTTACTTTCAACAAATAAGTCTCATTTGTATTTCATTAGAGTTAGGAATAGGACCTGGACCTGTGATCTCACTGGTTTGAGAACACATCAGGTGAAAAAACTGCCTCTAACCAATGCAGGTTGGCATTTTCTTTGCAATTAAAGTATTAGAAAATTATTTAAAGCCTTGGAGGTTAAATGATTTATTCAGTCAGGATATGTGTCAGAGCCGAGACTCGAACCCAGATCTTTCTTAGTTTCAAAAACCAACTCTATGTCAGTTCTGCAACACTGCCTTTCTCCTTCCTTAATCGTACCTTCAGAGGAGTTCCTACAGATAACCAAAGTAGTTCCCTGGAGAAAAACTATCCAGGGATAAAAAAAAAACCAGCAACTATATATTTACTCTGAAAAACTGTAGAGAAGAAAGAAAAAAACATAAAGAGGAAGAGAATTTGTAATCAAGAGTCTTAGAATCAAAAGACTTGGGCCTGAATCCAAGTCCAAGTTCCAATATTTACAAGATGTATGACTATGGGCAAGTCACTTAACCATTCTAGACCTCAGTTTCCTCATTTGTAAAATAGATTTAAAAAAAAACATTTTACACTATCTCAAAAGGCTGCTGTGAGGAAACTGCTCTGAAAAACATTAAAACACTTTAGAAATGTGAGCCATTGTTATTATTACTTTCCCTTTCCACAAGAGAGAAAAGGAAGGTCCAGAGAGGCTGTCATGCTGTAAGTTTCACTACAAGTTATTGACAGGTTGGGATTTCTTGCTCTTAGCCTGTCTCTGGCTCCCAAAGGAGAGTACTCAGTCATTCTGGCACACTATTTGGATTGGAAAACAGCATTTCAGCTGGAGTTTGCTTGGAGAGAACTCACACTGAGTTCAACCTCGTTGTTCCAAAGAGAATTTGTCTTGTGGTTTCTTATACTCCTTTCTTGAGCTCACATAACTCAAAAATGGTTTCATTTTCCAAACCAAATTTTACGGCCTGTTAGTCCCAGGATAGGACTTGAGTACTTAAAATATTTCCCTACCCTTCCTTCTACCCATAGAGAAAGAATACTTCAAGATTTTATGGAGAAAATGAAACTCAAATACAATGGCTGCCAGGAAGTCCCTGAGTTCTCATATTCCAAGAGTGACCACCTATTCCATAAGTATTTTTATTTATTTCTGGATTTGAATCCCCTCATTCAGCATGCACCAGGTACCCACAATCATTGCTAGGCAGAAGAAATGTAATAAAAATTATCAAAACATACATCACATCCCTTCCCCAACTTCTCAAATACTCTATACAATGAGGTACTGCTGGGCCCAAAGGCGGTTTAGGAAAAGTTAGGTCTTTGAGAGCTAAAGGCTTTCAAAAAGTTAATGAGTATAGTAGCTCATAGGCCAGCCATGAAAATTATTTTAACAAGCGAGTCAGCATGCAGAAGGCAATCACTTGGACATGACTGATGAAAGCCCCCATTCAGAAGCACCAGAAACCAATGAGGGCACCTCTGAAATTCCTGACAGAACATATCCTCACAGAAGTCTTAGCCCCCCTCACTTGCCTCTCTGTGATCCCACTGACCACAGAGGGTTCTGTGGTCATGTGTAATGCCTCCAGGTCTGTTAGTAGAGAGGGAGTCTTTCCCCCTTTTTCAAAGCATAAATATGTGTATCTGCAATTGCCTGCCCTGCATCCATTATTCTCCCCTTAATTATCCATGGAGAAAGAAAGAGACAAAACTGATGTCAACTGTAAGCAACCATGTGCTCTAAAACACTTAATGATTCAGGACATAGGAGGAAGGAGTAGGGAGAGTCCATGAGTTTGGAGATGGAACACCATTTTTTTAGAACAAAAAATTTTTGTCACCTAGTGATTTTACTCTCCGGAGAAATGCTAGTTACATGCCCCATCTTAGTATATAACTGACCTTTGAAGACTATTACAATGACACACAAACCGTAGAAAAGCTTTGAGTACAGGAGCACTGTGTTTCTGAAGACCTAATTCAGGAAAGGATCATCACTAAAATGGCTCCAGAGAGATGAATTTTTTGGCCAAAGCAACTCTGGAAATCACAGAGAGGATGTAATCTATGTCAGTGAAAGGAGTTTCCCACTAAAGAATTACAGATCCTTAAGGTGCTAGTATGGCAACATCACAAAAATGAAATTGACTGCATCTTAATCAACTTGCAACACTGGTTGCCAATGTGGAAATCTTTTTCAAATCACCGGCTTCTGTGAGAGCAGACCAACAATTTAAGTCAAGTCAAAATTAATTCCAAACTAGAAGAAAAGATAAAAATGAAAATAATACTGCATAAAAATTATAACACCAATCTGACCTATCTTCTAAATTGAAATATGAATAAAAGCCATCAATGGTGATTTTTCATAATCCCCCACAGAATTTTAACCAATATAAATCAATTGCCACAATAAAAAGTTCCAAAGATCCCAGAAATCATCTCAGTATATGCACACTTGAATCACTTGCCAAGCAGTGAGACCTAACAATCAAGGGCAAATTGGTTTAGGACTAAAAATTCACTTGTAAAAAGTAATGTAGAAAGACAGTGGAAGATTGTGAGTAGTAATAACTCCTCAAAGAATATTAAAGAGTGGTAGAAGGAAAAAAATTCTAGAGAAAGCTTGCTATGAGATCCATCAAATCAAAACGATCCTAAGAGCATTTATAATCTAAAAGGAAGAAAACAGACAAAAAATGGAACTTCTCTGCCAGTATTTCTATAATAATCTATTTTCATTAACAATGATAGTACAATTGAAGAAATCTATATAAGAGGTATACAAAAAAATTTTATCATTATTTTGAAAGTTTTAAGAGATTGATTTCAAGATATCTGAAAGCAAGGAAGATGTCAAATGATTTTTATAAAGTCTTGGAAAATATCCTTCTCTCTCCCCCCACCAAAAAAAGAAGGCATCATTAACTAACAAACAATATGTTTCTCATTTCTGTAAAACCTTTATGAAAATGATTCACACATTTAATGAATATAGTTAATGAAAATCTGAAAAAGCAAGCCATTGCAAACTATTTTCTATTACAAACCACATCCACACAATTGAATGAAACATACAGAGAAGATATCCTGCTGTACTTATTAGTTTGTTGACTATAATAAAGTTGACCCAATAAAGCAAACTGCAGCCTTGAGGGACTCCTTCAGTAAAGTGTCTCCTATGTTAAGATCATAGAAGATTTCTTGAAAGATGCAACCACAGAAATAAATTTCTTTAAGAATCCTCTGATGGTCAGTATCAAATAGGAAGGCATACGCCTGCCAGTGTTGTTCACTACTCTCACAGAAGATGTCCTAAATAAAGTACAAATGGGAGAGGGATTTCCTAATATGGATCCTCCAATTGCTCCTATTTATAAAGAACATTGTGTTGTCCCTCATGAGTTTCATAACCACACTGGGGAAAAAATGAATAAACAATGCCTATTATTCAAATTATGACATGTAATTGGAAGAGCAGCCTGTTGAGTTTGTCTATCAGCACATATCTCTTGGACAGATGATGCAGATTGATAGGTAATGAAGCCAGGCCAGTTACTGAATAGGAAGAAGAAAGCAATCTGCATTTCCTCTGGAAAATTGAATAGTATTTTAATGACGCCAACACTTCTTAAAATAAAAATCAAAATTTTTACCACTACTCTTCTTCTGATGAAATTCTAAGGCTATGAATCATAGTATACCACAATCTCTGAAAAATCAAAATTTCAAGTGACCCAAAGGGCAAATAAAAGACATATGGGTAACATATGGATGCAGCAGCATATTACCAATGACATCCTGTATGTAATTAAGTCTTATGAAAAACTGGAAAGATAGTGGGTGCTCATTGATTGGGAACTAACTAAATAAAATATGGCATATGCATTTAATGAAATATTACTGTGCAATAAACAAATGACAAATATGAAAAATTCAGAAAAAAAAAGGAGAATCTGCAAAAACCAGTTTGCAAGGTCCACAGGGATCTGTGGAGAGATTTCAGAGTGTTTGCGAATCTAGATAGGGATTTTAAAAAATTTTTCCTAACCTCCAACTGAAAATTTAGCATTCATTCACTCATTCATTCATTCATTCATTCATTCACTCATTCATTTAGAGATATTTAAAAATTATTATGTGCTGTCCATGACACAAATACTGTCAATGGGGTTCACATAAACAAGTTTAAGAAGCCAGTATAAACTGATACAGCTGAAGAATGCAGAAGTAGAAAACAATATATGAAATGATTGCAATTATGTTAATGAAAAATGACACCGAAAAGCAGAAGGACTTAGATTAACAGTAATGACAAATCTTTGTCCCAGATACCAGGTGATGAACCACACCTTCATGGCAGAGAGAATGAGGACCATGAGGCACAGAATGTTGCATTTATTGTCAGCTGTGTTCATTTTGTCTGTCCATTTTGCTTAACTGTTCTTCTTTGTTATTAAAAAGGGTTCAGTGGAAAAAAACAAAAAATTTTAATACCATTTTCAAAGGAAAAAAAAGTGGTGTAAAACATATCATCTGGGAAAAGGGAGTGTATGTGGTCCCATATTGAGAAGAGATAACAGGCAGGATTTGTGGTCACTTACTGAGAACAAACCTGAGTGCTATACTGATAGTTAGGACAGATGAAAAGACCTAGAGAAAGGCCTTTAAAACAGAGGGTAAGTTCTCTATGGAAAATGCATGAGAAGGCATGGATGGAAGTTGTACAGATGTGTATTAGTTTGGATGGGTTTTGATCTGTTGGAAGCAACATCCATATGAATCTCAGAAGCAATCTGAGAAATGTCAGGTGACTCTGGGTTCTTGAAACATATGCCTGAGAGGCAGAATCCTATCCAAGTGGAAACACTTCAAGTATGGGCCTAATGATAAAAAGTTCTGAGATGTTCATCAGCAGATTGAAAAAAAAGGTGATGAATTTTTTAGCCACACTAATCTTTGAAGTCCATCTACCAAGTCACTGAAATCTACATTGGTAAAAGGAGTTCCCATGCCAATAAAAGCACAGATCCCTAAAGTCTTGAAGTATTTACACAGATGAGGGTACTGGAAGCAGGGTCTTTATTTCAACTCCTATTTTTTTCAGGTTCTGAATTAAAAGAGTACATCCTCAACTGACCAGGTCCCAATGTAGCTTACAAATCAATTCTCCTATGGACAACTCAACTCAGTTTTAGTGGGTTAAAAGGAAACACTAGCAGCTAATTGTAGTCTCCCCACAGTGAAAGAAGAAAGCAGACAATTCCATTGGCCTGTCCTTTCCTGTGCTAACAATCTATTCTCCTCATGAAGACATTTCTTAGACTTTAGAGTCCTAAGGGGAAAAAAATACAAAATACAAAAACTTCCATCCTGCCTGCCTGTACCTCCAAGGCCAGTAGGCCTTGAGAGATACTACTGATAGAAACTTTCAAATCCAGGAGGAATTTGGTAGAGTTAAAAGAGAAAAGACCCACAGATACCCAGATTTGGCTTTCCAAAGTGCCATCTCTGGCATATAGATCACCTACTAGTCAAAGTGGTGGCTTTCAGTTGGCCTCTGTGGAATGAAAAAGCAAACAAGTAGATGAGAGAAGTATGTTGTGATCCTTGGAGGGCAAATCTGAAACCTCCTGAGGAATCTACCATGTTTACAGCAAGAGGACTGATGAAGTAATGAGTGTGCATTTGGAACCATGCCTTCCTAGGGACCTGGATCACAACCCCTGAGAATGAGTTTACCTTTCTCCCAGGAAAGTTTTCTTTTCCCCATGGCCAAAACACTCCCCATGCACAGACTTTCTGCGAGAGTTACAGCAGCCAGCGTTCCTCCACTGCACTGGGGTCCCATAGTCAATACAGACTTGAACCAATTTTTCCATTAAGTTCTAGGACATGGAAGACAGGATTATGGCAAGATCCTTGGAAGACTCAGAGGCTTACCTCACTTCCATATGAGTGAACTGCTATAAACTAGGTAACAAGGTACCTTAAAATGGTCTTTTTTTGCCTAGGGTACTACACTTTACTTTAGGCATCAGATCTAATCCTTATTCTCACTGAGTAATCACCGGAAAACCAGGTGGAGTTAAGAGAGCTAGAATTTTTTCTCCTCTATCATGTAGTTTAAAAATATTTACTATTTTTTTTAATGATTCGTAACTTTAGCTGAATAAAGCTTCATTTCATTTTTTTCTCAATATTGCTTCCTTTGGCTACACTGCAGGGAATATACAACCCACCTGTGCCAGTGTTGTTGGGTATACGTCAGGCTGGTAAGATTCATGTTGTGGCTATGGTTCCATGTGCTACTCTTAGTGAAGTTGAGCAGTTTCAAAGAACTGTGAAGTGATGCTAAATCCTAGGTATGTGATCCAGGCCAAGTTAGTCCAAGAGCATCTAGGGTTAAGGACTGGAACAATAAAACAGGTAGAGTGGCTAAAGATTATATAAACAGGCTGAAGAGGACAGCCAAAAGCAAAGTCATATAGAAAGGGGGAACATGGTTCACCTGAGGGGATAAATGATGTGAGAGTCAGGAAAGATTAAGTCAAGTTCAAGAATCCCCGTGGCCAAGATATAGTCTAACTGACATTTGGCAGTCTGAAGTCAATGCTGTACCAGAGGGAACAGGCAAGGATGAAGTCTCAGTGTACTCTGTACTAGGGCTTTAAGCCAGGGGGTAAAAATTAAAAAGGCACGAGGAATCCAGAAGGAGCTAGTTTGGATCAAGAGCCTAGGACCAGTGCCTAAGAGGGAAGCCGCAGTCCTGGCTGAGAGTCATCCTATTCTACTCTACTACTTATGACCTGTGTGTACATGGGCAAGTTACTTTCTCTCTTCAGACCTCATTTCTTACACATCTAAATCAAGTGTTCTAACTCTGTGGAGGCAGGTCAGCACAATGGTGTAACAGGGATAAGACTGTTGGTCTCAGGACAGGAGCTATCTGTTCCCTGCCTTGGTTTTAAGCAGTCTTCCTGGTGGTGACAGATAAGAATTGGCAGATGTGCACTGTCCCTAGTAGCAAAGTCAAGATCTATGGGTAATAATGACAGAAGCAGTGGGCTTTGGCTTGTGTTAAGGCCCCCATGATTCTCACAGTGGGACAGGCTTATGCAAGGTAACTGTTCTACAATGTTTGTGACTCCAAAGGAAGTAAATTGTTTTTCCAAAACAACAAAGTGCACAAAAATCTAGTGCTCAAAACTTTCTAACTTTGAATCCAGTGGAAAACAATTTACCCCTTCTGGTCACTTTGCAAATGGAACTTATCTTCTTATTCTGCTCTCTATGGCTGACTTTCTGATTTCACCGTCCCATTTCTCAGATACTAAGGCAATACTGATGTCTTTGGAGTCTAGCACTGGCAGGGGATGTTCAAATCTGATTCCCACTGTCTCCTCAAACTTCATATACCTATCTTTCTCCAAGCCTTTTTTTTTAATTAATCCCCCTTTTTCAAATATAAAAACGAAGTCCTGGTTTCATCAAACTTGACTCCATATACAGAACAGAGTTCACCTGTTTTCTCCCCCAAGTCTTCAACTGTTTATAAATGAGTGGTTGTGTTTTTCCTCCTTTTCCAGATGCAGTGGAAGCACAGGCAGGTCCTAGAGCATTATGAAATCCTAGATTTCCATCATACATTCCAATGGGATCAGCTAAGTGCTATAATGGTTGAAACCAAGGTTAGCACTAACACTTCTGCCTAGACAAAAAGAGATCTGGACAGGTCAGACAGCAGTTTAAATCCCAGCTCTGAAACCTGCTTAGCTGTGTGACTGTAGACAAATCATTGGACATTTCATCTGCAGCTATCTCAGAGGATTGTGATGACTACTTTGTAAAGCTAAAAACACTAATGTAAATATGGATGATCATGAAACTATGCAGTATAAATTGACAGTGTATACTTTTCACTGTTTGCAGCAGATCTATCTGTGCAATTTGACTAAAGAGACAAGACCTTTAGTGTCCAAGGATTATGGAATTGTTCCCATTTAAGTGGCAACTAAACCAAAGAAAAAGTAGCAACACTCCCTAATAACGGAAGAAGCCCCAAACTGTCATTTCTTTAAACTCTGCTTTTTTCCTCCATGGATGTGAAAGGGCTAAGTAGAGAATAGCCTTCTGAGATCAAAGCCTGTGCCCTACTTCCAGATGAGATAGTCTATTCTTCAGCTCCTTGTCCAAAGAAATATCACTTTGATCTTAAAAACTGCCAAACACTTTCCCAAGCAGGTTTGAGAGTGTCTCCAGCCATGAGTAGAATGGAATCTAGGGAATGTGATCTAAGAGCACACTGGGGTAGGGATGTGATTATAAACTTAAATGTGATTATAAAGATGGAAGGAGAAATGGCTTCTTTAAGTTGTGATTCTAAGAACTCTGATGCTTTTTGACTAACAAGAAAGTTTTGGACATGGAAAAAACAAAGAAGTTAGTTAGCCCAAACTAAGTTTGAAGAACAAGTCAGGCAATCTTTGATTAAGGGAGGTAAATGATAGCCTATGTGAAATCCAATCCAAAATTCACTTCTTCCAGAAACCACTCTCTGATAATCCTCATCCCACTTTAGTCATTCCTTGATTTAATTTATTCCAATAATAATACTTCATATACATATATTGCTTCGTAGTTTACAAAGTACTTTCCATTTGCCCCCTACAACAGCCTAATGAGATGGCTGCTATCATTATCCCTCAGTTTTCTCATCTATAAAATGGGGCTAAGTGACTTAACCAGATGCATACAGTTAGTAAGTTCGGAGTCTAAACCAGGTCTTCCTGTTTTCAAGTGCATTCTTCTCAGTACCATACAACACTAGCCCATTCAATTCAACAAACATTTATTAAGTATGCAAGGGACTGTACATGCTAGGGATACAAAGACAAAAATGAAACACTTCCTTTGCATTCCCATCAATGCTTTGCATTCAGTTTATTCTGCATTTATTCACATATTCAAATGCAGCTTTGTAAATAATCTGTCATATATGTAATGGAACTAGACAAAGTATCCCTAGAACTAGACAAGGTATTCCCCAAGAGCAAAGACTATGCCCGTGTACTCTTGAGGTCCCTTGATATACTCAATGGGAACTCAACATTGCTGACTAAGCAATGCCATTTTAAACAATAAATTTCCCTCCTCCTCTACCCTGTATGTACTAGACCTTTACAGAAGGTCCCCACACACAACACAGGTAATAAACAAATGAAGGTGGCTCAAAGGCAGACAAAAAGAATAGAAATCAGTGAATTGGATGATTCATTAGTCAGTCCTGGCAGAACCAAGAGTCTGTGAGGTACTGTGGCATTAGCTGTTAAGCATACCCCATGCAAGGGAGGTAGCCAGCATATGGTGGGATGAACACTAAATGTGGTATCAAAAGGAGCGAGGTTCATATCACAAATCTGCTACTATACAACCTAGGCAAGTCACCTTCCCTCTTTACCTTATTGGTAAAGTCAGGGATTTGAACTACAGTGCTCAGGATCTCCAAGGATCCTTTAGTATTCTTACAGTTTTAGTCAGCACCCCCACCCTTTCATACTCTTCTAGGTCTGTGCGTATACTTCTGGGAGGTCAAAGAAAGGAAATTTGTATCCTATAATTCTGTCTCCCCAAATCTTTTTTCCCCATTAGGGCCCAATGAAAGAATGAAACTAGGAATTCAAGCCATCTTTGGGAGTGGGGCGGACGCAATAAATCAGGTAGGGGAAAGGACTTCTGTTCAGTTGTCCCTATCTCACTTCCATGCCATGAATATTAAAAATGAGAAGTTAGCAGACAAGGATCACTTTTACTTTCCAGTCCCATTTTCAACTCCCCCAAAACTTCATTTCTGCAAAATACAATACAGAGTTGCCCCAAGGTTTCTAGTCAGGAAAAAATGGAAACATAATGACTGTAAGTACAAAGTCATCCATGTTTCAGATGAGTCCCTACAACCAATCATCTGACTTTCCTGCCTAGATCAGTCACTGACATCCTATTCTTGAAGCAAATGGCCAATTAATATAGCCAGTCCCTTTAGTGAAAGCATTCATTGAAAGGGGGAAAATGTACCCTATCATCCTTCCCCAGTGAAGAAAAGTGTAGATATAGCCCAAAAGGCATATATGAGCAACACTTCAGTCTTTAGGAAGAGTGAACACAACAATTAGTCAATTCTAACAACAAACATACTCAGGTTGTGTATGTGATTTATAGTGATGAAAACAATAGTATTAACAATATAGTGTTATATAAATAACTGTTAAACAGTTGTTAATAATACAGTATTAAATTATAGCTCCTGTTTTTATAGCTCTCTCTCATATACACACATGTATGTGTATATATGTATAAATATATCTTATTGAAGTCAACTCTTGCAAAGGTGCTAACCTAATTTGATAGGGAGGTTATACCTAATCCTGGAAATGACGATGTCAGTGAAATCCCAGGTCCACTCCTTAAACTAATCCCCTATTTTACTGGACACTCTCAAAAGTCGTATAACATGATATGGATTGCCAATATTACGAGATTCATTTTATAAGGGGAAAAAACTGAGGAACAGAAAGTTGAACTGACTTGCTCAGGGTTTCACAGTAAACAGCAGAACTAAGACTCAAATCCAAGTCTCCTGACTCCAAATCCAGTATTTCTTCATTTCATTTCAGCATGTTTATATAAACTGATTAACAAAAAGTAGATTCTGCAACTCTTTTTAAACAACATTGTGACCAATGAGTTTTAAACAGGGAGAAAGAACTGCAATAGGGCCCAGACCTGTGATTTCATTGGATTAGAGAACTAATGCATGAGTTAACCCCCTCTACCAACTGACGTTAGTAATTTCTCTGCAACTTACAACCTTTCAATAAAGAGCTATCTAGAGAAGTTGTGGAACACATTGCCTGCAGGACTCATGTGGCCCACAACACTCCTGAGTCCAATCCAAAACAAGATTAAAATGCAATTGGCAAATATCTTTTAAAATAAATAAAAATATAGTAAGATATAAATAATATTAATAAGTGGTTTCAAAGTTAACCTGCAACATGCAGGGTCTCTCATATATGGCTTAGTGGCCCTATATTTCTATTTGAGTTTGACACCACTGATCTACAGCACTAAGAGATTAGAGTCTTGTCTATAGTTACACAGCCAGTGTGTGTCAGAGGCAGGACTTGAACTTGAAAGTCTTCCTGACTTTGAGGCTAGCTCTACACCATGTTTCCTTCAGCAGCTTCAAGTATTCAACAAAATTATTGCTGCTTTATTCACTGAAAACACAACAGAGAAAACTATTAGGTCTTCTTTTTCTCTTCTATAAAATGAGAATGATCTATAAACACAATGAGTGTCTTTGATGAAACCATAAGAGAACATAGATATTTTCATGGATGGTTTCTCTACATTGGATCATACTTTTTCAGACTGAGAGGTATAAGAAGACTTCAAGTTTCCAATTTTTCTACTGCCTAATTATTTTTTTAAATGCTTTGAACCAAAAGAACAAAATACAATCTTGAAGACTCTACTCAAAGGGTCTTGCATACATAAATTAAAAGCATGGAAAAATCTATGACAGATGTGACTATAGAAATGAGTGTTTAATCTGCTGAATACTGACATCAAGGAGACTTGAAAGAGGGAAAGATGATGACCTAACATGTGTGTTAATGCCACGGGAGACAGCCTGTACCATCTTCCAAACAAAAAGATTCCTTATGGCCGACAAGGTTCTCCAAATGTTCCAATCCACAGATGAAATTATACTAATTTACAAAGTCCAGGAACACAACAAAGCTTTCTTAGTGAAATCCACAGCAATGCAAAAAAGGTTGCACAAGACCCAACTCTCGCCCCAGAGCCACCACATCAGGAGAAATGTGGCCAGACTGATATAATTTCAAATCACAGTTCAGTTATTAGACAACGCTAGCTACCAAATCATCACCGTAGTCACTTATACGAACATACATAAGCTTAAAATGCAAAATATCAAGGTAAAGAATTCACCAAGTCCACTTAGACTGCTGCCATGGGTTTTGACATATGGAGAAGGATTCTGTTTATTTTAAAGTACAAAAGTGGTAAATGGATATAAACATGCAATTTCCAAAAGAGAATTTCTAAACTATAAATAACATCATGAAAGCATACTGCAAATCACTAATGGTGAAATACATGCAAATTAAAAGAAACTGAGGTTTCGCCTCACACCATTCAAATTGGCAGAGATCACCAAAAATTAAGAGTATTTGATGTTAGAGGTGGCTATGGGAATATAGGAACACTGTTGCACTGTTGATTGAGCCAAAAAGTAGTCTCACCATTGTGGACCATAATTTAGAATTACACAATAGAAGTCTCTTGACCCAATGATCCCACTAAAAGGCATATACCCTCAGGAAATGAAAAGCAAAAACAAAGGTACAATATATACCATAAAATTCACAGAAACACTTTTTCTTGCAGCAAAGAACTGGAAACAAAGTAGAAGCCCAACTGGGAAATGGCTGAAAAAACCATGGGATATAAATGTAATAGAATACTATTGTGCATTAAGAAATGAGGAATAGGGGGGCGGAGCCAAGATGGTGGAGTAGAAAGACACACATACGCTAGCTCCGAACCCACAGCCCATAAAATATCTGTAAAAAAGAACTCCCAACAAATTCTGGAGCAGCAGAAGCCACAGAACAACGGAGCAGACGAGATTTCTGCTCCAGAGAGCCCTGAAAACAGACACCAAAGGTCCATCGCACTGCAGACCCGGAGCCGAGCCCAGCCCTGCCTTGACCACGTGACACCGAGGGGAGCAGATCCAAGCAGGCTTCAGGGACGAAATCTCCAGCGGCCACGCAGGTCCCTCCACCCACGGGCCCCAAAGGTTGGTGAGAAGGTCTTCTTGGCTTGGTGAGAGGGTCTTCTCGGCTTGCTGAGAGGGGAGTGGGGTGCCCCCATAACTCAGGCCCCCTCGGGAGGCAGCAGTGGAGGCAGGAGCACACCAGGGCTCCCCAAGCAGGCAGGAGCTGGGATCCATTGTTGAAAGTCTCTGCAAAAACCCCCTGAGGGAACTGAGCCCATGAGGCGGCCCTGCCCTGACCTGACCACCAGAACTTAATCTCACACTGAATAGCAGCCCTGCCCCCGCCAAAAGCCCTGAGGCTGGGAAGCAGCATTTGAATCTCAGACCCCAAGTGCTGGCTGGGAGGATCCAGAGGCCAAGTGGGTGTGAAGAGAATACTCAGAAGTCAAGTCACTGGCTAGGAAAATGCCCAGAAAAGGGAAAAAAATAAGACTATAGAAGGTTACTTTCTTGGTGAACAGGTGTCCCTTCCTTTCTGATGAGGCAGAACAATGCTTACCATCAGGGAAAGACAGAGCAGTCAAGGCTTCTGTATCCCAGCCCACCCAATGGGCTCAGGCCATGGAAGAGCTCAAAAAGGATTTTGAAAATCAAGTTAGAGAGGTGGAGGAAAAACTGGGAAGAGAAATGACAGAGATAAAAGAAAAGCATGAAAAGCAAGTCCACACCCTGCTAAAGGAGACCCCAAAAAATGCTGAAGAAAATAACACCTTGAAAAATAGGCTAACTCAACTGGCAAAAGAGGTTTAAAAAGCCAATGAGGAGAAGAATGCTTTCAAAAGCAGAATTAGCCAAATGGAAAAGGAGGTTCCAAAGCTCACTGAAGAAAATAGTTCTTTCAAAATTAGAATGGAACAGATGCAGGTCAATGGCTTTATGAGAAACCAAGAAATCACAAAACAAAACCAAAAGAATGAAAAAATGGAAGATAATGTGAAATCTCTCATTGGAAAAACAACTGACCTGGAGAACAGATCCAGGAGAGACAATTTAAAAATTATGGGACTACCTGAAAGCCATGATCCAAAAAAGAGCCTAGACATCATCTTTCATGAAATTATCAAGGAAAACTGCCCTGAGATTCTAGAACCAGAGGGCAAAATAAGTATTCAAGGAATCCACAGATCACCACCTGAAAGAGATCCAAAAAGAGAAACTCCTAGGAACACTGTGGCCAAATTCCAGAGTTCCCAGGTCAAGGAGAAAATATTGCAAGCAGCTAGAAAGAAACAATTCAAGTATTGTGGAAATACAATCAGGATAACACAAGATCTAGCAGCTTCTACATTAAGGGATCGAAGGGCATGGAATAGAATATTCCAGAAGTCAAAGGAACTAGGACTAAAACCAAGAATCACCTACCCAGCAAAACTGAGTATAATACTTCAGGGGAAAAATTGGTCTTTCAATGAAATAGAGGACTTCCAAGCATTCTTGATGAAAAGACCAGAGCTGAAAAGAAAATTTGACTTTCAAACACAAGAATGAAGAGAAGCATGAAAAGGTAAACAGCAAAGAGAAGTCATAAAGGACTTACTAAAGTTGAACTGTTTACATTCCTACATGGAAAGACAATATTTGTAACTCTTGAAACTTTTCAGTATCTGGGTACTGGGTGGGATTATACACACACACATGCACACGCACATGCACACACACATAGAGACAGAGTGAATTGAAGAGGATGGGATCATATCTTAAAAAAATGAAATTAAGTGGTGAGAGAGAAATATATTGGGAGGAGAAAGGGAGAAATGGAATGGGGCAAATTATCTCTCATAAAAGAGGCAAGCAAAAGACTTATTAGTGGAGGGATAAAGAGGGGAGGTGAGAGAAAAACATGAAGTTTACTCTCATCACATTTCTCTAAAGGAAGGAATAAAATGCACACTCATTTTGGTATGAAAACCTATCTTACAATACAGGGAAGTGGGATAAGGGGATAAGCAGGGTCGGGGGATGATGGAAGGGAGGGCATGGGGAGGAGGGAGCAATTTGAGATCGACACTCATGGGGAGGGACAGGATCAAAAGAGAGAATAGAAGTAATGGGGGCAGGATAGGATGGAGGAAAATATAGTTAGTCTTATACAACACGACTATTATGGAAGTCATTTGCAAAACTACACAGATATGGCCTATATTGAATTGCTTGCCTTCCAAAGAGAAGGGGTGCGGAGGGAGGGAGGAAGAGAAGTTGGAACTCAAAGTTTTAGAAATAACTGTCAAGTACTGTTCTTGCTACTAGGAAATAAGAAATACAGGTAAAGGGGTATAGAAAGTTATTTGGCCCTACAGGACAAAAGAGAAGATGGAGACAAGGGCAGAGAGGGATGACAGAAGAGAGAGCAGATTGGTGATAGGGGCAATTAGAATGCTCGGTGTTTTGGGGTGGGGGGAGGGGACAAAAGGGGAGAAAATTTGGAACCCAAAATTTTGTGAAAATGAATGTTAAAAGTTAAATAAATTTAAAAAAAAAGAAATGGGGAATAAAAAGAACTCAGAGAATTGTATCAAGTGAGATTTGTATCAAATGATATAGAGTAGAAAAGCAGACTCTAGATAACACACAATTGACTATAACGTAAATTAAAATATTACCAAAAGGAAACAGAACTCTGAGC
Organism: Notamacropus eugenii; assembly: GCF_028372415.1. Classification (NCBI taxonomy): domain Eukaryota; kingdom Metazoa; phylum Chordata; class Mammalia; order Diprotodontia; family Macropodidae; genus Notamacropus; species Notamacropus eugenii. The sequence goes on along the minus strand of NC_092872.1, from coordinate 542,644,224 downwards.
AAATAAAAAACCAATACAAGTCCTGGAGGACAGATAATGATACATACCTCCCTCCTGAAATAAATAAAAGGTTCTTAACTTTTAAAATCCATGGACCCCTTGTGAAGCCTAAGGACCCCTTGTCAGAATAATATTTTTATAAACAATATATGTAGGATTGCAAAGGAAACCAATTATATTAAACTATAGCTGTCAAAGTATTTTTTTTTAATTCACAGACCCTAGATTAAGAACCCTTGCCCTAGACGGAAAGGTGAGGGATTACTAGGAGAGACTATCATATTCATTGTTAAACAAGGTCCATTGCATTTCTTTGTTCTCTGGAGAAAGTGAATGGAAAATGACTGTGATACAAAAACAAAAGGCATCAATAGAAATTTTTTTTAAAAAACTTAAGTGCAGGAACATGACAGCTTCCATGACATAAAAGACTTGCCTCTATTTGGTAAGAGATGTCTCAGTGTGGCATGGAGAGGACACTAGGTTCTTAAAGCTTCAAACATTCGACAAGCAATAGACTGTATCTGCTGCATGATGATCACTCTAGCTAAACATGAAAAGGCTCAACACCAGAGAGTTGGTCACAGGGAAATGAACTATTTGTGCCATAGAAACTGGTCGAGTGCCTACCCCAATGCCAATAAAATCCCTGTTCATGTTAGAAGCTGAAGTAGAGCATGCCATGAACTGCATTGGCCAGAATATAATAATACCTCATTTCCATTTCTGATCAATTATATTAATGGGCTTTTCTACCCTACAGTATCAAACCTGTACTCCCTTCCCTGAACATAATGGCTGATATTTATATAAAACAGTGCTTTATTCAGTCAGTTTTCAGTCCTGTCCCGGGACTTTTTGTGACCTAATTTGGAGTTTTCTTGGCAAAGAGACTGAAGTGAAGTAGTTTGCCATTTCCTTCTCCAACTCATTTTACAAATGAGGAATCTGAGGCAAACAGGGGTAAGTGACTTGCCCAGGGTCACACAGCTAGTAAGTACCTGTGGTCAAATTTAAAATCAGGTCCTCCTGACTACAAGGCTAGAATTCTTTCCATTGTACCACTTAGCTGTCCCAGGAATTGTACAAATGTCACTTCCTGCTAACAGGATGAGATAACACATGTAAAGCACTTTGTAAAATAAAATAGTACTTTAAAAGTTTGCAAAGTATTTTTTATATGTTATCTCATTTGACAGGGTAGCAGGAAGTCACATCTGTACAATTCCATTAGCTCTTCTCTCAGTTTTCATGAATAGAATAAAGAATAAAGAAAGAATAGAATAAAGAAACTTCCAGCAGCACAGAGAAGGGGGAGGGACCTTGTAACACCAAACACAGCGTCTAGATGTTTCACAGTAATCTCAGTTTTTGAATGGGAGTCCAGAGTGGGAATCTAGTCTACTCAGGCTTGAACAGCAATCTCCTCTATGGTCTCCCAAATAAGACATTATTCATTGCCCGCTTGCAGATCTCCAATGATGGGGGACTCTACTTCCCAAGACATTTCCTATTCCATCCAAAAGAAGAAGGGAATGGCTCTAATTGTTTTCCCTTATATGAAGCAAAAATCTGCCTACATACAATTTGACCAAATGGTTCTACATCTGTCTTCTAGGGTCATATGAAACAAATCTAATCTTTCTTCTACATGGCAGTCTTTCAAATATTCAAAGTCAACTAACATTACCCCACCAACCTAAATCATCTTTTCTCCAGGTTAAATAGTTCTAGTTACTTCAACTAATCTTCATATGATGGTCTGCAATGTCTTCAATATTCTTGTATATCATAGGACCTACCTCCCACAGACCAAGTTCAAACCTCCAAGACCAAGACTGTGCATCAAAGCCTGGCCATGAAATACAGTTAGCCTAATAAAGTAGCTGGTGTGGCTAGGGGAGAGAGACCTGCTTTTTCAATTAGGAAATCCAGGGAACTAAACCAAACCCTTAATAGGAAAACGCCTAACTTCATGTTCTAACAGAGATTACAACTAACAAGAGGACCAAAACAATGAATCAAAACAATGAGCCAGAGTGAGGCAATCTACTTCAGTGAGTCCATTCTAACAAGAATCGTTCCCTTCACTGACCAGAACTTAAACTGAAGATGCCTCCAAAGTTCAGACAGCCAGTTTGCAGACATACTTTTGTTTGAACCCTTCTGATCCAGTTTCTCCAACGCCCAGGAAGAAACATATTGATACCTCAATATCTGGAAGCAAAGTTCCTTGATATGTCACATATCTAGACACCTGTGTTCCTGTCAACCTATCAGCTAATTCCTGAATAACAAAAATTATATCCTATTTAACATTTATTTTATATCTCTTTTGCCTCCCCCAACATCCACCTCTCCAGAAACCAGCACAGTGCCTTATACATAGTGATCTCTGTGGAGCAGAAATGCACTAAATGGCCTAGGAGACAGAAAATTCCTGTTCTAGTTCAGTCTCTGAAACTAACTTGCTATATGACCTCAGGCAGACAATCTCCCTCAGCCTCTGTTTCAGTATCTGTAAAAGGGGGACACAGGGACCAAAAGGCCATCTATAATATGAACTTACTATACATCTTTCTAATTGTTCAATCTGAGCTACCCCCACAAATTTGAAAGAAAATGACACTTAGAACAATTTCCAGCCATAAGGATCTAAGTGTGATACAATGCCTCCTAAGTGTTCCTCCATACAAAAAAGTTCCCTCTGCTAGATTTCTGTTGCTACTTCTCTGGGGTACCTCCCACTGTCACCAAGAAAGTAATAAAGAGAAGGGAATTTTTTCTTCAATGATCACTTTAGAAGATTTATAATTATTTTTCATTTATCTTTCTCTAAGAAAGGCAGCATAGTATAATGAACCCCGGATTATGAGACTATGATTCTAGAACAAGATGAGATCTAGAGTAGGAAAAGAATTCAAAGGTCATCAAGGTCAACTTCTTCATTTTACAAACGAGAAAACTGAAACCTGGTCAAAGGTTCTACTACTGGTTCACTATATATCCTTTGAAAAGGCACTTTTGGCTTCAGTTAGGGATCACTTAGGTCTCTCCTGGTTTCCAATCTAGCCAAAAGCTTAATCTGTCTTATTCTATCGCATCCCCAGGCTAGAGTAGTCTATCAGTCTATAGTAACTTTGAGGGAGGAGAGTATATCAGGTTAGAAATACTGCTCGCTGAATCAAGGAGCCTGGAATGAGGATTTTTATTATTATTCTATTGTGGACCTGTGGTTTCTTTATTAAAGGTTCCATAAACATGAATTAAGTGAGTTTCCCCACTGGGTTAGAGACACTGGAGGGGGAAAATTGATGAAGTATTTGGCAAAGAACCCACCAGCAAAGCTTACATGAAAACTCATCTATTTGTAACATCTTCCTGTTAGTCTCTCCAAAACTCTCTTCCTATTCTGAAACTGCAGGGCCTAAGATCTGCCTGCTTTTTGTGAGATCTATTTTGCCATTAAAATAAAGCTTTTGCATTGATCAGCCAGTCTATATTTGGTACTTCCCTTTCATGAGAACTCTCACTACTTTTATGCATCCATTACGTTTAGAAAAACAAACTTAAAAGAGAGGCTCTTTTTTAAAAAGGGCTCCATCCATTAATGCACTGTTGGTGGAGTTGTGAACTGATCCAATCATTCTGGAGAGCAATTTGGAACTATGTCCAAAGGGCTAAAAAACTGTGCATACCCTTTGATCCAGCAATATCACTGCTAGGTCTATATTCCAAAGAGAAGGAAGGAAGGAAGAGAGAGAGAAGGAAGGAAGGAAGGAAGGAAGGAAGGAAGGAAGGAAGGAAGGAAGGAAGGAAGGAAGGAAGGAAGGAAGGAAGGAAGGAAGGAAAAGAAAGAAAGGAAGGAAGGAAGACAAAGAAAGAAAGGAAGGAAGTAAAAGAAAGAAAGAAATGAAGGAAGTAAAAGAAAGGAAGGAAGGAAGAAAAAGGACCTATTTGCACAAAAATATTTATAGCAGTTCTTTTTGTGGTGGCTAAGAATTGGAAAGCAAAGGGATGCCCATCAATTGGGGAATGGCTAAACAAGCTGTGCTATATGAGTATAATGGAATATTATTGTGCTATAAGAAATGATAAGCAAAATGATTTCAGAAAAATCTGCACTTGCATGAACTGATGCATAGTGAAGTGAACAGAACCAGAACGTTGTACACAGTAATAGCAATACTGTTCAATGAACAACTGCGAATGACTTAGCTATTCTCAGCAATACAATGATCCAAGACAATCCCAAAGGACTAACGATAAAGCATATGATCTGTCTCTAGAGAAAGGACTGATATTTAATACAGGTTGAAGCATGCTATTTTTCACTTTCATTTTTTTTTTCCTTTTGAGTCTTCTTGTACAAAATCACTAATATGGAAATGTTTTACATAATTGCATATGTTAAAGAAAAAGGAGGGGCCCTCCATCTCAGGCAAACCCCTCCCTTTTCCTCCATGCCTCATGTCCTCTTCCTTTCCTTGTTTCTTCTTCTGCTTTCCTCCTTTTTTTCTTCCCCTCCCCAGGGAAAGCCACCCCTGGTGATACTGAGGTCAGTCTCCATTAGCTGGAGCCATCCGGCTGTCCTACTGCATCTGCTCTGCCCACATTTATATTTGTGGTTTCTGTTCTCAAAAACCTGCTGGCCCATGGCAGCCAAGAGAACTCACTCTGCCCTTCTGCATGCCTGGCTTTGAAAGCAATAACACTCATTTGTATCGATCTGTTTACAGGAAATGTTCGAAATATAAAAATGGTCCCTTAGTGATACCACCAGTCACAGATGCACCAAAGGATCCACTTCCCGCTTGAGTAGGTAGGGAAGACAAGGGAGGCAGCTACACAGGAAAGAAGAATCCTGGACTCTGTCCTTGATTTGGAGTCAGAAAGACTTGAATTTGAATTCCCATTTTTGATACCTATTAGCCATGGAGCATTGGGCAAGTCAATTCACCTGTAAAATGGGGATAACAACATCTGCAGAACTTACTTCACAGGGTTTCTAGGTGGCTCTAATAAGACCATAAATGTAAAGAGCTTTGCAAGCATTAAAAAGCATTACAGAAATGTCAAGTGTCATAGTGATAATAAGGATGATGACATAGGTTGTCTTGCCTTAATTCCAAGAGGGAAGGGGGGGGGGGGCAACAAGTCCAATAGGTGTATGAAGCCAGACCTTCTGCCATTTGTACTGAAGTTGACTGTACACCCCTGTATTAATGCTTACTTCAAGAGAGACCAAATTCTTGTGAGCCCAGAACACAGCCACAAGTAGCAACCAGGGATATTCTTCAATTAAAGAAAAATTTACCCTAGCAGGAACAGTGACCAGAGAAACTCAGAGCAATACCACACCTATAGCAAGTCCAGGTGGAATGAAACTCATTGAGAAACACTCTCTTATACATAGTATATATAATTAGGGACAGGAAAATTGAAAAACAGGATACAGTGTAACAAAAGTGTCTGTCAAAAATAAACAATGAAAGGATATGCATATGTTCATGAGATTTGTGTTTCATTCAGAGACTGGCTTAACACTTGTACAGGATGTCATGTGGGGAATTCCTGCCCCAAATTGAGCTTAGACTAGATGGCCTCTCAAAGCAGCTAAGTGGATAGAATACTGGGGCTACAGTCTGGAAGACTTGAGTTCTAATTCATTCTCGTATATTTCCTACCTACGAGACCCACCCTGGCAAGCCGTTTAATCTGTCTGTCCCAGTTTCCTAAACTGTGAAATGGGGATGATAATAATAGCATCTACTTCACAGGGTTGCTATGAGTTTCAAATGAGATAATATTTGTAAAGCACATAGTACAGCACATAGTTGATTAATGAATGCTTGCTACCTTGTTCACTTCCCCTTCTCACTCACTGGAGTCCTCTTGGCAGAAGCCTAAGGTTTTTACCAAAACAAGAAACAGGACAAATGATAGAAAAACCAAACATGGAGAAAAATCTAGGGTGCTACTTAACAAATTTGTGCTGAAGTTTGGGTTTGCTTGCATGTGCATTCTGGGGCTGCTGTATCACACAAACCCTACACACCCTTTGTCCACCTAAGAAGCATTATTCCCAACGGGCTCAAGGCATGACTTAAAGGTCTAGAAAAGATGAAGGAAGCTAGGGTTTAGCCTGGAACTGACTAGCCAGTACCTAGCTTGTTGAAGAGGACTGTCTAGCATTGTTTAGCTGGAGGAAAAAGGATGTGGAGGCTAGGGCCTGCTACCTTATTAATGGTTCTTGGACCTTGTGCCTACCAATAATCCACTTTAATCCCTAGAACATAATTCAACAGGTATTGACATTACTACAAATTTCTCATTGTCCTTAATAAACTTATTAATACCCTTGATAATCCACAAAGGTCAGCAACTAATTTTTTAAACTTCTTTTTTGATGCACACCATTTTGCTCCCAACTTAGACAGAAATAATGAAGTAGGTTTAAGGACAAAAAAACCAGTGGAGGTAAAGGTTGCCCCATTACTGAAAAGCACAGCATCATTCATTCACACAGGTTACTGGACTGAAACTGTTTCAACACAGCCATGACAAAATATTTATTTACATAGCCTCCAGACCTAGCGTACTGAATATACTGTGTTTGTTGCAGTTTTTAAAGAGAACAAAGCATTTCAGGTGGGGAAACAAAAGCTAAAACAATAAAAGATTTTTGATAAGAAAGGAAAGGAGCAGAGTGTCCCTAAAGGAAGGTAAAATCAGAAAGCTTCCTTTGAGAGAGTACAAGGATTGGAAGTCAATGGAATCAGTCAATAATCAGAAGGCTAGAATCTCCGAATACATCTGAGGGGGGAAATCCAGTCCTACTTTTACTTAGTCATAGCTATGAGGAGACATCAAACTTTTTATGAAGACCTCCAGTAGCAAGGGACTCAGGACATCCCCAAACAGCCCATTCTACTTTAGACAGGTCTAATTATTAGCACATTCTTCCTCACAGAAAACAAAAATCTACCTACTCTTATGGATTGCTTCTAGTTGTATCCTCTTTCGGCAAACAGAACCAGTCTAATCCCACTTTCATATGAAAGCCCTCCCATCACTTGAAGAGTTAGTGTGTTCCACCTCACTCCACTCCATTCCCCCCCACCTACATTTTCTTCATTTTAAGTATCTCTAGTTTTTTCTGCTAATCTTCATACAGAAAGGTTTCAAGTTCTCTCAACATAACTGGTTGCCCTCTTCTATATTTAAAGAGCTTGCCAATGTTCTTCCTAAATTGTGGTACTCATAACTAAAAATAATATGTCAGCTAGGATCTCACCAAGGCAAAGTATTGCAAAATTGCTTTCTTCTGGATACTGCCTCACTTTACACGGTCTCAGATGGAATCTGCTTCTTTGACATTTATGCTGCACACAAAGAGATTGTGTTGTTGGACACTAGGGTGGATGCCACTGGGGACAGGAAGAAAGAAAGGCTCTACCAGAACTCTCTAGCAGTTTGTGGTATAACTGGTGAAAACATATAAACAGGCAGACATGTAAACAACAAAAGGCAATATCTGCCTAGGGTTTAATGAATGGTACAGATAGTATCAGGGGAGTCCACAGCAAGGGAATGCTCGCATAGACTGAAGTGGTCAAGAAAGGCATCACAAGAGATCATAGACTCAGAGAATGTCAGAGCTAGAAAGAACATTACAGATCAAAATAGGACTTGACCTAAGCCTTAACTGAGGCATTTACCTAAATCCAGGGCCCAAAGGAAAAATTAAGTCCAAACCTCTCATTTTACATATAAGGATACTCAGATCTAGAAAGGATGAGGGAACTGCCCAAGGTCACACTGGCTTTAGTAAGCATCAGAGGAGGAATTCTGAAACCAAGTTATTGACGCCAAAGCCAGAACCACACAGGGCCTCCTTGAGGATGGATGAGATGTGTACAAAGGGGCTATATGCTCATTCTGCTGCTGGTATTCACTACTCTGAATGGTGCTCCAATTTTATATGTACAGCATTTCTTCTGCCCATCCACTCAACTCACAGAATAAAGCATGTTCTTAAAAATTTCAAGATTATACATGTTCCTCTATTGCCTCCCTCCAAGAAACTCAGTTTGAATGAAAATCGTAGTTTGAGAGACTGACAGGAAAAAGGAATTCAGAAAGCATGACCTATGTTACTTCTCATGGTATGAATGCTGCTCCTACAATACTGGAAGCAGGGCAATGTACAGTTTGACCCTCTTCTTTTAACCTCTTTTTCTGTTAATAGTACCACCATTCTTCCTATCACCCAGAGTACACATCACAGATACATTAATACTTTGCTCTCCATTTTCTCCACACAATGGTTAGTACATAGTAGGTACTTTTTATAAACACTTGTTAAATTGAATTGTGAGGTTGAGACAACCAGTCAGAAACAGAAACCAGGACAGGTGGTGAGTTTCCTGCTCTTGGGTCACTGTAATCAATTCAGACATCATGGAAAGCAGCCAGCTTCCCTCACTGTCTTGCACCCAGGGCCAGGAATCTATAGGGCACAGTTCCTGACCCATCATCTTGGTTCCAAGAGTTATTGACATTTCTTAGCGACTCTGGCAAAATGTTAACTTCAACTACTCTCCCTAAGATAAGAGGGTTCAAATTCCATCTGTGAAAGCCCTGTAATAGGAGCTTCAAGACAAAACAAACAAGTTGACAGACTTTCTTTTTCCCCAGAGACACTGAAGGACTGGAAAGACATAGATAAACTTGTACACCAAGAAGAGCATCTCCTGAAAACTTGTTGGGATGAGGGACAGGCATAGCAAGCAGTTATCTAGGGCACAGCTACAGTTACCCAAATTAAAACTAAGAAAGCCATTCTAGTAAGAGCTTTCCCCCTCTCTCTTCAATCCTCATCTAACTGGGCACATTCATTATTAGGTGGCAAGCTAACAAAAATACTATTTCACTCCAATCTAGCTATAGATCCTTACCAGCCATCAGCTTTTGTGTTAAAATTACTGGTCAAACTGTTCAAATACAAGTTGGCTGGCAACCAACTGGCTTCAGGACACAAGGAGGGGCATTTTAAAATATTACTTTTTTAGATATATGTGTGTGTGCGTGCATATGTGTGTGTATCTGTCTTTTTAATGGCAGAATATTATACTCTCTTTGGCATGTAGACACGTATTTTATGGTAAATCAAGTAAAGTAACTTGCTAATGCAGAAACCTCTCTCTTTGGCAGCAGCAAGTACCTTTATTTATACTTCAACATGGCTGTGAACCATGGAAAACAATTACAGGTGACCCAAAGAGCAACATAAAGACTCATGGTGGATGTAAGCAGGCTAGAATATATTACCAATATTACTTAAGATAACAAGGACATGTACAACTGAAAAAGGAAGTGGGCCAATCAGCTTACAAGATCCAAACAAGATGGACAGCACATCCAAAATATTAAATGTACTACAAGTAGTCAGTCTTCAATTGCATTAGGTGGATCCTCTGAGAATGAATTAGAAAAATACATGGGCAAGAATCACACAGGATGAGAAAGCAAAAGAGTTATAACCTATACTACTAGAAAGAACACCCAAAGCAGTGAGATCACAGATCCACTGAAATATTAAAGTATAAATCTAGTGTCCAGTCTAGCTAAGTTCTATAATCTCATGATTAAATTCAATTGCATGGGTGTCAGAGAAAGTTCAAAGTCTCCTAGAAAAAGTAACATACTTTCAGTATGTTTTCCAGTCTTCTCCAGGACAGATAGAAGCCATGCCCAGCACTTGCCAGGGATGAGCTAATTCACTGCTGGTAGCTCTATTCTTTGCCTTTAATTTTTCTATATTTTCTCCACTACTAGGAACATCTTTTCATGGTAGAACATAGCACTGAATAGAACTAATTAAGGCTCCGATATGTAAGAGAGTGGGGAAAATTGTTCCCATGTGTTTTGAGGTGGTACAGAACAAGCGAGAGAAATGACTAATGAGTTCACTGAGTTGCCACACCTGACCTTTTAAGTGAAGATTTGATATCATGCCACCTCATCAGCAAACCACTGTAAACTTGCATGTTTCTGGTCCTTGGGATTAGCTCCCCTACTTCTCACCTTTTCTCAGAGTTGAGGATCACCTCCCAGCCTAGACATCTTTCTTGTGTCTATTACAACTATTTCAAGACTACACAAACCTTCAAACCTGGAGGGCCTGATACTTACTCCACCTTTTGCTAAAGGGTAATATCTCAGGAGAGAAAGGAGCAGACAATAATCCTGGAGAGAAATTAGAAGCTGGGATTAGATTAAATTAGAGGCACCCTTTGAAGATGGGTCTAAATTACAATGAAAATGTTTTCATCACATTGAGAAGTAGGGTGATATAGTGGATAGAAAACTAGACTTAAATTAGGAAGAGTAAAAGTTGATTATTGAATACTGAATCCTTAACAAGCCGCATGATCCTGGGCAAGTCATTAAACCTAGGTTTCCTCATCTATTAAATGGGGATAAAAATAGCACCTACTTCTCTGGGCTGTTGTGAGAGGATCATGAGAGAGAATATACAGAAAGCACTTTGCAAAGCTTAAAGAACCACGTTGATGTGAGCTATCACATCCATAGCAATACTGCCAAGGACATATCTTGACATGGAGAACAACTTTTCTCTCCATAATTCACTGGAAACACTCAACAACTGGCTCCTTTACAATGAGTGGTAATGCTGGAGAATGTGGATAGGCTATTTAAAGGATATGTACAGGGCTGAAAGATTCAGACCACACTTCTTCTAACACATGGAGCCGAGGGTGGTCCCTAGAAATCTGATTTGTCCATCATAGCTAATTAAAAACTCATGCATGTGTCTTTGATTTTCCACTGAATGGAGAAGTCCTGGCCACTCTGACTGTAGATTTTGGCAATGGATACTGGCAGGGAGAGGAAAAATACACACACATGCCAGTTTCTCAGTACTGAGAGGGAAGGTGTGTTTAAAGCTGGGTAAGTGACCCTGTCTTTGGCTTCACATTACAGTCAGAGGTCTCTTTCCCCTCATACTCAATTGCCACCCACCGACTGGTACAAATAGTGCTTGTATATGAGCATCTAAGTGTCACTCAGGGTAAGCCTCAAATAGTGATACTATCCACTGTTCAAAGCTGGCATTGGTAAAGGGAGAGAAGTTTGTTTGGAATATGTTTTTCTTTTTTTTTTTCTTTTTTTTTTTAATTATTTTTTAATGTTTAACAATCACTGCCATACAATTGAGATTTTATCCTCCCCACCCCTACCCCCCACTACCCCCCTCCCTCCCCACAACTGCATACAATTCTGTATAGGTTCTACATATACTTTCCTATTGAGTATATTTTCACTATAGTCATGCTATGTAGTCAGACTAAAATAAATGAAAGAAATCATATAACAAATCAAAACATGATACACAAACACATACACATACACAAACATGATCTGCTACATTTTGCGAATGACTTCCCATATTTCTTTCTCTGAGTGTGGAAGGCATTTTGCCTTGAGAACCACCACTGGGATTTTTTTTTTTTTATAAGAAGTTCTTGTGTTATTACAAAATTCCAAGTCTACCAGAAAAAACTCTCACACACTGTGGTCGTTGCTGTGCACAAAGTTCTCCTGGTTCTGCTCCTTTCACTCAGCATCAGGTCATATAAGTCCTTCCAGGCCTCTCTGAACTCTTCTTGTTCATCATTTCTTATGGCACAATAGTACTCCATTACATTCATATACCATAATTTATTCAGCCATTCCCCAATTGATGGACATCCCCTTGACTTCCAGTTTTTGGAAACTACAAAGAGTGCTGCTATAAATATTTTTGTACATGTGGGACCCTTTCCCATTTTTATGATCTCTTGGGGATATAGTCCTAGTAGCGATATTGCTGGGTCAAAGGGTATGCACATTTTTGTAGCCCTTCAGGCACAGTTCCAAATTGCTCTCCAGAATGGTTGGATGCGCTCGCAGCTCCACCAACAATGAATTAGTGTTCCAACTCTCCCACATCCTCTCCAGCTTTTATCATTTTCTTGTTCTGTCATGTTTGCCAATCTTATAGGTGTGATGTGGTACCTCAGAGTTGTTTTGATTTGCATCTCTCTAATCAATAGTGATTTAGAGCATTTTTTCATATGATTATAGATATCTTTAATTTCTTCCTCTGAAAATTGCCTGTTCATATCCTTTGACCATTTATCAATTGGGGATGGAATATGTTTTTCATCAGAAAAGCTTTAACCAGTCTTCCCTTGGGGCCTAAGGAAGAGGAATTATTTTCATGAGAGCCCAAATCTAACTGACTCTAAAGAGTGGAACCCTACATGTACTAAAAAGTCATTGGAGGAAAAGAGTAGAGTACAGAGTCTAGAGGTGATTAACTGATGTCTGTCCTTAGTTAGTTCCTTTTTACTACATCGAGTAGTTCTAAGTTCCATGTCCCAATGTCTAACTGACCATCCTTAGCTTCCCAACATTAGTTCTCATTCCAGGTCTGGTCAAAAAAGACAAGAAGGCAGCAACAGCAGAAAGAGACAGGTAGAAGAGGATAATGGGGTGGGCCTGTTCTGGAAGTCTGAAACAAAGAGGAAGCCATTTCGGGGGGAAAAAAGTTTAAAAAATGAATATATGGGTAAAAGTGTTTTATTTTTTTCTCCTCTGATGTCTTAGTACTTTGTTTATGCATTTACCAAAATTTAGTTCACAGAATTTCAAAGAATTTGAGGATTGGAAGGGACCTCAGCAACTATCTAATCCAACACATATGAAAGAAATTCCTACAATAAAATAGGCAAAAGGTGGTCATCTAGCCCCTGACTGAAGCTTTCCAAGCAAGGAAAACTCACTACCTCAAGACAGCCCTTTCCATTTTTGAACAGCTCTAATTACCTGTGTTCATGTCTTACCTCTCCCTCCTAGGCTATAATATCAACAACAAACATTTATTAAGTAACTACTATGTGACAGGCACTGCACTAAGCAGTGGGGGATACACAAAGAGACAAAAGACAGGGTCTGCCCTGAAGGACCTTACAATCCAATGAGGGCAGCAACATGTTAACAAATTTACACAAAACAATGTATATACAGGATAAATAGGAAATAATTAACAGAAGGAAGGCACTGGAATTAAGAGGGACTGAGGAAGGCTTCCTATAAAAGTGGAATATTAGTTGGAATGTAAAGAAGATTAGAGAGGTTAGTAGTCAGAATGGAAGAGGAAGAGTGTTTCAGTCACAGAGAGGAGCCAAAAAAAAAAAAAATGCATGGAGCCAAGAGATGGAGTGTATTCTTCATGGTACAGCCTGGAGGCCAGTGTTACTGGATCAAAGACTATATGTCTGGGAATAAAGTATAGGACTAGAAAGGTAGAAGGGTCTAGGTTATGGGCTTTGAATGCCAAACACAGCATTTTATATTTGTTCCTACAACCTACAAGAAATCATCAGAAGTGGGGCAAGGAAGGGATATGATTATACCTACACTTTAGGAAAATCATTTTAGCATTGAATAGATGATGGATTGGAGGAAAGAGTCTTAGGCAGGCTAACCCACCAACAGGCTACTATAATAGTCCAGGAAGGAGGTGATGAGGGTCTACACCAGACAGGTGGCAGCATCAGAGGAGGGAAGGGGGTATATTTGAGAGATGGTGCAAAGGTAAGATTGACAAACCTTGGCAACAGCTTGGATATGGTAGGATGACAGATAGTGAGGAATCCAGGATGACAGTCAGGTGTAAGCCTGAGGGACTGGGAGGATGGTGTTACCCTCTACATCAATAAGGAAGTTAGAAGGTAGAGAGGTCTTGGAATATGATATTCCAGAAGTGAAAGGAACTAGGATTAAAACCAAGAATCCCTACCCAGCAAAATTGAGTATAATACTTCAGAGGAAAAAATGATAATTCAATGAAATGGAGGACTTTCAAGCATTCTTAATGAAAAGACCAGAGCTGAATAGAAAATTTGAATTTCAAACACAAGAGACGCATGAAAAGATAAACAGGAAAGAGAAGTCATAAGGGACTTACTAAAGTTGAACTGTTTGCATTTCTACATGGAAAGATAAGATTTATAACTCGAGACTTTTTTCAGTACTTGGGTAGTTAGAGGGACTATATACATATAGAAAGTGGGCAGAGGGTGAGTTGAATAGGAAGGGATGATATCTAAAAAAATAAAATTAAGGGGTGAGGGAGGAATACATTGGGAGGAGAAAGGGAGAATAAGAATGGGGCAAATTATCTCTCATAAAAGAGGCAAAAAAAGTTTCAATGGAAGGGGGAAAAGGGGGAAGTTGAGAGGGAAAAAGTGAAGCTTACTCTCATCACATTTGGCTTAAGGAGGGAATAACATGCACATTCAATTTGGTATGAAAATCTATCTTATACTACAGGAAAGTAGGGGAAAGGGAGATAGGTGGGCTGTGGGGGAAGGATGTTAGAAGGGAGGGCAAATAGGAGGAAGGAGTAATTAGAAGTAAACACTTTTGGAGAGGGACAAGGACAAAAAAGAGAATAGAATAAAAGGGGGACAGGATAGGATGGAGGGAAATATAATTAGTCTTTCACAATACGACTATTATGAAAGTATTACATAACTACACATGTATAGCCTATACTGACTTGCTTGCCCTCACAGTGGGGATATGTGGGGAGGAAAGAAAGGAGAGAATTTGGAACTCAAAGATTTAAGAACAAATGTTGAGAATTGTTTTTGCATGCAACTGGGAAATAAGAAATATCAGTAATGGGGTATAGAAATCTATCTTGCCCTCCAAGAAAAGAGAGAAAATGGGGATAAGGGAAGGCAGAGGTGTGACAGAAGAGAGGGCAGATTGGGGGAAGGGATAATCAGAATGCATGATGTCTTGGGGTGGGGGGAGGGGGAAGATGGGGAGAAAATTTGGAACTTAAAATCTTGTGGAAATGAATGTTGAAAACTAAAAATAAATAAATAAATATTTAAAAAATTTAAAAAAAACAAGGTGAGTTTAAGATGTCTATTGGACATCCAGTTCAAGATGGCTGAAAAGCAGCTGGAAATGTGAGACAGGAGATCAGCAGAGAGGTTGGGGCAGGACAGGTAGATTTGAGAATCACCAGCACAAAGATAGTAATAAAATCCATGGGAGCTGATAAGATCAAGTATAGTAGCATAGAGGGAGAAGAGGGCTCAGGAGAGAACCTTGAGGGACATCTATGTTTACAGGGCATGATCTGGGAAGAGGATCCAGCAAAGAAAATTGAGGAGTGGTCAGATAAATAAGAAAACCTGGAGAGACAGAAAAGAGTGTCAAAGAGTAGAGAGTAATCAACAGTATTAAAACCTGTAGAGGTTTCAAGGAGAGTGAGGATTGAAAAAAGACCACTGGATTTGGCAATTTAGAGGGCAGAGTTGTATCTTACTATTCACTGTTTTCTGCTTACATAAGGTCTTGTACATAGTAGACACTTACTAAACAAAAAACAAACAAAAAAAATGTGCTTTTTGGAAAAGTAGGGAAAATGCAGGATGTGGTGTCAGAAGAAACCTGAGTTCACATTCTATCTCCTATACTTGTTGGATGTGAGACCCAGGGGAAAGTCATTTAAGTTCTTTAATACTCAGTTTCTTTATCTGTATTAAGGCACTTCCCTTTTCATATATGAAGTTTGCTGAAAGCAACAAAAAAAAAAAGAAAATATGTATAAGAAAAACTGATAAAATCAACTTATATAGAAACATAAACTCTGAGAGAATGTTGAGGAGAGAAATAGCCTATTTGGAGGAGCATAGGGGACTATGAGAAGACATCAAAAACACTGGGTTTCTAGCTGACAGAAAGGTAAATTTCTTAAGTGTTATCTCATAAGGCAAAGGTAAGTCACTGACCACCAAGAGGCTCTGATTTGAGGCATTTTAAGCTATAAAAAGCCAATAGGAGCAAAAGCTATAAAAGAGATGAACAGAAGAAGCAGAAAAGGTAATCTGAGCTTATTGGGAGGAGAAACTTGAGTACAGAAAACATTGAAAGCTCGAAACTGAAACAGCTGATATGAAAAGGTTTATTGCTCTCTAGTGCCATCTACATCCTGAGAGGGGAAAACCTCTTAGGGGCATCTATGTTGTTCACTACTGCACTGTATAGTTTAAGAGGGAAGAAAAAATGAGAGGGAAAGACAAGTTTTGCTATGACCTATGCTTTGCTGTAAGAAGGGGACACTAGGCAACTGGACAAAGTAGAATCTCTTGTTATTTGCAGATATGAAGGGCTTGGCAGTTTTTTGCCTCCAGGGAACTGCTTATCATTAAAAGAGTGTAACACTTTTCTCAGCACCCTGTTACAGGTGGCTGTGTGTGAAGATCTTGTCACTGGTTGCTCTGGCTTAAGACCAGAAGAGGAATGGCTTTGCTCAGCAGGTGAATGGTAAGGACCAGTAGAAAAGCAAGTAGCAGAAAAACATCTTTGTGCAGTAGAGACTATTCCTGAAGCAACAAAGAACATCAAAAACTATAGTCCAAAGTAGTGAGCTTCCCCAGATGTGAAGTTTTTTCCACATATGTACCTCCCTATTAATTTTCTTTAAGTGTGTGACCATATTCTCCCATGGGTATTACATGTATTAATGAAAGAATGTGACCCTGTGTTGTGAGCAAACTGTGATCTTTTGATTTATTCCTGCTTTTGTCTTCTGTTGGGTAACTGTGATAATTTGATTATTCCTGATTTTGCCTTCTGTTGAGTAATGTCATGATTCTTCTTGCTTTAGCCTTCTCATTTAGTAAACATTTTATATTTAAAAGTTAATTATGTCATTGTGATTGATTTTGTATATGTGGAAAGCACACTGGTGAGGTCTCAGGAGGTAGAATGTAACATGTACCCCCATCAGAATTACCAAAGCACCCTGGGAGAGTTTTCAGTTATAGCTATGTAGTAAATCATTCTCTGAAAACACCAGATATGTGGGGTAAGCAAGCCAGTCCAGAAAGCAATAGTGAGGGTCCATAGCATACTACATATAAAATGAGTGTAATTCTTACTTCACAGGGTTATTATAAGGATCAAATGATATAATTTATATAAAGTTAAGGCACTAATATATACTAAGTTAAAGTGTTATACGAATGTGGATAGAGGGCTGGACTTGGAATACATAAAGCCTGAGTCTGAATCTCACCTCAGAAACTTATTAGCTGGATATCTCTAAGCAAAGTACTTCACCTCTCAGTCTCAACTTCCTGATCTATAAAATGGAGATAATAATCGCACCTACACTCATGGGGTTGATGCGGGGGGGGGGGGGGGGGGGGGGGCGGGGCGGGGATCAAATGAGATAATATATAAAGCAATTTGCAGATCTTTTAAGGCACTATATAAGTGTTAACCATTATTAATTATTATGTTAGGTGATATATTTTGTTTGATGAATAAACAAACCAAATGAAACTTTTTCCATAAGTTTCTTTCAATTATAAATCTGTGGACACATTTATTTTTTTGATTTTTTAATTGGTCTTGGCTTTCTATCAGCAGTTCTCATTCTGTGTAGTCCCCCCTGTTCAGGCAACTGTTGTGAAAATCTGAAATATTCAACAGGCTAAACAATCTAGCACAACCAACAGATCCTAAACGTAAAAAGGAATGTTTTTGTGTGAATACACTTCATTCATCACAATGGATCGCATTGATAACCAAAAACTAGCTTTATCACAATTCCCATAATGTTCTTAATGGGATATAATGGAGTGATCAAAAGGGGATGGGAGCCTCTCATTCAGATCATTACATTTCCACAATTCAATAAACATTTATGAAGTACCTACTGAAAGCCCCTACCCTCAAGCTTAAATTCTACTACCCAGATAGAATCATCGCTTTTCTACAATATAAATACTAAACTTAAAATTAGTCAGTCTTTTAATCCAAACTGCTAATTTTACAAATAAGGAAACTGAGGACTAGGGCAGGAAAGTGACAGTGAAAAGTTAAACAGTTCATAAGTAGCAGGGCTTAGATCTGAACCCAGGTCCTATGATTCCAAATCCAATCCCACTATGCACTAATCAATTCCACTAAATAATATCAAGAGAAGAAAAATCCACTTTTTCCCTTAAAAGACATGGACAAAACCCCTCAAAGGTAGGTCCATACTTCCAGCTATTGCTCAAGTTCGCTTGGACTTATGTGTTTTTCCTGTATTTTTCAGTATGGAGAACACAAAGGCACTGTCATTCCCTGGTCCTACACAAAGACTAGTATCCATGGCTGGCCTGGGGTCGCTTGAAGTGAATATGTTTGGTACTCTGTCACCTCATTTGTCACAGAATAATCAGCTATAAGTGACTAATCAGAGAAATAGCAACACAGCCAAGAAAACCCCCTTCTTAGGTTTCTGTTGCCATGGGTTACTCTGAATCCTCTTCATCTGTATGGTGGGTCGGGCTCAAGGAAAATTCGATGTGATTGGAATTTTCCTTTTCTGCTTTCAGGAAATTGGCGAGGGAACACAGGAGCAGTGAAAAATGGCCATCGGCTCTGTGGTCTCACAATGATGGAGTTAGGGACCAAGCACCCAAAGGCAGGGCTGGTCTATGATCTCGAGCCCCACCCGCCTCTGGCTAAATGATCCCCAGTGACGCCGAGAGCATGCAGCAACAAAATGCTGGGGCCTCAGGATCCCCTCAGAAGTCATAACCATTGCCTTTCAGTCTGTTCTTTCCATGTCTAGCCAGGCTTAGCAATGAAGGATTAAAACAGCACCAGGCAACTCTGCATTCTTTCCTCTCTGAACCTGACAACAGCTGAGAAAACATGACTTAAGCCCAGGACCACACCAAGGGTGTGGTAGTGGTATAGTCTTTGAGTAGAAGGAAGATAATATCTATCTCTGTCCTGGATAATGCCCCCAATGCCACTAAGTTATGAGAAGGACTACTTAGATTGCTATTGTCACCAATATTGGTCCTCTTGGAAGATACCATCCATATTTCTGAGAGGGAAAAGACACCACTCATGAACATGTACACACACATACACATTCATACTTAGCTTAGTACAGTGGAAAAGAACATGAGTTTAGAACCAGAAGCGCTGGGTACAAGTCCCAGATCTTTTAATCATTATCTATGTGGTCCTATACAAGTCACTTTAACCTCTCTAGCCTCAGATTTCTCATCTGTAAAATAAAAGGGCTGAACATGATAACCCTATTAGATCCCTCTCACCTCTAAATCTACTCAACTATCTCATAAACATACATATTCACATACTTGTACAAACACAGAAAAATTATTTTCCAATTATAAAAACTCACAAACATATACAAATAACCTCAATTACAGACACACAATGACATACATTGCCTGTATGAAGAAAATATCCACATACATGCATATACATACTCATTCAAATTTCCATAATCATGCACTCAACTGCCTTAGCCCTAGCAACAAAATGTGTTTATCAGGATTATAGATAAGAAGGGTCAGTGGAGAAGGTGTAAAAGTGCTTTGAGAGGGCTGCTTTTCCCAGTTGTTCTCTGTAGAGCTGGGTGGAGCCATCCCTTTTGACCTCTCAGAGTTGGGATATAGCCTCTAGGGTGCACTGGACTTTCCAACAGGCTTTACCTTTGCCCATTACTGGCTTGAACCCAGTCTTGGACATTGCTGCCTCTTGGACTTGCTCCCTAGAGTGACTTCATCATGAATGGTGTAACTTGTGAAGTTAAATAAAGAAATAGTTTTGTGGGCTCAAGCTCCACTGGGAATTTCACCATTGCACTGACAAACTCTCATACCACCTCCTCTCTCCACAGTCCTACCAAGCAGCTGAGAGAGAAGAGTGGGAGGAAGCCCAGTGACCCAGGATATGGCAAGCATTTCCCAACCTTCTCTTTGTTTCCCAAGGCTATGCCAGCAAAGCTGGTCTGTCTACCTCTAGCCTTGACCTCAATAAGCTGGTGAAAGAGCAAATGTGGAATAAAGGGCCCTGCTCTTACAGTTTTTAGAATAAAGATCTGACTATCAAATAGTTTCCTAACTCTGCTAACTCAACTAACTCAGAGGGCATGCTAGTGATTAATTGAAGACACAGTAGTTATGGTACTTCATAACTACTGAATAAATGAACAAATAGGTGAATGTTCTTGCAACCAGACCAAATGAGGGTTGAGCTTCTGAAAGCTAGGAAGAGGAGTAAACTGAAGTATCCCCTGAATGCCTCTAAGCTCTCTTCTAGAAATCTATTTATTTTAAGAATAACTGAAGGAATCACTTCTGGGACTCTATCCCAAAGAGATCATAGAAATGGAAAAGGGTCCCACATGTACAAAAATAGCAGTTCTCTTTGTGGTGACCAAAAACCAGAAATCAAGGGGATGTCCATCAATGGCTGAATAAATTGTGGTATATGAATGTAATGGAATACTACTGTGATATAAGAAATGTTGAATAGGAAGACTTCGGAGAAGCCTAGAAAGATTTATATCAACTGATGCTGAATGAAAGGAGCAGAACCAGGAGAACTCTGTACACAGCAACAATCACGGTATGTGAGGAATTTTTCTGGTAGACTTAGTACTTCACTGAAATGTATGGACTTAAAAAATTTCCAATGGACTCTTGAGGCAAAACACCTTCCACATCCAGAGAAAGAACTATGGAACTGGATCGCAGATAGAAACAGACCATTTTCTTTTGTGTTATGTTTTGTTTTATTTTATGGTTTCTTTCATTCATTTTAATTCTTCTATGCAACATGCATTTAATAGGGATGTATGTATAGAACCTATATAAGATTGTATGCCATCTCAGGGAGAGAGTGGGTAATGAGAGGGAGAGAGTGGTAAAAAAATCTAAGATATATGGAAGTAATTGTCAAACACTGAAAACAAATAAAATAAATCAATTAAAATATTTTAATTTTAATTTTTTAAAAAAAGAATAACTAAAGAGGGCCCCAGCATAGATAATTAACAACAGTGCCTGGGACCCAGTTCTCTTCAAGCTTCACTCTCCCTTTTCTCTCTCCTCAAATGTGTCTGAAGGGGGCAGTTTGCTGTTCAAGGTTGGCTGATTTTCTAACTGTAAAGATGGCTTCCTCTTCTCCATAGGACTTTAACTTCTTAAAAGAAAGAGAAACCTTTCAAAGAAAACACCCACAAAAACTATATCTCCTGCTTCTTCCTCATGCAAACCTCAAATATACAGTTCAGAGGGCTCTGAGTGACAATACAATGTAGTGGAAAACAGAACTGCATTTAGAAGTAAGAGGCCTAGGTTTAAATTCCAGTTCGGCTGTGTATTACTTTTAGACAAATTCCTTTCTCTCACTTAAGTTTCTCTCTAGCCTCAGTTTCTTCATTTGCAAAATAAGGGGGATGAACTAAATTGCTCCCAAATCTATATCTTAAAGTGTATGAAGTCCTATTTACACAAAAATCACTCTGCAAATGATCAATTTTCATAAAAAGCTGGAAAAGTGGAGGTATACCTGAATGTCCTCAAATCACCCAGTATTCCACCTTTGGCACTATCTATAGAGGGCTTTCATTGTAAAGGAAAATTAGTTTGTTCCTCTAGCTGATAGAGTTGCCTTCACCATAATGTACTGACATTTTAAAGTCCACAATTCTTTTTCAGCTGAATTCATTTTCACTCAACTGATAACATGATTTTGGTCTCCCCCTCTCACTACTTGGATTAGCAGAACCATGTTTCAAAGGTTACAAATATTCCACCTTCATTATTTTTCCCTTTGTGAACTTTTGTGAAAGAAATAGGACATATCTATTTTGTCTTCTTCTCTACCAGGTCATGATTAGGCAGAACTACCAATGAAATGACGTCCTGTCAAAAGATGTGGTAAAAATGGTAACTCTTCTAAAAAGCAAGATGAATAGAGGACTCTATCATAAATCAAACACCTTTCATCCACAACCCATTCACTATCACATTCTTAAATACTGTTATTCATTGCAATAATTCACTGGCTTTCGCTCTGCTGGTCTCCCTTCTCCTCATTCCCTCCCTCCCATCCTCCTTAATGTAGGTCAGAACTTATTTTCCCATAGCAAATAGGTGCACTTTAAAAATCAGGGTGGAGAATAAGCTCTGGAGATGAATTTTAAATTGTTTCCATGTGTTATAAAGAAATCCAGGCCAAGGGTTCCCCATCTAAGTGAGACAAAAAAGGAGATGGCATGTAGGGCTAATAGGGGGAAGGGGGGGCATTTATGAGTGTTCTCTGCAGAGAAGCTGAAAATCAATCCAGATGGAAGTACACGTGTAGGTGTCCCCAACTTACCCAAAGGTTTGTTTGCAAACTGGCTGTCTACAATTCAAAAAACATTTTCCCAGAAAAATAACTTTTATGAGTGGGACAGTGGGGAAGGTGGGGGGGAGGAAGGGGTAGGGGGAGAGAAGGTTGGGTGAGGATAACCAACGGCACTCTAAAGACTCACTCAAAAGCTGTCAAACCTATAGTATAGCTAAAGTATTTAGTATTAACAGGGACTATTAACAGAAAAAAAAATTATCTCTTCTTTCCCACCAGACTGAGTAAATCAGGAGGACCAATCAAACTGACTAGTTCAGTTCCAGGATTCAATCACACAGTTTTCGTTGATCAGCTTGAAGAGAGTCTTTGCATTCACAAAACTTAGCATCCTTTGATCAAATACTCAAATCAAGCAACATGTTCATTTTGTCATTAAGCTACCCCAACCATTCTGCTTTTTGTTTTGCATCTCCAACCCTTTGCTGGCCCATTAGGAAGACAGGCCAATTTACTAGAAAGTAGAAAGTCGAACGGTTTAAAAAATTGGCTAGGGGTGATTTGCAAATTGGATGATTCACAGAATCTCATACTTGAAAAGGCACTCTCTGGGAGGCAAGCTAGTTCAAAGTATACACAAACAGAAATCCCCTTCACAGTGTCCAGTTTGGCTTGAAGACTTCCAGGGAAGGGTAACCCAATATTTCCTGAAGATCTCATTCCATATTTGGACAGCTCTATTTGTTAGAAGGCTTTTCCTTAACATGAAATCCATATTTGCCTCTTTTCAGCTTCTATTCATTGCTCCCAGTTCTCACTTCTGAGACTAAATAGATCAAGTCTAGTCCTTTTTCCATGTCACAGCCCTTCAAACACTTAAAGATCATGCCTCAGTTTCCTAATCTGTAAAATAAAGAGCTGGAACCAGATAGATGGCTTCTGAGGTCCCTTCCAGCTCTAGATCTATCATCCTAATCTCCCTCTAATTCTTCTCTTCTAGAGGCTTAAGATTCCCAGCTCCTTCAATCAGTCCTCAAAAGGCATAAATTCATGGTCCTTCCCTATCATAATCTCCCTCGTATGGACACTCTACAGTTTACTAATGTCCTTCCTAAAACATGTTGCCCAGAAGATGATATTATATTTCACATGTAATCTGACCTATGTAGACTATAGCAGAGTTATCACCTCCCTAGTCTTTTAAATGCAGCCTAAGGCACAACTGACTAACAGTATTTGCCTCCTAGTGATGCCGTAATGACCAAATGAGATAATATTTATAAAGCACTTAGCACAGTGCCTGGCATACAGTTGGCATTATGAATGTTTATTTCCTTTCTTCCCAATTCTTATCTAAATCCTCTCTATCCTTAAAGGTGTAACTCAAATGCTACCTCTTTCCTTGTGCTTTCCCCAGTCATAGCAGTCCACAATGGTTTCTCCCTTTTCTAGCACTTGTAACTGGTCATCATACTGAATTAGTTACTATCTGGTATCATTCTCTCTGTCCTAGAACCATAGGATCCTAGGCTAAACCTAAAACTGGTAAGGGACTCAGAAGTCATCTAGTCCAGCCCACTCAACTTATAAACGAGAACACAGGGCCAGGGAAGTGAAGTGATCTGCCCAAGGTCCCTGGTCCTCTGACTCCAGAACTGGAGATCTATCCCTTTATTTCCAACAGTACCTCTCTGTTCTTCATTCGTGTTAACATTGTTTCTCCCAACAAGGAATAGGGATTATATCTTAGACATTCAGTTTGTTTCACATCAAGCAACACCTGAAAGGTGGAAGAGAAGTGAAAATACCGCTAGACCTGTGATCAGTCAGTCAGTCAACAAGCATTTAATCAAATGTCTATTATGTGCCAGGTTCGTGCTAAGCAGTAGAGATAAAAAGAAAAGCAAAAAGAGCTCATAATTTAATGACAGAGCAATGTACAACAGAGAGAGGACACTAGCACTAGGGGGTAGTCCTGAAAGGCTTCTTGTAGAAGGTAGGGTTTCAGCTGTGGTTTCAGGGAAGCCAGGGGGAAGAGGAGATGATGAAGGAGAGCATTATAAGCAAGAGGTACAGCCAGTGGAAAGGCTTGGAGTCAGGAAGCCAGAGTCACTGGATCATCTGATCACAACTTAGACCAGGGGTGGGGAAACTGCAGCCTCGAGGCCACATGCATGTGACCCTCTAGGTCCTCAAGTGTACCCTTTTGAGTGAATCCAAACTTCACAGAACAAATTCCTTTAATAAAAGGATTTATTCTTTAAAACTTGGATTCAGTCAAAAGGCTGCACCCAAGGCCACATGTGGCCTTGAGGTGCAGGTTCCTCACCCCTGAAGATTCTTGGTAGTTTTGTGACCACTGGTAAGTAATTTAAATTCTCTTAGCCTCTATTTTCTCTTTTGTAAAACGGAGATAATATCTGTAGCATTTACCTCAGCGTAGCAGTGCTGTGAGGATGGAATAAGATAGCGTACACAAAGCAATTTCCAAAACTTAAAGCACAGGAATAGACATCCAGTAGGTGCTTCACAAAAACTTGATGATGAGTCTTAATAATGAAATACCTTTTCCTTATGCTGCAAGCTCATAAATTCAATTCTTCATTTTAGAGGGAGGAAGCAGGGAGGGAGGAATGTAGACATTAACTATTAAGTATAGCTATTTATGGTAAGTGAGAGAAGACCATTTAAAATTCACAATTAAAACAAATACAACTTGCTCCAGTTGCAGAGCTCTCTCTAAATGACAAAATCCAGGTACCAGCAACTTGTTTGTCTCTATGTTCTTCCTCATGGTGCTTTTTGTCTGGTCATATTTATAGTAGCTCCAGATGAGAAAACAGAAATTTCTGAGGAACTCCAACAAAGACAAGGGAGAGTTACAAAGTGACTTTGGTCATCCTCCAAATGTGATCAAAGAACTGGCTATTATGCTTTTGTAACAAGCAGGTCTCTGCTCATGTAATTTTCATGGTAATTAATGTTTATCTGATTCCAAAGATATTTTTTACAGGAAAATTAATCTTTAAATCAAGCAATTATGGTTGTTTTATAGGCAACTGAGGACACTATCCATTCTGCCAGAACCCCAGTAAAACACTATGTTTTCAGTCCATGCTATGGGACTGCCTAGTATAAAGAACATTTGCACTTGCAGACAGATGACCTAAGTTTGCCTCCCTGGCTCTATACCTAGTTGCTATGTGATGCTAGCAGGATAAAGCTGTGACTTATTTTCCCCATCTTTAAAGTGAAGATAATAATATTCATCCTGGCTATATTATTGGGCTGCTATTATATTCAAATCAGATGATGAATGCAAAAGTACTAAGAAAACTCAAAAGCACTATGTACCTGTGAGGATTATTTTTATTAGTATCATAATTATTAGGCAGGATCACTTTACACTCAGACTTCAGTAACTAAGCTTCCTTGGAGGAGACCTAAGGCAAACTTAGACTGACTTCTGCTCTTTTCTGCTCTATGAGCAAATACCATTCTAATGAACTTTCCGAGTATAGTAATTCTACACCTCTATCAATGAAGAATATCTTAGAATCACAGATTTACATCTGGAAATAACGTAATCTAATCCAATTGCTTCATTTTATATGAGGAACAGAGGCCCACAGCAGTTAAATGACTTGCTCAAATTCAATGGTCTTTCCATTATACCACACTCCCATGTTTAGGATGAATCCCAATAATACATAAACACACTTGTGAGGAATTTCTGTCTCGATCATTTACACTGACAAACTAATGGCACATTACAAAAGCCGTTTTTGCAGGGGAGAGGAAAGCAGGGGGCTCAGAGGGTAAGACAGGATGGGATGGAGAAATGAGGCCCTGAAGATGGAAAAGTCATACAGAGAAGGCTAAAGACAAACTGTGTTAACTTCACAGTTTTGCCCTATCTACCCTCACCTGAGCAAAGACCAAATTAAGCTTTGTGTCAAAAGCCAGCTCTGCAGGAACATGGCCCACTGTGTTGCTAGATGACGCAAGCAAATGTCGAGCTTCACATAGTTTATAAATGTTTGCTCAATAGGGCTGACTTCATTACAAGAGTTTCATGCTTAGCAGGTTCATTAATTGAGATATCACTACAGTATTAAATTAGGATGTGTCTACAGGACACTTGCAACTCTCTACTGTATTTTTAAGATTAAAACATAAACCAGAAAAGGAAGGGTGGTTATATCATATGGGGCTAGGGCTTTTCGGCATGAAACAGACCATCAAGAAAATAGTCAGCATGACCTTGTTTCTATGGACAGAAGTTTTCGTTTATTTCTAGAAGTCCAGATACCTGGAAGATTGCCTGACCAGCAGCCTGGATTTGAGAACCCTGACAATGAGTCAGTCCAGTGATTTATCTGTGTTGTGCTAAATGTTTAAGATCAGCAAGAGAGGTTATTAAGGAAATTTTTCAAAATGAGTGATGATCCACAATTGCATTAACATTTATATAATACACACAAAAATCTATCCAACACATATCTTCTATCTCTCCCCTTCCAGTACAGTCTTTATACTCCTGTGTATTCTCTCCCTCTTCAAATTATATATGAAATTATTTGTTTACATGTTACATATTGTTCCCCTTCACTAAACGATAAGCTTCTAGAAGGAAGAGGTTTTGTTTTTGTAGGCACAGTACCTGGTAATTGCCTCCAACAGAGATGGTGGTTAGAAATGCTTACTGAATTGGACTGGAATGCCACCAAACTACTAAGTCTTAGACATGGTCCTGTCACTCTGCTCAAAGCTCTGCCATAGCTTCCTAATGCCTAACAAGAAAGTTTAAATTCTTCTACCTTACAATAAAGGCCTTCCACAATCTAGTGCCATCTTAATACAGCCAGTCTTATCTTACACTCCAAGCTAAACTACTCACTGTACCCAAAAACATATTCAGCACTCACCCGTTTCAGTGACTTCTGCCCTCTGGAGTAACCTTATCAAGTCAGCCCTCACCACAAACTCTTTTAAATGCTAACTATTCTCAAAGTCTAACTTCAATGCCTTCTCTTTTGGAAGACTTTGGTTCCTCCCATTTTTTCCTTGTTTAGGATTCTTCTAACATTTTATTTACATTTCTCTTACACACCTGATATGTGTTGTTTTGTATTATAATTATGTATGAATGTTTCATATCCCCGTAGGAGGTCAGAGCAGGGTCTATGTTTTATTAAACGCTGTATTACTCCCAGCATCTACCACAATGCTCTGCACATAGTAGGTACTTCAACACAGTTGCAGCTAATACTTTGCATTTACAAATATCTTTTGCCACAATCTAATTATGAGGTTGTGGATAAATCAAAAAATTATAATACAAAATAGGAACTGGTTTTGGAGAAATTAATGGTGCAATGTGCTCAATTCTGCAGGACATACAGGCAAGCAAACTTATAGGAAATTTCTAAATACAAAGAGCTACAAGGTGATAGAAAAAATTCTAACCAACTAGTAATTTGGAACAAGAATGTTCCAATAAGTTTACTTCTGGCTGGGATGTGGTTTGAATTCAGCCAGTCTGGAAAAACACCACGACAACAGATTCAGCCGCTTGAAGTTAGTTGATTTGGAAAGGAGCTTAACGAATTTAATAACTCATGAACACAAATCTTCAACTCATGGGTCAGAGAGGCCTACATCAACAACAGAGGGCCTGCCCTCTATGTTCACTTCATTTTTTTCCCACAGTGAATGTATTGAGACGCTTCGGTCCCTCACAAAAATGTCCTCTGAATGTTACAATCACTTGAGTTTCTTCAGTATTCTTTGCCAGTTTTTGAATATGAAGGTGGAGGAGAAGGTAAAGGTGACTATGGTTAAGTGTGTAAAGAAGATAGAAGAAGTAGATGTGTATATTACAGGTAATATTCAAAAACAGGTGGACTGACTCATATTTAAAGTTCAGACTAAACCAAAATAAAAGACGCTCCCACTCACCTTCAAGTATGATGAGATAGATTCATTTACTTGCTCAATCAGGAAAGAGAGAACCAAAGATGTGCTCACACCTCAACTGGGCACTTATTAATAATAACCAGTCTTAGAGTAGTGCTAGACACTATCCCAATCTTGATTCTAATGCTAACATTTTATGAATGAACAAAAAAGCATTTATCAAATACTTAACATGTGCAAAGAAAAGCAAGACAGTACCTCCTCTAAAGCAACTTGAATTCTAATGGGGAAGACAACACACCAAGGTTTTAGCTGCAAGTCAGACGGAAATGACCAGTGATCTTTAAGGTACAAAAGAGACAGCTATTCAATTGCATACATGCGTATGCACAATAGTTAAAGTGTTATAATTTAGGACTTTATTTGCTGGAAACCTTTCCAGAATTGACTGTTCAGATATTCTCCAACACTAATTTTCAATCTAACATAAATGAAAGAATTAGTCTGGAATTGCTAGAGGACTATCATTTATTATTCCTCTTAATTTGGGGGGGGGGGGCAGGGAGTGTGGTAGAATGCGATAAAGCAGCATGGTAGAGTAGACAGAGCACTGGATTCATGTCAGAGGACCTAGGTATTAATCCTAGTTCTATGACTATGTGACCTTAGTCAAATCACTCAATCTCTTCAGACATCATTTTCTTCATGTATAAAATGAAGGAGTTGGACTAGATATCTTTTGAGAGCCTCTCTAGCCCTGAATCTGATGTTCCTAAGACTAGAGAGGAAAGGCAATACCAAATTGTTAAGAACCTTGAATGACAAGTTAAAGAATTTAAGCTACTTATTAGGCAACAGAAAGCCACTGAATATTTTTTAGCAAAAGGATGACACAACCAGATCTATGCATAAGGGAGATTAGCCTAGAAATAGTTTGAAGGAAGCAGAGAATAGCAATGGTATTCAATACCAATAGCAAGAGTAAATTAATGTTATTGTATTGAATCTTTGGCATGTGGAAAAGAAGATCTGTACCAGGATTACAGCAGTGACGAGAGGAGTGGACAGATGGAAAAGTAGTTGAAGAAAAAGAATTGGTAGGAACTGGCAACAGTTTGGATATAAGAAGTGAGGTAAATGGAAAAGTCAAAGATAATACCAAGGTTTTGAAGAGGGATAGTTGGATGAATGGCAGTGTCCCAATCAGGAGGAGCAGCAGATTTGGAGAGAAAGATAATGAATTTAGTCTTGAGCATATTACATTTGAGATACTGATTTGACATCCCATTGGAGATGTCCTACAAGAGACACATCTGGAGCTCAGGGATGCCATGTTGGTTTTAGAGCTACCACTGTGTGTGTCTCACAGTATCCTCTTGGAGCACCAAGGCAGCTTCTGCACACCCACTGTGACATTCTCCTGTACCACAAAAGGCCTGAGAGAAAATGTGGGAGGGAGGCGGAGAAGACTGCTCTCTGCACTTGGGGAGAATGGAGCGCAACAATGAAACAGCCTATTATGAGTATGAGGTAAAAGATTTAAATGAATTGTCAAGGAACATCAACACTGAAGGGTTGAGTGACTCACCCAAAGTCAGACCCACAGAATTGATCCCACAGAAGATGAATACTCCTACCGAACAAAACTGTTTTACTTTTGAAAAGTATAGGTTGCAGTGATACTCACTAAACATGCCACCTTAGTCTTCAACAGCAGGATTATGGATCACAGCAAGGAGGGACAAGTATCACAAAATCCATCCAGGTCCCTAAGGCAACCCAACTCCTTTGGGTTTCCCAGAAGGAAACTATTAATATCACATTTGCCTCAGATGATTTAATATAATTTTTAGAATAGATTTAATGAACTCAGCAGAAAACTGTACCACAGGAGCTGAAATTCCCCAGGGAAAAAAGTTGGAATTCAAGGCAGTTAATATGGCCAAGTTTCATCCAACAAAAGGGAATGTGCCCTAAGCCTTAAAATCTGTCTGAATACTTTGGGTTATCTTCTTCCTATTGCCACAACCATAACCAAAAATTCTGTCCTTATTCTGTAGTTAAAGACAATGCCCTCCCTATCCTTTGTTGGTAGAATGGAGAGTGTACTATCTACATGCTTGTTGACTATAACAATACAGTCACTGCACTGTACACTACAACAATATAACCAAATCTACACTGATCCATCTCATCTCACATCCTTGTAACCAATAGCACACATTTCCAAAATGGCAGATTGAAGTTTGGGGTCACATTTGTGAAGAGAGACCAAAATGAAATGAACCACATTGGGCTTTATACCCTCTAACCTTTGGCTATTACCACTGAGCTCTCACCAAGGAAAGCATCCTCACTGCAATAAAGATGTGACCCAGTATAAACCACTGGATTTGATTCAGTTACCTCAAACCAGCAGAACTGGCTCAAAGTCAGTGAATTTTTTTTTATCAATTTCACATGCTCCTTTTATGAGACAATTGTAACCACACCACCTATCTAGGAAACAGGAAGGACAACAGAGGTGGAATCAGTTTGGAGATCTGTCCCAATCTCAACTTCAAGTGCTAATGAATTCACTAAATGTTGTGTAAGGAATGACTCATGTTTACAGGGTCATCAACAACTCAACTTAGAGCATGTTAAATGATTTATGAAAGTAAGTGGGAATAGATTTTTTTTCTTGTCTTTTTTTGTTTAAAAAAAATCTTGTCCAATCTTCTTGCAGATTCCTCTATTCTTTTCACCCTGGTTAATGCTCCAGTTGCTGGGAATGGGTGAGCAGAAGGGCTTCTGATTTGTGTGTTATGTGTATTTATCTATTTGTCTTTATATAAATACATTATCGGGGCAGCTAGATTCACAGGGCAAAGAATCACAGACTTTGCTCCAGAAAATTTGAGAAAGTCTGCTCCTCAGGTTGTCTTTATTCTATAGAAAGGTACTGAAGCATTGCCAAGCATTGAGCTACATGACTGCAAAGGAATAAAGAAGAAAACCACAGAATTTCAGAGTCGGAACAGACTTCTAGTCCAACCCATATATAAACAAAAATCCTCTCTACCATACTCTTCACAAGTAGTGGTCCAGCCTTTACTTGAAGATCCACTTTCTGACAGCTTTTTCTTCCCTCAAGACTAAATTTTCCTCTTACAATTTCTATCCAATGCTTCTGATTTTGTCATCTAGGGCCAAACCCAACAAGTCTAACCCCAATTCCATGTGACAGCCCTTCAAATACTTGAAGACAATTATCATGCCCCACTTAAGTCTTCTGTTTTCCAGGCTAAATAGTCCTAGTTCCTTCAACAGATCCTCATGTGGCATAATCTCAAAGTCTGTTGACATCCTACTCACCATGGGTTCCAGCTTGTCAATATCCTAAGACATGACACCCACAACAGAATGCAGTAATCCACCTGTGATCTCACAAGAGCAGCATACAGTAGAGCTCTACCTTCCCATGTTTGAGATACACTATTTTTCAGCATCTAAATATCAGCTTCTCTCTTTTTATCTCATTATTACAACCTTCTCTACCTCCTTCTAAGCCTGCAATTACATCCAAGTGGAGCTCCTCCTCTCTGCACATTATTGATTTGTTACCTTGCCCTGTCCTCTCCTGTGCAGCCTGAAACAGGTCTCTCCTGCTGGTTAGGGGTAGCCATTTGGAGGCTTCAAGTCAACAAGCATTTACTGAATGCTTGTGCTGGGCACTGTGGTTTAAATGCTGGGGATACAAACAAAGGCAAGACAAAACAGATAAATCAGTCCCTGATCTCCTTCTTAAGACAGTACACACATCCCTTAACTGGGAGCCAATGGGAGATAAAAATTTATGAGGTTCTGTAAATCTATTAAATCCTAGAACCCTCAGAACTAAAAGAAACCAGGATATGCCCTTCTATTCTGATTGCTACTGAAATGAAACAGAATGAAAATAGGTCAAAAGCAAAGTTACAATACAGAAGCAAAAAGTAAATGAATTAGGGTAATAACAGGGTGAGTCTTCTTTCTCTGGAGCCAGGCTAGAGCAGGGTATAATCCAATGGGACAATGCAGCCTGTGCCCCAAACATACACCCCTGATTATCCTCCAGAGACACCTTGAAACAGCCACTGAAAATGAGCTGTAGCTGGCTCCATTATCCCTCCCCATGTTCCCACATCAAGAACGGGCACCCATGGGGACAGGAGGAGGGGAGGCTGTCAAATTGGGGAAACTGTCAAAGTGTGTGTGTGTGTGTGTGTGTGTGTGTGGCGTGTGCGTGTGCGTGTGTGTGTGTGTGTGTGTGTGTGTGTGTGTGTGTACACAGATGAAGTTCTTGGAGTGCCCTCAATTCAAGGGACATACAAAGTATCCTTAGCCACTTTTCTGTCTGGGTAAATAACCAGGCTCAATGCAAATATCTTATCAAGAAGTTATGGACTACAGCAACCACCAAGTCCTGTTGATTTTTCCTTTGCAAAGTTTCTCAAATCCATTTCTTCTTTTCTGTTCCTACTAGTTCAAGACCTTGCTATTTCACAATTACAATACATAGCCTCAAACTAGTCTCCCTGCCACTTGCCTCAACCCAGTCTAAAACATAATGTCAGTTATAACAAAAACTCAGTTTTTATGGCATCACTCCTTCACTCCAATACCTTCAATGGCTCTCCCATCCAAAAAGTTCCAAACTCTAACATTCAAGGCCCTCCACAATATAGTCATATACTACCCTATAGTCACTACCACTCTATAGGAACAATCTGCCTAGCTGCTCTACTTACTCACTATCCCACAAATATTCTTTCAAGCCTCTATGATTTGTTCTGTTTTTCTGTCCAGAATACCTTACAACCTCTCATATCCACCTACTCAGCCAACTTTTAAGGTGCAAACACTACATCCCTATGAAGCCCTTCCCAGGTACGAATGATCTCACTCTCTTGAACTCCTATAGAGCTTATGGTTTGTATCAGTCATGTCACTCTTGTCTGTCACATATACTCCCTTGTAATAAAGAGACCTGTGGACATGTCTCAGACTGTTATTTCCTGAGAGTGAGGAGAAGCTTTTATATGTAGCACAGAGTCTAGAACCACAGACTCTCCAGGTTGGAAAGGACCTTAAAAGTCATCTAGTCCAACCTATACACAAACAGAAATGAATTCCTTCTATAGTACCCCTGAGAAGCAGACACCTATCTTGCATCTGTTTAAAGACCCCAATGATAGAAAATTAATTTCCTCCTGAGCAAGCCAGTTTTACATAGCTCTCATTGTTAGGAAGATTTTCCTTATATCAAGCTGCAATGAAATCTGCCTCCTTGAACCTTCTGACCATTGGTCCTAGTTCCTCTCTTTAAGACAAAGCAGAACAAGTCTAAAATACTTGAAGAGAGGTATAACTTCTGCCTCTCCCCCATCAAAGTCTTCTCTTTTTCAGGCTAAAGAGCTCCAGTTCCTCCCATGGCACAGTAACTTACCCTCTCACTATCCTGGTCACCCTCCCTCCTCTGGACATGTCCCTTCCCCCTTTTCAGCTTCTTCATACGAATGGATTGTCTTCTTCTATTTGAATGCAGGAGGGCAAAGATTGTCTTTTCTTCTGCTGGTATTTGTATTCCTGGGGCATAGCACAGCAGGTACATTGTACAGAGCATTGGGCCTGGAGTCAGGAAGACCTGAGCTCAAATTCAGCCTCAGAAACTTACTAGCTATGGGACCGTAGGTAAGTCATTTGACCTCTGCCTCATTTTCCTCATCAGTAATATAAGAATAATAGTGGCACCTACCTAACAGAGTTGTTTGAGGATCAAATGAGATAATATGTATGAAATGTCTGGTACATAGTAGGCACTTAATAAATGTTTCCTTCCTTTACATAATGTCTAATGAATGTTTATTGACTTGACTCTAGGTGAGGTTTGACCAGGGTAGAATACAACAGAAGTAATAAGTTTACATTTACATATTACTTTGCATATATCATTATATCATTTGAGTCTACAACTCCAGAAGATAGGTCCTAAAAGAATTATTAGCGCTATTTTATAGAGGAGGAAACTAAGGCTCAGAAAAAACAAGTGACTCACTCATGTTCACACAATTACTAAGTATTAGAGATGGTATTATAGCCAAGGTATTCCTGACTTGAAGTCCAATACTCTGAATACTGCCCACACTATCATCATACTTTGTCCTGTACACTTGCACAGAGGCTACAAATAGACAGTCCCTAAGTAATTAAAAATTGATTATGGAATTCTACGTTCAATTTAACATCTACTCAATATTCAATGGCTGGAGATCCAGATGACATAAACCACCTACTTCTCCTAGTTTCTGCTTATCTAGTGAGCAGATCTTGAGCTTTTAACCCATCAGAGACCAGAAGGAGAAGAAAAGCAAATGAAATTCTAAAGTCGTCAATTATAGAAACTATTTGATGGAGGAACCTGAAACCATGAAATAGAAGGAAGTTTGGAGACCGGATATTCAATTATCTGTGGATTTCGATATTTTTTACAGGACAATTCACATGATACATTAGCAGAGAAAGGCAAAGGTTATTTGTTTATAAGCCATAACCTACATAATAACCTATGTAATACCTAGCATTTGTTCTAATGATCAGATATATGACCACAATGAACTTCCCACTGTTAGATACAGAAAACTATAGACATAAAGGAATCTGAATTAGTGAGACAAGGTGATATTGGTGGTCTGGAAGCAAAAACCTGAGTATAGACCCCCATTCTGATGATTATAAAGTTCCATACCCATGGGCAAATAAAAACTTCACTAAATCTGTTTTCTCAGCTATAAGGATAATAATGTTTGTACTAGCTATCTTAATGTGGCTATTAGGAAAACTCTTGTTTAATTGTAAGCTCTTGAATAAATATTGAATATTGTTTTGTATACACACAGCATTTTATATTTAAAAAATTAAACACAATTCAAAAGAACACTTCTTGGTGCATTTTTTGTGGCAGACACCAACTCTTAATGTCATAAAGATGACCCAGAAGGAAGGAAAGCAAAGATGCCTTACAATTAGGGAACCACAAGCACCACGAGTTTAGGGGTTATGAACTTAAAAAGAACACAGGAAGTACATGCACATGTACTTTAGGAAGACTAAGGTTACAGCAAGTGATGCATAACTATTGATGGGAGAATTGTTCTCAAAGGAAAACTCTGTTACCATCTTGTGACTCAACATGTTTCCACACTTTGACTAAATTATAAGACATTTCCAGTGTGTGGATGTGTATTCAGACAGAGCATGTTCCAATTCACCCCACAATCTAAGTAAAGTGCCTCCACTGATGATCGGAAGTGCTGTCATGAAATTCATAAAATATCTCAAAACAAAAATTAATTTTCATTCACTTTTTAAAAAAATAATTGAATGCCAAGAACATTTTTGAGGAAGAGAAGGCTGGTGTCACAAATCATGATGATAGGATGTTACAACCAAAAAGGTTGGGAATTATTCTTTTTGAGAAAAGTCAAGAAATCATTTCTTTCATTAAACAAGTTGGCTCCCCACCCTAACATTTCTCACAAAAGTAGTTGCCCAACATGTCTCAGATGTTTCTAATATGACAGGAAATGTTCTATTAGATGCATAGAGGATTTTCTTCCCTACATACAAAGTTGATTCAACTCACCATCCATAGAATATGGTTTCTACCACCTGTCTCCCCCAGATGAAATCTGAACTTCCTAGATTAATTACATGGAGGTTTCATTTTGAATTTTACTCTGCCCTTCAGGACTCTCCTCTTTGTCTCCCTCCTCTCTCCTAGTTATAAAATAAAAAGAATATGAGAAAATATCCCTCTACTATACTTCTCTGTATTATAAATTCATCTTCACACTGAGAAATACAATTGGCAAGATTTCTGGGGGATGTAAAATTAAAACAATAATGACAATAACATAAGATCATGAATCATAGATTTAGAGCTGGAAGGAATCTCAGAGATTATCTGGTTCAACCCTCTCAACTGCACAGATGGAGACATGGAAGCCTCAGGCACACAGACTCAAGGCTACACAGGTAGTATCAGCAAAGG
Organism: Notamacropus eugenii; assembly: GCF_028372415.1. NCBI lineage: Eukaryota > Metazoa > Chordata > Mammalia > Diprotodontia > Macropodidae > Notamacropus > Notamacropus eugenii. The sequence continues at coordinate 542,607,962 of NC_092872.1, read as the reverse complement.
TAAAAATTAAACCCAGATCCTCTGACCCCAAACCAGCTAGCTGGTTTTCCAATGTGCTACAACTTGCCTCACATGCACATACTGCCCTTTCCATCTCCTTCGTCCTGGACACTTTAATTCAAGACCAGTTACAGAAAAGGGAGGGGAGGAAAAACTTAAAACAGATTCACTTTCCTAAAGAAGGACAATGACACCAAAACTAAGGACATTTTGCATTAAGTATCAATGTATTAAGTATTGAGTAATTTTGTTTTTTAAAGTAGGAGTCACTACTTCCAAATTCTGTAGTCTTCTACAATAAAAGCAAGTATGAGAAAACCAGAAGGGACAAAAGGAAGGATGATTCTCTGGACTGGAACACAAAAGTTAAGCCTTTTCTCATATGTAAAAATGAGGGGGTTGGACTAGGTAGCCTTGGAGATCTCTTACAGTTCTCAATCCATGATCCTGTGAATGAAAAGGGCAGCAGTCATGATGTAGCAACCAAAGTCTGGAGATTTAATACCAGAGGAATCATGTCCCAAAAGCAGCCCTGACATTTAGGCTCTGACAAAACTACCTCTGGGGCCAGGGGTTAGAGCATGGTCTAGTGGACAGAACACTGAATTTGGAATCCAAAGCTCAGCCTCTGGTACTTACTACCCAAGTGAGCTGGCTCAAGTCACTTAATTCCTCTTAGCCTGTTTCCTCACCTCTAAAAAGATGAAGTTGAACTAGATGATCTCTAACACACCTTCCAGCTCTAGATATTATGATCTTATGACCTGGTACAGAACTGCACAGATTAGAGGGTGGACGAGGTAATATCTGAGGTTTCTTTCTGCTCTAAGACTTAAATTCTAAGATGTGATGATGTCATCCATGATCTGGGTCTGTATATCAGAGGATAGAATGTATTTTTTGAACAAATGTTGCTTTCTTAATCCTATAACATATTCTGAATCAAATTCTGCTCAATGATTTCTATCTTTTCTAGGATTATCTGGTAAAGCAGGGCACATATACAATAAACCCTGCAATACTAGCAAACCTCTAAGTAGGCTCATGGACTTTTGATTCAGTTCCATTTTGCAGAAAGACAGTGGCAGGCTTCTGCTGTTCTGTTTACCCAGGAGGTGAGTAAAGGCTCTGTTGTCTCCATGTCACGGCAAACCATTGCCATGGAAACCACACCCTGCATGGCTGCCATGGTATCAATGCAGTACCACTCCCTGTGCAGGTAAGTAGCTGTCCAAAGGCCACAGTTGGCAGGCTTGTTTTTAGGCCAACCAGAAAAATGAGCTAAAAGTCTTATGGATAATATTCATATTAGGCTTCAACACCTGCCTCCTACTCAACAATCATTTCTGAGAATAAAAATCTTTCCCAAATCTGTTCCTGAAAGACAGGAATTTCCAAGGCAGAATTCTCTGGGAGAGGATAATGTGGGAATTTTAAGTGACATAGGTAATGTGATGACCATAATCTCTAGGAAGCCACAAGGAAAACAGGAGTGCTCTAGGGTGATGTATTATTAGTGAAAAGGGTCTGAAAAAGTTCACATATCCTGACTTTGTAGACAGGAACCCAGAACTCAGAACTTGCTTCTAAGTACAGAAACTGTACAATCACCCAGTGCCATGTAATTCTGTCAACTTGCTCTTCTTTACTGAGAATCATGTGGCACAGAATTATTTACAATGGCCCCCTGTTCAGGGTGACATTGGTCATCAATAGTCACCCCCTGATGAGCATGGGATGACCCTAGCACTACCATCCCACTCTATGCACAGTGGCTCCTTTAGCTAAGGACACTTGTCCATCCAGTCTGGCCTCCCCTCTTTGTGATGCCTGTAATTCTCCTTGGTTTTCCCCAATTTGTTAATTTCAGGCCCCACTCAACTTAGTCTCAGGTCAGAAAGACAAGTCAGACAAGTACCTCAGTAAGACAAGCACCATGGAATGCTCTGGATATTCATAAATGCTCCCAATTTTTTATTAGCATCTTGAGAACAGAAGCATAGTAAATTCTCAAATTCAGACCCCAGGGGAACTGAGGGATTGGGTATAGAGGACAGAAGTATGGGTACACTCCTGCACTCACTCTTTAACAGGAGGTTCTCTTTATATGATAAGTCATTTCTCTATGAGGTCTGTGCTACATTCTCAAATAAGGGTATTCCCTGTTGTTACTATCACTCCTAAACCCTTTAAGGCAAATTTATGGGGAAACATATTTAAGAATTGTATATAATAATAAATGTCAGAAGAGATAAGGAATGGAGTGGAGCAAACACTGGACCCTGAAGGGACCTGGGTTCAAGTCCTTCCTGCCTGATATGCCTTAAACAGGGGTGGGGAACCTGGGCGAGGTCACATGTGGCCCTCTACATCCTCCAATTTGACCCTTTGACTGAATACAAACTTGGCTCCTCATCACTGGCCTTTAGTGAATCATTTTGGTTCTGTGGGCCGGTTTTGTCACATGAAAAGGCAGGGAGAAAGAGTATTGAACTCACTGATATCTAAGGTCTGTTCCAGCTCTAATAGTCTATAAGGTCATGGAAGGTTTGTAATCTGCCTATAGTGGAAAAAGTACCGATCCTGAAGATATTACAAATTCATCAGGCAGGTAGAAGACAGACTATATGGAGAGAAATGTCTTTCCTATGAAGGTCAGGTTCCAGGCCATATACTCCTTAAGGATCTCCCTGAGGAGAGGAGCAGCTGGCTTGCTTATCTTCTTCTCCCATCACTCTTTAATAAAAGGCACCAGTTGTTCCATATTGTACATTTCCCTCTTAAAGATAAGATCACTGTTTGTGTTAATTTCCCTACCCCTGTTCTTTCTGCTCCTGCAATGTCAACACATCTATAGGTTATTCAGACAAATAGGCAAACAATTCCTCATATCAAAATAAAGAAAGATGTCTAGTTTTAAAATGTGTTGTAGCTGCTTCCACCTCCAGAGAAAGAACTGACAAAGTCTGACTGTAGATCAAAGCATATTTTTTCACTTTATTTTGTTGTTATTGTTATTTTGGGGGAGGGGATTCTGTGTTTTCTTTCACAACATGACTAATATGTAAACATGTTTTACATGACTATACATGTATATAAACTATATAAAATTTCTTACCATCTCTGGCAGGATGGAGAGGAAAAGGAAGGGGGAAACTTTGGAACTCAATTTTTTTTAAATGAATGTTAAATATTATTTTTACACACAATTGGGAAAAAATAAGAATTTTTTAATGTGTTGTAGCCAAACCAAAGGGTACATCTAAAACATACTTAACCTTAAAACTAAAGAGTAAATATCTCTCCATATTTAGCAAGCATTAAGGTCCATCCTTCTGTCTAATCAGATGTTTTTATCCAACAGATGTAAGTCATTTGTTTTAGATGTTTCATAAGTACTCTGGTTCATTCATTCACCTCACTAGAAAATATGGCAGAATAATATGGAGGGGGTCTACTACTGCAGAAGACAACAAAATAAGCAGTAGAAAGCACCCAGGGGAAAAATCTTGGTTCATATCCTGCCTCTGACACTACAGGTAGTCACCTCACTTTTCTAAATTTGTTTCCTACTGTATAAAATGAGAAAAATAATGCTTAGGTTGCTTACCACACAGAACTTGAGAAAGTGCTTTTGTTTTTCTTGTTATTGTTAGTATGGCTATTATTATCCCTGTGTGTTAGGAAAGAGTACTAGATCTGCAACCAAAAGACCTGGGTTCAAATCCTAACTCCCCTATCTGCTACCTGTGAGACCTCAGACAAATCACTACCCTTTCAGGAGACCAGACAGTTTCCTACTCTCTGAAATGGGAGGAGATGAACTAGATGACTGCAAAGTTCTTTTCCAGTTCTTCATAATCTATCATCCTAAAATTAAATGCATACCCAGAGCAGCTGTGCTTAGCCCAAGAAGCAGCTAGATGCTTGGGCTCTGGTAACCTTAGAGCAGCTTTGGTGGCCCTGGAACAACTCTGGTAACATCCCAGTAGCAACCATTTCGGCACCAGGTGTTTGTGAACCAGGAGTTGGCTTGCATTGTTGCATGACACATCAGAGATTGTTTTGTGGGGCACAGAGTAAGGGAGGAGCCAATATAAGTCCAAGACAGTTGAGGGACTATGATATGCACAAGCTTTGACATTTTGTACTCCTCAAACTTTATTAGAAAAATGAGTTCAATTCTGACCACCATACACTTGTGAGTGAATGAATGAATGAATGAATGAACAAGAAACACTGGAGAGAATCCAGAAAAAATGACCAAAATTATCAAAGGCATGGGAAAAGATCCTACAGACAGGATAAAAGAATGGAGATTAATACCGAAATGACTGACTTCAAGTTTATGAAGGAAAAAAAGGAGCAGGCTTAGACCTGAGTTCTGGTCCCAGCCCTATCATATAACAACCCATGAGATCATTGGCAAGACTTCAGTTTTATCCTCTTTAAAATGGGAATAATAATACTTGTACTCTTTGATTTCTCAAATTGTAAGGCTGCTTTGAATTGGTATAGCTTTTCTGGAAAACAGTTTGGAACTATGCTTCCCCAATCCCTTCTCTCCACTCCAATCATTAAACTGTAACATATCCTTTAATCCAGCAATACCATTAATAGGTTTATACTCCAAAAAGATCAAAGAAAGAAGAAAAGGATCCATATGTGCAAATATATTTACAGTGCCTCTTTGTGTAGTGTAAAAGAACTGAAAATAATGGGGAAGCCCATAAAATGGGAAATGACTGAATAAACTATGCTCTACGAATGTAATGGAATACTACTGTGCATAAGAAATGAAAAAAGGGATGGCTTGGAGCATTTTGGGAAGTCTTGTATAAACTTATGCAGAGTGAAATGAGCAGAACCAGATGAACAATTTATACAATAACTATATTATAAAGATAACTATAAAAGACTTAAAAATCTTGATCAATGCAATGACCAATCACGATTCCAGGGGGCTGAAAATGAAACAAGCTACCTACCCCCTGAGAAAAGTGATGGATTTAACACATGAAATAAGTCACTTATTTTTGGACATATGGACAATGTGGAAATCTGTTTTGCTTAACTATAAATATTTGTTACAAGGGTTTTGTTTTTCTTTTCTTTTTTATTGCAGTGTTGGGGTGGGAGAGAGAAAAAAGCTTATTCACTGAAAAATTAAATTAAATTTTAAAATAAATATACTATTAGGCTCTGTAGAAATGAGTGAATAATATTATGTCCATGGGAAAATCCCTGCCCATCATCACAATGAACCCTGAAATGAGTGGAAAAGGGAGCTTTCTAATCCCTAAATATCCACCTCAGGACAGCAAACATTTCATATGCACCTGACTCAAGGTGATCTTACAACCCTAGGATACTATGACAAAGGACACGTGATTCCCAAACAAAACAAATAAATCTATTACCACAAAAGATTCTGGTCAACTATTCCTTAAACTGCTAAGAAGTAGCTGAATCAGTATTTCACATTTTGTGACAACAGTCAAATTTGACTACAGATCAGATATACGTCTCCTTTTGGATCTGAGTTTTTGCTAGTCATACCTTATATTGTATTTTCTAAGTTTTGGAGCAAGACTGGCATTATTCAAGGAAAAGGATCAGGAAATCATCAAATTCTTTCTAAAAAAGTAATCACAGAATATAAATCAAGACAACTTTAAGACACCACATTAAAACTACTGGAATGGCAAAAAACTGTGCATGCACACGCGCATGCACACACACACACACACACATACACACACAAAGACAAAATTCATTATTGGCAAGGCAAAAGGAAAACAGGCATTTTAAATGCATCATGTTGGTGCAAACACTCTGAGAAATATATATTCCCAGAGTCTCAAAACTGATGATACCTTTGTACCTAACTATTCCGCTAGTAGAGCAGCTAGGTGGTGGGGTGGATAAGAGTGCCAGACCTGGAGTCAGGAAGACTCATTTTCCTGAGTTCAGATTCAGTCTTAGACACTTACTAGCTATGTAATCCTGGGCAAGTTACTTAATCTTGTTTGCCTCAGTTTCCTCATCTGCAAAATGAGCTGGAGAAGGAAATAACAAACCACTCCACTATCTTTGCCAAGAAAAGCTCAAACGGGCTTGGACATGACTTAAGAACAAAGAGTTGGGCATGACTTAAGAACAACAATTCAGTACGAGGGTTTTATTCTAAAGAAGAAAAAAGGAACCTAGGTACACGTAAAAAAAAATTCATAGCTATCTTTTTGTAGCAGCAAAAAAGTACAGAAAAAAACCTATATGTACAATGGGCAAAAATGGTATAATAACATAATTATATATACACATATACATATATAATGTATACATACATATATATATATTTATGCATGTGCATAATGGTTCAGATCTGTGATTCCATCAGAGTAGGGAACTGAGGAAGAAGAAATTATATATATTTTTTACACACACACACAGAATTTCCTTTGATTACAGATAAACCACTAGTCTTAAGCTTACAATTTTAAAGAGTTACCTGGCCACAATGAAAGGTTCAATAATTTGGCAATGGTTACATAACTAGTGGTAAGTCAGAGACAGCACTTGAACCCAGGTCTTCCTGACTCTAAGGCCTTCTATGTACAATATCACTTTCCCCATTTTATGGAGGGGCCCAGGCCAAACTGTCTGCATTTTCCTCCAGGAGTTATTCCTAACTTATTCTGGAATTCAAAACCAGACCTCCCCCCCTCTACAGCTGACCCTTCCTGAAACTTCCCTCAGTGACTGGGGCCTCCTCACTCAGAAAAAGTCCACTCACCAAAAATATCCTTTTTGCAAAATCCAACTCCTTGCCCCTTCTCTCCTGGAGCCTCCATTTTGTGAAGGGGCTAAAAGTCAGCCTGCCTTCATACTCCTCCTCCATCCCAGTTTCAGCTCCTGTTTTTGGTTCTTTCCCCCATTAGAATATAAGCTCCTGGAATGTAAGAGGCTTTCTTTATGTTTGTATTTATATTCCCAGGGTTTACCAAAAAGCACCTATCATATAATCAGATTTTCTCCCTCCTCTCAGCTCCCCTCCTACCCTTTCCTTTCGCCTTCCTTGCTGTTTCTCAATGGTATCATAAGAAAAACAAAAATGAAGTATACAAAGATCTATGGAAAAATCCAAAGGCCGTGAAAAAACATAAAATCAGCATACAAAGACTACAATTATATATTAAAAAGAAAATAAAGCCAAGAGTAGCAAAACTTGGTATACTTAGAAAAGGCCCCTTAATAAAAACATTTTTTGTCCTCTGTCAATCCATTCGGTTCTATTTTGCTAATTACTAAGAGTCTGTGTACAACTTTATTTCTGATTTTATTACTTATTAGAATATCCTTAATGTTTATTAATTAAATATATGATAAAAAAAAAACTTTTAAAATTCTTCCTAGTTATAGATCACTTTAAACTGAACAAACAGAAGAGAATTTGCATCAAGAAAGCCTGGTAACGATTGACAGCTGTGCTCATTACAAGGGAACAACCCAGCACATTTTGGTCCCTGGTTTGATGGACATTCCCTTCCAAACAAGGTGTCTAGTCCAGGCTCGGTTTTTTCTTTACTGAATTCTAGGCTCTGGCCTACGTGAGGGGAGTGTGTCCTAGCGTTATTTACTCTCAGAGGCTCTTCCAGGCTGTGTTTGAATTCTCTCTAAGACCTATAATGATGGAGAGGGAGGGGATGAGCAAACACTGCTTGAATCAATGCCCTTGTCTTGTTGCTGAGGTAGAAGGGCCTAGGCAGAAATGCCCCACAATGGCAGGCAGCTTTAAGGTAATGGCTTTAAAATTAAATAGATGGGAGTTAGAATCGAGATTTTTAAAGTGAGTGCAGAATATTTGCCCTGGGGGGCTGAGTCAGGATAAGGGGCAGGTCTGGTTCGAGGAAAGGTTTACTCCTAAGGCAAGGCCTCCAAACTCCTTCTCTACACATTCCTTCCTGATCACCACTCCCTCTCTGCCCTGGCTCTTTCCTGAGTTGCACCTGCAGACTCTCTGAGAGACTCAGTTTAGGATCACAGGATTGGATCGGTGATTTAAAGCTTGAAGGGACCTTAAAGGGTCATTTAGTCTAACCTCATAATTTTACCATTCTGTAAAATGGCAGCTTTGGGCAACTGTTATAAAAATTGTCTCTCCCTTCTCTCTTTGCCTTTACAAAGGATAAGGTAGGGTGTTCTTTGACAGTGATCAAAAGCAACTTGGCAACTTTCCATTCGATGACAGAGCAGACAGATTCAAAGGGCACACTACCCCTCAGTATATGACAAAGCCAATTTGCTTACCATGTCAAAAGTTTTCCTGAACACTGGCCCCTCTGCTCTCCCAAAAGCCCTATTTACCACTATCCCACCCCAATCAATACTAGTGAATCCCAGAGTGATATGAAGGGAAAGGGGGAGAAGGGTTCAGCTCAAGTAACTAACTGGTTGATCATGTGCCTCTCAGGCTTGGCCCAAACAGGTTCTGTTGGCCAATAAAACTGAAAACACTTTCTCTGTTAAAATGAGCAAAATGTCTGCTGACTTGCCAAGCAATTCATGGGTTCCCTATGGGATCACAGAAAGGTATAATGGCCAAGTGGCCAGAGTACTAAACTTGGAATCAGTAAGACCTGGGTTCAAATCTTGCCTCTGCGATTTATTAGGTGTATGACTAGAGGCAAGTCAATTAACTTCTGAGTCAATTAACTTTCTTCTTTTGTATAACAGGAATAATACTTCTTGTATTTGCTTTAGAGGGTTGTTGTAAGGTCCAAATGAGGTATTCTAGTTAGGTACTTTACAAACTTTAAGAACACCATAGAAATAGAATAAATTAGGTATGGAAAGGAAATCAGAGATCATCTAGCCCAATCATCCATTTTACAGATGAGGAAATTAAGGCCAAAGAGGGAAATGACTATGTTGTGGTCACACAGAAAATGAATGGCAAGTCCAGAATAAGACTCCAAATCAAGTATGCTTCCCACTGTACCATACTGCCTACTAAATGTATCAGTGTTTAAGAAGAAAAAGAAAAACATTTCAGCTCAAATCTGAGGCTGAAAATATGAAATGGTTCTGTTGCGTAGACATTTCCTGTGCTTCATCATGAGTTGTCTCAGTTCTATATCCTCTAGCAAGCTACCAGAAATTCTCCATAATTATTACTATGGCAAATACTATTACACTTACTGGTAATTCTGCACATTTAAAGAGATTTAAAACTGAACACTTCCATTTTCCCTAAAGGAATGCTCATTCCTATTACTCACTTCACCTGAAGTGAGGATATAAATGGCCAAGTCAGGAAACCAAGAACAGGGATTTCTAATCCACAGCTGAATTTCATCCCACGCTTCAGAGGATTCAGGAAAACCAGCCACTTTCCTTGCTTTCCTCACCCTTTGGAACACTGAGCATATCAAATGAATGTGGTAAACCACTCTGGGGTTCAGAATGACACTGGGAATCATTTTACTGGATCATACCTTTCCTTCAGCAATACTAAACTGATACAGAGACCCAAGGAGTGATGTTCATGCTCTCATCATAGGGGAACTTAAGCCTTTTATCACCCAAGACCTTACATATTTGATGAATGTGCTGTAAAAGCACTCAAAAAGTCTACTGATGGTGTCCTAGGTTCCATTTATTTTTTAAAAAAAATCAAAATTCTCTTTGATGCTATTAGCAAGTCTTGCTAACAACAATGACTCTTGAGATCATTCTTGCTATTTATTCCTCACAGTCATTATGACATAAACATTGGCATCATCCCTCTTCCCCCATACTTCATGTGACAGGACTAAAGCACAGAAAGGGAACTGCTTATTGCCAAAGCCAACCCACAGGTACGCCCTTTAGCCTAAGAAAGCACTGACAATTCCTGAACCGCTAGCTTGTTACTGGTGCCTTATTTTAAGAAAGGGAATACACATGTGGCTAGTTCTATTTACATTTGCATTTACTTACATTGACGTTTATTTACATTTTTCCCTTAAAGGCAGACCTTTCTTTAATAATGATAATAATGACAATAATAAATTCAATAGGTTTTCCTAAAACTGCTTCTTATAAAGACAAAGTTGAGATCATGGGGTTAAGTAAATTGGCTAACTCCAGGGTGAAAGACCCTGACATCCTTGAGAGAGGGCGTGGTTTCATTTTTTTCTCTGTATCCTCAGCCCATTGAATGGCACATAAGGGATGCTTAATAAATGCTTGCTGATTGGTTATGATTGCTCTATTGTCTATCTATATTGAGGAAATTCCACAGGCAATTAAATCTTCAATTTTCTGATTGCTTCAGCAAACGTACATATAATGGAGTTTTTACAAACATAGGTGCAACAATTTTTGTGCAAAGAATAGCAACGAAGAATTTTTTCAATTGGTAACATTTTTAGGTTTTAGTGTTTGTTTCCTAATCACTTCTGTCTATTTCTGGATGGTATTTCCTGACCAACCCCCCATTACTATGAACATCCCCTCACTTTTCTATGCCACTCTCTGCATTTTCATGTGCTACCTCAAACTATCTTATAGGATTACAGTGTTATAGAGAGGAAGCATATTTATCTGTCTGCATGCTGCACACATGAGGTCATCTGGCCTAGTGAATCAAATGTGAGACCTGAAATCAGAAAGAATAGGGTCAAATCCTATCTTTCACGTTACTAGCTATGTAACCATGGGAGGCAGACGTGGGGGTCAGGGGCAGATCACAGAAAAACAATTGCTGAGCCTGGAATCACAGAACCTGAGTTTGGATCCAGGTTTAGCTGTATGACTTTGGACCAACTGTCTGACTTCTCTGGGCCTCAGTTTCTTTATAAAATGAGGGGGTTGAACCAAATGCCATCTAAGGTTCCTTTTATCCCTTCCAGATGTATGATTTTATGAGTTTTTTTAACTGATGGCTTTCTAATAGGCCTTATTAAGATATAAGAATTGTTCAACTGCAAAAAGAAAATTCAAAAAGGAATTTTCTTCTGCTTAGATGCAGAAAACAGAGGCAATAGTATTATCTGTGAGTTCACTGTCCACAAGCTAGCCCAACCACTCCCTTCATCTCTGGCACCCCCACCTGTCCATGCAAGACCTCTCCACTGAAGCTCCCCAGGAAATAGCTGGTTAATAATCATAATAACTGTTATTATTATTTTATTACAATAATAACTAGCATTTCTATAGTACAGTATATAGTACAGTAGGTTTGTGAAGCACTTTTACAAATATCTCATTTAATCCTCACAACAATCCAAAGAGGTAAGTGATATTATTATCCCCATGTTACAGATGAGGAAACTGAGACAAGCAGAGCTTAAGTGACTTTCCCAGTGGTATATAGCTAGTAAATTCCTGTGGAAGGATTTGAATTCAGGTCTTTCTGACTCCAAGTCCAACACTATTTAAAAAGCCACCCAGCTGCCAAAACATGTACATGCTTTTCATCTTCTAGTCCGGTTTCTTCACTGTCTCCTCAGAAACCTTAATGAGCTGCACAAATGCCCTCTTGTGAGACAGGAAGGTAAAATCCAGGTGCTGCAGATCAGACTGAAGAACATAACCAGAAGCTGACTTCACAGAACTTACTTCGGGTATTCTCTAGTGCTCTACTGAGTAAGACACCACATTAAAAAAAAAAAAAAAAAAGTAAATGATAACCCTGCTGTGGTTATGGAAACTCCTGAGTCATCCATCTTTCGCCCACCCTTTGATGAACAATTCTGAGATGGAACAGGGATGACTTACCCAGGGATCAACATATTGCCCTTCCACCCATGTACTCCTTCACCCTTTCTAGGAAGAGTTAGGAAAAGGGCTTGAGAAACAGATGACTCCTGACCCAATCCTCCCTCATCCTCACTCCCACACTGAAGAAAATACAAGAAGTAGAAGCTTCTTCTTTACCAACAATCATAACTAATCATTTTAGTAGGAAATGTGTCTGTGAGTATACCAGGGAAATGAGGATAAGGTACAATTTAATTTGATACAGAAATACCTGATCTACCATTTCTCATTACTAAGTTTTCTACCTATGTGGGAAAATTAGAAGGGAAAGTTTCTCTTTTTCCCCCTCTAGGTTAGGGGGAAAGCTAAGGTCATCAAAGAGACCTTTATTTGCATTTTTAATCAGGCCTCTTTTGAAATGTATTGTCTTATTTAATCAATTCAGTTACTAGATTAATTTATTCCTTCATTTTAAAAAAAAATTTTGAGTACCTACTCTGGAACGAGGTATCTTCTACTTCTGGTGCAGATAAAGATGATTAAAGCAGAATCCTTGCCTTAAATTCATAGTCTGGAGGATGATGGGGTGGGGTTAGGATTAGGGTTAGGAGCAATAAGGTCTGTGCTAAAATACAAATCACTATAATACAAAGTTATATGTTGAAAGAACCTAGAGAGAAATAGAAGTATTGGAGGAATTGGGAAAAAGAAATATTCCTTTGGGATGTAAGGATTAGAGAAGGTTTCATAAAAATATCATTTAAGCTGGACCTGAAGGATGGATAGGATTCTAATGCGCAGAAGACTAGGACCAGTGGGTAAATGCTACAGGGAAGGCTCAGTTAGACTCAATGGCTGGAAAGAAACATTAACAATTAGAGCTGTCCAATAGAAGAATGGGCTACACTTCAAGGGGTAGTAGTTCACTGGTGGTACTAAAGTGGAAACTGGATACTTATTTTTCAGGGATGTAAGGAATCCTCTTTCTGGTAGGGAATGAAATTAACAGGCCCATCTAACTCTAAATAAATAGGTCCAACTAACTCTAAAATGCTCTTAGTGAAGTGAAGAAAGAGGACCATCTAAGTGAGGGCGAGTGAGTCCAAAAGTAGATCCTCCTTGGTAGAAGAAAGCATGCACAAAGAGGAGGCAGGAAAGCAAAAATTTTGCCTTGTTCAGGATATAGTCAACAATTGGGTTTGGTTGGAATTGGGGGGATGAGGGAAATGGGGTAAAGGGAATATGAATTGAGAGATAGTCACTTATGGGCACCAGTAACTTCTTAATCCTAAACCGGCACATCTTGGATAATGTCATTAATTGGTTCAGGCCCCGCAAAAAAACAGCTAGCTTCTACAACTCAATTTTATGTTGGGCTTCTGTTATAGTTTAAGTCTTTGTTAGAGCAATCATACATTGCTGAGGCTGAATTAGAGAAGACCTTCTCAAAGTAAACCACTCTCTCTCTGTTTACTCTGAACTGGAGAATCAAGGGGGTAGCTCCATTCAATTCAATTTCAATCCTATTCAATAAACATTTATTAACCATCTAATATGTACAGAGCTCTATCCTTCTGCTAGGGGAGAAATAAAATTTTAATAATTATAATAACCAGAACAGTTGACATGATAATCATAATCACAATTGTACCTACTAGGTGCTCAGCTTGGCTTTACAATTACTATCTCATTTGAGCCTCACAATAACCCTGGGAGGTAAATACTATTATTATTCTCCATTTTACAAATGAGGAAACTGAGGTAAACAGAGGTTAAGTGACTTGCCCAGGGTCACATGGCTATTAAGTTCCTGACTCCAGACTGAGCTCTCTATCCAATACAACCACCTAGCTGCAAAGCCATGCAAAACAATTTATGTTTGTCATTATTGTTTGACTCTCCTAAGAACCCTATGAAAAAACTACAAATATTATCTCCATTTTTACAGAGATAAAGAAACTGAGGCTCAGTAGGGTTAATAATCTTCCCAGGGTCACTCGGCTCATACATGGCAGAATCTAAATTAAAACCTAGGTCTTTTCTGACATCAAGTCCTACACTTTCTACTATATGGTCCCTGCCCTCTTGGGACTTAATAGTCTACAATAGGGGTAAACCATGCACTCATAAAATAATACACCATATTACACAAGTGTATTAGAAAAGTGCAAAGCGTTATAACAATTGCTAGCCATTGTTTGTCAAGTGTTTACAAATATGATTCCATTTTGTCCTTACAACACTGAAAAGTAGGTGCTAACTAATATCTCCATTTTACAATTGAGAAAACTGGGGTGGGCAGGGCTTTAAGTTCCTGGGGTCACTCAGCTAGTAAGTGTCTTAGATGTATTTTGAACTTTGGTCTTTCTGACTCCAAGTTATAAAAGGTCTAATACAGCAGGAAAAGTTATAATGGCCCTCAAAGGGAATGAAGCCAGGATCTTGGTCCTTGTGGATCACATCTCCATTGAGGGTGGGAGAGCAAACATAAGTAGACTCCCGAGCTGACTCTTCATCAGAAAAACAGCTAACATTTACATAGCACTTTAAGGTTTATAAAGTTATCTCATTTGAACTTCACTAGAATCCTGTAAAGCAGACACTATTATCAGTGGTTTGCTCATGGTCATATAGCTAGGAAGTATCCGAAGTGGGATCTAAACCCAAGTTCTCCGAACTCTAAAGTCAATTCACCATACAACACTGCCTCCTTCTTATTCAGGGCCCTGAGTAAGCTGGCTGTTTGAAAACTATAGGCTTCATGGACAAAACAAGAAGCCCCCAAAAGCAAGGAAAATGACAAGTTCAAACTTGCTACAGAATTACTGGTAAGAGATGACCCCCAGAAACTTCATTATCACCTCTCAAAGGAAAAGATGCTAAACTGGGGGGCCCAAACAACCAGCAAGTCACAGGAAGGATATGAGGAAATTTAAGGGAATACAGAAGAGAAAAAAGTAAGGGACCGCCCACAATGTCCACTTCCGTAGGAGGACAAACAGCTTCTGGGGCTGGGGCTGCAGGTCAAGAACAAAAGACTAGGATTCTTCCCGGCCACCTAAGGTTTAATGACATCCACCTATAAAAGCAGGTAACAGGTGGACTAAAGAGCAGTTACCACAGCTATGTGGTAGAATCAGGGGAAGAAACCAAACACATCCCTAGTTGATGTTAAGTTACACTGATGATTTAAAAAAGGATCCCAAGATTTAGTAACAGCTGACATTTGTGTAGTGCTTTCCATGCACTACTTCATTTGATCCTCCCAACAAACTTGAGATGTAGGTAGTACAAACATTAATAATCCTCATTTTACAGATGTGGAAAGTGAGTCTTAGAACTATTGACTTATGGGGGTCACAAGACAGAAAATTTTTGAGAAAGACTTGAACCCTAGGGATCTTTCTCAACTCCTAGTGGTGTATACTATCCACTAAATAGAGTTAGCTCTAAAGCTATAAGGGATGGTGAAGGTCAGCTGAAACCAGGGTCTGTGAACTCTTTAAAAAATATTTTGATAACTATTCCAATATAATTGATTTTCCTTGGAATCCTATGTATTCTATTGTATGCATTAAAAATATCATTCTGAGAAGAGATCTACAGCCTTTACAAAGAGGTTCATGACACAAAAACATTTCAGAACCTCTGACCTAATTGAACTATATCATTTTAAGAAAGGGAAGAAGGAAGAAGTAAACTGAACTGATAGTGAATGGCAGAGCTGGGAGCTGAACCTACGTGCTCTATTTCCAATTCCAATGTTGTTTTTGTTACAGGGAAACTACTAATTCAGTTCCATATTCATACCAATTTCACGTTTGTTCAAGTCAAGACAATAAATGCTTACAATGTACAAGGCACACAGTCACTGTCCTAAGGGAGCTTGTCCCATTTGATCCTAAGGGAGCTTACAATTTAATAACTGATATAACTTGAACATCAAAAAGGGCAAAGTAGAGACCCAAAGTGCAATTAGGCTTTTAGAAAACTGCCCTTTCAACTGTTCATTCTTAGTAGCATCTGAGAAGCACATGATATGTAATGTTTCTTCCTACTCTAACAGTCTACAATTCTGTAATTTTTTTCAAATGTTTCGAATTTCTGGGAAATGACTTAGAAATAGAGAAATATTGGGGAAAGTATCAGAGTCTCTAAGAATTCTGAAAGACTAAGGAGAATAAGCCCTATCTGTCAGGAAGGCTGTAGAAGAAATATCTGCATTGGCAGGAGGGAGCCAGGGTTGGCCTGAATGCTCTCTGAGTCAGTTCTGAGGTTCTATGGTTCAATTTGGGAGTGAATTTAAGAATTTTAAAAACTAAAAATTTTTTAAAAATTTAAATTTTTTTGTAGAAATTTACAAATAAAATCAAAACTAGGTTATGGAATATAGGTTATTATGGAATGGCTCTTAGAGAGGACCATATCTGCCCACAAGGAAACTTAAGGCCAAGAGAGGAGATAGGAGTCTTGACTAAGGTCAGACATATAGGTTTCCTGAAATTAAGAAGGATTAGCCACAAAGCAAAGGAAGGAATGAAAATCTCAGTTTTCAGGTAAAGAATAGACTCATTCAGCTAGGTAGTACAGTGGATAAAGCACCAGGTCTAGAGTTAGAAAACCTGAACTCAAATCTGGTCTCACATACCAACCAGTTGTGTGACCCCAGGATACTCATGTAACCTCTCTCTGCTTGCTTCAGTTTCCTAATGTGTGTTGTTGTGAGGATCAAATGGGACAATATTTGTAAAGTGTTTAGCACAGTGCCTGGCGCATAGTAGGTACTATATATTATATAAATGTTGGCTATTAATAACAAAAACTTCCTGCAGTAAAGGTGATAAATATTAAGATAATAAACACAACTGTGGTGTGAGTTCTAACGTGTTCTACAGCATGGTCTATTCCTAACTCAGAGAACATCTTATTGTATATAAGATCTTAACCTAACTCCTCCTATATCAATCACTTGGGTTACAATTGAGAGAGTCATCCTTCATGAATAAGATGGCAGAGGAAGAACATATCATTAAAAATTTCTCTTACTCCCAATCTAAGCACTATGTTAGAGTTCTAAGCATACAAGGAAAAAAAACAGTACCTGCCCTTGGGGAGCTTATATTTAATTGGAGGATATAATAACATTTAAACAGATAAATACATACATGATAATTTGAGGAAGAAAAGAGAGCACCAACAACTCAGAGGATAAGTAAAGGCTTTTGACAACGTAGTCTGTGAGCTCAACCTTGTGAAGGCACCTAAGGAGTCTAAGAGTCAGAGATAAAGAGGAAATGCCTTTCTAGTAAAGGGAACTGCCCGAGCAAAGGCACAGACTACTGAGTGTTAAATGACCTGCGTTTCACACCAGGAAACTTGAGGAATAAGAACATAAGCCTGAAGAAAATCTCAAACCATCCAGCAGCAAGTTCAAACCTGTCCATTTAACCTACACTAATAACTCCATTAAAATGAGGTAGCTATAACTGGACCTAATTAATGACTGATGCAAGGAGGGATATTTACGAAGACTGGAATTTGTTGTGGCCAGTCCAGTGGGTGGGGTCATCAGAATTTGCTTGATGACAGGTGTTAGAAATGCACTGTGGAAAATGAGAAGAGGAAATGGAAAACTGAAGGCTGGCTCGTTGGTGGCAGTGTGGGTTATATCAACAGGAACAAGGAAAAAACTGGTACTTAAATGTGGGCTAGGAAACAGCCCTGTTCGGAAGTATGAATAGACAACTGTCTCTCCTGGATGGTTCAGACATTACCTGCTTGAGGGCAGGGAGCAGGGCCAGATATTGAGATCCCTTACCAGTTCAAGATTTCATCCATGAACCAAAATCACATAATGAAATAATGTTGCACAAATGCTTTGAAAATTATAAAATTACTCACAAACATAAAGCATTATTTGTAGTTTTTCTGCATATTAACCCAAAATATTAGCTTCTAGAAAACATACTAGAACTTAGTTATGGTAATAGATCAACCTAGGCAACTAGATAGCAATCTGGGTAAGAGCACTGGACTTAGGAATCAGGAAGACCTGAATTAATATCCTACCTCAGACCCAACAACAAAAAATTCACAGGGTTATTGTGAGGATCAAATGAAATAATACAGGTATGGTGCCTTGCAAACTTTAAAGCACTATATAAATGCTGGCTAATAAAATTATTATCAAAGAAGAAACTAGTTACCTGTGACTGAATAACCTCAATAAAACAAGAATGCTCCATAGACAAAGAAAAAAGAAATTATCTGGGTTGAAAGAAATGTTAAGGTTGAGACACCTGGGTCTTCATTTTCCCCCTTATAAAAAGAGAGGACTGAATGATCTCTAAGATCTTCCCCAGTTTAAAAGAAGCAACAGAGAAAATAGTACAGAAAGTCCTACACTTAGAGTCAGAAAAAAAATCTGAATTCAAATCCCATCTATGACTAGCTATGTTCCTTAAATTCTTTGAGTCTCAGTTTGCTTATCTGTTATTCCTCTGAGCTTCCTTCCAGCCAGAGATCTATAAAATTTCAACATGAAACCAATTTTTATGACACTGTGGAGTAAATCAATTCAGCCAACAATGCCTTCTTTCTACTTGCTTTGTTCAGAGAGAGCCCAGTGCTGGGCACTGTAGAGAAAATACAAGTGAAGGGGTCCCTGCCTTCCAGAAATTTATAGTATGGCACACTAGTGCTAAATTTAAATGTGTAAATATCAGTGACACAGTTTAGCCTTTTTGTGCTTGCTTATATCTCAACAGGAGGTTGAGATAATTCATTAGTATAATATATTCTGTAATAAGAGAATAGTGTCTAGGATTATATGGAATATCTAATAATCTACATAAATCCCAATTTTGTGATGATATTAATCTACAAAATTAACACAGAATCTCATCACCTATCTTATTCTGCATTTCTCCTAAGGATGGGCACTTGAGATTATCTCAATGGACAGAGTTTTAGTTAGCAATTACCACATTCTCATAGCAACCAACCCCAAGTCAGGGAAGAAACCACTATCTGCTTCTTTCTTTCTCACAGAAGCTTTTTCTCTAGCTCGTTCTGACTTGCAGTGAAGGGCTCAGAGCACCCATAAGACAGCTGCCCAAAGTGAAATTCCCAGGGTCCAAGACTGTGAGACTGCTGTTCTCTCTCCCCACTAAGGAATTTAGGGAATAAGTTAAAGTATAGAATCCAAGGGTGCTCTTGAGTCAGTGTCTAGAAAAGGACAATGTATGTCATTCATCTGTTGCACCCAAGAGGCTGATTTCTAAAGAGGGGAATTCTCTATGGCCAAAGCTGCTTGGCACATTCAAAGCCAAGAGTCACAGAACCAAAAATAGGAAGTAGATTTAGCATCTGTGCGTCACAAGCTCCAAGTTCCCCTTTACTTTTCTTGCCAAATTACTCGATCTCACAAATTCCTTTGCAAGACAGGCTGGAATGTGATGTCCAAACTCATCACGTCTTGTTGAATTTCACAAATAGAAAGGACTCAGTTCTCCTGGAAAGCTAGGAAACTGAAGCTGAAGTCACATTTACTATAAATTGGGAAAAGTTAAATTATTCTACCAGCTCCGGGAACAGGCAGGAAGTGGTTTGCTATTGTTTATTTTTTAAAGGATAACCATTGGGTTTGCTTTAGTTGGTTTTTTTCTAAAACCAATTGGCAGGGCTTACCTGAATATTCATACGATTTTTGGCCTTGCTAGCTTCTTAAAAAACACAATTCAAAGGATACAAAAAAATATCTAGGAGAGTTCCTGCAATCAACGAATTTAGAGTCTAATAGTGCCAAGATTTACATACATGCAAAATCAAACAACATAAGGTCACAGAAGCACTGACCTTGGAATTAGAAGAAGAATTAAATTCAAATCTTGGCTCTGCTACTTAGTATCTGCATGGTATTGGAGAAGTTGCTCAACCTCTCTAAGATTCCATTAGGAGGTCCCACTAAATGATTGCTAAGGTCTCTTCCAGATCTAAATCCTATGAAACCATGAGTAAATGACTTTAGCTTCTCAGAGCTAGAGAAACTCCATATTCATTCCTGTGAATGCCCCTTTAGTAATGCTATTCTCATCACCTGGAATGTCCTTCTCCCTTCTCTTGGCCTCTCCAAATCCTGTCCATTCTTCAGAATCAGTTCACCACCTACTTTTTCTGAGAAGCTGTATACAGTTTCTCTGGCCTTAACTGACCTTTCCACATCCTAAGCACCTCAAGCTGTATATTCTCTGGCTCTAAGAAGCTGAAGGCATTTACTCATGGTTTCATAGGATTTAGATCCTAAATTTAAGATTTAAGAGACCTTAGCAATTCCAAGGCCAGTGCTCTCTGTTGGCATTTAAAGACCTTCACAATAGGCTCCAACCTACATTTACAAATTGATATCATGTTGCGCTTCCTAAAGAAATCTACATTCCTTACTGGCTAAGATAGAGTGGAGAATCAGTGGAATAGGTTAGGTACACAAAACACAGTAATCAACGACTATAGTAATCTACTGTTTGATAAACCCAAAGACTCTAGCTTCTGGATAAGAACTCACTATTTAACAAAAACTGCTGGGAAAACTGGAAAATAGTATGGCAGAAACTGGGCATAGAACAACATCTTACACCGTATACCAAAATAAAGTCCAAATGGGTACACAATTTAGATATAAAGGCTGATA
Source organism: Notamacropus eugenii (assembly GCF_028372415.1). Lineage (NCBI taxonomy): Eukaryota > Metazoa > Chordata > Mammalia > Diprotodontia > Macropodidae > Notamacropus > Notamacropus eugenii. Next base: position 542,587,528 of record NC_092872.1, on the reverse strand, counting down.
CTATAAGCAAACTGAGAGGGCAAGGAATAGTTTACCTATCAGATTTATGGAGAACAGAAGAATTTCTGAGCAAACAAGAGAGAGAATATTATGAAATGTAAAATAGATTAATTTTGATTACATTAAATTGAAAGGTTTTTGTACAAACAAAGCCAATGCAACTAAGATTAGGAGGGAAGCAGAAAACGGGGGAAGAATTTTTACCAGAGTCTCAAAGGCCCCATTTCTAAAATATATAGAGAACTGAGTCAAATTTAAAGGAATACAAGTCATTCCCTAATTCATAAATGGTCAAAGGATATGAAGAGGAAGTTTTCAGCAAAAGAAATTAAAGCTATCTACAGTCATATGAAAAAATGCTTTAAATTACCATTGATTAAAGAAATGCAAATCAAAATAACTCTTAGATACCATATCACACCTGTCAGATTGGCTAGCATGACAAAACAGGAAAATTATAAATGCTGGAGAAGATGTGGGAAAATTGGAACACTAATGCATTGTTGGTGGAGTTGTGAACTGATTCACTGATTTTGAAGAGCAATTTGGAACTATGCCCAAAGGGCAATCAAACTGTGCATACCCTTTGACCCTGTAATACCACTTCTAGGGCTGTATCCCAAAGAGATCATACAAATGGGAAAAGAACCTACATGTATGAAAGTGTTTGTGGCAGCTCTTTTTGTGGTGGCAGAGAGCCGGGAGTTGAAGAGATGTACATCAGTTGGGGAATGACTGACAGGGTTGTGGTTTGTGATGGAGTACTATTGTGCTGTTAGAAGTGATAAGCAGGGGGACTTGGGGGAAATCTGGAAAGACTTATATGAACTGATGCTAAGTGAGGGGAGTAGGGCTGGGAGAACATTGCACATAGTTACAGTCACATCGTTCAATGACTAACTTTGATAGGATTGACTCTTCTCAGCAATCCAAGGTTCTAGGAAAATTCCAGAGGGCTTATGATGTAAAATGCTATCCACATCCAGAGAAAGAATTACAGAGTTCAAGTGCAGATCGAAGCATACTATTTGCTCTCTCACTCTTTTTGTTTTGTTTTATTTCTTCTTTGTCGCGGTTCATTCCTTTGCAACATGACTAATGTGAAAATATGTTTAATGTGAATGTACATGAAGAGCCTATATCAGATTGCATGCCCTCTTGAGGAAGGGGAAATAGAGGGAGGGGGAGAAAATCTGGAATTCAAAAATTTGTGGAACTGAATGTTGTAAACTAAAAATAAATTAATTTTTAAAAAAAGAAATCTACATTCCTACTCAACTGGAAAACTTGCCATTTCTCTTATATAAGATCCTATCTCCCATCTCTATACCTTTGCACAGTCTATTCTGGGTGCCTGGGATGCTACTTCCTCACCTCTACCTCTTAGAAACTCTACACATCTCTTCAAGCTCAGCTCAAGTGCCACCTGCTAAAAGAGGCCTTTCCTCTTTCCAGTGATTTGCATTTCCTCACACACAAACTGCTCTGTACATATTTAGAACTTATTTATATGTTGTCTTTCTCCAGTAGAATATAAACTCCTTAAAGGTAGGAATTGTTTTCATTTTTGTCTTCGTTTTCCCAATGCCAAACACAATTCCTGGCACATAATTGTGAAATTAAACTGAACTGCACTGGCTGAAGCAAAGAACTCATGGTGGGGTAAGGTAAAAGTTAAATATGGAGAGGTATGAAGGAACAAGACTATGGAGGACCTTCCATGGAAGGTTGAGAGATTTGGCCTTTATTTTATAGACAAGAGGTTATAAATATAGAGGTCAACTGAGTCTTTAAGGCAGGGTGAAAAGACTAACCTGCCAGTGTTCTATAGCAAAAGTTGGATGGAGAAGAGACAGTAGGCAAGTAAAAGACAAATAGTATTTGAAGTACGAGATACCAAATGCCTAAATGAGGCTGGTGATTGTGAAAGAAAGAAAAAAAGATAGAAAAGAAGGACAAATGCCAAAGATATCAGCAAGGAAAAATTAATAGAACTGACTATGCAGAGAATGAAGGAGAGGAAGCAGCCAAAAATGGCTCCAATATTCCAAGCTTAGGTAGTACCAGTGATAAAAAAGGAATTCAGGAACACAGGAAGAGGGGAAGGAAGTTTTTGCTTTAAGACTCGAGCTTAAGCACCTGCAAGAACTCCTGGCGGGGGATGGAGGGGGGAATAGTGGGGTGGAGATTTGGGACTAAAGCTAAATAGAAAGACTGGGGATTAGATTATAAAATACATGAAGAAAGAGGGCATGTTTTACTTATCTTTGCATTTCCCCTACTACCTAGCATAGTACTTTATACACAATGGGCATCTAATACATATTTGCGGGATAGGAAAAAAAAGATGCAAGGATCTCCAATACCTAGAACAAACAAGTCTGTCTTCAAAAAATACCAGGAATATGCTAGACTTTCTGGTGAAACTAGGAGGATGTGAGTAGCAACAATTCCTTCCTGGTTGCAAGGGAAAAACATGCTCCACCCCATTGGCCCACCTCCAAGGATATACTTTTTACACCAGACTATAATGTGTGACTACCTAGCATGAGCTAAGTAACTGACCCTCCCACAGAGAACCTTAATTCTGTCATCTCCAGAGGAGATGACAAAGGAACTGAGAGTTCCTTTCTCATACATCTTCCATTTTTCCCTGTACTGACACCTTCCTTTCATTCTACAAAAGTGCTGAGTTGTCCTCTACCTTCCCTTCACCCTATCACTCCCTCACTCTACTTATCTCAACTCTCTTCTCCCCTTCATTATATAACTTCTAGGAAGAGCCATATCTATGCTCACTGCCCACTTAATACTCAAGCTCTGTCTGCGATGCACTGTTCAGTCACCAAATCTAACAGCCTTTTAAATGTTATGTTCTGGTCCTCTCAGACAATCTATTAACAAACATTCACAAAAGCACTAATTCCAGGCATAGTGCTAAGAAATGGGAACACAAAGAAAAAGCAAAAACAGTCCCTACTCTCAATAAGCTTATATTCTAATGTTGGTACATAACAATGAAAGATTTTTCAGAGTCAATGGAAGGTAAAGCACAATCAACTGGGGGAGATGGAGAAGGGACCTCCTGTGGTTGTTCAGTTGTTTCCAGTCTTGTCCATCTCTTTGTGACCCAATTTGGGGTTTTCTTGGCAAAAATAGTGAAATGGTTGGCCATTTCATTCTCTAGCTCATTTTACAGATGAAGAAATTGAGGCAAATAGGATTAAGTGACTTGCCCAGGGTCTCACAGCTAGTAAGTGTCTGAGGCCACATTTGGATTCAAGAAGAGGAGTCCTCCTGACTCCAAGTTGCCACTGGCCTAAGTATTAAAGGAGGTCAGGGATCCAGGAAAGAGAGGTAGGAAGAAGAGCATTTCAGGCATGGGGCAGCCAGCACAAAGGCATGGAGATGGGAGATAGAACACCTTGTGAGGAGTAGCAGGTAGGCTACTATGGATGAACCATAGAGTGAGAGGAGAATAATATGTAAGAAGATTGGAAAGATGGGAAGGGGTCAGATTGTGTAGAACTTAAAAGTCCAAAAGAGGAGTCAATATTTGATTTTTAGTGGCAATAGGGAGCTAGTGGAGTTTACTGAATACATGTGACAATCAGTCTTATATTTTAGGAAAAACACTTTGTCAACTGTATGGAGGGTGATTTGGAGTGGGGGAGAATCTTAAAGCAGAGCATCCAATTAGAATGCTATTAAAAAATAGTCCAGGTGATATATGATGAAGGCCTGAACCATGATGGTGGCTATTTGAGTGTAGGGGACATGTAAGAGATGTTATAGAGAAAGAAATTACAAGATTTGGCACAAATGAGAAGTCAAGAATATCAAACTGGCAAACATACATGACCAGAAGGACAGTGGTACCCTTGACAGACAAAGAGAAGTCTGAAAGAAGGCTAGACTTAGGGGGTAGGGGGAGTTGGAAGATATGAATTCTGTTTTGGGCACAGGACCTCTAGTTAAAAATGCCCCAAGGGTAGTCAGTAATACATGACAGACTCTACAGGGCTGGATATATAGATCTGGAAGTCATTTGCATACAAATAGTAATGAAACCCAAGGGATCTGATGAAATCATCAAGTGAGATGCTACAGAGAGAAAAGAGAAGAGAGCCTAGGACAGATCATTAGGATATAGCCACAGTCAGAGATTGTGATATGAATGATGAACCAGAAAAGGAGACAGGAAGGTAGTAAAACAGGTAGGAAAGAAAACAGGTAGGGGGAGAAAGAGAAAGAGAGAGAGAGAGAGAACAGAGTTTAAAAAAAAAAAACCCTGAGGGGAAAGGTAAGATGATGAGGGCCAGCACCAGTTTGGTGGCTATAGGAGAAAAGAGAAAGGGGCACATATAAGAGATATTAACGAAGATAAAATCTACAGGCCTTGGCAACAGATTGGATATGGAGAGTGGGAAAGTGAGAAGCAGCAGATGACAGCTAATTTTTGAGCATGGGTGACCAGGAGAATGGTGTTGTCCTGAACAGCAATTGGGAAGGAAGTTCATAAAGGGGAAGGGTTTGGGGAGAAGGAGAATGAGTTCAATTTTGGACATGTTGAGATTAAGATGTCTGTGGAACATATGGTTTGAGATGACCAAAAGGTAGTTATAGAAGTGAATCTGGAGTTCAGAAGAGAAGTTAGGACTGGATAAATAGATCTGAGAATCATTAGCACAGAGATAATAATTTAATCCGTGGGAGCTGATAAGATCACCAAGTGAAGCAGTATACAAGGAGAAGAGAGCCCAGGACAGAGAAGGCATGACCTGAATGAAAATTCAGGAAAAGAGACTGAGAAGCAGCCATAATACTGTTAAGGAGAGCCAGAATAAAATAATGCTATAGAAACCAGAAGATAACAAGGAATATCAGAGGGAGATAAGGTGAAGTGGGGAGAAGGGGTAGTTCTCACTGAATGGGCTCAATTGGTGAAGTATAAGGCAAGGTCATTTTCTGAAAGGGAGGTAGGGAAAGGTTAGCTATAGAAGGCTTAATACCTTCTTCTCTCTTAGCTTCAGAGCTAGTACTTTCTTCTGGTTTTTCTCCAACTTAAAGCTCAAGGGACTTCAGAAATCTAGTTCAAACCTCTCATTTTGCAAGTGAGGAAACTGAGGCCCAGAGAGGTGAAGCCATGACCACACAGCTAATAACTATCAGAAACGGGACTGAATACAGATCAACCACACTCTAACATACTAAATTATGCCTTGCTGCTCTCTGACTGCTGCTCCGTCTCCCCCGCTGCTTCCTCAGCCTCTTAAATGTGTTTTGCAAGATTCTGTCCTTGGCCTTCTCTTCCCTCTCCCCCATGATGATATCATGCACTCCCACAGCTTCAATTATCACCTCTATGAAGACAATTCCCAAATATTTATCTCCAATTCTGACTTTTTCCCTGAACTCCAGTCCCACATTTCCAACTCCCTGCTGGGCATCTCCACTTGGATGTCCTGCCAACAACACCTGATATAAACTACTAACATGAGCATTCTGTCCTACAAATTGGCCTCTTGAGAGTTTAAGTTAGCAAGAGCCAGTCTGCCTAGCTTGGTCACTCCTTCAACTGAGGACGGGCCAAGTCCAGAAGGCCAAACCAATGTTAAGCAACAGGGTTCCTTTTCCTCTTAGTTGATGTTTTCTAGAACAATGTTTTCCTCTCCATGTTTGGAATCACACATCCACGCAGCATACCTTTTCCTCATGCACGTCAATTATGTTTTCATTGTACCTTTCCTGTAGCACCACTGGCACTCAGGACGGAAATTAGTCACTTCCACTCCTTACTGGAATGGGACCTCTGCTCTGTTATCAGAATCAGCAGTGAGATGCCTTTGTTTTCTCTCCAGAGGTCTACTCTTGTCACCAAACAGGCCAAACAGGCTTCCCATATAATAAGAGCTTATATACTAGAACACTTTAAGGTTTAGAAAGCACTTTGTAAACATCTGAACCTCAAACTCTGTGAAATAGGTACAAATACTATTATTTCTGTCTTCCAGATGAGAAAACCAGGGAGGACTCAGAGCGCCCCTAAGTTAGTTTCAAAAAATGTTGGAGGCAGGATTTGAAACCCAGTCTTCTGCTTCTAAGTACATTGCTCTGGCCACTCTTTCAGACTATCTTCTCATCCAGAAAATAAGATGGCCAGCAGGACCAAAAAGGGCGACATAATAAACAGTACTTACCTTGGAAAGTGGTTATGAGGATCATAGGAGATATTATATGCTAAGTACTTTGCAAACCTTAAAGGGCGACATAAATGTCAAGCTATTATTAACATTACTAGGGGCTCAGATTAGGGACCAAAGGACTGGGTCCTAAGTAATTTACTACCACATCTGCCTCCCCCAAAATCTAGAAAACTATCCTGCATTTTGGACCTGTGCCCAAATATCCTGGGCCAGGCAGATAGGTGGTGCAGTACAGACAGGTGGAGTCAGAAAGACTCATCTTCCTCAGTTCAAATACAGCCTCAAACACTGTATGATGCTGGGCAAGTCACTTAACCCTGTTTGTCTCAGTTTCTTCATCTGTAAAATGAGTTGGGGAAAGAAATGGCAAAGCACTCTAGTATTTTCACCAAGAAAACCCCAAATGGGGTCACAAAAAGTCAAACATGGCTGAAAAAAAAACAACTGAACAAAACTGAATTCCCTTGCCAAGGTTTCAGCAGTGTAGTGGTTATCACATTCACCTAATATGCAAAAGGTTCCCCCATTTGAAACCTGATGGAAAAACAGTGAAGTCATATCTTCTGTTGAACAAATACCCTGAGTTGTATAGAGTCCTCCTGAGTCTAAGTAACTGCACATCAAAGCTGTGATAATCTTGCTTGTCAGACCTCTAAACTCAGCAGGTTTGGGTTGGTGAGTTCAACAGAGCACTAGGCTTAAATATCAAGCCTGAATCATGCCCCCTGAAGTTTGCCACTCCTTTCCCTTACCAGCAGACACAGCATAGTAAAAGCATTGGATTTGGATCAGTTGGCCTGGGTCTAGATCCCAGCTCTGCTAATTACTACTTGTGTGGCCTTTCAAAAGATTCTAATATCTTTATACTTCAGTTTCCTCATCTGTAAAATAAAGAGGTTGGACTAAATGATATCTGAAGTCCCTTCTAGCTCGAAATTTATGAAATATATTATCCTATGACCCTGTCCTCATACTTGCAGACTCAGGACTTGAAGCTATCACTAGTCTACAAAGGAAGCATTTAAGGAGGAAAGCAAACTGTCTCTATCTATACCTAAGGTATGCCCTGCTCATCAGCATGTTACCTGTCAAAGATTTGGTCTTAGCCCATAAAATTCTGACTTGAGACAGCTACTCCACGGTATAGTAGAAAGCATGCTGGACTAAGAGACAGTTGAAGCCTACGTGTGAATCCTGCCTTGAACACTTACTAGCTGTGTGACCACAGGCAAATCACTGAACTTCAAGTCTGAGCATGTTTCTTTATCTATAACATGGGGATAACACCTAGCACCTACCTCATAGAGCTGTTTCCAGGATTAAATTGTATTATTTATTTATTTATATGTATATATATTTTACATATGTAATATTATATATGTTACATATGTAATATTATATATATGTGTAACATTTTGTGAACCTTAAAGCCTATGTAAATAGTAGCTATTATTGTTTGCCATGCCTTCCAGACTGGATCCTGTCTCCTGAACCTTTACTGATGCCCTGACCTTATTCACTGGCCAGCAGACTGTAGGTTTTCATTAGAGCCTGTTTGCCATGTTCCTGGATCATTTGCACTCCAGCCTCCAACCACCCCATTTCAAGCCTGCTATGTCTCACATCCAAATGTGATGGTGAATCCTCAGCTTAATCTTCATCCTTTTATCTGGAGGAGTTAATTTATTGGTCATGTAACACTGACTACGAAAATGACTATCAGCCAAGCTGAACTAAAATTCATTTAAAACAGACCTGTACAACATACGGTCGGTCCATGGACCACTTGCAGCCCACCAAAGGATTTCGGGCAGCCCACAAAAAATGTAGAGGATGTAAAAGAAAGTAAAGATGTAATGAGTGCTTTGTTCGTGCTCCATTCAACAAGCCTTCCACTAGTTACTGTTGTGCCCATCTCGCAACTTGGCAAGTAGACTGCCATTGCATACTCTCTCCTGTTTGCCCCACAACCATCATCAGTCTGTCTCTAGTCTGACAGAAGCGATTTCATGATAAATAAAAGTCTTAAGTAATAACTGTAATTAATTGATATTAATTAAAATTTCTCTTTTTTAATATAGTTTATTTGCAAAATAGTTTAATCATTAATTATACCTTTACTTAGAAAATGAGCCGCTAAAACCCTATCTGCGGCCTGAAGCTTATAGCCTATTTTAAATACGGCCCCTACATACTGCCAGGTTGTGCAGGTCTTATTTAGAACATTCATAGAAGAAATTTATAAAAAAAAAAGCCAGAGAGCTAAATAATATCTGGAAGATTAAAGAAGAAACTAGGTTCACGTGGGCCTCTGACAATCACAACTGTAGATCCCCCTTGATAATGACCTGTTTTAGCAACATAGTATGACAAACATGACATTTTCTTCCTAAAACAGTAAAGACACTGATTGACATTCACAGGCCAGACAGAAAGCAAAAAGAGATACATTAATGCAGATTATTTTATAAAAGATGACTGTGAGCTGTTGTTGTTTTCATTAAACAGCTAAATTGGGTGTATATATTCAATTGAAAAGCATGTATCAAGAACCTACTACAGGTGAGACACTTAACTAGGCTCCCATTGATACAAAAAAATTTTTTTTAAGAATTTGCCCTCAAAAAGTTTACATACATTGACAAATAGAATGTGTCTGTGTGTATGTGTATTTATATGTGCAAATATATAGATATATAGTTTTAAAAATCACACTTCTCAAAAACAGGACCCAGAATGTGAGGTAGCAAAATGATTCAGTCTTATACTTTCACTCTGATAGCAGACTAAAGTATTGTTTTCTTTCCCTTGGAAAATTTCAAACAAAACTCATTTTACTGGTTTGGGTTTTGAGTTTGTTTGGGTGTTCTTGGTTTTTTTTGGAGGGGGAGGGTTGTTAAGGGAGGCATGTTCAGGAAGGTGGGAAGTACAAATCCACATGCTTTTTCTTATCACCTTCATAAATAACACAGATACTTTAAAGCTGGCATCTACTTCATTCTGATCACATTTTAAGAAATGTGTCTGTACCGAAAGGATTTGTAGAGTTTATTTTTTAATGCTGGCAAAGGAAACAAATGTGAATAATATTTCCAGGTGTTGACTCATTAACATGGGAACTAACTACTAACATAAATATGCAAAACTGATTTTATCTATGGTTAGCAAATACACTTTTGCAAACACCAAAGTATGATTCAATGCTTGACATAGGCAGTATCTGGTGATTCAGTGACTGATGGTTGTATGTGAATGTAACTCCATGTGAGTAACTCTCACAGAACCATTACCCCAACACAGATTCCCCAGGTCTGAGAGGGCCTAACAGGTTCTCAAGTGACTGCCCTAAGCAGCAAGGCATCTGGCCTTCAGGAAACTTGTTGGTGCATTACTCATCCAGGTGGACTTTGATTGTTCCCTCTAAAGGACAGACACACAGCCATTCTATTTCCTCCACTCCTTCTGTATTAATTTGCCAAGTTTTATTTCTACCCATTTACGAAAAACAGATTTTTAAAAAATGATTATACCTAGGCTAGCCATCCTAAAAACACCCTGAAAAGTAGAAAAGATTTGGGCCTTAAAAAATGAAGTTGTTTTGGGAGGTCTTGGAGTCTATTCCTCAGTTGCCCAGACAGAGCTTCTTTTAAATTGGCTAGTTCCCTCCTCCCTCTCATTAAGTGGTAGTTCTGTGGGTGGGACTCTCAGGAAAGAAGCTTCAAATGTGATCTTTTCACCCTACCAAAATGCAAGCAGCTCAAATCTAGCCCTGGGCCTAGCCCCCAAACCTATCCACTCATTCACCTTTAATATAAAATGTTGCAGATTATGTGAGCTTTGAGACTTTTTACTGGTTTGAATAAGACTGGGTTCACCTTCTTTATTTTCCATTTATTTATGTAATGTCCATTGATATTATTTAAATTTCAAACTAATAAATACCAGCAACATTTTATTGAGAACTTTCTTTCTTACAATCTTCTAAATCCAAAGCATCTACCTTCCTCAATCCAAGGATTCACTGCCACCCCTACTTAGGAGTGTCTCTCCCAAAGGAATTTGATCTTCTTTCTGATAATGGCTCTTCTAATGCTTCATATCTCTTTCCTCCACTTCTCTTTGCTTTGTCCTAATCTGTTTCTTTCCATCCCCCTTTCTCCAAGTATTCACAGCCTGGCTTTTTTTTCCTATCCTAACTGTTGTCTTTTCTGTCATATTTTTACCTTTCTTTTATACTTTATTTCTTCCCTGGTTGCTGCCCTCCTTTTCTCTTTCCCAGTTCTCCTTTCCTTTCCTTTTTTTAGTTATTCTTCTACAGAGCCACATCACAGGTCTCCCTCTAACACCTGACATTTCCCCAAGCTTGATTTCTTCCCTGCCACCTTCCACCAATTCTGCTAAGATCAACAGAACTCCTCGATGCTATCTAATGTTCCTGCCTAAAATGTATTGAGTGGGATAGACTTGGTGAAGACTCCTCAGATTGTGGTTTTCTCCCAAGGGTGAGGTGGGGGCCTGGAGGCTCGGGGCTGCAGTGTTTTTGGAATAGAATAGTTCCATATAAGGTATAAAACTGTGTGGTGTACTGGGGTCTCAATGATTGGACAAAACTTGCGTAATTCCTCAATGTCTTCATTTCAAAGGGATTGGTTAGATTTCGTGTCTAGAATGTATGACCATATCCTCAGCTAATGAGGATAATGGTCAGTGGGGGGGAGGAGGGACTTGCGTTAGGGTTTATAAATCAAGGTCCTGATTTTTGTCTTCGGCTTTCCTACTCCAGGTGAACTGCTGTAGGATTGTCCAGATTCTCGAGAATCGAATACAACTCTTTTCTGTCATCACTTTGAGAGGCCTCTGAGTAATTGATTTATGTAGGGACCTGAGCCATCCCACACAGTATTCTTCCCCTCCTGAGAATAAGAGAAAGAGGTCATGAAGGTGTTCAGTCTGGGGAGCTTAGAGGACCTGGATCCTCTTAATTTTTACCACCCATGTGACCTGATCTCCAAAGTTCATCCTTTGGCTAGTGCCGCTTCTGTTTTCCTTGGAATTTGCTCCAAGACCTTTGAATTTAAGAACTAAAGTCATGGCCCCAAAGGTCTTAGGGTGGTTAGTTTCCACTGGATACCAGATGGCAGTGAAAGTGTGGGAACTTCAAGAGGAATTATCCTTTGACCTCTGTTGAATGGTGATAGAAAGGTATGGGAAACAAATGAAGTAATGCAGCCAAAAATGGCTAAGAATGCCTCCCCATCTAATTGGGTCTCTCAATACCACTGCCATTATCCATAGCTAGATTGGGAATGGGGAGGGAAGCTATATTGTAAAAGCTAAAACCACAGCTAGAAACCCCTTTAAATTTGAACAATCTATTTCCATAATAAATCATATTCTTTTGTATTGCATAGTGATAACAACACTATTTGGAATCATAAAACTTGAATTCAAATACCAGACCTACTGACTTACTACCTATGTGATCTTGGACAAGTCACATACATCTCTCCTCTGGGCCTCAGTTACCCCATCTGTAAAATGAGAGTCCTGGACCAAATGAACTCTAAAGACCCTTGCTGCTCTAAATCCTCTGAGCCTATAGTAGTCCACCTGTGAATAAGTCCTATTCCTTACTATCTTGTAAATATCACTAAGATAAGGCCTAACTGATCAGAGTCTTATTTAAACTTTATTTTTTCCTAGTGCCAATAGTGTTCTAGCAAAGTAGTGGCTTAATAAAAATTTTTATTTGACTGAATTTAATTTTTTATTAATTTACTTATTATATTTTATAACATATTATTATATCTATATTACTTATTATTATCTAAAAATATTTAATTTAATTCAATTGAATTGAATTCAATCCAATAATCCAATAAATACTGATTAAATATTATGTGCAAAGTGACACAGCCTAATTTTATACTTCTACTCTACATATTTTTGTACTTGTATCTCAGGGTCTACTACAATGCCTTGCAAATAGAAGGTGATTTATAAATACTTGTTGGTTGATAGATTGATAGTATCTAAAGGACTGGCCCTGGAGTCAGGAGGATATGGGTTCAAGTTCTATTTCTAATGCAAATTAGCTATGTGTCCATGAAAAGTCACTTAAGCAACAATGTATTAACAATGCACCTACTTTGTACCAGGCATTATTGCTAAGTTCACCCTACAAGCCAATCTACATCCGTGGAGAAGAGTTACTACACTAGGAATTGCCTACTCCCATGAAATCACATTTTAATAACCTCCCTCCACCTAATACTACTCCCCAAAAAATATGTAAATCACACTGCAAACTTCAAAGGATACAAAACACACACACACACACACACACACACACACACACACACACACACACACACACACACACACACACACACACACACCACCACCACCACCACCACCACCACCACCACCACCACCACCACCACCACCACCACCACCACCACCACCACCGTCCCTGTCCTTGGAGTTTACATTTTATTAGCCATTAAGACCTATACAGACAAGGAAAATCAAAATATCTGAGAGAAGGGAGAGTACCAACAAATAGGAAGATCTGCAGACAAAGAGCTCTTAAAATGTATCATGTTCTGTCACTTGATTGCACTGTTTGTTAGTAAAGTGTCATAAATTCAGAGATAGAGAAACCAAACCTTAGCAGTCATTTAATCCAGGGCTTCTTAAACTTTTTTTCATTGGCAACTCCTTCAGTGCTTCTAAAATTGTGTGTGCACAATTTAAGAAGCCCTGATCTAATCCAACTCCAAATTTCACAAATGGGGAAACTAAGGCCCTAAAGGAATGAGAGATGAGACAAGGTCATCAGGTAAGTGGAAGAACCAAAAATCAAACCTAGTGCCTCTGATTATAAATCTAGCACTCCACTACACCAGAAGTGACCAAGATGCTGGTTCTGTCACTCACGACTCATGTGACTCAAATTCCCCCCATGTAAAATGTAAGTTGGAACCAGACAGATCTTTAAATCCCTTTCAGCTATGACATATATTCTATGATCTTTATTTTGCTTCATTTTGATCCATTAGTTGATCTGCACAGGATCTCAGTAGGCCTTGGGAGCATGTTGGTCAGATAAGAAATCACAGTTATGGCAAACTATAGGTTCAGGAGGGCTTTTTCCGAAATGGCAATGCTACTTCAGGAAATAAATGCATTTTGAAGCATGGAGCTATCATACGATGAGAAATTTCTGTAGGACTTTCTGTGCTTCCCTATCATAGAAGGTTTCAGTGAGAGAAAAGAACGTGAATTTAAGTATTAATTCAGAGAAGGAGAAAGATGCACTGAAGTCTTTATTTAAGAGGAAAACCTAGCAGATAGCCATCTTATTATTCAAGCTTTTCTGATCCGGACATGAATTTAAAAGCTTATAAAACTGGTGTGCACCACAATCATACAATTAAAATGTTTATGCTCAGAAAGAGCCTCTCATATAAAAGAGGTTTTGTTCATTTTGGCTCAGTTCAGTAAGAGAAAAAACATTTTACCTATAAAGGAGGAAGCACAAAGTCAGAGTTGGAGTTCACAGACCTAGCATATGAATTAATATTCAGAGGTTAATTTTTTTATCATGGCAAGAATAAACATAGGCCATTTGTTCTAAATTGATCTAGTAGCATGAAATTGCTTTTTCTTTTCTTTCCCAACCAACTCTGGAGTCTTAGTTGGAGAATAGCAGCTAAGTACCAGCTACATTTACTTGTCTGCCTGTTTATAGTAGTTGGGTTACTGTCACTGTTGGCTACAGGACCACAGAGCCAGCAGTCTTCCCATCACTATCTTTCTCCTTAAGGAACAAGAAAGGGAGCTAAGGCAACATTTGGCATTCACTAAGACACTGTTGGCTTTCTTCACATTTTAGAGTACCCTTGGCCAGTGAAACATAAAAAATGCTTCCTTTTATACAAAGCAACAAAACTAGCTGAATCTCAGAGCCCACAAAACAGAGAGTTTAAATCTAAGCATGACCTCCCCCCTTTACTCTTATATAAACTGTCCTCTCACCACTGACCTGTATAGATCAATCCCAAATAATTCTAGAAGGTGCCAATCATCTATTCCAGGGAGATTTCAGAAATGTTCACACTATCCTTAGGAGGGCAAGTTCTAACCAAGATGTTCAAGAGACTGCCAGCACAGAACTTTTACGCTCATGATGGTACCCATGATTCTTAAGAGATACTCGGTAGTTGGATCCATTTGAGACATTCCCAGGAATTTAAGCCCTCCCCCCCTTGATACCTGCACATTTTCCACAGACACATATACACACAAAATATAACAATATAAATGAAATGTTGTCTGCAAGGGTTGTTAATCAAAAAGTTCAAAAAAGGAACTACAAAGGAGAACCAGAGTAAAACATGCTATCAAAAGAAACATATGCTCAAAAAAGAAACCAATGATAAATCAATGGTCAGTCTGCATATCCACTAAGATATTTGTGATGTCAAGAAAAGGTGAGGGAGGCCTCTAGGATGCTGGGTGGAGCCTCCTGTGGTGAACTTGTGAAAAGACATGAATAAGAGTTACCCAGGAGCACAAGTTTGGATGAGTTGCAAACTACCTCTTACAGAAAATTTCTACATTGATGAGATCATAGATTGTTTGAATATTTTGAGTTGTCTGCATGCTCAAACTAGCCCTGACAACAACATTCTCTGTTCCACCTTCACTTCTTGTGCTCTAGTTAAGACTCCAGTGCTGCTGAACCACAATGTGAAGGGGTTTTCCTATGGCAATACCATACAATGAGTCAGGGGACTGCTAAATGGAACTCAGGTCTAACAGGCTCTGGTCACCAAACAGTGTGGTCTGCACACTGAGGAGTCAAAGCTCCTCCACAGCTCAGACATATAGGGGTCCTAGAAACCTGGTGCCCTTGCCAAAAGATGAAAGAGAGGAGGAGTGGGGCAAATTGGAGAAAGGGGGAAAAAAGCTAGCAGTATTTTGGAAGGAAGAGCAGTATGGAAAGGAAGATCTGCCGGTGGAAACAGGAAGGCTTAAGAGAAGAGCCGAACCTGCACCTTGCAGTATAATCACCCAGGAAAGGGAAGGAGTAGGCTGAGGCCTGTAAGGCTGCAGATTCCTGCTGCACCTCAACCCCTTATCTGCCTGCAAGGTCATGGCAAATAAAGGAGGAGTTTGCTCAGCAAGTCAGTCTGTGGACGTTTCCATTAAGGAAGGGCAGGGTAGGGCGGGTCTGAGCAGAGGAAATGTGTACCTTCTACCCCAACGGAAAAAGAACATGAAGCACTGTGCAAGGAGTGGGGATTTGGGAGTTAGAGAGAGTGTCAAATTCTAGGGCCCAGGAAATGGAGGTGAGCTATCATCTACACTAGCCTCTAGGCCACTGGTCCAACCTTTAAGGTGGCCACCTCAGCCCAGTGTCTGAAAACACTAGCCCTTTTCTTTATAAGACTTAAGCTTCAAGGGGAGATAAAGCTATTGGAGTTTCTCCATGAATGCCCCCATCTAGATCTCCTCTCTATTCCTCATACTGGCAAATCTGTCCATTTCTGAAAAAGCTACTTACTTCTAGTGGCCAAAGGCCCCAGGTACTTCAGGAGTCTCTAAACTTCTACAAAGTTAGAAATAATTCATTCCTATAAAAAAAGCTTACAGAGATTACAGACAAGGATAAATGCTTACTAGTGACTAGCCAAATGGGAATCTATTCTCCCACAGGCTCCAAACTCCCAATAAAAGTTTAATATAACCCCCCCCCAATGGAGCCAGAAGCAAAGCATCTATACCAACACAAGGTGCAATTTGGTATCAGCATCATGTAGCCCTGGCATCACACAATTCATACCATCATAGCTGCTGTTAGAACTAACTGGAAGGGCTCCTGAACATGACCTAATCTAACCATCTCATTTGCTATAGATTAGAAAATTGAAGATCAGAGAGGTTAAATGACTCACCCAAAGTCACACAGTAACAGAGCATGTCTTCTGACTACCAATCTACTGCTCTTTCCACTACACCACATTCCTCCTCCACAAAATGATCATACAATTATAATAATAGCTCTAAGGCTAGATCCAGTCCAAATCCTTCATTTTACAGAAAAAGAACCTGAGACCCAAGGAGGTGGTAGTTTTTCCATGGTTATACAAGTAGTAAGCTTCAGCGTTCGTGAATCCAGGTCCCCTTACTCCAGAGCCAATGCTTTATTATTCATTGTGGATGTATATCCCTACCCTTGGGGCAGCTACGTGGTGCAGTGGATAGAGCACCAGTGCTGGAGTCAGGAGGACCTGAGTTCAAATCTCACCTCACACACTTGACACTCACCAGTTGTGTGACCTTGGGCAAATCACTTAACCCCAGTTACCTCATCCTGGGTCATCTCCAGTCATCCTGATGAATATCTGGTCACTAGATTCAGATGGCTCTGGAGGAGAAGTGAGGCTGGAGACCTGCACAGCCCTCCCTCACTCTAAACAAAGTCAAGTGCAAGTCATGTCATTATTTCTCTGATGGCATAGTCTTCTCTGGCAATGAAGGACGAACACACACACACATATCCCTACCCTACAGTTCCTCTGCTGAAGCTTTCACTCTTTCTGCTACTAGGGGAGTAAGGACACACATACTGACCCCCCCATGGTAAGCAGAATTTCTGACCACAGAAATCACACACACCCAGCCTATGTCACTTCTGTTTCTCCAAAGCCCTGAGTCCCAAGGAATGTAGTTGCTTCAGCTGCATCTGTGTGAGGCAAACTCACCACTGAGATCCCTCATTCCTGTTCAAATACTGGGAAGTGGTAATCTCCTGCCTTGCTACTTTGAAACTGAGGAGGCAAAGGAAAATATTTGAATGTACAAGTCCTGAGGTCAGAGTCAGAATTTGATTTGAGTTGATTTAGATTAGAGAGAAATGTCCAAGAACAACTCACTGATTTACTTTATTTCAAGACTTGGCACACAGTTTGGACTGGCCTCAAAACCAAACTGGCTTTGGCTAGAACATACTGCAGCAGCCTCAATGATAGAAGACATCTGGATTTGGTTAGAAGGTTAAGAGTCATAAAGTTCTCTTAAGATATTAGTTCCTGGTGAGCCTGATTCTCCCCCAGGGAAACAGCAAGGAGTAGATGCAGTTCTTGTCTGCCCCTGGCCACCAAGGCTTCCTTATGTAGTAAATGGCCATCCTCAGAGAAGACTTTTAAATCAAGCTTATTTCTAGTCCATCTTGAAACTGAAATGTGAACACACACTACACTGCTCTGGAGATGCCATTACTTAACTTTAGTGGCAACCACAAGCAACTAAAAGCCCAGAAGAAAATCCAGATGAGAAAAGTAAAGGCTTCACTGACAAGTATCAAAGTTGTCATTAGTGAAAACACATATTTACTAAGTAGATCATCTAGGGCAGTCTCTTCTCTCTCCCTGAAGTATCAATGGCATAGAATGACTTATAAAAGGTATAATGAAAAAACTCTAAAGAAATCCACGCATATATAAATCAAGGATTTACCTTGTGAACAATCAAAGTGGCAACTAGTGGGATTAATAAGAGAGAAAGTAAAAGGGAGGTACTGTGGAACACAAATCACTACTTATCTTCTAATAAGTCAAAGAGGAGGTAGGATTTTCAGGGGAAAAAAGAAGAAAAGAAGAAGGGAAGGGAGAAAAAGTACAGAAAAATTAGATTTCACTGTGAAGGAGAGAGAAGTAGAATTCATTGGAAGCAAGAGGGACAGGGAAAAGAGAGGAGAGACAAGATGCAGGACATTTGTGATAAATTTTAAATTAAAAAAAACTCTCAAGGAGCCTAGATTTTTGGATGCCTGCCAAAGCCTTGAGGAAGTAGATTGGACAGATTGGATATTTTCTGTTTTGCTGTAGTCACATCTCTGCTTCTCAACTGACCACCTCTATAGACATCAAGTGAGAACTGGAGACAATTATTCAGGTAATTCAAGCCCAAATCCACTTTTCCATATCATCACAGCAAAGAAGGGATTTTTTTTTCCTTATTATGGCACTTTCCCCCAGCAAGTATTTCTTCATGAAGTCAAGATCAAGACCATCCTGCAACACTGTGTAGGTTCCTCAGGGAGACAGAAGCACGTGTTGCTATGGAAACCACACACCCAAAACCCTGGCACTGGCTAACCCCTTTGTAAAGTGTCACTATTATTCCAGGAAAGCCATCTTGCCTATTCTATCAATGATTCCCATAATTTCTCTTTGTGGGAACATGATACATCTGTGGGAGAACCACATATCCCTATCCCTTCTGCTTTCCACTGCAAACAAAAATATGGGTGGCAGTAGAGTACGGAAGTCAAAGGTCTGGAGTTCAAATCTCACCTCCCATACTTACTATCTTTCCGAACTTGGGAAATTCACTTAACTTTCCTCAGCCTCAGTTTTCTTTTCAGTAAAATGATGAGGTTGTACTAGTGACCTCTGAGGTCCCTAAATCCTGTGATGCTATAATCACACCCAAAAAGAACCAGTAAAAGTGAGACAATCTATTTTATAAATTAAAAGTCATAATTACCCATTAATCCCAGGTACAGAGATAAATGTAAGAGCAATGTTGTGTAATATAAACATTAAAGAACAAACCAATCTCCAGATCTCACAGTAAGAATCATGTTCTGTAGGTATGCACATACCTCAACACAGCTGTACCTCACAAAGATAACCAATTTCCTAAAAAATCAATTGTAACATCCAAGAGATTTTGCTAGAGAAAGAGGAAAGAGGGCAAAGTTTTTTGACTGCAAGGCCACAAATAAAGGGTCATGATTCACCCATGTAAAACTAAACTCTCATCCCTTCTCTGGAACCAATTTCCACTATAAATAATTTCTCTTCCCAAACATCCATCCACTTACCAAAAAAGTAGGAAAGGAAAACTCTTAAAACTGAAGATGGGGGAGGAGACAATTCTCCCAAATACAGATAAATCCTTACACAGTTTCTTCAAATAGATTCAAAAATCTTGCTCCTAAGTCATAAAATCTAGCTGATTCTTATTAATAATTTTTATGAGGACTCTCATTTGACCTAATAGCTTCTCTAACAACAAGAATCCACAACAAGCCTTAACATCTCGTCCAAAAGGCCTACCCTAATCAATTCAATTGTTAATACTCTGGTCACACTAAGAGTACTATTTACTATTACCAAGAGTGCATTTTACTTATCTGTATATATGTTGTATCTCCTAGGATAATGCAATCTCCTTGAGAGGAGGAGCTATCTCATTTTTGTCTTTGTATCCTCAGGACTAATCAACCCTTACATATAGTAGATATTTAATAAATGTTGAGTGAAAAAAAAATTTGTTGAATTGAATGGTATTATATATTATCCATCTACCAAGCTCAAAATACCGCATTATCAGTCACCACTCATTGGCATTGCTTTAAACTGCCTCCAAAGCTGTGAGGGAGTGAGAAGGGATTTAAATAATCAATCAATAAGCACATACAAAAGGCATAGTATATACTACACACTTTGTTAGACACTAGGAATACAAAGATAAAAATGAAACAGTCCTTGCCCTCAAAGTAATTATATTCTATCAAGTGATTTAATAACCCAATGATTTTCCCTTCTATTTTTCTTCTGCTTCTTCCAATAGTGTGAGTGGAGGAGGAAAGGGAAACTGACTTGCCCTGAATCTATGGTTTTATGAAATAAAGAAATGATTCTCAATCTTCACTTCTGCTCTTGGGACCACTATGTAAGAAGATGATAAAACCCAGGATGTATGTTCTGGCAAGTGGGGGCTTTAAAAAATGCACCCACTAAATTCTGAACTCTCCCATAATTCAGTTTTTGTGAACAAAATGAAATTCGTCCAGTCAGGTCACTATGAAAAGTTCACTTCTTATCGCTTCTTATCACACCAAACACAACTTGAATTTCTATCCCTGTTCTGCATTCCACAAAGCAGCTCCTGAATCTCTACAGAGCAGATTCCATTTATTCAACAGATATTTCTTTTCATCCATCCACACAATAAATTGTTCCTGAGCACTTTCTATGTGCAAGCATATTTGTTTAAAAGCACATACATGGTGAAGACAGACAGAACGAGATAAATAAAGCATCATGTCTTCAACAATGGTTGTCAGCAAGGCTCATCCCATCTGTTATGTAGCCTTCTGGATCTTTCCAGGTAAGCAAGCTCTGGTGATCAGATTCATTACCTCTAATCAAACAGGATAAGGGAAAGAGAACAAAAAGAAAACTTCCATATATACAAAAATAATTCATAGCAACATTTTCTTTCTAGGAGCAAAAAAAAGTCACATGGAAGCACAGCAAGTATCCAATGACTGGGGAATGATTGAACAAATTATGGTATATAAATCCAATGTAATAATATTGTACTATAAGGAATCATGAATATGAAGAATTAGAAGAAACATAAGATCTGTATGAACTGATACAGAGCAAAGAAAACAGGATTAGGAGAATTTCATATATACATGTCAATATATACACAATGACTATAAAAATGTGAATAAAAACAACACTGAAAGGCAAGTGAATTCAGATTAAAGGAAATAACTGATATTAGTTCCAGAAGACAATGAAATTCCTCGACTCAGACTGTAGAGAAGTGGGTAGGAGACAGGAAATATGGATGCCAAATGTTACATTCACTGAAAGTTACTGTTATCCATTAGTTTTGCTTAACTGTTTATATTTGTGACAAGGCAGAACTTATTGTAGCAGGGGGGTGGAATATCATAAAGTGACAGTCATACAAAAAAAAGTTATTGATAAAACTAATTTTTAAAAAATGGGATGAATGATATGAATCACTTTCATTACAAACAGAGGCAGTAATTACCCATAAAATGAAAGGAAGGTAAGGGGAGGGGAGGGGAAGGAAGGAGAGGTGAGGGGAGGGGAGGGGAGGGGAGGGGAGGGGAGGGGAGGGGAGGGGAGGGAAGAAAATGCACTGGGCCTTTCAAAGCAATTGTGCACACTCACTGACTGATGGGCCAAGGTTCAATCAATAATAGATGAGTATATTCACATACTCATTTTCTATTTTCTAAGTCCACCAAATCCTTCTGAGCTTCCAGGGAAACTCAGACCTATTCCACTATAGTGAGTTCTACATGTTATCCCTACCACCAACCCCATCTGCCCTAGAGAAATCAGCCTCAGAGCTGGCTTCAAGAATTACTTTCTCCAGAATTTTTTTTTTTATAATTGGATTTTGGGTATTATTAAGAAATGTTCTTAGATGATTTTCAAAGCATTCCAGAATTGGGGGTGGGAGACCCTCAGAGGTCACCCCATATACAATCTGCTCTACAACATTCAAATAATAGTTTCTTGAACCCTTCCAGTCACAGAGAACTCATAACTTCATGAGGCAATCAGTTTCACTGCTGGACAGCTCTAATTGTTAAGAAATGTTTCCCTATAATAAGCCAAAATCTGACAAGCAGAATAAATTTAATTGCTCCTCCACATGACAGCTCTTCAGATGCTTCAATAAAATGACCATGCCCCCCTAAATTGTGACTCAATGGAGCACAACATTCCAATTAGGAACTTGTATACATTTGACAACATTTTGGCATGGAATGGTTATTAGAATGGGTCATCCCAACATGCATCCAAAAAAATCAGACACAAAGTCTATTTCAAACTTTGGAAATACCTGCCTACCTATTTGCAAGGAACTCTGCAGTGTCTACTCGCTGAGCATTCTACAACATACCTATGAACACAATGCCAAAACTGTTCAAGAAAAAGTCCATCTCAGCAGACTCTTCTTCAAACACCAAACAATAAAATTAGGCTAACCAGGCAATATTATATCAAGCTATTATCTGTTCCAGGAAGAACTTTCACATGCAATCCTTTAAGCAGGTCACAGCATGCTTCTTTCTCAATATCCTTCTCCCATTTCCCTTCCACTTTGGGAAACATTTCTGACCACAAAGGTGGCCTTGAGAAGCTTGCTGAATGGGGCAAATAAATTCGGATTGCAAATGCTCATATGGTCCCTCTCTGCTTTCATACAAGTCAGAAAAGCAAGCTTGGTAGCAAATATGAACTACTCCCCAGCAGGGTTGCGCAGTTTTGACATGCTGGAGATATCATTCCCCTATATCTCTCCCTTGAGCATTCAGGGCCAAACTTTCCAAGGGTGACCTAATTTTTTTTCAGGCAGTTGAAAGATGTTGCCAACTTTGTTCCTGCAAAAACTACTTATTTGTCCATAGACCTAATGGAAAGAGCTAAACAATACCTGTACAAGGTACAATTCTCCAAATTAAACAGATGAAGTGGAAACTCTTGAAAACCTATTAGTAAGACCCTGTCTATTTTGCTAAAATATTAATTATAAAGCTGTGTATAGGTTTTCAAAACTTAAACATAACCAAGTTTCCACCGTAAGAACAAATGGCAGAGTGAAAAGATTACCTGTTTTGGCATCAGAGGACCAGGGTTCAAATCTCAGCTGTTATTTGTTTTCTATGAGATTTTAGGGCAAATATTTAACTTTTCTACATCTCAGTTTCCCCGTATCTAAATTAAAAAGTTGTTCTAAATTATTTTTTCTAGTTCTCCATCTACTACCTTGGTTCAGGAAACTACTTCTACCTGAAATTCTATTGCCTTTGATAACTGGCAAAAGTATTTATCTATTTGAATCACATAAATAACCTGAACTAATGTTTCATTTTATCAACAAGGAAGAGGGAAAGCAATTAAGAAGCTCTACTATGAATGAAATAAACAGGGAAAAAGTATATGATTGTTTGCTGGTGGTATCTGTGTGAGTGGAAAATGAATGTCCAAGAGACAGAAGAGAATCACCTCACCTTTGCTTAGACCTGGAAGACAGGTAGGAAGGGAGAGGAAGAGGAAAAAGGAGAAGGGGGGGGGGAGGAGAGAGAGAGAGAGAGAGAGAGAGAGAGAGAGAGAGGATGAATCAGCATCTAAGCACTTTACTACATACCAAGCATTGCTCTAAGTTATGGAGATACAGATACAAATACAAATACAAAAAAAAAAAAAGACAGTTTTAATCTCCAGAAGTCTCTATTCTAATACAAGAAAACAGGATATAAAGAGGGACTGGAAAGAGGGAGGAGAAAAGCGTTCCTAAGAGAGGGAAGTGCAATCTAGAGAGTTAAGTTGTGCAAGGAAATGCCTCCCAGGCCAAGACTAGTCTATCTAAAGAAAAGGGCATCTCTGCTAGAAGCAAATGGGTGGCACAGTGGATAAACTAAACCTGGAATCAGTAAGACCTGAGTTATTCAATTCCAGCCTCAGATACTAGCTGTGTGATCTTGAACAAGTCACTTAACCCTGTTTGTCTCAGTTTCCTCATCTGTAAAATGAACTGGAGAAGGAAATGGCAAACTACTCCAGTATCTTTGCCAAGAAAATCCTAAATGGGGTCCCGAAGAGTGAGACATGGCTAAACAACAAATAATAATTTTACAGAGGAGGAAAGTGAAGTCTAAAGAGAAGTGATATATTTCAGCAAGTTAGGGGCAAAGCTAGGCAAAGCTCCAGTTTCCTGCCTCCCCAATCAAGCACTCCCTCTCCAGACCACCCGATGTTTCTAAAATTCCTCTGGAAGAAGCTGCCTTGGTGTCTTCTGATCCCCTATAGCTCAAGCTGTTTAGAGATCCACAGAATGGACAGAAGACAGGAGGCTGACCCCATAGGGGGCAAAAGAAAAGTTTGTTTGGAAATGGTCTGTCCTCAGTGTTGTGTTTCTTCTCTTTGAAATGAACACATCCTATTTTCACTGACTGATGAGCAGCACACCCTACCTTCTGCCCAAGGAGTTAATTCTGTGTTTAAAAGGAAAGCTCAAGCCACCATTTTACTCGAGGCTGGTGAGATTTAAGTGACTTTTCTGAGCTTATGAAATGAGTCAACGACAAAACTAAAATAGAGCCGTGGGCTCTGCTTCTGACACCACTAGACCACACTCCGCCCACTGGAAATTTCAGCAAATACAACCAGCTGCAGTTCTCTCTTTCCCATCCAGGCACTGCCAGCAGCTGCAGCAACATGAGTACCTGCTGCCTTAGGCAGACACTGAAGGGACTTAGGGCAAAGCTTCTCAATTCTTTCCAGCCTGTGCCACAGCCCCCTGATAAGTCATACCATGCCATGGAAATGGGAGGGTTGGGGTGGAGGAAGGGACCTGAGGGAGAATGAAGGGAGTGGGGCAGCTGAGGAAGAGTGGTACCTAAAAAGTCTGGTTGGGAAGAGGGAGTTAAGTCTATTCCAGTGGATGGTGCTGAAGGACTAGAATAGGCCTATGAAAAGATCACAGATTTAGAGCCAGAAGAGACCTTAGAGATCATCTAGTTCAGCGGTGTCCAACTCAATAGACTACTAAAACCTACATAAGGATCTTTGAGGACTGTATATTGATTTAGAAAATGACTTTTAAGCATTATCTATGTTTTATTGAATTTTATTATATTATGTTAAATATTTCCCAATTACATTTTAATCTGGTTTGGCTGCACTAGGGATTGCCATGTTTGAAACTTCTCATCCGGTCCAATACTCTCACACTGCATAGAAGGAAACAGATCCAAAATGGAGAAGTGACTGGTCTAAAGTCTGAGGTAGTAAACAAAGAAATTATAGGATTCAAGGCTAAGTCTTCTGACTCCAAATTCAGTTCTTTCTACTATAACAATATGCCCAGTTTGGGTTAAATTAAGGCAGTAAAGGAAAGAGAAAGGAAGAAGTTAGTGGAAAGAATAGGCAAGGAAGTCAGAGATAGAAACGTGAAGAGTAAGGGGGGGAAGAGGGAAGAGAGAAAGTAAAAGAGAGGAAGATGAAGGAGAAAGAGAGTGAAAGAGAATGAATATGTATTGAGGGAAGGGGGAGTTAAACTTGGTTTGAAAAATACTCCCTGCATCCAGCTGCTAATGAGCAGCTTGGCTGGCTCAGGGATACAACCTCCAGAGCAAGCTCCTGTGGGGGTTGAGACAGAGAAATTCCTCATGCCATTGAGCTGTTTCTTTAAAAAGGGGCTAGTCAAAAGCAAGGATTGGTCTTCATGGCACCATGTATAATACCAATGGACTCCCAAATACCTTCAATCTGGGAATCTCAAACTTTAAACACTGTTATAGAATGCAAGCAAAGAGGAACGAAAATAAAGTAAGAAGCTTTAGCTTAGTAACAAAGGTTTGTTCTTTAACACTAAAGAAGCGGGCGCCTAGGTGTCACCTAAGGCCACAGTCCAACTTTTTACTTTGTGGTTCCTTAACTCAATGCTACGCTCTTGTTCTTCTGTGCTTACAAACTTATTGATCCTTTCTCAGCAATAGAAGTGGTCATTTCTGTCATATCCTACTCAAGGTTTGATCTGAGCTCCCTCTTCCCCACTGCCACCCCTACCCCCTCTGAATCTGGCTCCCTTCTTTCCTTTAAAATCTATTCAACTAAAATGCACACTCATTTTGGTATGAAAACCTATCTTACAATACAGGAAAATGGGGGATAAGGGAATAAGCAGGGTGGGGGGGATGATGGAAAGGAGGGCATGGGGAGGAGGGAGCAATCTGAGGTCGACACTCATGGGGAGGGACAGGATCAAAAGAGAATAGAAGTAATGGGGGACAGGATAGGATGGAGGGAAATATAGTTAGTCTTATACAACACAACTATTATGGAAGTCATTTGCAAAACTACACAGATTTGGCCTATATTGAATTCCTTGCCTTCCAAAGGGAAGGGGTGGGAAGGGAGGGAGGTAAAGAAGTTGGAACTCAAAGTGTTAGGAACAACTGTCAAGTAATGTTCTTGCCACTAGGAAATAAGAAATACAGGTAAAGGGGTATAGAAAGTTATCTGGCCCTACAGGACAAAAGAGAAGATGGAAACAAGGGCAGAGAGGGATGATAGAAGAGAGAGCAGATTGGTGATAGGGGCAATTAGAATGCTTGGTGTTTGGGGGGGAAGGGGATAAAAGGGGAGAAAATTTGGAACCCAAAATTTTGTGAAAATGAATGTCAAATAAATAAATAAATAAATAAAGATAAAATAAAATCTATTCAGCTAAATAAACACTTATTCAGCACCTACTACACAAGGTACAAGAGGACCAGCTGGAATACAAAGTAGAAAATTGACCCAGTGACTGTCCTCAAGAAGCTTACCACTCAGTAAAGGGATGAAATATGTACAGAAATAATTAAGAAGATTAAATATACAGAAGAGGTCAAAGAAAAAGGCCAGAGAGTATCTGAGGTGTGAAAGAGCACTTCAAGCTGAGGTGAAAAAGGAAGGCTTCATGAAGGACACAGTACCTGGACTGGGCTTCGTCGGGGAAAGAATGTCAATTGATGGGGATAGTGAGATTCATTCTAGGTCCAGTGAACAACACGCACAGATGAATACAGAGGTGAAAGAAAGCAGGAAAAAATTAGGAAACAATATAGTTTGGCTAGCATGTACAGTGAATGAAGGGCAATACCATGAAAGAAGTTTGGAAAAATAAGCTGGAGAAAGAATGTAGAAAGCCCTGAATGCCAGGGTGTGGCGGGTGCTTATATTTTTCTCAGCAAGAGAGAGCCATTGGAAGTTTTTGAGCAAGAGAGTGAAGTCATCAGATTTGGACATTAGGAAAATCACTAAGGAAGATCAATCAGAGTGCGCAGAGAAACTGGAAACCGGAAGCACAATTAGGATAGTCCTGGTGAGAGGTAACGAGGGCCTAAATAATAATGATATTGGGAATGGAGAAGAGGGTGAGGAGATGTTACAGAAAGAGAATCAAGGACTCAGCAATTGATTGGATGTGGAACATCATGTGTGTGAGGTACCAAATGAACCAAAGCTCTATGGGGGGAGAGGGGAGAGAGAAGGGGGAGGTAAATTTTAAAATATGCCTATATTTTCAAGGCCATGAATGAACAAATATTTAAAACCAAAGAAAAAGGACAAAGAAGACACTCAGATATGGTTTGGACCTGAAAAGAAATAAATTCCTATTGCCTTAGGCAACAGCCATTGCTAAACAAAAAGAACAGAGGACTCTGCTCCAATCCCCAGCACCCAGCCATGGGAATGATACACCAGCCTCCATGCCAGTACCCAACCATAGAAATGAGTCTCTACTAAAAGTCAAATCATGCAGGTGATAAAGAATTAGTCCTAACTTTGCCAGATCTTCCCTGAATTAGGAAAAGTTCTCCAGTTTTTTAGTCTCAGAACCCCTTTACACTCCTAAAAACTCTTGAGGACCCTACCAAAGAGCTTGAGCTTATGTGGGTTATATTGAGTGATGTGCTGACAAATGTTTAATGACTAACTCTCTACACACAACACACTTTTAAATTTAATCTGCATTATTAACATTTTCTCTATCACTTTCTGAAGTCCAAAATCCTTTGGTGTGCCAGTGGGCCATTGCGGTCTGGGGGCCACAGGTTGTGCGGGCCTAGTCTAGACAATCAACAAAGTAATAAATTAAGCCCTAATAGGTATCACTTTCCAAGATGTAAATGCTCACTCTGAAAACTTATCAGCTTGATAACTGATTTCAATACAATAATGGTTAAATCTATCAATATTTACTGTATTCAGAATTAATGTTAGAATTATTATAAAAAGTTTTGACCTCAAATAGGTCTGAAAAGGTCTTCGAGACCCTCAGTGACTCCCAGACCACTCTTTGAAAACTGCTACTCCAGAGTATACAATGAGTCATTTTTCAGTCATGTCTGAGACTCTTCATGACCTCCTTTTGGGGTTTTCTTGGCAAAAATACTGGAGTAGTTGGTTTGCCATTTCCTTCTCCAGCTCACTTTACAGAGGAGGAAACTGAGGCAAACAGGGTTAAGTGACTTGTCCAAAGTCAGTTACTAGCTGTGTGACCCTGGGCTTTTAACACTGTGCAATACAAGGGAATAATTGCTCAAATACAAAATAACAAATGCCTACTCTCCTCAGTATAATGACATCATTCTTAGCAATGAGGCACTCTGGTAGTTCAGCCTATGGGCAAAGTGACTGTATATCTGATAAACTGGGGTGTGACCAATCAACATAGTTAGCATTGAACTAGAGGATGTCTAAGGTTTCATCTGCCTCTAACTGCTACTATATAAGATCTTTATTGATGAAGTAAAATGTAGAGAATTATTTTTTAAACTGTCATTACCAGTTTACCCAACATGTGGATCATTCACAAATCATCTATTACACTTTACAGTTTGTCTACTTAAGGACCTAGAGCAAGTTCTACCCTTCTTCCCCAAAATATTTTGTAGAATATCAGTCCTCCTAAATAAAAACAATCCTGGATTAACCAAGAATTGACTTCTACCCCTTAGTTCTTTCTCAGTCCATCTCCTCTGCACTGGCTACACTTTGCTCCCTTTCCTTATCATTACCCTTTAGTGAATAAGTTCAACCCTACACGATCCTCCACATTGGAATCTCTAGTCCCCCTGTTTAGTCTCAGATCATGCCTTGCTACACTCCAATCTTGGATTCCTCCCATCATCTTACTGCCTTTACTCCTGTTCACACCTTGCTGAACAGAGAGCAAGAAAAATTTGTAAATGTCCTGACTCTGGGTCCACTACAAATTTATGCTACATCATCTCAACTGGGCCCTCACTTCCAAGTGAGTCACTATGCTTACAACTTCATAATTGACTATCTGGCTCACAAAACAGATATTTAAACTTTTTCATCCCTCTTCAAGCCTCTCACAGCGCCCCCTCCTCCACTCTTTCAGGGGAGAACTCTGCATCTTATTTCTCCAAAAAATACTGAGGCTGTTCACCAAGAGCTCCTCCTTATCCCCAACTCCTCTTCTCACATAACTCAAACTTCTTCCCCCACTATATCCTCCTTCATCTGTCCCACATAAAGAGATGGCCCTTCTCCTTGCCCAGGCATTTCTACATGTACACTTAATCCCATCCCTTCCCATCTTCTCTAGCAAATTGCCCCCTTTATCATCCCCACTCTGTTTCTAATCTTCACTCTCTTCCAATCTACTGACTCCAGCTTTCTACAAACACACCTATGTTTCCCCCAACATTAAAAACCCTCATTTGACCTACCTATCCCCACCACAAGATATTGGCCTATATTTCTCCTCCCTTTCTCTGCTAAATTCCTTTGGAATTACACCAATGGTGCCAAACTCAAATGAATGGGGTCGCAAAACTTTACAGAAGAATCTTTGATGGCTGCATGTTGACTTAGAAAACCATATATTAATATTATCTATATTCTATTATATTTTTATTCATTTAGTTAAATATTTCCCAATTATATTTTAATTTGGTTCAGGCAATACTCAATCTGGCCCAGATCCACCAAGGACACCTTTGCTCTAAACTATCTGCCTCCAATTCCTGTCTTTTCATTCATTTCTATTCATTTGTGTAATCTGGCTTCTGAAATTATCATTCAACTGAAACTGATCTTTCCAAAGTTACCAATGATCTCCAAACCGATAGATAACAGCCTTTTCTCATTCCTTATCCTACTTAACCCTCTGCGATCTCTGACACTGTCAAAACTCTCTTCTAAATACTTTCTCTTCTCTGGGTTTTGTGACACTGTTCTTTCCAGATTCTCCTCCCACCTGTTTGATCACTACTTCTCAGTCTCCTGTGCCAGTTTTCATCCAGATCAGGTCCTACTTATCATGGGTTTCTCACAAGGCTCTGTCCAGCCACCTCTTTTCCCTATACATTATTTTACCAGTTGTACTCATCAGCTGCCATGGTTTCCATGAGCATATCTATGCAGATGACTAACATATCAATATATTGTAGCCCTGAATTCTCTCCTGAGCTACAGTCCCACATTATCAATTTCCTTTTTGATACTTCAAATCAGTTGTTCTACAGACATCTAAACTCAACATGTCCAAAACAAAACTCATCTTTCCCCTAAAAATCTTTCCCTCTTCCCAAATGAAAGGCACTACCAATCTTCCAGTCATCCAGGCCTACCATCTCAGGGTCACTGTCACCCCACATGTTCAATCTGTTCCCAGATCTTATCATTTTTGCCTTCATAACATCTCTCATATATGCCCTTCCCCACATTCATATTCACAAAGCCAATATCCTTACATAGGTTATTATCAGCTCTCACTTGGACTGTTACAATAGCCTTCTAATTATTTCCCTTTGAACCTCCAACCCATCCCCTACTCAGCTGCCAAGAATTCTCCTAAAACACAGGTTTGACTATATTACTCCACCCCTTATCCCTATCCCCTTGCTCAGTAAAGGGCAGTGGCCTCAACTACCTGCAGGATCAATTATAAAATTCTGTTTGGCATTTAATTCCTTTTACAACTTGGAACCTTCTACTTTTCTAGCTATCACCTCCACACACTCTACAATCTAGTGACACAGGCCTACCTACTCCTTCTCAATCATGATACTCCAACCATCTGTCATGGCTAACCCCCATGCCTCCAATGTCGTTCTTCTTTACCTCCAATGTCTCCCTGGCTTCCTTTACCACACAACTCCAATTCTACCTTCTTCAGAAGGCCTTTTTTTTCATTCCCACTTAAGTCCCCACCTTAACCCTAGCTATTTATCTCTACCCTCTACTAGTTCCTTCCCTCAGAGATTGTCCTCCATTTATATATTTATACACACATAAACACACATACACAACACATATATAAGTGATTAAAAATGAATATGAATGTTTTTTTTTAAACTGGACTAAACTAACATAATCCTAGGGGTACTTTCATCAGGTCCACTATATCTTGTTTAGAGTGAACATAACAAGCACAAGAGTCATATTCTCTAGCACCTTTCATCAACACCATGACCCCATCTGGCCTCACCCCTGGGATCCCAAACCAGTACTGAAATCCCCAAAGGTTACCTCCAGCAAGCTGAAAATGGAGAAATACAGGTTCTGAATATTTCCTGGAGTAAATGATCCTGATTGGGTATCTGGAATTGATATATGCATCTTCAAGGACTGCAATGCCTAGGGGAGTCCTAGAACCACTTGTACCACTCACACAGTTAGCCCAAGGTCAGAGAGGATACCCTTCTACCTCGACCTCCAAGGCAAGAAAGAAGACACACTGATTCTACTCTGAAACTCAGATGAAATGTGGAATTATAGGATCATAAGACTCAGCGCTGGCAATACTTTATTTCTGAAGTCAATTATCTTAGACTTTTTTGAATTCAAGTAAAGAAGCATTTATTAAATACCTAATATGTGCCAGACACTGTGCTAAGCACTTAGGAAACAAACAAAAAAAAAAGGATCTTACCATCTAATAGGAAAGAAGACAGGCAAACAATTATGTATGCATTCAGGATAAACTGGAAATTCTCAAATGAGAACAAAGCAAAATCCAAAGAACAATATATGCCACTATAATTGTACAAATGAAGAAAACTTTCATTCAAAATTATCAAGCAACAACAGTGCTAACTCATAAACTAACACTCATCCTTCCTTTTAGCAAAAGGCAAAATGATAGATGTACCCTAACATGTCACAGTCATTCCCTATAATGTTCTGCTTAATTGTTTGAGGGATTTGTAGAGCAATCAACTGTGGAGGCTTTGTGCTCTGTATTATGTGTCTAAATAAAATTTGAAAAAATTAAAATACTTCCATAAATATAAAAATTCTATTACCAATTGTATCCATTTTCTCTTGTTCTATCCTTAGTTGCAGTGCAGGACAGGTAGCCAAAAATCTTTCAATAATACCATTTCCCTATAAACCCATGGCCTTGTATTCTATGTGTATTTTTCTACAATTCAACAATTCTCAAACCCAGAAGGAAGTACTCCTTCCCCTATGCCTAATTAGTAGTGGCTTATAACTGCTGTAGCCCTCTCCCAACCCAGGTCTCAGGGTGCTTTGATCTACCCCTGCCACCAACAAGAAGCAGTTGCAGCATCAACAAGTAAATAAAATGAGGAGTGGGGATTCAGGGAGACTAGTGGAAAAGACTCTCTGAGGAAGTGGGATATAGAGGAGAAGTAGAAGTTGAGCTGCAAAGGAATGACATAGTTGAAATTGCAATTGAAAACTTTTATCAAAAAAGTCTTCATTATCATATGTTATCGTGTATTAAAAACATTGCTACATAAAGTTCTAATGAACTAATATATTAAATCTCAGAGTCAGACACATGCAGGGGGAACCACTGGTACCATGTCTATAGGACATTAAGCCAACATTTTGCAGACTACAAAGGAGTAGAGGCTTTGCTATGGACCCACACAAGTCTACCAACATCCTAATCTTTGTCTCTGGTCAAGCTCTCTGGGCAGAGACTAGAACCCAAAATTTACTGGTCAGTTAATTAGTTCTTACTTAGAAGTCATGTGGCAAAGTGTTCATAGAAGACTGGCCTTGGGGTCAGGAAGACTTGGCCTCAGGCAGCTACAGTTTAGTGAGGTTAGCCTTAGTTAGCTACAGCTCTGGAGGTTTGGGATGATCTCACAGGGTTGTTGTGAGAATCAGATCACCTATGTCAAGTGCTTTGCATAAAATTAAAAATTCTATATAAATGTCAGCTAGTATTTTTACTTTCTCAGGAGAGTGCCACAGCTGTGTTCAGGCTAGCCTATTAATCTAACTTAGCTGTACCCACAATAATAAAAAGATGAGAAACCCAGCTATTGAAAAGTAGTTAAGAGTCTCAGTCTCAGGACTCCAATTCATTTGATCTACAAATGGACACACAGAAACTAAGAAATGAGCACTGCACCAGTAGAGGAACTTTGAAAGGTCTCATGAGGCCCCAAAGCTGAGGTTAAACCAGGCCCAGGAATGCAATCACATTATTGGAGAACAAGGCAGAGGACAGTAAATGCTGAGACAGGTTTTATTTATTTAACTTTTTTCATTTTCCTCTTCAAACTGAAACTGTCAAAATTGTGCCTGATAAATCAGAAAGCTACAGAGGAAGTGGTTTGTCCTTCCTCCCACTCACAACTTCTGCAAAAGATAAAATACACTTTGGCCAACTGCAAAACACAGATGACTGAAGAAGTCATTCAGATCTTCAGGAAACATAGTCATTTAGAAGAACAACTATCACTTAAGTTACTTAAAAACAACTATCAGCTCCTGGCCAAAGGTTAGGGATCACTGAGTAGATAAGGAAAAAAAAGTCATCTTCTTAGGAACTCACCTACACATCTGCTCTGTATTCTGGCAGTGTTGTGCTCTGAGTCCCACTCCTACACAGATAGAGGTGGACCTCTGAGGAAATCGAAGAATATTTAATGACCACTTTTATACTAGTATTCAGGAATTATAACAATCTCAGCTTTTTCCCCTGGTTCTCATTCATCCCAAGGATGAGGAAGGGATGTCCAGAAGCACCCATTCTGCAGACCCCTCATAAAGTGGGAAATTGAGAAGTAAAGAGGGAGA
Source organism: Notamacropus eugenii (assembly GCF_028372415.1). Taxonomy (NCBI): domain Eukaryota; kingdom Metazoa; phylum Chordata; class Mammalia; order Diprotodontia; family Macropodidae; genus Notamacropus; species Notamacropus eugenii. The sequence continues at coordinate 542,553,879 of NC_092872.1, read as the reverse complement.
CGGGTGCTAATCAAGGACTAGTTCTATGGTGGAGTATAAGCACCACAAAAAAACAGCATTTACCAAACTCCCCTCTTCTCAGTAAAAGGATCAAGCAAGAAAATTTGGGTCAAAAAAAAAATGAAGCAGATCGGTCTCCTCTTAGGACTGTCTTTGTGTTTCTTTGTGTCCCTAGTACTTATCACAGTGCCAGAAATATTTTAAGTGCTTAACAGATGCTTGACTGACTGACTCCTTGCTTTGACAGACCTCTGGTTCCTTCCTAACCACCAAAATCAACCAGAGGCAGAACAGAGTTCTGCATAACTCTGGGGTGTCAATGCCTACAATAAAGGCCCTGGCTCTGTCATATGCCAGCTGTGTAACATTCCTCTCTGGGTCTCAGTTTCCTCATTTGTAAAATGAGGATGTTGGACTTACTCAAACAATCATAGGGTCTAGGACTAGAAAGAAACTTAAGAGTTCATCTAGCCCAATCCTCATGTTTTATAGAGAGGGAGACTGAGATGATCTCCAAGGCTTTCCACTCTAAATCAAAGAGTAGTTGTGAGAACAGCATTTTGCAAATCTTAAAGCATTATTCAAATGTGAATTATAATTACGATCTATGGACTATGGAATTTTTTTTGTGTGCTCATGTAAAGCAAAGAGGATCACAGGAGCCTTGAGCAATAAGATTTGAGAATGGCTGGGGAGTGGGCAAAGACAGCAGACCAAAAGAGGAAGGTCAGAGAAAGGGGAAACTCAAGAAAATAAGGACATGAGTAGTTGCCTGAGTCTTTCGTTTCATTTTTGTATAAACATGTATGGATATATATTCTCCTCCAATAGAGTTCAAGCTTTTGAAGTAAGGAACAGTTCCAGTTTTGACTTTGCATCTCCAGTGCCTAGCATAGAACCTGGCACGTAGCAGATACTTAATAAAATACCTCTTGAATGACTGATTTTCAGATCTTAACTTTATGGTGATGTTTATGAATGTCCCAGGAAATGTGGCACTCAAGAACATTTCCCAGTCTTAGCCTTCAGCCCATACTTTCAAATGTCATAGGACAATGATGATGATGATGATGATGATTAGAATTTATGTAGCACTTCAGGATTTACAAATACTTTACAAATACTATCTCATTCTACCCTTATAACAACTCTAAAGTAGGTACTATTATTATCCCCATTTTATAGATGAAGAAAGTGAAGCTGAGAGGTTAAGTGATTTGTCCAGGGACACAGACCTAATAGTGTCTGAAGCTGCATTTGAACTGAGAATCTCTTGACTCCAAGCCCAACACTCTGTGCACTTCACCCACACTAGCTGATCACTGGATCACAAATACAGCTCTGAAAGGGAACTTCAGAGTCCATGCAATCCAAAACTAGAGAGATTAAAATAGTTGCCTTAAGTCATAGAGGTAGTAAGTAACTGAACCTAGATATTCTAACTCCAAATTCAGGATTTTTTCCACTCCACTACACTGACACCCTAAATCCTTTAACACAGAAAAATTCTCTTAGCACAGAAATATCTCCAAACTTCCAAAAAGTCAATTTCCCTTCTACGCTCAAATTCTATTAGTTTGAAGTATACAATGTGGATCCTCCCCTAAGCCCTGAATCCTGTTCATTTCCATTGACAACAACAAGACAACCAGGTGGCAAAGTGGATGATGTCCTGGGTTTGGAATCAGAAAGGCTCATGTTCATGAGTTCAAATACAGCCTCAAACATTTACTAGCTAGATGACCCTGAGCAAATCACTTAACCCTGTTTGCCTCAGTTCCTCATCTATAAAATGAGCTGGAGAAGGAAATGGCAAACCACTCCCGTATCTTTGCCAAGAAACCCCCAAATGGGGTCACGAAAAGTCAGACACGATTGAACAAGAAAAAAAAGGAAGCCATCTTTGAAGCTTAAAAAACCTACAAAGTTTATCCATTTCATATTTCCAGCTTTGGTTGGCAAAAGCAAACTTTTGCATTCTTGTACTTCTACGCCCAAAGGCAAAAATTCTATACTAACAGGACCACTGAGGCAACATAAGAAGATAAATAACTATTGGTGTAAGCTTTCAGGAGAATAATGAGGGTGTACAACTGATCATACTTTTTCATCTAATGATCTCACTGCAGGGTCTGTATCCTAAAGAGAAAAGGAAAGGAAAAAATACCACACTTTATACAAAAACCTTCACAGCTGCTCTACTTTTAAGAGCAAAAATTTAGAAGTCATCTAAATGTCCAACAGTTGGGGAACAGTTTGACTAAGTCCATCATTTTCCATCCAATTAAGGTTGATCACTTTATAAATCTATAACAACTCATATTTCTACAGCAGTGATATGTAATGAACAACTATTAATTACACCATAAAAAGGACATTCAAGAAAGAAACACAAAAAATATAGGCAGGCTCATATGAAGTACTACAAGAACAAAGAACAATACATGTGCTGACCAGAGCTGAAATGAGTAATGCTGGCATGTGAGACAAGCACCTGGGCCAAACAAGATCCAGACAAGCCAAGGGAGACAAGACACCTCAGGACATGAGGAAAAAAGCCCAGCTAACTCATCCTAGCATCTGACAACAGCGATGACTGACAATGACTACAGCAAAGAAATAACCATAGCCAAAACTTGATAAGTGCAGATGAAAAAGAGGTCAGGATGGAAAAGAGTGAAAATAAGCTATTACTGCTATTATTTTATTAATATTTGAGTGTTTTGGTTTTTTTTAAACAAAATGTATGATTGCCTCAAGCTGGTCTTATGGTCCTTGGTCCTAGGCACCTGTTAAATTACCACTAAAGTTCTTCTCTGGATGCTTATTTTAGGTGTGGTGACCCTGGGTTCTCAAAAACTACAGCAGCAGAGAAGTATAAGTTCTGACATGTCATTACCAAGGTGCAAAAGCATTCAATACTGACCCAGAAGCAGACAGTGTCTACCATCCAAGAACCAGCATACCTATCCATTAGACTGTGAAAGCCTAGAGAGCAGGGACAGACTGTCTTTTACCTTTCTTTGTATCCCTAAGACTTAGCACAGTGCCTGGCACATAGTAAGTGCACAAGAAACACTTACTGGTTTGACTGACTGACCTAAGTTTAAAGAAGCTCATTACCATGCAGGCTACAGGGTGACAAATTTTTTTTGGTCAAAGAAGCTCTGAAAGATGTTCTACTAAGTCACAGACAGGTTGAAATCTATATCAGTGGAGGGAAGACTCATACTGATGAAGTCACAAATCGGTTTTATACACTTAAGTTGATTTGGAATCTTGTTTTATTGACAACAATATTTGACTGTTCATTTTGCTGAGAATTTTTCTAAGTTTTGGTAGAAAGGAGTAAAGACTTATAACTAGAGCCCCATTTTCCAGTCATACAGGATATTAAAAATTGGAAGGGATCTTAGATATCATCTAGTCACACACGAAGTTTGGCTCTTACTTTCACACACAGATGAACAGTCACATAATGCCAAAAATCTATATCTGAAACTCAATTCCATTAAGACAACATTTATAAACCACTTATTCATAAGGCCTGTGTAGATACGCTCCGATACAAACCAGAAGGGAAAAAAAAGAAAAGAATCCCTGTTCCCAAGGAGCTTACATTTTCTCTAAAAGCAGGAAACTCGATTTAATACTTTCAGTTCTATACCTCTTATATTCTTAGTGGTACAGGATTTTTTTTGTTTATTTTACATATCACACTACCTCAGTCCAGAATCCTTTTTAGCTAGGAAACTTCAAGTTTGACTTTGCCTAAAATTCTACACAATTCTGCCCTGTTCTTTTAAAACAAAAATCACATTATTTTAAAACTAAAAAGAAAAGAAAACCCTTTTAAAATGTAAACATTACCAGATCAGGGGAAAGAAACACAATTAAGGCTGAATATCTCAAAAAATAATACAAAAGTAATCTATCAGGTTTTTAACTTTATTAGAAATATAAGAAGTCGTTCGATTTGTTAAGTACTAATCCACAAAGGAATAATATTTAGTGCAAAATAGACAGAGAGCACAACTAAGACAGGCAATGAAAGGTATAAATATAAACAAACCATGATTTGGGTACCTGACTTCTGTTCTCCAATGTTTTGTAGAGGGGTACTTCCTCCAGACTTGTAGAATTCAGATTCCCAATGTCCTCACAATTCCCAACATAAACACTTTGGACTTAATAATTCTAAGCAATTGTGTATTAAATATACATCCTATATTGTTTGCTCATCAGGCTGCTCTTTTTATTATCCTTTTCTATGAATTCACTTGGTTTTTCAGCTGTGTTTTATCAAAAAATGAAGAATGGTTTTAAATTTTAAAATAAATATATTAAGGACAAGTAGTGTCAACCTTGAAACTTCACACAAGGGTAAAAAAATATTTCAACATAGTCAAGGAGACAGGACACAATTCCAACATGCAGAGGAAGGTTTATATGTATATGTAAAACCTCCCTACCTCACAATCATTATGGCTCAGCCAACCAATCAGTACCACAGAAAATGTAGGAATCACTGGCGGAAGCTAAACTTTTATTAAAAATTAAATATTCCACCAAACTGATCACTATCCTTGGTCCATATCCTCCACTCCTCTTGAGTCAAGATCCAGTTCAAAGGATACTATCTGTAACCAGTTTATTGACTGGCCAGTCGGTTCTTCTGCTAGGTGGGAAAAGAGACCAAGGAGAATCAAAGCACCTCAGAGGTAGGAGAAAGGAGAAATAAATTCACTCCAGAAAGCAAATTAATTAAAACATAAAAAGGCTATATGTGAAAAGGAGGTTGTAAGTTCTTTGCAGATTTAAAATCTTCAGTTCAAAGTCATTCCCTTTGCCCCCATACAGAGGCAGCATGACTGTCAGGGAAAATATTGAAGTAGAACTAAGAATACCTCTATTCATCCCAGCAACACCACTGATACACTGTATGACCTTGGACAAGTCAGTTTCCTTCTTTGGCTCTCAGTAGACTCATCTGTAGACTTAGCGGGGGTTGAACCAAATGTTCTAGATCAGTGGTATCAAACACACAACCTGCACTATGACCTGATCCAAATTAATATGTAATTGGTAAATATTTAACAAAATAAATAAAAATACAAGACACAAATAATATTTCATTTTAAAATGAAGTCAGTATGCAGCCTTCCGAGATCCTTACGTGTTGCTCTGTAGCCCCAATTTCTATTTGAGTTTCATATCACTGTTCAAGATGATCTGCCAGAAAGTTACTTAATAATAATAGCTAACATTGATACGGTGCTACTACATGGTAGGCACTTTACAATAATTATATCATTTGATCCTTACAACAACCCTGGGACATAGAGGCTATTATACTCCCCATTTTACAGAATGAGGAAAACTGACACAAACAGGTGAAGTAACTTGCCCTGTACCACCCAGCTATTATGTATATGTCTAAGGTCAAATCTGAGCTCAAGTCTAGCTGAGTCCAGTCTCAGAGCTCTAGACACTCCACCACCTAGCTAGGCAGAGGCTATCTCATTTCTGCCTTTGTACATATAGTGCATCACAGTGATTGAAGCATAACAGGCATTTAATATGTGCTTGATGATGATCTATAAGGACCTGCCCAGTTCTGACATTCAGTGTACTGTGTTTTGAAGTCCTTACCAACTATGAAAGAAAGTCTTTTTTGACATCCTATGACATGCAGCACAAGCACAGTAGAGATGGTGAAAGACTTGGAGTCAGCAGATCTGGATTAGATCCCACTTCAGATACTTATTAATATGTGACCACTGGAGTCAGTTAATTTCTCTAAGCCTCAGTTTCCTCATCTTTAAAATGGACGTAATACATGATACACTATGCAGTGTCATTGGCACAGTCTTGACCAAAGTGGGAAGCACCAAGTGCTCATGTGCTGGAAAAAATGCTCTGCAGGCATTTTCATCTTGTCACTAGTTCTAGTTTTTGTACTGCCTCTGGGACTTCCTGCTTACAGGTCAGAAAATAAAAAGATTCATTGAGGCAATAATGCAAAAATAAAATGTGAATAATAAAGAATAAACATTTACTAAGAGAATAACCATTTACTAAGCACTTTCTGTGTGCCAAGGAACTCTGCTAAGCACTTTTCAAATATTTCATTTGATCCTTACAACAACCCTGGGAGTTAGGTACTGTTATTAGCACCATTTTACAGTTGAGGAAACTGAGGTAGACAGAGGTTAAGTAACTAGACCAGGATCACACAGCTAGTAATTTACATTTCTGAGGCCAGATCTGAGCTCAGGCCTTCTTGACCCCAGACTCAGCATTCTATCCACTGTACCAGTTGCCTAAGGTGAGGAAAGCATGGTGCAACCTTTCCAACATTCTGTCACAGTGGGCTGCTGTTGTTGAATGTTCTAAGGACCCTTCCAGCTGTGATAATCAGTGTCCTAAGGACTCTTTCTCTGGACTGATTGAATACCTTGAAGGATACATAATACACTATATCTCCCAAGACAGCCTATTCTATTTTTATGAAGTTCATTCTACTATCTGTTAAGAAGTATTTTTTTCCTACAGCCAGCCTAAATTATTACTATCATTACTGTCGTAGTTGTTGTTGTAGCTAACACTTTTAAGGTTTGCAAAGCACTTGGCACACGCTGTCTCATTTAGTCTGCTTATAATTTCTCACCATTTTCCTTAGGTTTTGCTCCCTAGCATCAATTCAGGTGCATTCAATTCAACAAACAGGGGCCAAGTAAAACAAATCTGATCCCTCTTATACAAAACAGCCCTCCAAATATGTAAATACAGCAATTCTGTCTCCTCTAAGCCTTCTCTTCTCCATTGTAAACCTTCCTACTTCCTTCTCAATGGTCTGTCCAGTACAAAACTGGATAAGACCAAAAACATGCAGTCCCTCAAAACTACCAACATTCACCTACATGCCTCCCTCCCATAAAGCAACAGAGAGTAGAAATACCAGTTTTAATTGCTCATACACCAAGACAGACTGATGATACAAGTCAGAGTAAGCAAAAGTTTCAGTCCTGTCTGATTCAGCCCAGGGTGTGTATTTCCAGAATTGGCTTTCTCATGGTTGACAAGTTCTCATGGCTGACTCTGAGGACAGGCAATGAATTAAAATCCATCATGAACCACCATGATAAACACAAAGGCTTCCCACTGTGATTAAACAGCCTCCCAATTGGTCCCCCTACCTTCAATCTGTGCCTTCTACAATCCATTTTCCTCTCAGCTGTTAAATGGATTATCTTACAGCATTAATCTGACCACATCACTCACCTGCTCAAAAAGGTTTACTGCCTCTAAAACAAAAGATAGTCTCTGTGGCATTTAAAGCCCTTGATAATCTGGCTCCAACCTATCTTTCCCCTCAAATACTACATCCCAGCCAAAGTGGCTCATTTTTTGTTGTCCACACACAACATCCCACTGCTCACCTCCTCTACCTTTGCAGAGGCTGACCCACAGGTCTAAAAAGTTCTTCCTCCTCAAATCTACCTCTTGGAATTATCAACTTCCACTCAAGGCCTAGATCAAATGCAACCTCCTACAAAAGGTTTTTTTTTCCAATCTGAACACACTCCCCCTCGGAGACTTCCTCCCCCAAAAAATTGCTTTATATCCACTTTCTGTATATTTTATAATCACTTCTCTATGAATATATAGTTTCCCAAACATAGAATGAATATACACTCCCTATGGGCAGAGATCATCTTCCTTTTTACAACCATAGTTCTGGGCTTGATAAGGGACTTGACCCAAGAAATACTTGATAAGTTTTTTATTTTTTAATTGAATTGAATGAAGGCTGAGGGCCAGCCTAAAGTTAGTCTTGTCAACAACATAATCCTCCTCACTTAAGGCTCATCTGTCTAAGCTAGACCTGGGCCACTGGGTTAACCCAGTCACAACCCACACCTTCAGAGTGATTTATATACCTAGAGACTCTAGAATTCCCCTAAATCCTAGGACTGGTAGGGCCCTATGTGTAAGAGGGGCCAAATGAAGCAGTTTCTATGTCAGTGACCTTAGTTACTCCCTGCTGAAATATGGAAACACAAGCAGCCAGTCCACTGGGCTGCCTGCCGGGCTAGAAGGACCCTACAAAGCAGTCTAGCTAATAGCTCAGGCAAGCCAACATGGTCAATGAACTTAATTCACCAGGCATGATGTGAAATCCACACAGCTAGGGAAGAAGACTTCAGCTATGCTCCAACTGACTGCGGGCTAAATGAGGTTACAGTTTGATAGTGTCAGGAAAGCCAGGCTTAGTGTAGTGCCATCTATACTGAAGGGGCAGCAGCCAATTACCCAAAAAAAAGAAGACTACAGACCCCAACAAGAGCTCACTTTCTCCTCAGTCCTCCAATAATCACAGACCTAGACTGACTCTACTACTGTGCATGGAAGATAAAAAATGGTAACAGGGCTCTATAAAAACCCTGTTCCTGACATGAGCTCTGTATGTAATGTACTTTCCCGCATTGGCATTCTTATGTCAGCAGCTCTAGTCCAGTTTCAGTGGATGTGTCAGGGGCAATATCATTTAGAAAATAAAAATGACTTTCAATTCTGTTTTTAAATCATATTTTCCAACTTCAAAATCTCATTCCCAAATACTATTCTTGAAAGCCAAGGCCAAATCAAACTGAGCTCACACCAATGTCCTCAGATCCTCAAGCACTGGATTTCCAACCTGCTGTGACACCAAAAAGAAAAAGAAAAAGGCACTAGAGAATGAGTGCTGTAGAATATTCCCGCCGTGTATAGTGTGCCCTTGTCAGCTTCATCCTCCATGCGTTCTGGTCCTTTCTACAAGTTTATACTTTATCAACAGAATTTTAGGTGTTACATTACAATGCACTAAACAGGGAGTGTGCTTCTATCTATTTTGTGGAAGTACCCTGTAACCCCTCAGTGTGTACTGTTTCCTAGCTGAGTCAGAGAAGGGACAGTCTCAGCTATCAAAGATAAGACATTACCTACACAGCAATGAAAAGCATACTGCACAGTATAGTCCATTGTTTGCTGGACTCTGCATTCAATATGGCCTGGGACAGTGAAAAAATCACTGGTTTTGGAATCAGAGGACCTGGGTTCAAATCTGGAGGAAGATTAGGCAAAGCCTGGAGAGAAGCCAGTGAAATGTTGTGCACCTCCTATGAAATGCTGAGCATCACCTCCTTTCTCTTAGATTACTCAAATCTGAACACCTCCCTTTATTGTAAGGGTATACTGAATGGAGTCTAAAGTGAGCAAACTTGGGGCAGTGGATAGAGAATCCAGTCTGAGGTCAAGATCTAATTCAAGTCCAGTCTCAGACTGTGTGACCCTGGGCAAGTCACTTAACTTCTGTCTTCCCCAGTTTCCTCATCTGTAAAAAGAGGATAATAGCACCTACCTCCCTAGATTGCTATGAGGATCAAATTAAAAAATAACTGTAAAGTACTTAGCACAGTGCCTAACACACAGTAAGCACTATATAAGTGTTAGCTATTCCAATTACTATCATCATTAAGTGTCTGTGTGGTCAGCCTAAATGCAGCTCCCAGTTTGAGCAGCAGAACATTGTCCTCAATGAAAAAAGGTGAACAAGGTAAAGGGACACTCTCCCATTTCTGAATGAATGTTGTTCTTGACCCTAAAACAGATTCTCTTATACTAATGATAATAACCTTAAGAACTCTTATATTATGATTATCCTTACAGAAGAAAAATTCCTAAACTGTTCATTATGCTTTGACCCAGTCATACCATTACTGGTTTATACCTCTAGGAGGTTACTGACAACAACTTTTTTTTAAATCCCTATGTGTTTAAAAGTGTTCACAGAAATATTATATATGATATAACAAAAGCTGGAAATAAAATATGTTCCCCATGATTGGGGAATAGCTGAACAAATTATGCTAATTAATAAAATGAAATATTGCTGCACCATTAAGAATGAAGAATACAAAGAATTCTGAGAAATATAGAAAGATTTGTTGGAAACAGTATGAAATGAAGAAAGCAAAGCAAAAGAACAATGTACACAACTATGAAAATGTAAATATAGTCAACATGGAGTTAGCAATAAAAAGTTATTTCCATTTTACATTTTTTTAAAAAGTGACTCTCCCAGCATCACACAATTCATATCAGGCCTCTAAGACCCCTTTCCAATAGACCAGTCGGTCCCTATAGTTAAGTTGCCATTACAAAAGCATTAAGTTTAAATTTACTTTCCATAATTCCTTAACTAAAACCCAATGTAACCATCCACTGTTAGAGTTTCAAACAAAATAAATTCTAATCACCACAAAAATTTTTGTTTTATTAAAGTTTGACAATAGCTATGTTAGACAATCCCTAAAAATTACTCAGGGGAAACACTCCAAAAGTACTGAGATGGAAGGATTTCTATAAATTAACAGCGATGGAAATGTTCTCTCAAAAATAGACATTCTGCTTGTGTCATGCCACAGCTTTTTAATCCTTGAAGGGGTTGAGTTTCTGGGAGCAATTCAGGTACAAGGTGAGAGGAAAGTTTTCAGAATCATGCCCTACACTCTGAAAAGCTTCTTCTTGCCAAGAACAGGTTTGTAATCCCTGCCACTAGGTAGGCTCAGGATGGTTGATGGTTTGACTCAGAGTTCTGAGCTGCAATAGGGTTAAACAGAAGTAACTGCACCAATATGGTGAGCCCCCAGAAGCAGGAGACCACCTGACTGTCTAAGGAGAGGCAAGCTGGCCCAGATCAGAAATGGAGCAAGTCAAAGCTACCATAAGTGAAAATCCATGAGAGGACACCATACTTTCAAATAAAAAAGATAAAGTTTCTTCTTTTGACTTCTCCCCTCCCCCCAATAATGTAACTTCCCTTTTCTAACCACCTTATGTCTTATATAGCACTGAGTCATCAATGCTCTCCAGCAGAAGGTCCATTTAAAGAGTACTGAAGGGGAGGAGCTTTTTTTTCCCATTATTGCCTTTCCAGAGCTTAGCTTCTTGAACCAGGAACCGGGATGATACAGATGTATATGTCTTTGGGGCTGGTCCCAAACAGAGCACAACAATGGCTGGTCTGTGATTACAGTCACAGTACCTTAGGCCCACAGAGAGAAAAGACTCATACTGGAGTTATGAACTCACTGAAAGACACTAGAGCTGGGAGAGACAGGCCTCAAAAGTGACTGCCTTTCAGAACTTGGGAGGCTCAGGCTAATAACTTATAACTTGTTGAGAAGCGACACAATAAGCCTTTGTCTATTTTGCTCAGTGCATGGAGAAGGCCCTCCCTTTCTCATCTTCACCTTCCAAACCATACCCTTTCTTCTAAGGCCAGCTCAAAGGCTCACTGATGGTCTGTTTGAACTCCAGCACTGAGGTTGGTATATTTCATATACATCACCCAACTAGACAGTGAGCTCCTTGAGGTTAGAAACCTTGTCTCTATCACCTCCCCATCTTCTTCTCACCTGACCCTATGCTTAACATAATGTGCAGGTCTGTGACAAACACTATACCCCTCCTTGTAAGAACTTGGAAAATTTGATCAGTGCTTCAATCTAACCCTGTTCCTGTAGACTTAGCTAGGGTGTCCCCAAACAATACCAAGAAACAAACTTCACAATTCATCTCCTTTCTACCAAACCCAGAGGAAACTCATAAAGCCCTATTGCTTCATTCTTCAATGGTCAGCCCTGCCTACCACTGCCTTTGCTACAGAGTACTTGAGGAAAGAGAATGACAGAGGAACTGTGCCCTTCCCCCCAACTCCTTCAAAGCCAGTGCCCATTGTTTGCTGAACTCTGCATTCAATATGGCCTGGGTCAGTGAAAAAGAAAAACACTGGTTTTGTAATCAGAGGACCTGGATTCAAATCTTGTCTCTTACATTTACTACCTGTGTGAACTTGGGCAAGTCATTTAAACTTATCACATCTGTAAAATGAGGGTTTGGGACTATATTGCCTCTGAGGTCCCTCTCCACCTCTACGTCTATGAAGCCAACAGTCCCTACCCACAAGGAGCTTACATTCTAATTAGGAGAAGCTACACATATAGGGTAGTGGTAGTGAGGCAAGGTGTTTTGGTTTGGTAAGTCACTGGGATAGTTAGTGGAGCCATAGAGGATCTGAGTGACACACCATTTACAGAAGCAATAGCAGTATTGATCTCATTACTATTACTAAAGCAAGAAGTTGGGGAAAGTGTATATGAGAGAAGGGGGAAGAGAAGGAAAAGGGCTGCACTCAGCAACAGGGCAGATGGTTACATCAGATATAAAGCATGACACAGTCTAGTGCCAGGCCTCCTAGGTCCTTGTGTGCAGCCTTTTGACTGAGTCCAAGTTTTACAGAACAAATCTCTTATTAAGGGGATTTGTTCTATGAAGTTTGGATTCAGTCAAAGGACCACACTTGAGGACTTAGAGACCACAGGTTCCCCACCTCTCACTCTACTCTATGGACAGTCAGATACAGTGGACTCTGTATGACTCATTATTGGAGGCTGTGAAGGCAACAGCACAACAGGCAGGATGCTGTGGGCACACCAGAAGGCTTATAAAGATCTGGCTCAAGCCCACATCTCACCTCAAAGCTATACACATTTCAAGCACCAAGACAGACTACCCTATAGTACTGATGCTTAGGAACAAACAGCTTTTATTTACACATTTCATGGCAGTTCTGAGTAGCCCAAGTGATATAACACATAAAGTGGCCTGGAACTACTTTGGAAAGTCTTTCTGGCCATCGCTGCCCTTTCTATGTACAAAACATGGAGAGGAAATCAGACCTGTGATTTCATCAATAAATAATTTGCCCTGGGTCACATTGCCAGATCTTCCTAAGGGCAAATCTCTATCCACTATTTCATATGGGTGGTCTGAAAAGGTACAGAAGGCTTTCAAATGGCTTAAACCTACCCAAAGGAAGTGGTTTGCATCCTGGAACTATCTGGCTTTACAGTGCCTTCAACTATACAGTGAAACTTATTTTAACAGAACTATTAATTCAAGTGAAATCTTCTAAACTTATAGTTACCTATGATCAAGATAAATACTTTCGCTCGTGAAAGAATCATAGATTCATAGGATACTAGAGCTACAAGGGACTCTAGCAATCATGAATAAATAAGTATTTATTAAGCCCTTAATATGTACCAGGCATGTAGTAAGCATTCAGAATACAAATACAAAAAAGCAAGCATCTCTACCTTCAAACAACATCCATTCTAAATCATCTAAAGATCTTTGCAGAAAAATCAAGGGGTTAGACTAGATAACTTCCAATGTCTCTTCCAGCTTAATTTAAGATCCTATGCTGTCCTCAAATATTATATGTGGATAATGGACTTGTCCTACTTATTTTTTATTTTCTACTTTTTTACTCCAAAGGCAAAACTAGGATTAAAGGGGCTGAAGTTGCTTTGAGTAGATTTTAAGTCGAAGCAAAGAAGATCTTCCTAATGATTCATTATTCAAAATGGAATAAAAGCAGCCTCAAAAAATAGTGAATTTCCAGTACCTAGAATTCTTCAAGTGAAAGCTGGATGATCAGTTGACAAAGGTAAGGGTTGTAGCAGAAAGATAATGTAAAAAATTCTTTCTAAATCTAAATTCTAGTCCAACCTCTCATTTTCTAGGAAGAGACTAAAAATTCAGATAACAGTGAAACAAAGTTATATCTACATAACATCATGACTCTCCTACCTCTAGCCTGTGATTTTAGACAATAGCATTCCAAACCAGTTTGGCTAGGCGAGTTGACTAGTTCAGGCACCTCTAGGCACATCTGCAAAGGAACACAGATACAACACAGAATTGACACTAATATCAGCTTCTTGAAACAGAGCCTTCCTTGGCTAGTAGGCATGCCAATCTGTGACTAATGTTCCAAGAGGATAAGCAGAGACGAAACACAGCACAGTGTAAATGAAAAACAATGTGACGTAGTAGAACTTTGAACCTAAGGACCTGGGTTCAAATTCCACCTCAAATACTTAACAGCTGTTTGACTCTGGCTAACTTACTGAATCTCTATGGACCTGCTTCTGCATCTGTAAAATGAGGGAATTGGACTCAATCACTTTTAAGTCTTCTTCCCAACTATATCTGAGCTGCTGCTCCTATGCGTTTCAAGTCATCACAGAATCTAAAAGAAGAAAAGAGCAAGCACAAACTGCAGGCAGGACATGAAAATGCAGTGGGAATAGAATGAGGTCCAAGAGCAGAGGGAGGAGATGTGATTCCTAGGCCTAAGCACAGATCCCAAAGTTATGCTTCGTGCCACGAACACAAGAGAGCTTCTGGTTCTACAAGGCTCCCAAAGGTAGTTTGGGGTTCCCAACTCCTGTCTACCTTTATAAATTGCCTATGGCACACACCTGGGGGAGGGAGGAAGGGAAGGATCTTTCAAAGATGCGTATGACAAATCTTATTGTGACCTCATTTCCAGAAGGATAGCACCCATGATGGTGTTTTGTGGGGGTGGTTTTGAAAGCAGAATCATATTTTGTCACCAAAGAAACACAAATTCAATTACAAGAACACATAGGGAGGGAAAGGTTTTTGTGCTTTGCTAATACAATGCCTTGTATGCACTTAAAATGTACAAACTAGTGTTTGCCAAGTATATGGGAAATACCAAACTGAGAGCCTCATGTACTGCCAGCTAAACTGATTGTGGTGAAAAAATGTTATTTGTATCTTGCACACACACGCGTGCGCACATGCACGCACGCGCACACACACACACACACACTCATGTATTTTTATCCAAACTTAGAAAATATTTTTTAAATCCAGTTCCCTCCTTACTAGCCCCACCACCCTGGCCCCAACCTCAACCGGCAAAAAAAAAAAAATCCCTCCCAGTTTCCTGATAGCACCACCAATATCAATGCTTGTAGTTGGTAAGGGGTCTCCAGCTGACTGTTTTCTAAGTACAAGTAGAGGCAGCTGTGAAGGAGGGGCTAAGTTTAGAAAATCCACCCAGCACCCAAATAAACTTTTTTAGATTTGCATGGAAAAGCCCAGAGCTAGGGAATCCATCACTTCTGACAACAATCTGTGGGTGCTGACTGGTCTCCCTGACTGTCAGCCTCAACTAGGTATACCTGATTTGTCTGCCCCTCAATGAGATCACTCCTTGCTAGACCAGTTCATCTCAGTGTGGAAAGGAAGTCAGACCCTATGGATACTCATCTGTGCACTTCTATTTTCAGCTATGCTGATCCCCAAATCACCCTGATATTAGCCCAAAACACATCTGAGAAGCTATTCAGAGCAATTCCTTCGGCTTCCAGATTGCCCCATCTAAAATGGTAACAGATATCCCACTCTTGGGGAAGCATTCATGCACACACACACTCAACCTGCTCTGTTGACTGTCTACACACCTGTAGATGATCAGTGAATTCAACTCAGTAACTTAGATCCAAAGAATACATTTTCCCAAAGTTATTTTACCCAATCTTATCTGTTAATAAGTAGTTTCAATAATTGTAGTGTTGATGGTAATCGTTATTCTGGTATTATTTAAATATCTGGGCTTAATGCTACTGCCATTCTCTATGAGTGAAAAATTTTAGTTTTAAACCATATTACATTTAGCCTAAAATACAATGATGTAATGGAAAAAGCACTGACTTAGTTTATCAAAAGACATGAATTCCAGTCCCAGATTTGCCATTAACTTGCTATATGACTTTGAACAAGTCAAAGATTTAGAGCTGAAAAGAGCCTTAAAGAACACCTAATACAAAAATACAAAGACACCTGAGGCCAGATAAGGTCCTCGAAGACAGGTACTTTTTATTTTTCATTTTGTTTTCTGTCAGTTGCTCTATCCCCAATGACTATCATAATGCCTTGCACATAGTCGTTGCTTAATAAAAAGTTGTTAAATGAAACATCATTTTGTAGATGGGGAAACTGAGAGCCATCAAGGGACTGCCATTCAAAGGACTGTCCCAAAGTCACACAGGTAGTCACAACACAGAGTCAGAATTTCTATTCAGGTCCTTTGACTACAAATCTCATCCTCTTTAAATTACACCATATTGCTACTTCCTCTTTGCAGACCTCAGTTTTCTCCTCTTACACAAGATGGTCTCTGACACACTATGAGTGTGTCTTCCAGCTCCAGAGTTCTGGATCACTGGTGACCAAAAAGTATCACGATTTTTAAAATGCCATTTTCCTATCTTGAGAATCTGAGCTTTAGCAGAAAAAAAAATTCCTTCTATAAGTGTTGTTATTTCACTATTCTTCACAGAGTCTCATCTTTGTAGGTTTTCCCATATACATTTCCTTTAACATTTAAAGCTTCCCTAGAAGCTGGCTATCCTTGAGGATGGCGGGTAAATCCTTGCCTCCCTTCCCAAATATAACCTCTCTTGATCAATGTTAGAACAACAATTCACCTGACGTGACAATGCTAGTGCTAGGGATCCTATTGTCCACATTCAATAAGTTCAAGATTACCTGACATTTATTTTAAAAAGAGACAGCTCTATGGATAGGAAAGGGGAAAGATACTGGGAAATAAATGTAATATGGAAACAAAAAACATCAACAAAATTTTTTTTAAAGACACTTTTTTTAAAGCACCCCCTGTGTGCTGAGCATTTTGTTCAACCCTAGATAAGAAGCTTAAAATAAAGTAAGGTGCCTAGCCTCCTGTAGTTCATTGACCAGTAAAGGGATAAGATACATAGATATACACTATTTTATATACCCTCCACTATTACATGATAAGTACATTACAGAGGTTCAAAATGAAATGTGAGGAATGAAGTGAGGGAAAGGGGGAAAGAAGGAGAAGAGCAATCTGGTAAAGCTTCCCAGAAAATCACAGGATTTATCACTGGAAGAGACCTCACAAGAATCATGGTAGAGTGGGAAAAGCACTGGAATTAGAGTGAAAGGAGCCAGACTCAAATCCCAACTCTGTCACTCACTGCATTGTGTTCACTTGGGCAAGTCTTCTAACCTCCTTGGACCTCAGTTTCCTTATTGGCAAAATTAGAGGTCTGGACTAAGAAAGCTCTGTGGTTCCTCCCTCCTTAGAGATTCTAAGTAAAATCAGATTTTAAAGCCAGGACTTCTATTCCCAAACCTTCTTGACACTGTATTATGACTGTCCCCCATTCACCCATCATGTTACTGTATTTATGCCCATACACATCTCCATTCACTCAATGAAAATACATAGGCTCAGAGTCTCAGACATTTACCTTGAACTTCAAGAGAAACATAAAACGGCTACATGTCAGTATGTTATGCAGAAAACTGGGAAGTGTACTCAACAAAATGGCATTGAGTTGGTTCTTAAAGGATGGGTAGGTAAAGGATTCACTAAGTAAATTTTTGTGGCAAGATGGTGGAATGGATAGAGCAATGCGCCTGGAGTCAGGAAGACCTAGGTTCAAATCTAGTCTTACACACTCACTAGCTGTGTAACCCTGGGCAAGTCACTTAACCTCTGCCTCAGTTTCCTCAACTGTAAAATGCGTATAATAACATCACCCACCTCCCAAGATTGTTACAAGGATCAAATGAGATAATATTTGTGAAGCACTTAGCATAGTGCCTGAGGTACAGGAGGCACTTGACATTTCAATTTTGAAGTAGTGGTTAAAAAAAAAAAAGAACTTTTCTCAGTCTTCCCTTACTCCAGCAAGTTCCTAGTCAGTCTGGCTTCCACTTTAAAAGTTTGGAGACCAGAAAAAAAAACAAGGGAGAACCAAGAAATAATTAACATTAAAAAGTAAGTCTGGCTTTGCCTGATCTCTTTATTTCAATGCAACCTGTATGAAACCCAACAGTGGCCTTGGGCTGTGGTCTGTGGGACCTTATGGCCTGTACTGGGTCAGCGAATGCCAGAGAGATGGAGGACAGTCTTTCTCACATCTTTTCAAGAAATATTCCAATCTTCCTTTAAAAATCACCAATTACTTTAATATAAGTGATAGTTCTGTTGAGAATCCTAATTTTCTTCAAATGTTTGTCTCATCAGTGATTTATCCTTGTCATTCCTTCTGTGAATAAGATACAATGGGTTACTTTTTCCTCAGCAACACTGAGCTACACAGAAGGCGGGAATTGGACAAGTTAGGGTATCTTCCTGGTCAAGGTAGTAGACCCCCTCAACAGCCAAGCTGAGAACTTCCCTTTGACATGTGACACTACAGCTTCAGCAAAATGCTATAACTGGGAACAAGAAGCTCCCATGAACACCCACACCTACAACCACTGCTCAATTCCTTCTCAGACAAGGATTTACTGTCCTGAAAACACAGTTTCTAGGGCTGCTGTTCCTCCTTCCCTGGAGTTGGAGGGGAAGGCCTAAAGAGATCATTTTACTATTTTATCAAAAAATGCCAGAAATGATCTGAGACTCAACCAAGATTAATGTCCAATATCAAACCCCAGAAGCTGCATACCTATCCACAGATCTATCCTATGTCCTATCCTTGAAGAGCTGTCCACATATTAACAATAAATAATAATGAAATCAATCAACAAGTATTTATTAAGTACCAATTATGTATATAATAAATATTAGGTGCTAAGTGTGAGGATACAAAGATTAAAAAAGCGGCAAAAATGCTTTCAAGGATCTCACATTCTATCTGGAGCGATTATACATATACCTACACACATATGTATTGTGTATAATAGGTACAATTATACATAACACACATATGTATTATGGACATACATTTGTATATGCATACATATACATACACAGAAAGAATACGAAGTAGCTTAGTCATTTTTCAATCATGCCTGACTCTTCGTGATCCCATTTGGGGTTTTCTTAGCAACGATACTGGAGTGGTTTGCCATTGCCTTCTCCACCTCATTTTACAGATGAGGAAAATGAGGCAAATTGGATTAAGTGACTTGTTCAGGGTCACACAGCTACACCTAGTATGAGGTCAAATTTGAACTCAAGAAAAGTGAGTCTTCCTAACTCCAAACTCTGCACTCTATCCATTGCTGCCTGAGTTAAAAGCTTTTGCTGCTGAGTCAAAGAAGAGACTGCCTAATTGATTAAAAGGACAAATTGACCAAAAATAGTCAGCAAATCCTTAGCATCACAAAATCAGAGAATTTCAGAGTTGGAAAAAACCTTAGAGACTATCTAGTCCAGCCCACACTTGAACAAGAACCCTCTCTGTAATATACCTAATTAGTGGTCACTGGCCTTTTGCCTAAAGACCTCCAAAGAAGGGGAACCCAACTACCTCCAAAGGCAGACCATCTACTTTTGGACACCTCTACTTCTTGGGAAAAATTTTTCTTGCATCAAGCCTAAATGTGGTTCTTTGTAACCTATGCCCTTTGCCTCTACTTCTTTCCTCCTGAATAGAGTCTTATCTCTCTTCCACAAATGCCCACAAATACTTGGAAGACAGTTCTGATGTTCTTCTTGCATTTTCTCAAAGCTAAACATCCCCAGTTCCCTCAACTGATCCTCATTTGGCTGTCCTCTTTCAGATGCTCTCCAGGATTTCCCTCTGTCACCTGCTCATTTATTAGTAAAAGTACAGACCAAAGTATTATAATGTCTTTCACCTGGACTGTCAGGACTTTGCCCAGTGCCTTAATGAGCATGTCAGTTCTTGCCAGGAAAATAGCAGCAAATAAACACAGTCTCCTGTCAAATACAATTTGATGAGTATTAATAAAACAGATTTAATTTTTCCTTTACAGAAGATATTAGACTTCCCTCCCAAAAAATCTCTTCTCTGACAAGAGAATTTTAAAGATATCAAAATATGTAACAAATGCTAACTGAATAAATGAACAAACACAAATCTTCTGGTGACAACTGGCATTGAAAGAAAAAATGGACTCTCAACTTGTGTTTGCTGACTTTCACTAAACACAAGAAATTTACTCAAGACAGGGGAAGAGTTGGAACTTGGCGAAGGAATCTAGCCCAGTGGCTGTGAGTACGGAGAGACTACACTAGCGAAAGCACAGAAATCAAACAAATCAAAGGAAGAAAGTAAGTAAAATAGGGACAATGCACAAGCCACTGATTTTCATTCTAAATTTTTTTTAAAAAAAGCTATCCCCTGCCCCTTCACCCCATCTACTCATATATCTTAAGAATCTTGCTTTTTATTTAAAAAAAAAAACTAGCTTAAACAAAAGGATTAGTATTAAGGTGACTTCTGTTTTTCTCCCTTTCTGTTTCACTAAAGCATTTACCCTCCCTCAGCAAATGGATAGATAAGCATGCAAACAAATACTCATTACTGTGATTGAGAATAAGGACTCCTCCTTTCTCTCTATCCCTATTTGGTACATAAATAAATGTCAATTTCTTTGGAAGTCTAACCAGTGCCTTTAACAAGAAGAAACTGTCGTCTAAAGAAAAAAAATCTATATGCACTTCTGTGGTGCTGTAGGAACTACCACTATAGCTCCAAAAAAAGGGGTATGTATAAAGTCCTTTCTAAGACAGAGAACAAAGATATTAAGCTGGCCAGACTCCACTTGCAGGTAAGGGAAAAAATAACATGGTCTATTCTCGATCAGCATAGATATCATAACTTTCATCTTTATCAGAGGTAATCAAATCCACAGTTAACACCCCCTCACAACTCAAGAATTGAATATGAGTAAATTATGTGTGTGTGTTCGTCCTTAGCTGCCGAAGAAGACCATGCCATCAGAGAAATAATGACATGACTTGCACTTGACTTTGTTTTGAGTGAGGGAGGGCTGTGCAGGTCACCAGCCTCACCTCTCCTCCAGAGCCATCTGAATCCAATGACCAGATATTCATCAGGATGACTGGAGATGACCCAGGATGAGGTAACTGGGGTTAAGTGGCTTGCCCAAGGTCATACAACTAATGAGTGTCAAGTGACTGAGGTGAGATTTGAACTCAGGTCCTCCTGACTCCTGTACTGGTGCTCTATTCACTGCACTACCTAGTTGCCCCTTATGAGTGAATTAGAGGAATATGGGAAGATGTGTATGAACTGATGCAGAGGCAAAATAAGCAGGATCAAGAGAACAATATGAGGAATGACTAAATGACATAAATGAAGATCTTACTAAAAGGATGACAAACTCTAGGTAACCAAAAAAAAAAAATAAGATCCTTGAAAACAGATAATGAAATGTACCTTCCCCTTTAAAGCAAGGGGGGCGGGGGTCTAATAGGACAAAACATTACATACATTTTCAAACATCACCACTGTATCAGGTGTTTTTGTTTCATCATTCTTCTTTTTCACAAGGGAAAGTCCAATGGGGAGAACAGTTGAAATGATATTAAGATAAAGAACATCAGTAAAACTTTTTCTTTTTAATTTATGTCAGGGCCAAGGGCTTTGAAAGAGGTGTACAACATGGATAAACCCACCCACTTCAGCCTAGACAATTTCACCAGCTCCACTATGGTTGCTCCCAAGTATGCCTCAGTCACACACCTAAATACAAATAAGCGTCTCATATTTGTCAAATGTTTGGTTTTCATTATTTACACAGCCTTTGTCTATTAGTAGTCTGTATCATAGCAAACCAGGCATTCCATCTCAAATTAAGTCAATCCATAAACTGTATCTTATGAAGTCTACAGCCCAGCCTTAAGAAAGGAAGGCTAAAGGTATAGGGCCCAAATCCCAACTGCACTGCATAACAACATAGAACTCAAAGGTTGCTCTGTACAAAGTACAGAGGGTAATAAATTCATCCGGTTTAGTTTCTTTTTACCAAAATGACTCTTAAGCAGTTACTATGTCCCCACAAGCCCAGCTGGCCACATCAGATAAGCCTGAAAAATTTGGTCTGTCCCATCATTAGCTGCTCCTCAATAGTGCCATGCTATGTGTCAAGAATCCAGGAACACCAAGCTGGCTTCCTGTACACAGTTAAGACTGCTCCTGGAAATTAGAATCACCTAAGGTTTCATTCCTGGTCTCATTTAGCTACAATTATGAAGATCTGGCTAATACCTACTCAAATTTAACAATTATTCTGTTAACTGAGGTTGCATTAACAGCCAAACCAAAGAATTCAGACAAAATAGTTTTTCTTTTTGGGGGGTGGGGGTGAGGGGGAGAAGGAGCAGAAGTTGGGTGCCCTGAATAAATACAACTGGCTGTCCAAAGTGAAACCTGTGTAAATTAACTCAATAACTGAGAGCTTTCCAATTGATTTTGTGCTGTGTAGACACTAAAGTATAAGATATTAAACATTTGTAGAACTGAATTAAACTGAACTGAGCTGAAGTGAATTGAACATAGATGTTAAAAGAAAAATAAATTTCGTCTCGGGGTATTCCCCTGCACTAATTATCCTCTGAGGCTTTTTTAACTTAGGGATACAGCAGGTGACACCCAGAGGAAAAATTTTAAAAGCATTCATCTTTTTATAGGCTGGTGAACTCATATCCTACATGTCTGTTCCAAAGCAGGCAAACTCACTGTAGCTCAGATTAAATTTAAATTGTACTCCAATTCACCTTTATTTTACTTGGACTAGTATTCCACAAAAGTAGTATTTAGGTGACATTGTCGAATACAGATAAGCTAGATAACTCTATAATCAAATTTAAAAACACAAAGGCTAAATACACTTTTTCTAAGAGCTGGACACCAAGTGGCTAAAGACTTCAATAATCACTTCAAGGTCTTTCTTGGTAATTTTTCCCCCACCCTTAAGTTCTCAGCTTGGATTGTCACACCATTTTTGAAGGAAGGAGCCCCTTTCCCATAGGACCACCATCCTCCAGGACATCCAAATCTCTCTAATGGCTTGGCTGATAGCAATGAACAATGAGAACACTTGGCAGAGAGGGCCCCATAGAAATGGGGTTTGGCGGAGTCCAGTAGAGAAAAAAGGATTAAGCCAGCTCATTTAGGATACTTCCTCATATTTCCATCTTCAAGATTTCCCAACCCTTCAGAAAAAAGAATTGCCAAGGCAGGGCTTTCTCTATAGAAAACCCTCCCTTCCCAGTCCTGGAAATCACAATTGTGCTCAAGAAGAGAAAGATATGCTGAACACTTCTCTAACACTCTAAATTTTCTAGCGTTAAACACAAAATATGTATTTGTGGATTTAGGCCTTTTTGTTTTCTTTCTTTTTAAATGGATACCTAATGTCTCTTTTTGCCTCCTTCCTTTCTCTCAGACACACTTTTACAACACTTCAAAATCAAAATCCTTGGCTTCTGAGTTGACTTTCTCAGGATTCTGGCTATACACTGGCCATATCGGTAGCAGAATTTACCCCGATGCTTAACCCTGTGGGACTGACCAGGAGTCTGGTGCCTGGAACAAAGTCCTGGATCCCAGAACTAGTATCAATGCCTCCCAATTTATTTTTTTTTCCTTCCTGTTCTCCATTTGAAAAAAGGGAGGCGATGGCTGCCCTTGGCCATGTGAGTATTTAGACTATGCCCTTGCCCATGCAAGAACCTCATTAAGAAACCTCAAGAGCATCTAAAGCAGTCACTGCAGAGGCAACTGGAGCCTGAAACTCCAGCATTTCCTTGTGTAAAGGATACCAAGGTTCCCATTTGTGCACAGGTGAAAATCAGCCTTGTGTGGACTATGGATCCAAGGCCATGCATAGGCTGCAGGCAGCACCCACATACCTCTGGAACCAAACAGTTCCAAGAGGTGTTGTTTGGGGAATAAAGTATAGCCCAAGTGTTCCCAGAAATCCCAACAGACTTAAGAATTATGAATAAGTCTTCACGTGTCTTAACCTCTACTCTAATACAATAGCAAGTGAAGCAAAATGCCTCTCTTGAACATAACACCCACCTTTTAGCTGTGTAGCAAGGCAAACCAAAAAAAGAAAAGAAAAGAAAAACTGGATGCTGTGGTCAACACAAACAGGGGTGGTGTGTAGATGACACACATGACATAGACTGTGGACAGCTACACAGAATTCCATGTCCATTTGTGGCACAATATATAAGGCTGGGAATTGGATCCTACCCTTTCTCCTCCTTCCAACACACACCCTCCGCTCCTCCCCCCCCCCCCCCCCCATTGATAAACAGGTTCAAAGTCAACAGGGAGGGCAACCTATTGTCAGTCTTCTTCCAAGGAGATGTGACCGCAACCATTAGAATAAGGCCTGGGCTCCTGGAGACAATGTTTTTACCGTCCTTGGCCAAAGACACTTGTTTCAAAGTACAGATTCTCCTGTCCCCCTCTTCTCTGCCCCCCAGTGACCCTACAACAGCATCTGTCTCTCCGAGCCTTAGAGCCATTACTTACAGACTATTTCAGAAACAGAGCTTTAGTTCATCCCTTATCTCAGGAAACTGCCTCAATTCTGACCATTGAAAAAAACCACTTATTGACCATGCAAAATCACATTTCTGGAAAACACGGGGGAGAAATCAGCCCTTGCCCTCTGAAATATGTCACCATCCAAAGGACCCCAACTTCCACACAACCATGGGTGGTTGAGCTTTTAAGCAAAGAACCACGGGATCGGAGCTGTCGACCAACATTTCCATGGAAAATAAAAACATTGAACCGTACTGGTTTGCTAAGGTTGATTTTTTTTCCAGCTCAGAGGAGACTGTTGGGGGGAGGGGGGAACGGTGCAAAGAGAGCCCAAAGCAACCCCGGGGTGCAACCCCCGTTTTCGAGGCTGGGTGCCTCCGGGCTGGGGCTGGGACAGAAAGCCCGGCGGATGCGACCTGCCCTGCCCTGCCTGGCGCACCAAGCCCAGATGACCAGGAAAGGCTCAATGTCATTCTGCTCAGGCACTCAGCCCCCCAAGCCGCGGGGCCCGGCACCCAGGGCTGCAGGACCTGCTGGCCAGGCGAGAGAGGCCCCGAGACTGAGGAGCCGAACCCTAACAGGACAACGGGGCGTTCGCCTAGCCTGCGAACCTAAGCCAGGCCCAGAAAGACAAGGATGCAGACCCCAGGGCCGCGCAGCGGTGGCGGCGGGGGGGCAGGCGGGAGAAGGAGAAGAGAGGAAAGGGAAAGGAGGGGCCACGGGCGCGGAGGGAGGAGAGCGTCTACACCTCCCCCTCCAGAGCCCCCCACCCAACCTCGCGGCGGGGGCTACTCACCGTGGCCGATGCCAGGCTGTTATCCGCCAGGGTCAAGTGGTGAGGCTCCCACCGCCTCAGAAATTTGGAGGTGAGGATCTTGCTGAGGAATGTCCTGGGGTGCCGGATGACACACACCTGAATGTCCCCTTCCTGGAGCAGTTTGTACCTCATCCCGTTGCAGAGCAGCAGGGCCCTCCGACAGGGCACGGCGCCCAGCTTACCGCCCTCCACCGCGGACATCTCGCCGCCCAGCAGCGGCTTGGTCTCCTCGATCTGCCGGGGATCGCCTGCTCCGCCGGAGCTGCTGGTCACATCCATAGCTGGTCCTCCCGGTCCTCCTCCTCCTCCTCCTCCTCACCGCCACCTCCCGGGGGAGGAGGAGGGAGGGACGGAGGGAGCCCCGAGGACCGTCCGTGTCACGGTAGCCCCCGCCCCCCCGCCCCCCACTCCCGGGTGAGGTGGGCGGGGGGAGGGGGATCCAAGGAGCCCCCGAGGGGAGGGGGCAGGAGCGGGACCCGGAGCGGGACCGGAGCGGGAGGCGCGAGCCGGGCTGGCCGCGGGGCGCCCGCGGAGCACGAGCGGCAGCGGCGGCGGCGGCGGCGGCAGCCCCTCTCGACTCCGAGCCGCTCCGCCCGCTCCCTCGCGGCTCGTCCGCCGGACCGCCCGCCTGGATCCCGGGAGCCTTCCTCCCCGGGCTAGCCTAGCCGGCGAAAGGCATGTCCTCCGTGGCGCTGCCCAGCGCCGAGCCTGGCGGAGGCGGGGGAAGGAGGCAGAGCCGCCGCGCTGACAAAGGTGGACGAGAGGGAGAGGAGGGGGAACGGAGCGAGTGAGGAAGCTGCTCTGTCTTTGTGCCGCCCGCCCCACAGCCCGGGGTAGTGGGGGGGGCTCTTGTCCCCCTGCTCTCCTCCCCTCTCCCGGCTCCGCGCTTGCCTGTGTGCACAGTGTGTGTGCGCGTGTGTACAGTGCGGGTGTGTGTACAGTGTGAGCGTACAGTGAGTGTGTGTGTGAGCGTGTGTGCGTGTGCGTGTGTGTGTGTGTGTGTGCTGGAGGAGGAAGGTGGGGGGCAGCAGCTGAGTTAGTGGTGCTGCCGCCGCCGCCGCCGCCGCCGAAACCGAAGGGAGGGGGGAAGGGGAGTAGAGAGGAGGAGGGGAGGAGGGCGGGGGGGAAAGGGGAGGAGGAGGGAGCCGAGTTGTGTTGAGAGATTGCAGAAGCAGCCCAGGGCTTTCCTGATTGGCCTCTCCAGAGTCACGTGCCAGCCCCTCTGACGTCAATGGCAGCGGGAGCTGAAGCAGGAGCGCGAGCAAGAGCCGGAGGCGGCAGGGGCAGCTGTGGCGGCAGCAGGGACGGCTGCAGCCGCAACAGCAGCCCCAGTCTTGGAATCAGCCGAGGCCAGGGGGAGGAGAGGCCGCCAGCGAAGCCGGCGTGCCGGAGATGCGGGCGGCGGCAGCGGCCCGGGCAGGCTTAGGAGGCAGGGACGCAAGGCGGGACTAGACCAGGGAAGGGAGAGGAGAGGACAAGACCCCGAGGAGAGCGGGGAGCCGGGGCTGCAGAGCCGCGGAGGAGCGGGGAAGTGTGGAGCGCGCTCCGCGCCCTGCAGTTCGGCGAGGTGCGAGCTAGAAGGACGGCGCAGGGGAGGCGGAGGTGCGGGCTTCCTGCTTGCCGGCTCCCGCCTGCCTTGCCGCGGGAGAAGGGGAAGGGGGCAGGCCGGGCGCTGCGCCCCTGCTCGGAAAGCCGCCGCCGCAGTGATGGGGTGAGGCCAGGCCGGGCGAGCCCGGGGGGAGCTGACTTGCGCAGGCAAGCCGGCAGCCCAAGCAGGGCCTGGCAGGAGCTCAGAGGGAGGACGTGGGAAGGGGGGTGGGGGGACAGGAAAAGGGAGGCCAGGAATGTGTGTGAGGAGTGGGCGGGAGCGAGTTCGGAGGCTCGGGGTGAGGGGCAGGGAGTGGTGGGGTGACCTCATGCAGGAAAGTGCACCCGCTGCAAGCCCAAGCCCGACACCCCTCATTTCCAAATCCTCCGGAATATTCGTGTGGCAGCCCTGGGCTCCCTCCTTGGGACTCACTCGAAAATCCCTCCCCACCAACGACGGAAGAATTCGCCTCCACGATATCTGGGAGCGGGTTAAAATCTCGCCTGGGGATTTCACTCCCCTGTGGTTTAGCTGGTTCAGAAGTCCTCTCTTCCAGATATGTCAGGCTGGAAGCTGGATCGATACGGGGGGAAATGGCAAACAATACCTGGCAAAGGTGGAGACCTGAGATGTGGCTACAATAGAGAAGAACAGGAAAGGAGAAGTGGAGCCAATTGTCTAAGCTGTGGCAGCTAGAGACAGCCAATTTGGATAATTAGGGTCATAAGAAAGAATTTTCCTCTGAATTATCCAGTTAATTACTTCAACACCCCGCCTTATTTTGCCTGTACAGACACAACCAAGATTCCCCAACTTTTCTAGTGTCAAGAGCTTCACCAAAAAACGCACAAGGGAGATATATCTATACTGGCCAGCTTTTTCTCTACTTTCTGCAGCTTAATACCCAGGGTCATGTTAAAAGCACTCATATTTTAGAGGCTGCCCGGTAGAGTAAGAAGAAGCCTGGATGTAGACACAGAAGATGAGTTCAAATCATGATTCTACTATGTGGGTGAATTTTAAAAGCCCCTCTTAGAGATTTGGTCTAAATGGTCCAAGTGGTCCCTTGATGTCTTAAAGTTATATAATCTTAAGTGTTGATCTGTGTGTTTTGTTGGTGTAAATACAGACTCCACAAACTTGCTCTTCTTGATTCTGAACCAAATCCCACAAAATTCAATTCAGTAAGCATTTATTAACTGATTTCTGTGTTAGGCACTTGACAATTCAAAGACAAAATGTTGTATTTTTGTCCTTAGCCCGAGCTTGAATTTAGAAAAAACAATTGCTCATTTTAGGTCTTATTGAATTCTCCCTTGTGACAAAGAAAAGCAAAAGCACCTGATGCAGTGACCATATTTGATAACATGCATACAACATTCTCTCATAGTCCCCCACCTCTGCTTTGAAGGGGCAGGTATATTTCATATTTATTCACTGAGATCTCTGTGTGTTTTTTTTTTCAGTAACCTAGTCAGTTTGTCTTCCTTTTAGTAAGTTTTTAAATTTACATTGTAGTTCATAGCCTCAAGGAACCTGCCTTCTAAAGGCAGATCTAAGCCCATAACCAAAAAGACCCAAGCGATGAGCTGTTCTCCTGGACAATGGAAGTGGAGTGAAGTGGAAATGGATCGGTGTGTCAAATTCTAAATAAACTCAGGACCAGCTGAGGAATAAGTTGGGACTTGAGAATTCACTGGTGAAAAAGACAATTATCTTGGAAAACAGAATTCTTGTCATCCCAACTTGAAGTTCAGAACACCATCACCCTGGAGAAAACAAGGCAAAAGTCCAGAGAAATTCCCCACCTCAACATCAAAATAAGAAGACATCTCACTAATTGTTGCAAGAGCAAATAAGCCTTTTGAGGGATGGAATTCATAGAATATTCCTAGAGATTGCATAAAATGTTACAGCTGGAAGATTGCAGGATTTGAGAGCCACAAGAACTGAAATCAAATTCCAGTTTAGTCACTTATTACCTAAGTGGCTTTGGTCAAGTCAAATCAAGTAAAATATCTTCCTGGGCCAAGAGTTTCCTCACCTACTAAGAAAGGCATTTGGTTAAGATGACCTCTGAAGTCTCAGCTGTAACTCAATTATCTAAGTCAATGATTGTCTTGAGGAATTCCTGGGTCCTCTGTCCTATGAGCTGAGAAGTCAGGGCTCCCAAGGTGACTCCATACACACAAATTATAAAACTCTAGGAGAGAAGAGTATGAAGCCAGAATTCTAGTGCTCCCTGAGCCTTAGCTGTGCATCTGGGGTCTCCTAGGCATCTTCTAAGCTGTGGCACCTAGAAACAGCCAATTTGGATAATTAGGGTCATAAGAAAGATTTTCCTCTGAATTATCCAGTTAATTACTTCAACACCCCACCTTATTTTGCCTGTACAGACACAATCAAGGTTCCCCAACTTTCCCAATGCTAGGTGGGGCTAACTATGGGACATCAGAGGCAAAGCAAAAATACGCTACCATTACCTCTGTCCTCAAGTATGGAATCCTTCCTGATTCCCCTTAGCCCCAAATCATTCTGGCCACAACTCAGAGGTGAAGTCTCCAGTAGAGCAGCATTTCACTCAAGTATAAGTATTAGATGGAAATACAGGGAAGGCCTTAACAGCAAGTTCATGATTTCAGGTTGAAATCTAGAGAACTTTACAAAAATGAATAAACCACACTGATGAAGAAATTGACTCCTTTGTTGCTTGACTATGTTAGGCCAGACATTTTTCCTCATTTTAATCCTGTTAGCTTGACTTAATCTTCCTTTAGAACATAAAAATTGGGTAGTTGAAAAAAAGAATAACACAATCTCTGTATAACAAAAGAAGTTTTCAAACCCCAACTAATAGACCACAAATTTCAAGCCATATTCTATAACTACAAAGTTTCACAAGGAAACATTTTGTACCATCCCTTGGGGTTCATTACAACAGGATCGAACTTGTAAACAGAGAAAAGCAGGAAGGACTGGAAATCTCACTCTGGAACTTAATTCTCCTCGACTTTTGGCACAGTCAGGTTCACAAAACAAGGTAACCAGAGGAGTGTTTCAATTTCTGAATTCTTTCCTCACAAATTTTTTGCTATTTTGGGAAACAACCAACCAAGAATGGTTATCCCTGTGTCAGTAAACAATTGTACTCTGAACCCAGTTTCATAACCATTTAGAAAGTACCTATGGAGTGGTTGATGGAGGGGCTATCACAAATAGAATTGGAATAGGAAGAAACAATTATTTATTCAGCACCTACTATATATCACTTCTTGCTCTTCAGTCTTGTAGAACTCTTTATGACCTTATTTGGGGTTCTTGGCAAAGATTACTGTAGTTTGCCATTTTCTTCTCCCACTCATTTTACAAATGAGGAAACTGAGGCAAACAGGGTTAAGTGGCTTGCTCAGACTCATCCAGCTAATAAGCATCTGTTGCCAGTTTCAGACTCAGGAAGATAAGTCTTCTGGACTTCAGGTCCACCACTCTTCACCATCTAGTTGCACTATTATATATCAAGCATTGTTCCAAATGTTTTGCAAATATCTCATTTGACCCTCATAACAACCCTGAGAGGTATGTGCTATTATTGTCCCCATTTTACAAATGAGGAAATTGATGGAGACAGAGGTTAAATGATCTGCCCAGAGTCACAGCCAATAAGCATCTGTAATTGGATTTGAACTCAGGTTTTCTTGAACAGTAGTCCAGTACTCTATCACTATCTAGCTGACCTTAAGTAGTCTCCTTTTGTGCTAACAGCTGTAAGGGAAACAGAATCATGAGGTATCAGAGCTGGGTGGAAGCTTAAAACTTGTAGTAGAGTTAAAAGAGACTTAAAAACATAAGAGCTGGGAGGTATCTTAGAACACAGCAAATATACCAGATCTTACACCTCACACTGTGCCTATCAAATAGGAGGTCCTTAATAAATTCTTGTTAAATTGAATTATACATAGAATGTCAAAGAGGGACTCTTTAAATATAGAATTTCAGAGGTAAGAGGTACCGAAAAACAGAACATAGAATGCTTGCGCTAGGGAAGATGTAAAGATAGAGGCTGTCAGATCTGAAAAGGACCCTATGATGTAGACCATAAAATGTGTTACAGTTGAAAAGCATCTTGGAGAGCAGCTAATTCAATCCCCTCATTTAGTAGTTGAAGAAACTCCCCAGTGAGGGGAAATGACTTGCCATAGGTCACTTGCTCTAAATAGTTTTTGGTGTAGAATTTGAAGAAGTGACTAAGCCAGGTGAGCTCACTTGGTTCCTCCTCCACACCCTCTCCCCAAAATTGCAATTACAATGGCATTCAGACCTAAGCAGTTCTGATTTTAAGGGACAGACATCCTCCTACCCTAAATGCCTGCCAAATGTGACTCCATTTTCCAGTATGACCATTAATCATTAAATGTCACAGTCTCCAAAGAATTAAAGTTGAAAATCACCAAAGAGCAATGAAAAGGCGCATGGTAGAAGAAAGTAAACTGCAATGTAATAAAAATTAGAAATTGCATGAGGAATATTGCTTAAAGAATGCCATCAGATATATATGTGAACAGAAAAGAAGTCATTCAGCAAGAGTAAGGAAGGGATAGCTAGTGCACAGCCTTTGTGCTACAATAATAACTAAACAATGCAAGAAATCATGGTATCATAGAATCATAGCCTTGGATTAAGAAGGGACGTTAGAAGCTATTGAGTCCAAATACTTGTATCATAATAAAAAAAATAATAAACCAGAATGAGATGAAGTAACTTACCCAGGAGCACAGAGTTTCAGAAGTATACGAAGTCAGATTTAAACTTGGGTCTTCCTGACTGAGCAGTAAGCTAGTAAAAGGTAGCCCCCAGAATGCTGGGTAGAAATGTGGACAACAATTGTGTGAGATGAGTTGCAGTCCACTTTGTTGGAGTACCCACATCATAAGAATACATAACTGTTTTCCAACTTGTCCCCCTTGCTTCCTTTACCCCATATCTAAGGGAGAAAGGCACATTGAGCTGCCCAGATAAAATGGTAGAGTTTCCATAAAGTATTTGGGCTCATTATATTAATTCTCAAATTTTGCTAATTCTGGTTGCAGATTTGATAGACAGGATGAGTAAGGCATGTTTAAAGGCAAATTGAATGTTCTTCTCATAACTGAAATTGACTTCCACTCTACCAGGCTTAGACCATAGTTATCTTCTCATCCCTTAAGAGCCATTGTCTGTGTGCCATGTGACCACAAAGGACGCTGTACTTACAGGGGTATAATATTGTTCCCTGCATCTGCTTTTAAACTTCATTTAAGAGTCAGTTTCTATCATTCTTACAACCTAAGCTGCTAAATGTAAACAGGCACAAAATTAGATTAAGTTCCTTCTCTTTCTCAGCTTCCTTTTCCACTTCTGTAAAATGAGTAGGTTGTACTTTGGTACAGAAGATCCCTTCCAGTTCTATAACTTTAAAAGGACTCTACCAGCTTTTCCTGGTTATCCATGGAAATGAGGAACAAATCTAACCTGGATCGTGGTATAAAAGGTGTCACAAGGAAGAAGGACATTCAGTTTGGAAACTAAATGCCCCCTCCTTACTTCCCCCTCCCAATTTCTTCATGAGTTTTAGCAGGTAATGACATTACTTATGAAGTCATAAGGGAAGTGAGCAGATAAGAAGCAAGACTGAAGGTAAGGATAAAAATGAAACAGAAGGAAGATCACACATTTAGAGTTAGAAGGCATCATACAGCTTATCTAGTACATTTCTTATTTTACAAATAAAGAAACTGAGACTCAGAGGGGCTGTATGACCTGCCAAAGTTGCATTAGTGGTAAATGGCAGAGCTAAATTTCCAACCTAGGTAATCTGACTAAACTCAGCAGTCTTTCCACTTCACCATTCAGAATGGCTCTCAAGTTTTGTTAGCAATAGAATCAAGCAATAATAATGATAGCTAGCATTTACACAACACTTTAAGTTTTACAAAGCACTTTACAAATATCTCATTTTATCCTCACAACAACTCTGTAAAGTAGGTGCTATTATTATTATTATCACCATTTTATTGAGACAAAACCAAGTGACTTGCCCAGGGTCACACAGTAAATATCTGAGGTTGAATTAAACTCTTGGAGTCTTCCTGACTCCAAGTCCAGCACTTTATCTACTGTACTACCTAACTACCTATCTAAAGCAGGTTCTTAGAAATTGTATATAGCATGAGACAATGAAAATCTATGGGTATTCAAAAATTGTCTAGAAGAATCACTGTAGCCTTCTCATCCCCTCTTAGACTTGTTATCTCAGAGTGACCAATTTGACCATGATTCCCCTCTTTTTCCTTTCTTCTCCCATCTTGAGACAGCCAAGTGGCACAGTTGGTAGAGAGCTGGAGTTGTAGTCAAGAAAGGACCTAAATTCAAATCCTAAGATATTTCTTAGCCTTACGGTCTCAATTTCTTCATCTACAAAATGAGGGTAATAATAGTACCTATCTCCCAGAGTTGTAAGGATAAAATTAGATAACATTTTAAAAGTACTTGCAAACCTTAAAGAACTATATAAATGTTTATCATTATTATCATTAATCCTCCCTGGAGTTGTTTTGGAGCTGGAAGCATCTGGAGAGAAAATAATCCCTTGCATCTATGACAGCTCTCTATATTTTAAAACTCTTACACATATATTCATTCATTTGATTCTCTCAACAACGTGTGAGGGAGATAGAGCAAGATCCATGATCACCATTTTACAGATGAAGAAGCAGACTTAAAAACTGAAACAATTTGCCCAGGGTCACACAAAGAATTAGGCAGAGTGAAGACTTGAATCCAAATTTCCCAACTTCCATCCAATCTTTCTGTTAAAAACATGCTTGACACTGAAAAGTATCAAGGAAAATTTATTAAAGTAGAGTTCAGAGGAATTGAACACCTTGGCCAAAGTGAATTTTACCCTTCTTCTAAAAGGTGGAGAGAGAGAGAGATAAGGAAGTGAGGGCATTTTTATAACGCTAGTGCAGGACAAATCCTCCCATCAGAGGACAAATTGGTCCATTTTCTTTCAAGTCACAGTCTTTTGACATGCCCACTGTATGTCATGAAGCAAGCACAGTTGGATTTTTAGGTGGCCCTTACAGTGACTTCATGTTCTCTTTTCTGATAGCCTTTCCCTCAAACAGCTCATCAAGCCTGCACACACATTTCTGACCTTTAACCTGACCATGTTAGGTCACAACTCTGATTAACTATTGTCACTGAGAGTGTTGACCCTGTGGAAACAGAACTTTTTTCTTTGTTTCTCACATCTCTGTAAAATTGCCTTCTAGCTCTCTTTGTCTTATATGGATCCCAATGAGACATGTGGGTTACCATTCTCTCACTACGTGACTAGCCCACCTCTCTTCCAGTCATATGTTTCTCTGATTCTATGCTTTTATAATAGTGATAAATGAAAAGCCCAACATTAGGGTATTCTACAAGTATGGAATGAGGGATACATGATTAGATAGTAGGTACTTCAAGTAAAAATTATTAGGGGAATGGGGGCCAGGCTTGTGGACTGAAAGTTTAATAGGAGGCAACAGTAGCCAAATAAGCTATTATGATCTTGATCTGCATTAAGAAAGGCCTAGTTTCTAGAACCAAGAATGCAATAGATCTACTTTCTTCTGCCTTTGTTAGGCTACATTTGGAGCACAATGTTCATTTCTGGGAGACACATACATAAGAAACCCCTATGTCAGACTCTTGGATTTCTTTATACTTTTGACTTATAATCTACCTCCCAGAAAATCTGAGAAAATTCATGAAGTGTCCCTGACCTTCCACTTGAAAACAAGTCTTAAAGAAAGTTTTATTAAAAGGAGGGAAACCAAATAGAAACCATAGAATGAATTGATCCCCCAAATCTTTATAAATCTTTAGCATCACAGTCCTGAATATAAGGGACTCTGGAATAGCCCCTTCTCCATCCACCCTATTTCACCTCCCTGCTGCTCAGGACCTAAGTTCTCAGATGAGCTGAGGGTAATTCTATATAGAATTCTCTAAAGAATCCTCTCTCCTTCAGATGCCATCTCCCAAGAACAAAACTTCCTGGAATCTTTCTCTACTTTGGTTGTTAACAGAGTTGCGCTCAAGTTCTTCCCTGCTTCCCCTGGTTTATTTTCTCCCACACCCTTACCTGCCCTACCCAGCACCATGAATATTCCTTCTGGCAAACACTTTATTTTTCCCTGTTATTTAAATACAAAAGGGAGGGAAAAGGGACCAAAATCTTTGCCTTCCCTTTTGTTGTAGTTGAATGGTTTGCGTTTTCTTAACAAAGATATTGAATTTGCCATTTCCTTCTTCAGCTCATTTTACAGATGAGGAAGCTGTGGTAAACAGGGTTAAATGACTTGCCCAGGTTCACATAGCTAGTAAGTGTCAGGAGGCTGGATTTGAACTACATTAAAATGAGTATTGACAAACCCAACTAGGTCATGAAGTGGATAGAGTGCTAGGCCTGAGGTCAGGAAGACCTGAGTTCAAATCCAGCCTCAGATACTTACTAGCTATATGACCCTGGGCAAGTCACTTAGTCTTGTTTGCCTCAGCTACCTCATCTGTAAAATAACCTGGAGAAGAAAATGGCAAACTGCTCCAGTATCTCTGCCAAGAAATCTTCAAACGGGGTCACAAAGAGTAGGACATGACTGAAATGACTGAACAACAACCCAGTATGCTCAGCATACTGGAAACTATGCTAGAGAATCACACATCATTTGGAGGAATTGCATATGTTTCACATGGAGAAGAAAAGACTGATAGCTATTTTTAAATATTTTAAGGACTGTCATTTAGAAGAGGAATTCATAATCATCTTAATAATAATTAGTATTTTAGGGTTAGAATAGAGATGCACTTGATTCTATAATACGTTAAGGTTTCCTAAGCATTTTGCATAAATTAAATCATTTGATCCTCACAATACCTTTGTGAAGTAGGTACAACTATTATCCCCCATTTTACAGATGAGAAACTCGAGGCACAGAGAGGTTAAAAGATTGTCTCGGGGATGCAAAGCTTAGAAGTGTCTGAGGCAGGATTCAAGCTCTGGTCCTCTTGACTACAAGTTCTATCCACTTTACCACCTTACTACCTATATTAGACATACTGCTTAATCCCAGAAGGCAGAATTAGGGCAGAATTAAATTTGTTAATCAAAAAAAAAAATAGCTACTAAAAGTGAAAATGAAAGCTATATTTACTTCTCTATCACTAGAGGATTTCAAGCAGAGAGTATAGGATGAGTACTTGTCAAAAATGTTGCAGGGGACACTTGCCTAGGTATTGGTGATGTAGTCTTGAAGGTCAGACCTGGAAATAGAGATTTTCCAATCATCTGTAAGGAACTGATAGACAAAGATGAAAATGAAATTACCAATAGAATGAAAAGAGAAAAGGGCCAAGGATGGAACCCTGTAGAACATGTACATTTAGGGATTACGAAGAGGAACCAAAGAAAGACCCACAAAAGAGTATTCACAAAAGGTAAGAGAACCATGAGAGTAGCACACAGTGGCCAAAGGAAGGAAAGAATATCCAGAAAGAGAACATGGTAAATAAGATCAAAAAACTGCAGAAGCGTCAGGGAGGGCAATAATGAAATCACCCTGGAAAGAGCGACTGGGGCTGAAGCCAGACTTCTGGGAGCTGAATCCAATTCAGCAAATGGTGCTATGTGAAGGCACTGAATAGGTAGATACAGTGAGTGTCAATGGCTATAGAAGTTGGAAAATGGAGCCTTCTTCCTCTGTGATAGGAATGATGGAGAAGAAGATGAGGGAAAATACAGAGAAACATTAGGAGTGGTGAAAGAATTGAGCATATTTTAGTAGTAGAGGCAAGTGTGGTAAGTAATGGAACTGGACTAGGCATCAGAGGACCTCTACTACCTAATATCTGTGTGACTTTGGGCAAATCCCTTCCCCTCCTTTCGCCCTTCTATAGTATGAGAGTCAGGCAGAATTATCTCCAAGATAATTTCTAAGTCTAAAATATATAACCCTACCAATAGTCCTATCAATCCATCCAGAAAACCAGCTATTCTACTTGCCATGGCCAAGATGATCACACTGAATAATCATAGAGAAGGAGAACTGGTAGAAATGGAGGCAAAGATGAATATAATTGAAAGGAATAGCGTTAGGAGAAATGGAAGTAGGAAATGGCAAGGTACTGCCTCCCTACTTTCTGTCTGTGAACCGAATATGTTTTCTCTGCCATTTGTTGGCAGAAGTCTGTGGCATAGTAATGATAACAGCTAATATTTACATAGAGCTCAATATTTGCCAGGCACTGTGCTAAGCTATTTACAATTATTATCTCATTTAATGTTTACAACACCCTGGAAATTAGGTACTATTACTATCCCCTTTTTACAGATAGGAAAACTGAGTCAGATGGAGGCTAAGTGACTTGCTTGGGAGAACACAACTAGTAAGTCGTGTCTGTGGCTGGATTTGCACTCAAGTCTTCCTGACTCCTGACTCTAATCACGGTGCCACCTAGCTGCCTGGACAGAGGAAAAACTGCCTATGGAAGCAGACAACTTGGGTTCAAATTTAACTTGAACTAGAAGTGTGATATTAGACAAGTAACTTAACCTCATCTATAAAATGAGATAGAACTAGATGGCCTTCGAAGTCACTTCTAACCCTACATTCGATAACCAATGAAAGGCATGGATCTTGACTTCCCCATGAGAGAGATGAGGTTTGCTAGGTCTTTTGCCTCTTTTCCTTCTCATATTTGGGCTACTCAGTCTCTAACTGGGAAAAAGATCTAAGGATAGTGTGGCAAGCCTCAAATAGAAATAACACATAGTGCCTTACGTTTCTCTAAAATCATGTTTAGGCTACTTCCTCAGCCTAGATTTGCTCTAAGAGCTAAAAAGTTTATACTTCTGCCTTGCCCAAGAATATTGGAAGGAAACAGGGGGCCAAGACTGTAAGCCCAAAGGTCTAGGGTGTGTTTCTTTCCTACTACAGGTCAGGCTGCACTACAGCTTAGAATCATGGTGGGGGGAAGTCCACTGAAATGGGCCCTAGAGATTTCTGTGATCTCCATGGTTCTGAGGCACCTTTTGAACTCAAGCTGGGGGTAGGAGTGGTGATGACTGTCCTTCAGCTAGGGCTGGGACATTTCTGACTGCAGAAGGGAAGAAGGGGATCTAGAACACCCAAAAGGAAGGAAGTTGACTGGTTTTTAAATGCAAGACTTCCTTGTGTGTAGGCATGAAATCCTCCAAAACAAAATGTTTTCTCTATAAAACAGACTGGTCACAGAAAACAATTATTTGTGCAATCCCTCTCCTATGGCATAACATTTGTTTGTGCAACCCTTTCCTTGTGACATCTGTTCAAAAACAACATTAAGGTTTCTTTTCTTTCTTGTTTACAGAAAAGTCATATGACCAATAAAAAAAATCAGTCTCTGTGAAATAGTCAGTGGTCGGTCACATACAAAAATTTTAAATTCTGTCTCAAATGATACTTCCTTCAAGAAGCCTTGTCTGGTCCCTTGATCAGTAATGACTTTTTTAAAAATAGTACTAATGATAACAATAAACATATCATTTATTTATTTTTAATATTTTTTTAAAAACATTTTTGAGTTCCAAATTTTCTTCACCCTCTAGCCTCTCCCCCACCCATTGAGAAGGAAAGCAATATAATACCCATTATGTATGTGAAGTCTTGAAAAATATATTTCCATATTAGTTATGATGGAAAAAGTGAAAAAAGTATACTTCAATCTATACTCAGAGTTCATCGGTTCTCTCTCTCTGTAACTGGATGGCATTTATTTTCTTATCATGAGTCCTTCAGAATTGTCTTGCATCATTTCATTGACCAAAGAGGCTAAGTTTTGCACAAGTGAATATCATTACGTTATTGCTACTACTGTGTATAATATTCTCCTATCTCTGTTCTTTTCACTTTGCATCAGTTCATATAAGTCTTCCCAGGTTTTCGGTAACAATCTTTTGCCTGGAACCTCAGGCAGCCTTTAGCTTGCACTTCTCTGATTCATTGAACATGTATTGCTGTTTCTGAATACACGCTATTCTCCTGACAGCCTGTACCCTCCATGAAAAAAGGGATAACTTGATCAGCCATCAGGAGGTGAAAGGGACCTCAGAAATCACTTAGTCCAACCCCTAATTTCACAGACAAGGAATCTGGGACCAAGGTTAATTAAGTGACTTAGTCACACAGAGAGTAAATGTTAGAGGCAGGATTTGAATGCAGGTCTTATGTGTTCTTTTCACTGGACTGAATAGCTTTCCCAAGTACTGTGTCCTTTCTAAACTTTGTGTCTTCCCCAGTTCTGAGTATAGAAGTCTGCACACAGGAGAAGCTGGATAAATGTACACAGGATAATGGAATCAGAATTGATTCAGCCTTTAGATGTTGTCAAATTCAACCCCTTTGGTTATTTGTCAAAGAAACTGAGGCTCTGAGAGGGGAAGAGACTTGCCAAAGATTCAAAACGTCAGCTAGATAACAACACATGGACATAGGTTGACGCTGCAGGGGTGGGGAACCTGAGACCTCAAGGCCACATGTGACCCTCAAGGTTCTCAGGTGTAATCTTTTGACTGAATCTCTGTGAAGTTTAGATTCAGTCAAAGGGCCATACTTGAGGACCTAGAGGGCCACATGAGACCTTGAGGCCACAGGTTTCCCACCCCTGGTTCAAGGCCTGGCCTTACTACTTACTAGCTTTATTTCCTTGGGTCTGTCTTTTCTTTGTGATAGTTTTCTCATCCATAAAATGAGAGATTAGGACTAGAAGGTTTCTAAGGTGTCTTCATTTGGTGATCTCACAGCTATATAGGACCATAAAGAACTAGGGAAAATCAGTCCTATTTATACCAGGTTCAGCGTGGTCTTTTGGTCTTTCTCAGCAAAAAGGATCTTAGCTGTCCCGGCCTAATTGCCATGGGCTGCCCAAGTCTTCTTACCTTAGTCCAGGTCTTTGGTGGCCAGCCGGATAAACGTATGGAGAGAAGAGACTGTCCAGAGTCAAACAAGGGTTAGGCTTTATTCAGGGTCTTGGTTACATGTCCATATCAGGCGAGTTCTTCCCCAGGAGAAAGGGACCTCCCTCCTCCTTAAGGAGCAAGGATCACACAGCGAGGGAAGGAGGCGAAAGAGGGGAGGGACCCCCGGGAGGGAACCCCTCAGGCTTCCCTGCCCTCACTTAAGCTCTCCCAGCCACATAGTTCACACGTGGATACCGTGCATGCTCTCAGCCCCTAGCTAATCAACAAAAAGGTGTGCTCAGACCATGGACCAATCT
This sequence comes from Notamacropus eugenii, assembly GCF_028372415.1. Lineage (NCBI taxonomy): Eukaryota > Metazoa > Chordata > Mammalia > Diprotodontia > Macropodidae > Notamacropus > Notamacropus eugenii. Next base: position 542,513,864 of record NC_092872.1, on the reverse strand, counting down.
CAAGGGTGGGATGCTCTCCCCAGCAAGTTTCCACTGAGAAGAGGTGGAGAAACAAGAAAGCTCGAGTCTCACTCCTCAATTCCCAGCTATTCCCTGGGGGGTCTCATGAGAGCTCACAATCAAGAAGCCCTCATTTTTACCTGCCTGAAACCATTCACGTGAGAACTGAGCTTACACCCCAACACTTAGCAACAACTTGTTCACTCCCTTCCTCCCTTTCTCAGCCAACAAGTGTTTTCTGGGTCTGCTATGTGCCCAGAAGTTGCAGAAGATATTAGATACATCTCTGCTCTCCCAGAGCTTCTACCCTATGGAACACACAACATTCATCTAAGGAACAGGAACTGCCAATACTATAGTACAGTGCACATGTCAATGCTGAGAGGTCAAATAAACCAAGATTCAGGCTAGGAAAGTCTGATCAAGAAAAGCTTTTAAGACTTGTCCAAAGGATGTGATTGATGTGGATTTGGTACTATGGAGGAAGGAGCTTGTTCTGAGCTGGGCAAATAGGGTAAACAAAAGTGTGGTAGTGGAAATTGATTGAAGATAGAAAGAAGACCAGCCTGACTAAAGCAAAGGATTTTCAGTAGAGCAACATGAGATGATTAGAGAAGTATGGGATCAGGTCAGTGTAGCAGGCAATAAACAGAGGGTCTCAATGTCAAGTTAAGAAGTTTAGATGTGACATCTCTCACATGTAACCCCCTTTTTTTTTTACTCCCACAACCACCACCTTTGTCCTCATTACATCTCACCCACATTATTTCCCTGCCTCAAATATCAACCCCACTCCAGTTCTGCACACTGCTACCAAAGTTATTTTCCTTAAGTGCAAACCTGACCATGTCACTCTCATATTAAACAAACTCTAGTACACAGCTTTTTTTTGCCCCTAGGATGAAATAAATACTTCTGCTTAGCTTTTTAAGTTCCTTACAACCTGGCTCCAGACTATCTTTCCAGTCTCATTACACGTGACTCCACTTACACAGTAATTCAGTCAATGTGGCCTTCTCATTGCTCCTCACCAATGACACTACTTCCTGCCTTGGTCCTCTTCCAGAAGGAAGGAAGGACCACGACCACCACCAACAATAAACAACAACCTCCTGCCTCCTGTCTCTGTGCCTTTGCATTAGCAATCCTCCATACCTGGGATGCATTTCTTCTTCACCTCTATCTCATAAAATCCCATCCAACTACCACCTTAGTTACGAAACCTTTTCTAATCCCTGTCCCCCCAGCTGTTAATGTCTTCCCCACCCCAAACTACCTTGTATTTGGCAACTTTGTATTTATTCTGTTTATATTTATCGCACAACATGCCTTTACATATACTTATTGACTCTTGCCATTAGAATGTACTCCTTGAGAGAGATTTTTTTATTTTTTATATCTGTATCTCTGATGTCCAGAACAGTTCCTGACACATTTGCTGTTGTAGTGGTTCAGTCATGTCTGATTATTCATGACCCCATGGACCATAGCATGCCAATACTGTCCATGGAGTTTTCTTGGCAGAAATATTGGTTTGCCATTTCCTTCTCCAGGGAATTGAGGAAAACAGTCTAGTCACACAGCCTAGTAAGTGTGTGACTTACTAGGATTTGAACTCACGTCTTCCTGACAGTATTCTATCTACTAAGTCACCTAGCTGCCTCAAACTTATTAAAATGTCTGTTGATTGAATGAATCCAAAAGGCAGCAAGAGCTCAGAGGACAGAGAGGAACAAAGAGGTGCAGAAAAGAAAATGCACCTGGTTTCTGGAGCAGGAAGTCCTGGGTTCATGTCTAAGCATGTCACAACCAAAGGGTTTTTATTTCAATTGGCTCTGGCCCAGACAGTTTGAGGACATGAAGGCTGAGTAGCTAATCTTTCTGAGGAAGGTTTGTAAAAAAACCATTGCTACCTGTCAGCTACTTAGCTAGGTGTAACTGGGTAATGGAGAGGACCTGGTAAGAGACACTGGCTTAGGAAGAGTGTAAGTGACAGCAGGTCACAGGGAATCACAAAATCTATGGGTTGGTAGGGATCTGAGAGGCTTCTTAGGTTTCTCACCTCATTTTTACAAACGGGGAAAATAAAGCCCAGAGAGCTTGAATGACAAGCCCAACCCAGGTCCTTTGCCTCCAAATTCAGAGATTTCTACTGCATCATATTTCATCTATACCTTATTTCCTAACCCAGGGATGGAGAACCTATGGCTTCAAGGCTGCATGTGGCCCTGTAGGTCCTCAAGTGTGATCCTTCGATTGAATCCAGATTTCACGGAACAACTACAAGGATTTGTTCTCTAAAACTTGGACTCAGTCAAAAGACCACATCAAAGAATAAGAAGGCCACATGTGGCCTAGAGGCCACAGGTTCCCCACACCTGTTTTAACCTAACCTGTACTTGAACAAGAATTCCTTTTACCCCCTTCCCAAATGATCTGGAATCCACTTGAAGCCTTCTAGTAATGGGAAACTGATTGTCTTCTGAGAAATGTCATTCCACTTTGGAACAGCTCTAATTATTAGGAAGCTTTTCCTAACATGGAGACAATATCTTTCTTTGTAACTTTTACTTAGTTCTTCACTCTGGGGTCATGTAAAATAGATCTATGACATTCTAGTATCTAGATTTCTAGGTAATAAGCATCAGAGGTGGGATCTGAATCCATGTCCTCAGATATTTGCTAGCTGTGTGACCCTGGACATATCACTGTGCCTCAGTTTTATCATCTGTAAAATAAGGAGGATATACTTGATGGTCTCCAAGGTCCCTTTCAAGACTTAGATCTGTAATCAATCTATAATCTCTCACTCCAAAGTCATTGTTCTTTTCATTGTGTCATGATGCCTTACTAATTTTTCTTCTAGTGGCAGCCCTCTAAATTCTTGAAATCTATCATCATGTCATAGCAGGATGACTTCCTGCAGTCTTCCCTCCTGATGGAAGTTGATCATATAATAATGAAAATTGTTACCATTTTATATATCACTTTAAGATTTATAAAAGGCTTTCGTAACAGCCCTGTGACATTGATGGTATGATAATATCCCCATTATATAGATGGAGAAACTGAGGCCCAGTGAGCTGAAGTGTCTTATCCCAGGTAATCAGTAGCCAGGTCCAAGGTAGTCATTACTAGGGTTTGAACACAGATCTCTTTGTTCTAAGTGCAGTTTCCACTATGCCAGCTATGTTCTCAATGTGGGGTTTTCAGAGAACTCTCCTCTGGCCAGGAATTCCCTCACTGCCCGGTTTTCCAGGGGCCTGAAAGAGCTTTCCTGCAGCTTCACTTAGCTTTAGAAAAAGACAAACCTGGGAAAGAATCCAGCTCTCTGGGGAATGGATGTAGTTAGACTGGAATAGCCTAACAATCCATGGAAAATGTCATGCTTTACCCTTGTCTATGAGATGGAGACCAGGATGTTCTAGAGCAGATCTTAATCTTTTTTTGTATTATGGACCCCTTTAATGCATAAAATAAAATCCATCTGAGCACAAAGGACATCAATTATATTGAAATACAGTTATAAAAACATATGAAGAAAAAAAAAACAAGTTCACAGATGCAGGTTAAGAACCCCTGCTCTAGAAGGAAGGAGATCTGTGGCTTCAATAGCACAGGGGCAAGGCACTTTTCATAGCATGGCTTCACATGGTGTAAGGCGAGGGCCGTTGGCCCTATGTGTGGTGTATGCCCTCTGCTGGAACTTCCCATTATAAAGGCTCCTGGGAAAAAAGAACCTTTGTCCTCCTATATTAACAGCAACTAGTTGCAAAGCTGTCTCTAGGGTGATTTCCCAGGGCTTGGGTTTGGGGTCAGGGTGGGGCGGGGCCAACTGTGATCTCTGCTGAGCCTTGGCAGTGACTCAGAGAGGCAGCAGCTCCACTAGCTGGAAGGGGGAAAATAAAGCCCTGAACCTGGTATACATACATACATGCATGATGCCACTCACCCATGCCTACTGCCGCCCTCCCAAGATTTTTTTAGTATTCATAAAACCCTAATGTCACCTTTTTATATATGCACAAGGTTAGCCTAAGCAACCTCTTTTAAAAATGAGAACTTTAGAATAGATAGTCTCTTAGCCCCTAATAGCTCTAAATCATATAAAGGAAGGATGTGATCAGTGTCTCAGAATTTTGGCTCAGCTCTTGCTGGAAGAGACTTGGTGAGTGTTAATTCAAAAACAATATTGGTGTTTTCCCACCAGGTTGCAGAATGTGGTCAGTCTCACCCCAGGTTAGGAAAATGCTATATTCACTGGGTTTTCAGTTGTAAGTAAGTGAAACTAAACTGGGATGTACAGATTCAAGAATGAAAAGGACTTTGTGGGTTTTCTAGTTTTTCATATGGATCAATCATGAGAGTTAACAATAATCTAGAGGAATGACACACTGTCAACTATGAGTTTTCATAACCTATATACCTTATACATAATATTGTACATTACAAATGCTGGACACTGTCCACTGCACACTTTGAAAGCTTTAATTAGAAATAGTGAATGGTATAGGTTGAACCTTTTTAAAAAATCAGTAAATGTACTTATGTGTTTTGTTTTTAGGCAAAAGACACTACTTAACAAAAACCCAAACAAACCACTATACGAAGTATAATCCCTTAAACTTCCAGCCAAGATGGCTGCCTGAACTCCCACAGACAGTGAGACTACCCAGCTCTCGTATTCCTATTCCATTAAAACCCTGAATTTCACTCCAGACCAAATAATGATCAAAAAGTTGAATGGAAAACTATAGTATGTGACTTTATCCATACAAGCAGAAGAGGTCAGCCAAAAGCTTGAAGACTATAGGAAAAAGAGCCCACCAAAGTAGCCTCTCAGCTTAACTAGAGACTACCAGGGATAGGCTCTGTGTCTGGAGGCAACAAGAGCAGAGAGCTTCTTTGAGAAAGCCCTAGAGTGTTTGGAAAACAGCAGGGTAGAGGTCATGGAAGTGCCCACCCAGGAGTGGCCTTGGTCAGTGCTTATAGAGGGACAATTACAGGCCTAAGGGCTCTGAGGTCTCTACTACCTGGTTCTAAGATGCTAGAGGGGGCCATGAATGTTCATCTACCTGAATCCCAAAAAATCCACAGGGACCAAACTCCTGGCAGCAAAAAATAGCAGGAATTCAGGTGATCCAGGGAAAGATCAAGCAGGACTCAACATGCCATCAAGAAAGCAACAAGGAGCAGAGCCTGGTCCTGGTGCAAAGTCTGAGTTTAGGAACGAAAGCTAGATAAATAAGTAAATACAGAAAATTATAAAATTATTGTTTTGAAACATAAACATATTAAAAATATAAAAATTATAGCAAGGCTAAAGATCCCTGCAAAGAAGAAGAAATTCTGTAATAACTCCAAGAAGTGAATTTTTTTAAAAAGAGATTTTCCTAAAGGACTACATGAAGACCTACAAGAAGTTAAACAAAAGCTAAAAAATGAAACAAGAACTCCTAAGACAATATTTGGAAAACTATCAATAACTTAGAAGAAAAAAATGATAGAAAAAAAACCTGCCCAACTAATGACTCCCTGAAAACTAAACTAGATTAAGCAGGAATTGATAACTTTAAGAGGCAGTAAAAAAAATTAGAACAAAATTAAAAGACAGGAAAAAAAGAAGAAAATGTGATATGAATGATATAAAAAACAATTGACCTAGAAAATAAGTCAAAGAGGGATAATTTAAGATTTATTGGACTCCCTGAAATCATGGTTTAAAAAAAAAAAACCTGGACTCTCTATTTCAATAAATGAGAAAAAAAAAACTGGAGATCTATTAGAACTAGAGGACAGAACAAACATGGTCAGTCATCTCCTGAAAGGAACCCCTAAAAGGAAAAGTTCCAGGAATGTCATAGACAAAATCCAGAACTCACCATTTATTAAGTTCCTACTATGTGCTGGATACTGGGTAGGGAAGAGAAGGGAAAGCTCAGAATTTAAGGGGCTACCATCTCAGACGGCTGAGGAACAACTAAACAAAATGTGGTATATGAATTTAATGACCCATTGAATTTGACTTATTGACCTGTAAGAAAAGACAAAAGTGACTCTTTCAACTAATCCTGGTAGTAAATAGCAACAGTAAATACTAAATAGTAACTGTTTCTCTTTTATCCAGGAACCCTGAGGGTCTTCCCATACAAGTTTGATTTTTTTTTTCTTAAAGGGGCCATCCCTTGAGCAACTTAAGCCTATGCATTTGAATAGATGTATCTCACTCAGAGTGAGAGTCTGATAAGACCTTAGCCTAAAATGGCTAAGGTCCCACACTGCATTTTGGGCCATCTCCAGTCAACCTGATGAATAGCAGACCACTGGACCCAGATGGTTCTGGAGAAGAAAGTGAGGCTGGTGACCTTTCAGAGCCCTTCACTCAAATCAAAGTCAACTGCAAGTCATGTCATCATCTTGATATCATGATCCTCTTCAAGAACAAAGGACAAACACAACCTGGCAGCATAAAGTTAGCAGAACCAGGAGAAGAATTTATACGACAGCAACACTGTAAAGAAAAGCAACTTTGAAAGACTTATTTTAACTCTGATCAATGCAAAGACCAACAATGTCTCTAGAAGTTTTATGATGAAGATGTTACTTCCTTACAAAAAGGTGGTGCATACGAAGTAAAGAAAGACATACATTTTTTAACTTGGCCACAGTATGGATTCATTTTGCTTCATTATGTTTATTTGCTGCAAGGGCTTTTTCTTCCTTTCTTTCTCTTTGTTAATGGTGGACAGGGGGCAGTGAGGAATGCAGAGAGGGGATTAATTTATTATTAATAGCAATACCAAAAAAGGGGGCCATTGAATCATTTTTGTGATACGTCTAAGAAGAGAACAGAATGGAAGTTCAGAGAGAACAAACAGGAGTTTTAAAAATTAATGTGCAGCACATATATGCTTTTTCGAAATAGATTTTCAATTAAAAATCATTTATTTTTTTCCCTGCTCATCATAAAAAAGAACAAAGATATTGCAATAAATATGCATAGTCAAATAAAACAAAATCCTACATTGACTGTGTAAAAAGTATGTCTCGAGATTCTTCATCTTGAGGCTATCAGCTAATTGTTCCCCACCTGAGTTTCCAGTTCTTTGCCATTCTAAAAAGAGATGCTATAAATATTTTTGTGCATGTGTATGTTCTTTTCTTTCTTTTATCTCTTTAGTTACAGGCCCTGTTGTAGTATCATTGTGTCAAAATACATGCATAGCTTAGTAACTTTTGGGTGCATAGTTCTAAATTGCTTTCCAGAATGGCTAGATCAATTTATTAATGTGCCTGTTTTTCCTAGTCCCCCTCCAAAATTTATAAACTTTTTGGGTAATTTCTGAGGGATAGAACCTCCAAGTTGCTTTAATTTTCATTTCTGTAATTATTAGTGATTTGGAACATTTTTTAAAAAATAACTTTTGATAACATGGATTTCTTCCTTTGAAAACTTCCTGTTAATATTCTTTTTTATCATTTACTAATTGGGGAATGGATCTTGTTCTTTTAAATTTAGAACAGTTCTTTATATATTTTGGAAATAAGATCTTTATCAAGGAAACAGTGCAAAGATTTTTGTCTTTCAGTTAAGTGTTTCCCTTCTAATCTTAGCTGTAGTATCTTTTTCAAAAACTTAATCTTATTTTTTAATTGACAAAAATCCACCTTCTCTCCCTCCACTCTTAATTGAAAAAGAAAAAAAAAACCTTGCAACACATATACCTACTCAAGCAAAACAAATTCCCACATTAGTCATGTCCAAAAATATGTTTTGCACCATGAGTCTATAACCTCTCTGTCAGGTGTTGAGTAGCAGGTTTCATTATGAATCCTCTGGAATCATGGTAGGTTATTTTGCTAATTAGAATTTCTCACCCCTTCTTTATAAAGAAGAAGAAGGTGGTGAGAAAAGAGGATGCTCAGCCTCAGTGCTCTAGGTTTGATGTAATCTGTTTCTGCTCCCCCTGGCCCTCTTTTTTTCCCTTTACCCAGAGCCCAAAGACAGACTCTTATTTTTATCTCGATTTTTAAAACTCTTCTTTGCAATTTTCCCTCCATGTTTAGAGTTTATTTTGTTTAGGATTAATCCCTTCTTTAATCTACCCTCCCTCTTATTCTTTTTATTCTTTTTTCCCATTTCCCTCTTTATTTCTCTGTTGAGTGAAATGTATTTTTCCTTTTAACTTTGTATGTGTATTCTTTCCTCCTTTGAACAATTGATATGAAAATGAGGTCCAAGTGTTGCTTCCTCCCCCTCCATTCTTCCTTCTGTGTATGGTCTTCGATTTGAGTGCTCAAATTATATGATACAATTTCCTTTATCACTACTCTCCCTTCCCTCTTACTATGTAATTCTACATCCTATGTACTAATTACTATGTAATTTCCCCTCCCTTCCCTTCTTTTCTCTCATGATTATCAAAAAAAAATATTCCCAGGTCCTATCTCTTATTAAACTTTCTCTATAATTTCTGAATATAAGAAGGTTCTAAGAGCATATGTATCTTCTTCCCATATTAGAATATAAACAGTTAAACTTTTATTTCCTTATGATTGTTCACTTATATTTACTTTTTATGTTTCTTTTGCTTTGTATGTGAAAGTTTCTTTGAAGTTTTCATCAGGAATGCTTGAAAGTTTTATATTTAAGGATAAGTAATTTTTTCATCTGTAGTATTATCCCCAGTTTTGCTAGGCAACTTATTCTTGGTTATAAACCTATATCTTTTGCCTTCTTGAATATTTTATTCCAAGTTCTCCACATCTTTATGGTGGTAGTTGTTAAATCTTGCCTAATCCTAACTGTGACTTCTCTGTACTTGCATTATTTCTTTCTGATTGGTTGCAGAATTTTTTCTTCAGCCTGGAAGCTGTGGAGTTTAGATTTCCTTGGGAGTTTTCATTTTGGAGTTTCTCTTAGGAGATTACTAATGGATTCTTCCTATTTTTACTTTGCCCTCTAGTTCTAAGAGATCTGTGCAGTTTTCTTTTATGATTTCTTGAAATATGTGTCGAGCCTCCCTTTTGTGGTCATGGCTTTCAGGTGGTCCAAGAATTATTAAATTGTAACTCTTTTATCTGTTTTCTAGGTCATTTGTTTTTTCTTAGATACCTTTTGCTTTCTTCAATTTTTTTCAGTCTTTTGACTTTATTTCAATATTTCTTGTCTCATTAGCTTTTATTTGGTCCACTTTCAAGAAATCTACAGCTTGGGTAGTAAGCTGTTAATTCTCTTTCCAATTATTTCTTCCATGGCTTTCATTACTTTTCAAATTTTTTCCCTTAATGCTATTATTTCATTTATAAAATCATTTTAAGCTCTTTTTTATACTCTTGCTTCATCTTTTTCAGGAATTCTAGCTAAACTTTATGCTATGGTTGTGTTTTTCTTTGAGGCTTTTTAAATAGCTATTTTGGAATCATTCTCTTCTTCTTGTGTTTCTGTCTTGAGCATCCCTTCCTCCACAATAACTCTTTATGGTAGAATTGTTTTTTTTATTTGCTTATTCTTCCAGCCTTAATTCCTGACTTTAAATTTTATGTTAGGCATAAAGTGGGGATTAGAAACATAGAGCTGCTGCTTGCCTTTTTTATTTACTCCTCACTTAGTACATATGCAGATCCCCTCCTCCATTCTCACTGAATCTGTGATTCAGCACTTGGCAGTTAGTAACAGAGCTACTAGGCGGTCCCTGTTTTTACTCCCTGCACAAAGGCAGACTCCATTGAATCAGATATAAGATCTTTCTTGCCATGGTGCCCTTTGGCAGACAGACCCTTATTCAGTCTCTGTGTTAGAATACTGACTAGATTCCATCTGCAGTGTCTGTCTCCCTTTGTTGACCTGGGCTGACTCATTGTTATTTTTTTCCTTTGGTTTTCTGATCAGAACCTGGTCTGGTGAATATTCTAGATCTTTGTGAAGTAATTGTAGATAAGAGCTCAGATGTACTTCCTGTTACTCCACCATCTTGACTATTATATATACACGATTTAAAATGGAGATTCACAGTTTTACACAGGATCCTCTTTCTGTGTTCTGTTATGAATATGGAAATATTCTTTGTGGTGAGGGGTGGTTAAGACCAAAATAAAAAAAACTTCAAAGTACATTTCTGAAAAAAAAATAAGACAGTGATTGTTAAAGAAAAGCAGAGAAGCATTCTTTAACTTTGACAGTTTGGTATCATCATTGTCTCTTGTATTTGATCAGTATTTTGTTACTTTTCAATGTTACCTTTATGTTGTATATATTGTTCTTTGGGCTCTTGTCTTCTTCACTCTGCATCACTTCAAACAAATCTTTCCATGTTTTGCTGAATTCTTCATATTCATCATTTCTTAGGGTGAAATATTAATGCATTACATTTGTATTTCATAATTTGTTTAGTCATTTCTCACTGGATGCATATTTTGTTTCCAGATTTTTGTTATCAGAAACAATGTTTATGTATTTGGATCTTTTCTTGATGTCATTAGCCTCCTTAGTATATAAACCCAATATAAATTCACATCTGAGTCAAGAATCAAACCCTTTAGTAACTTTTCTTGTACAACTCTTTATATAGTCCTACTTTGACAATTCATCATAGCCTGAAGATGAGGCTATGTTCTCAAAGGTTATAATAGCTTCTGGTAGCATCCCAGCAACAAATTTAGTCCAAGGACCAGCATAGCAAAGTAGAGTAAAGTTAATCACCAAGGGGCAGGCCATTTGGTGATTAATTTCTTGGCCAGAGAAACCCAGGAAACATAGGAAAATACAAAATATCCTTTATTCCTATGAGCCTCTCTTCTATTTTTGCAAGTTTGGTGACTAGAATGGCAGAAAAGGACAGAAGATAATAAAAATCAGGGATTTTATGCCATTTATGAATTTTAACTCTATCACCTTAACTGCACAGTCCTTATCCAATGACCCACAAATGGACAGACTATTAGAACAAGAGTTTTTAATATTTTTGTGTCATAGACTCCTTTGGCAGCCTAGAGAAATCTAGGGATGCTATCTTTTAATCATGTTTTAAAATAATTGGAGAAAATGCTAAAATTCAATTATAGATTATTGAAAATAAAGATATAACTTTTCTCATCCAAGGTCCCCCAAAATCTAAGTTAAGAATCTCAGAGAACCATATATTAGAGTAATTTTATCAGTGAAATCAGTAGAAAGAAGGACACTTTAACTAAATGAAAGAACAGTATACAGATTCTCCTTGGAGAGGCAAATAAGGGCGATGGAGTCAATTTTATCATATGGCCAAAAGCAAGAACATCTTTCATGAAACATTTATATTGCAATATTTGAATAAGTATTTGCTAAAAGACCACCATGACATAATTGCTGCTTATTGCCCCAAAATCTATATAAGAGAATAGAGAGATACCACAAAACATTCAACAAGCTTTTTGAAATGAAATCACTGAATATATTGGTACCCTGTGACTTCATTGAAAAGGTGGGAATTGTTAAGGACAGTGAGAAATTTGTTGGAAAATATGCATCAGGAATAAATAATGAAGCTCAAAATTTGTAGACTACACAGATATTTCACACATATATTATTATGAATACTTTTTTGAGAAAAGACTCAAAAGGAGCCAGATATGGTGAACACCAAGTAACATCATGAAAAATGAAATTGATTATGTTTTAACAGGCATGAAATGACTCATTGCTGATATGGTAGTCATTTCTGAATCATCTGTCTGTATACAATCAGACCACTAACTTGTTAGAGCAAAGGTCAAAATCAATATAGCACTAGAAGACTAACAAGAGGAATAAGAAGATATGGTATACAATTCAAACATTTCCATCCTTACCTATTTAAATGAATTATTGATGATGAAAAATGAGACATGGATGAAAAGAAGGACATAGACACAGATTACAATAATTTCACATAGAAAGTTAATTGATGTAAATAAATTGCCATAATAAGAACAATAAAAGAAATTAAAAGGGCCTTGATCAGCAAATACTTGGCTTACTTAAAAAGGCCAGTAAACAGAGTGCTGGACCTAAAGGTAAGACCTGAGTTCAAATTCAGCCTCAGACACTTACTAGCTGTGCAACCCTGGGAGAGTCACTTAATCTCTGCTTGCCTCAGTTTCATCCTCTGTAAAATGGGGATAATAGTAGCACCTACCCCTCATGGTTGTTACAAGAATAAAATGAAATTATTTTGCAGGGCTGTTTGTCTACCTTAAAACACTATTTAAAACAGTATTTATATACTAGCCATTATTAATGTGGAACTTCAGTTTTCCAGATATCAGCTAGAGCATTTTATCTCTCTTTCTTGACGCATGAAAAGCAGCTAATGATTTCTTGTCTTGGCTTGTAATTTAATCCATCAAAAAGATAAGAGGATCCAAAGAGGAAAAATTCTTTTCTGGATCTGATTCTCTGGAACAGAAAAACTGGTTGCTAGAGAGGAAATGATCAGGATTTTGGTAAGAAGTGACTTCTCTCTGTACCTTCTCTACGTACACACATACTCTTTAGAGTCAGGAATAATCTTACATGCACCACAGATTATTTTTGGAGATCCAGTTTCAAAGGATTCAGAGGAATGATAGGTATGATCCCATGAACTAAAGCTATACACGAGAAGTCAGCCCAGGAAGAATACAAAGCTCCTAAAAATGAAATTCGGAAGATACAATGAGAAACAATTAAGATGAGAAGGAAAGAGGAGAATTGTCTAAAGAGACACAAGGATTTGCAGAGTGAGTGTACCAACCAACTTAGAGTCAAATAGCACATATGTCAGAGGTAGACACAAGGGCAGGTAATGGAGGATGGATAGGAAATGGTGTCGTTGTCCTGTAAGGACAGTGTTCAAGATGGTGTCACCTCCCCCACTCCTCCTATTTCTTTTGCTATAGTGGGGAACAGTGGAGGATTAAAGGGGCAGGACTGATATTCTGAGTGTACAGGAAGATAATAACTGATGTTGGAGAAAAGATAAAACCACTCAACTTTTATTTTATTGCTTGTTTTTCTTTTAAGGAGAATAATCTTTGGACTAGGAAATATAAGACAAAAATGACTAAAAGGGAATTGAAAGTGAAAAATGGTAGACAGGAAAGACAATAAGAGTGTTCCACTGCCCTCGATGAGTTCAGTTCACCAGGCCCAGACAAATGACATTCTAGAGTACTGAAAGAACTACCAGATGTGATTGCTAGGTCACCTTCAGTGATCTTTGAAAAACATTGGAAAAGAGAAGTGCTACTGGCTACTGGCCTGGAGAAAGGAAAATGTCCTATTGATTTTTTAAAAGAAGAGTAGTATGCAGTCCATAAACCACACTTGGACTTTTATTCCTAGAAAAATTTTAATGTTCTGTTAAAAAAAATGCTTAATGAACATCTTGAAAAGGAAATGGTGATCGCAAAGAGTAATATAGCTTCATCACAAACAAGCTCATTGTTCACTGGTGCAGGTGGATGATAGAGTGGATAGAATGCTGGATCTGGATTTAGAATAAACCTAAGTTCAAATCCAGCTTCAGAAAATTCCTAGCTGTGTGACCCTGGGGAAGTCACTTAACCTTTGTCTGCCTCAGTTTCTTCAGCTGTAAAATGGAAATAATAATAACACTTATCTCCCAGGATTAGCAGGAAGATTCATCTTCTTGAGTTCAAATCTGTCCTCAGACACTTACTAGTTTTGTGACCCTGGGCAAATCATTTAACCCTGTTTGCCTCAGTTTCCTCATCTGTAAAATGAGCTGGAGAAGGAAATGGAAACCCACTCTACTACCTTTGCCAAGAAAACCCTAAATGAGGTCTTAGAGTTGGATACCTCTGAATAAGACTGAATAACAAAACCACCTAGAGCTGTTATGAGGATCAAATGAAATAACATCTGTAAAGCACTTAGCATAGTACCTGGCATATAATAAATGCTTAATAAATGTTTATTCCTTTCCCCTTTCCCCTTTCCCCTTTCTGATAGGATTATTATCTGATAGATAGGAAGAATATTATGGGTATAATTTACCTACACTTTGCATAACATTTGACATTTTTTTGTGGTCTTCTTATGAATAAGATGGAAAGATGCAGATTAGATAATAATATAAATGGTTAAGGAGATTTGTTAGTATTTGAATAAGGTAGATTATCAAAGAGTAGTCAATAATGGGTGGATACCAACCCAGATGGAAGTCTCTAGTGGACTTCCCCAGTGATTTGTCCTAGGCTTTGTACTCTTTTACGGTTCTATCAGGAACTTGGATCAAGGCATACTATATACACATATACATATATACATATGTGGGTACATGCATGTGTGTGTGTGTGTGTGTGTGTGTATGTATGCCTTGTCAAGTCCCTTTTTTAGCATACTAGGTAAGCACACTCTGTGAACCAGCCTAGTTCTTCCATTGCAAGGGAAGGAAAAGGAAAGCATTTCAGGTAGATGGAAAAATGTGAGTAAAAGCATTGAATCAGGAAAAGCCAAGAGATGCTAGGGTGGTGGGGTGACAAAAAATAGTCCAGTTTGGCTGGACATGGAAGAGACCAATATAAAATAAAGCTGATGAGGTAGGATGGTACAAGGTGGTTGTGGGGCTTTGAATGCCAAGAAAGAGAGTTTGGATTTAGCAGGCAATAGGGAGCCACTGAAGATATTTGAGCAGAATAGTAACATGACCAGATGGATACATATGAAAATTTATTCTGGCAGTTATATAAAAGACAGAGTGGGAGAGAGATAATTGCAGTTGTCTAGGTGATAATCAGGGTCTTTACTATGGTAGTGGCCGTGAGAATTATGACAGCCCTTCCACATTAAAACCTTTGTAATATCTGAAGATAGCCATTTTGTTCCCCTAAATGTTCTCTTTGGCAGAATAAACTTCCCTAATTTCTTCAGGGATGGTTCAGAGACATGTTCTGGAAGTGGAACTAACATGGAAGTGTCTCTGACAGAAATACTGAAGGCAGGAGCAGGTTTGAGGAAATGATGATGAGCTCTGTTTGGGACATGTTGAATTTGAAATGCTGATGAAGTATGCAGGTGGAAAGGTCCTGAGGGAGGTTAGAAATGCTGGCTCTGGAGCCCCAAAGAAAATCCAGCACCAGAAATGTGGATTTGTGAGTCATTTGAGTAGAGGGAACAGTTAGAGTTGTGGGAGGGAAAGCAAAGGAAGACATTGTAGAGAGAGATGAGGGCCAAGGACAGACCCTTGGGGAACACTCACCTAAAGGCTTGGTGAAGAGGCTGAGGAAGTATAGGAACTGAGTCAGAGAGAAGTAGAACCAGAATAACCATTCGTACAATGAGCACAACACGAAGGAAAACAACACTGGACAACTTCAGAACTCTGATCTATGTAATGACCAACTGTGATTTCAGAAGACTGGACAGTTTTTAGAATGAGGCATACATATTTACAGGTCAATATGTTGATTTGGTTTTACCCAACTATACTTTTTTTTTTATCAGAGAGGGTTCTACTTGGGGTATAGTGGGGTGGAGGGAATATAGCTGAGAAATGACTATATAAGAAAAGCATTAGTAAAATATTTTTAAACGAAATTTTAGTTTTCATTGGAAATTCACCAATTTCCTGGGGAATTCACCTGGGGAACAGTAGGTTTCTGTGGAGCTCTTGGGAAATAATGTCTAACCAGTTCCCCCAGTTCTATTTGAAATAAATCAAACTCAGTAATCCAGTTTGGAAGTGGTAGGAGTAGGGGGGATCTGGAGTAGGGATGAAGGGTCCTGGATATGTTCTACTCCTGGAGAGGGTTTTGATTTGCTTCCTAAATAGGTGAGTTTTCTTCCAGAGCCTGGAATGAAACTGTCACTTTGCTACTACCCATTCCTTCAGTTCTGTTGATAATGTTCTTTCTGTTGATAATGCTTCCTTCTTCTCTGCTTCAGATTAGGCATTTGATTAAAACAGTTTTTCATTAACTGTTCCACAGATCTCAGTTTTCAATGCAATGTAGCCAGAAGCTCCATGAGAAAATGATGCTGGTGACATTTTCCCCTCTGACATAATAAGTATGGAATGACATGAAAAATGGTTTAGTTTCCTAAGCGAAATTGTTGCTCTAAAATGTCCCTAACCCTCCCTCACATGATCCCGGAGGAATTCCTTACTTCTAGGTCTTCCCTTCTAGTAACCAGAATTTTGGGTTCTGTCTATATATTTCACGCCCCAGAACGTTCTGTGTTCCAGTGAGTTTGGGAAACCCTAGTGGGAAGGCCTCTAACTCAACTCCTGTTGCAGAGTTACTTTCTCAGGATCATGTTTGGGGGTGGTCTTTATTTTAGGGGCACTATGGTGATTAAAGAGAGTAGTCCATGCACAGCTGAATATTACACAAGCTACAAAATTACTCACTAACTGGTGAACACTGGCTGTGGGGGATCTTCCTCTGTTCAGACTAATGATTTCTTGTTGGGGGTGGAGGAAGTGAACACTTGGTTGGGTCTAGGAGAGTGAAAGAGGAAGTGATATGAGGCAGCTGTCGCAGCAACAGCAGCAAATGGTGGTGATAGTCAGTGTTAAAGGAACAGACGAACTTCAGTAGTGGTGTAGCTCCTTCCTGGAACTGACTGCTGATTTTACTCATCAGGCTTATCAAACAAGTTACCACAGTTTACGGGAAGCCCACTTGAGGTCAAAAGTTCAGATAGGTTATCAGGAGCCACTTGAGGTCAAAAGTCCAGAAAGCTTCCACAAAAAGCTACTAGCTTTCCAAATCCTGCAGATCATACTCCTGAGCTGTGAGCCCGAATTTGAGCATGAGTGACTCTCCAGTTTATGCTTTGGCACCAGATGACCAGTCCTATGGAAAACTTGAGTTGAGCCTCCTGAGGGAAGTATGTTTTTATATACCCTTTACCTGCTTGAGGAAGAACTCGGGCTGTAGAGGTCCCAGAGTTCTTGGGTCCCAGTTGAACCTATATCTAGAGTTAGGGGGGATAAATTCTGGAGTTTAAGGGAGCAATGAGCCAGTTACAGCCTCCTAGTAGACATTTCACATATTCTATTATGCAAGATTTTCTTTGGTTGTTACTAAGTATTATTCACTTATTGAGTACATGCTAAGAATAAAGACACTGTTTACAGCATGCTAGCATGTATGTTGGCTTCTTGGGAACTGACTCCATTAGGCCAACACCCTATGACTAAGAACTCACTGAAATATAGGAAGTTCAAAAGGCAGCAGAGTTTGCCAGTGGGTGGGGTCTCATGGTTATGTTTTAATTACATAGCTCTACAAATCTCTGCCCCTCCCCAGGCTAGTTCCCCCTCTAGTGAGAGATAAAACTGTAGGATAGAAGATCTGGGACTCAATTATAAAGAACACTGAATTTTTGCTTAGCAGTTTCACCCCAAGTAGACTTGCAAGCTGTCTGGGTGTCTTTTAGATTGCCCAGTGACTTAAATATAGATGAAGAACTAAGACCCAAGAAGTTGTGACTAACTTAATTTAAGTGGTCACATTGGTAATAAATGACTGGCATAACCAGGATTTGAACTGAGATCCTCTGACTGGCAGGGGTGGGGGTGGTGAGTGGGAAGGGAAGGAAGAGATAGGAGGCAGCTAGGTGGCACAGTGAATAGAGTGCCAGGACTGAAGTCAGAACTACCATGTTCCTAAGTTCAAATGTGACCTTGGATACTTACTAGCTGTGTGACCCTGGTTAAGTTACTTAACCCTTTTTGCCTCAGTTTCCTCATCTGTAAAATGATTTGGAGGAGAAAATGGCTGACTACTCCAGGATCTTTGCTCAGAAAACCACAAATGGGGCCACAAAAAGTCAGACACAACTGAAATCACTCAATAACAACAAATCTCTGACTCCAGATCTAGCACTTTTCACCATGCTTCACCATGAACTAAGACACTTCATAATTATAGCATTTTCAATATAACTGAATGAATAAATCATTTATTAAGCCCTTATAATATGCAAAGCACTGGGGATACCAATAGAAATGCAGGGCAGTGCCTGCCCTCAGGGAGCATGTATTCTGATGGGAGAGAGAACACCTACAGAAGGCTTCAGCTATGTCAGATGAAAAGGCCCTGTGGTCCTTAGGATATAGTAGCAAAGCAGATGCTCATGTTTCTTCTTTCATGTCATTTCCACTGAAAAGATTCTATCAGTTTTTGATGTGGAACTATTTAACACTGGACTGGCAGCCCTGCTAGTGGACTTAAGGTCCTGGAACATCTCCATTAAGGTTTAAGGGTGTTTGAGGTAGTGCCTATAGTCTGCCTCCTGTTTCTCCCTTACCTTTCTGCTTCATGGAGGTTGCCTTGATTTCCTAGGCAAGAATTTAGATTTTTGCAGTTAATTAGAAGTACTGAGGCAATGGAAAGATAAATATGGATCTGAAAAACCCAGTACCATGTAAGAGATTTTGTTCAATTTCAGTTGTTTTTGTCCATTTCTTTGTGATCGCATTTGTGGTTTTCTTGGCAAAGATCCTGGAATGGTTTGCCATTTCCTTCTCTAGCTCATTTTACAGAAGAGGAAACTGAGGCAAACAGGGTTAAGTGACTTGCCTAGGGTTACACAATAAGTGTCTGAGGTCCGATTTGAACTCAAAAAGATGAGCCTTTCTGACTCTGGACCTGGCACTCTATCCCCTGCTCCATCTAGCTGGGTATTTTACTGTCTACCTCAGGAGGACAGAAATAACACCTACCTCATTGGGCTGTTATTTGGATGGAATGAGAGAACCTAGTTAAAGTGTTTGGTAAACCTTAAAGCCCTGTGTAAAGGTTAGCTATTATTATGTATATATTGACTCTCCTCGGGGGGAAAGGATGGTTTCTGGTTTTTTGTTTGTTTGTTTGTTTGGGGTTTTTTTGTCTTTGTATCCCAGATGCACAGGACGTAACCAAATGCTTAATAAATGTTTGCTGAAATTAAATAAAACCAGTCCAGGCCTCCCTGCGTCCTAATCCAATGTTCTTCCACCATACCATACTACTTCCCTTGGCCGGGGCTGCTGCTGGTGTTTCAAAGACCAAGGGGCTTTGCCAAAGGCTGTATAAGAGTCATGGATTGATAGAATTAAGAGGTGGAAGATACCATCTAGGTCAGCTCCCAAATTTTCCAGAGGTGGAAACTGGGGCTCACATGCCCGTGGACTCCCTAGGGAAGATGGCTGGATAAGTCACTGACTTGACCAAACCGAGAGACCATGTTTTCCACCCACTTTTCATAATGCCATTTATATTTGTGAAAACTAGGGCCGCTCATTCCCACTCCCCACCCCCACCCTCACTCCACATCCCCACATTCTGGCCCAGGGTTGGCATTGTTATTCCATTTTCCCTTTCCTGGCGCTTACTGATAAGTACATCCTGCTGGATAAAAATACATCTGGCTTTACGGTAAAATCCTATCTCTGGAAATTGTCCAATACCTGAACACCCAGTCCTGGGGCCCCCGTGGCCTCCTGGACAACCAGTCTCTTATAGCAAACAGAGAACCAACTGGGGTGTGTAGGGTGTACAGAGCTAATACTATTATTCAGTTCCATTTATTAAACATTTATTAAGCACCTACTTTACCCATTCAAGGCCCTGGGCAAGCCCTGTGGGGGAAATAAAGATAACCAAGACCAGGTAAATGTGCTCAAGGTGTTGGATATTATAGAAACTCTGCTAGGTAACACACATCTCCATAAGGTTCACAGTCTCAGAACTCAACTAATTAGAGCAGAGCCAGAGCCACCAGCTAGGGAGCAAGCTGATCTGGCCAGGTGAAGACAGGGGCTGAGTCATCACCTATGGGTTTCCTTTGAGGCGGGTCACCTAAGAAAGTTCCAGTGAGGATTAGGATTTTATGGTGGTGTCTCCTTAAAAATATCTTCATTGTGCCTCAGATATTACTAGCTGTGTGACCCTGGGCAAATCACTGAACTTGGATTGCCTCCCCAAAAATGTCATTTTTGTGTATTGGTGTTAAGGGAAGCAGTATCTGGAATATGCATGCAGTATACAAATGTGATCATGGAAAGAAAGGAAACAAGTGTTTATTAAGCACCTACTGTATGCCAGGCATTGTACTAAGAGTTTACACACATTAATCTCATTTGATATTCACAACAACCTTGGAAGGTAGGCACTATTATTATCCACATTTTACAACTGAGGAAAAGGCATACTGAGGTGAAGTGATTTGCCCAGGGTCACACAGACTTCAGGTCCAATACTTTATTCCCTTTACCACTTAGTTGGTGGAAAACACTGGATTTTGAGTTGTACTAGATTTATTTTGAAGTCTCTTTCAGCTCTAAATTCTATAATGTGGGTTGAGACACTGTGACCATAGGCAAAACACTCAGGTGATTTTCTTCTGACCAGATCTGACTCTTTCCCTCTTTGACTCAATACACCAGGGGCTGCTGTTTTTTCTAGAGTCAAATACATACTCCTCTGTTTGGCATTTAAAGTCTTCAGATCCTGGCCCCAACCTCTATGACACTGATCCTCTTCACACTCTCAATGGTCCAGCCACACTGGACTTGCCAACATGGCATTCCTTCTCCAGACTCAGAGCCTTGGAATGCATTCCCTTCTCACCTCCATTTCTGAAACTCCCTGGTTGACTAAAGTTAAGCTCAAGCACCATTTTTGGCATGAGGCCTTCCTGATTCTACCAATTGCTAGTGGCTTCTCTGACAAAATTACCTGATTTTTATTTTGTAAATATTTTGTTTTGGGCAGCTTGGTGGCACAGTGCCAGAGTGCCAGGCCTGGAGTCAGGAAGACCTAAGTTCAAATGTGACCTCAAACACTTAACTAGCTGTGTGACCCTGGGCAAGTTGCTTAACCTTGGTTGCCTCAGTTTTCTCATCTGATCAAATGAGCCAGAGAAGGAAATAGCAAACCACTCTAGCATCTTTGCCAAAAGAAACATCAAAAAAACCCAAACAAACCTAAATGGGCTCATGAAGAGCCAGACAGGTCTGAAAATGATTGAACAACCGCACTGTAATATTCCATTACATTCATATTACACTTTTTTCAACCATTCCCCAATCTATGGGCAGCTGCTCTCCCTCTCCCTCATTTCTTTGGTACTACAGAAGCTGCTACTATTAGTATTTTTAAATATACAAGACTTTTCCCTCTGTTTTTGATTGTCAGGGACTTGTCTACTTGGGGTCTTGCTGGGTCAGAGGCAATGTTCACTTTAGTGATTTACGGGATATGATTTCAAATTGGTTTTTCAGAAGCACTGGACCAATTTGTAGCTCTTCCAACAATTTAGTAGGGGACCTATAATAATTATTATTTTTACAGGGAAAGATGAGAAGGGGACGGTGTTCTAGGTGAGCAAGACAGAAAGGGGAAAGTACAGGGCATACTTAGGAGTTTGATTTAACTGTTACATGGCACATGAAAGAAAGTAGAAAGACATATATTTGGAAAGATAGGGAGGCACCAAATTCTTGATGTGAATGAACTTTTCAAACTTGGTAAATGGACTCACCCAAGAAATAGTATCAGTCTATGCAGATCGAACCAGTCTCTGTCTTGCCTGCAGATACCAGTCTGTAAAACTTGGAGCAGCTTTATACCAAGAGAGTGATGGTTACCAGAGACTAGTCATATTTGCCAGCAGAGAGATGAACGATAATGAGATTTGTTACTCCATCCACAAGCTGGAGTTCTTGGCTTTGGGGTGGGCTCTCACTGAGAAGTTCAAAGAGAATGTTTATGGATTGACTTTGCAAGCGTAGCTTGACAACAATGCACTGATTTATATTCGGACCAGTATGCCAAGTTAGATGCTGCTTGCCAGGGATGGCTAGCCATATTAGCCAACTGAATTTGGCATATACTACCAACCTGAGATGACTAACGTGGATGCAAGTATCTTGTTCCAAAGGCCAAGTGACATTAAAACTATGGTGATATTTGAAGGATTGAAAACTCTAGGTGACAGATTCTTTGATATAACTTTGCAGAATAGAGAAGGATAATTTATATCAGAAATTCATGTACAAATCCGTGAGTAGAGTGAGGAGGGAAAATAGGAGTGGTTAAACAGCCCTAATTACAACCCTGTCACACCACTGCTCCTTATATGTATAAGTATGATTATTCATGAGAGAAGACCCCAAATCTGAAATAGTTTTAGAAAGAAATTTATTAGATCATTTGGTAGAGGAGGGTGAGCTGGAAAGGAGAGTGGCTCCCTCTTGGCCAGATTTACATCATACAGTATTTAGACAAGGATGAACCATAGTTAGCCACACATAAACTGGGGTACTCATCACAAGTCCTGGGTGTGGTTACCCAAAACAAAGATGACTTGGGTGGATCTAGGATCTGGGGGAACCTAAAATACCTCATAGCCATCTCCAACATTTTAAGAGAGTTATTAGAGCCAGGTGACATAACACCCTGAGTGTGGAAAAACTTTAATCACATAAGTTGGATTTAAACAGAATAATAAGCTTTCTGAACAATATATTTCCTGTGGTTATATACATACATATATCAGTATACATAAAAACATGCAGGGTAGTTTTGTAGGGGCAGGCACTAGTAGCTTGAAGGATCAGAAATTCCTTTATGTTGAAGGTGGCTTAAGCTGAGTTTTGAGGGAAACAAGATGTTAAGACGAAAAGATGAAGAGGGAATACATCCTAGCCATAGAGAACAATTTGTGAAGAGACAAAGAAATAGAAGATGGACTGTTGCATGTGAGAAATATCAAGAGCATGACCAGTGGACTTCACAGTGTGGGAAGGGGAGTAATGTGTAATAAGACTGAAAAGGTAATTTGGGATGAGGTTGTGAAGGACTTTAAATGACAGAAAGCCATGTGAAGGATGGATTGAAGAGTAGAGAAACTTGAAGCAGGGTGACCAATGAGGAGGCTGTTGAAATATTTCAAGTGAGAGGTGATAAGAGTCTGAACTAGGATTGGTGGCATAGAGAAAAGGGGGACAGGTGTTAGATGTGGAAGTGCAAATGATAAGATTTGACAACAGTGGAAGTGTAGGGTAAAGGAAAGTGACTGTGAGGAAGTCAAGGATCTCATGAAATTATGAACATAGGATACTAGAAGACTGATGGTGACTTTGACAGGAATAGGGAAGTTTTGAAGAGGGGTAGATTTTTTTTAGGGGGAAAGATAATGAATTCTGTTTGGGGCATTGAGTTTGATAAAGCCTATAGGTTTTGCAATGCCCAATAACTAGGTGGTGATGCTGGATTGGGATTTATTAGAGACTCTGCCTAGATATATACAGGTATATATGTAGACCTATATATATATATATGTCTGCTAATCATTTGCATAGAGGTAATAATTAAAATAACAAGAGCTGATGAGATCTCAAAAGAGACAAAAACAGATGAGAAGAGGGCCCTGGACAGTGCCTTGGAATATGTTTGCAATGAGAGGATATGATGGAGAGAGACTGAGTGGTCAAACATAGAGGAAGATGTCATAGAAACCTAGAGAGAAGAGAGTTTTCAAAAAGAAAAGGTGATTGTTTCAAAGACTACAGAGGTCAGGAAGATGAGGACTGAGAAAAGATAATCAATTTTGTTTTTCACTTTTCAAAATTTTATTTTCCCCTATTTTTTGTTTTTATATTTTCATTTTTTCAATATTCACTTTTATAAGATTTTGATTTTGAGTTCCAATTTTTTCTTCTTTCCTCCCTTCTTCCCCTTCCCTTTTCCCAAGACAGCAAGTAATCTGATATAGATTATACATGTATAATCATATTAAACATATTTCCACAATTAGTCATGTTGTGAAAGAAGAATCAGAACAAAAGGGAAAAACCATGAGAAAGGAAAAAAGGAAGGAGAAGATCGTATGCTTCAATTTGCTTTCAGAATTTATAGTTTTTTCTCTGGATGTGGATAGCATTTTCCATCATGAGTCCTTTGGAATTGTCTTAGATCACTATGTTGCTGCAAAGAGCTAAGTCTATCAAATTTAAGACTATCATTTTTGACAATTAAGAGATCATTGTTAATTTAGTAGAGAGGAATTTTAGTTGAGTGATGAGAATGGAAGGCAGTTTGCAAAGTACTGATACAGTTAGTGAGATAAGTGGAGTTGGAGTCAATACTCATGGGGAACTCTTTCTAGGGGTGTTAATGGGAAAGACATAGGATAATAGCTTGAGGGAATGTTAGGGTCCAGTGAGGGCTTTTTAAGGATGGAGGACACTTGATGAGTAGGAACAGAGGAAATAGATGGTGGGAATATTACAAACTGGCATTTGGATTCAACAGTAGAGGACCATGTAGATTTAAACTGATTAATTGGTTAACTAAAGGGCGATTGAGAAAGAAATTGTAGTTAGAGCGGAGGTTAGTTAGAGCCTGAGAAAGTTCTGAAAAGATTGGAGGTTCTAGTGAAAATGAAGAATATATTTAGGAGAGATAAGACAGAGAGTGAGATAGAATGATAATCTTTGATAACATAAAGGAATTTGAGACAACAGTGAGGAGAGAGGGCATTTCTGACATGTGAGATATCTTTATCAAAGACCAGAGATGGAAGGTAGAGTGTTGTGTGTTAGAACAGCAATTTCCCCATTTTACAAAATGAGGAAGTTGAGGCCACTACAGGTTAAGTAACTTTCCCAAGATCACAAAGGCAAGATGTAGCAAAGTCAAGAATTGAGTCCAGGCCCATAGCTCTAAATTCAGTGCTTTTCCCACTAGCCACCCTTCCTATCTTTCTCTTCATTTCATTCATACTTGTATTTTTAAAAAAAATCACTGCTTCTAGCAGTTTCTTCCCCTCCCCAACCCCTGTGGAAAAACAACATCCTGCCTCCATTACCCTCCTCCCTCGGCACCCAGGTGAAGAACTCATGGTGAGCGCCTCTCTTGTCTCAGTGGTGACTTTCCCCTGCCTTTCTTTTCC
Source organism: Notamacropus eugenii (assembly GCF_028372415.1). NCBI lineage: Eukaryota > Metazoa > Chordata > Mammalia > Diprotodontia > Macropodidae > Notamacropus > Notamacropus eugenii. The sequence continues at coordinate 542,488,954 of NC_092872.1, read as the reverse complement.
CTCCCATTAAGCAAACAAACTAACCATCTCACCACCCCCTTGCCAAATATTTTCTCATCAACCAACAATAAGTTAAAATAGTGACTTTCCTTTTCTCACACATCCAAAAAACTTTGCTTACTTCAAGGTCAGATTTCCATTGCGGCTTCATAGCATGGTCAGGGTTGAATTACCTATTATAATGCCCCTGACTGGGGACCAAAGGAGGCCTAAAGGTTAGCACTTGGGAAGAGGAAGGACAGCATCGGTTTTCACCTGTAGAGTTTCTGGCTGCTTTGGACTGAGAAGCCAACACCGTTTGTAATAGAAGACTAAAGAACATATAATCCTGATACCATTATTTTATTTTGCTGAGGAAGGGTGCTTTTATTAAACAGAAAACTGGAAAGATATATTCCTAATGATTCCATGTGAGCTGGGTGAGTAGGAGGGGATAGAAAAGGGAGCAAACTCAAGAAAGAACAGACTACAGGGGAAGATGCCTTCTATCACCAAGTGAGCTATATAGTATGATTCTTTATACCATCAATCAATATTTATTAAGTACCTACTATGTTCCAGGCACCATGCTAAACTCAGGATACAAAAAGTGGTACAAGACAGTCCCTGCCCTCAATGAGTTTTTAGTCTCGAACTTCCAGATTAAGTACCAGAAGTTAATTTGATTGGCTCTGTTGTCTACAAGACATAAACCTTAAAAGATTCTGTTTCTAGATACAGTCAGCTCCTTATTGCTCAAAAGATAAAGAGAGCCTAGGAAAAGGACGGTAAAGAAGAAAAAAAGATCTGGAGAGCTGCCAGGGGAAACAAAGTGGATGGTTCTCATTAGACAACTAGATTTTGTTCTGTGATTCATGTGCCTGTGACTTGTCTGCTAAATAAATTAAGCTTGCTTTGTAAGTTCTGACATTTGGGGAAGTAGAGGGAAAATCTGGAGATCAGCAATCAGGTGAAATGAAGTAGATAGGCTTCACTAGATCCAGGTTTTGCAAATAGGCACTAATACAGGAATTAGCTGCAAGTCACAAAAACAAAAAAGGACTATGGATTCTGCTTCAGGAAAGTACAAAGATCAAGGAGAATTCTTTGGCGACCTGCACAAAATGGGCTCTGTTGGTTTTCCATGGTTTTGTAATGACTATGCATGTATAAAGTACAAGCTGGTCTCCAAAGTATAGTAGAAAGTCAAAGAGCTAGAGCAATGCATATTTTAAATGCATATAAAATATAATTTTTGTTCTAAGAAGTGGTTTATACAAAGAATTTAAAGAAACGTGGACTTACTTGTTCTGATGCAGAATGAAATAAGAAGTAGGAGGGAGAATAATCTCCATTATGAACACAGTGATAGCATTTATATAACACTTTAAGGTTTGTGAAGCACTTTACAAATATTATCTCCTTTAGGAGGCAGATTCTGTTATCATCCCTAGTTTACAGATGAGGAAATTAAGGTAGGTAGTGACTTGCCCATGGCCAAAGAACTAGCGAGTATCTGAAGGAGGATTTGAACTCATGTTTTCTTGCTTCCAAGTTTCTGTTTACTGTGCTACCTATCTATCTTACGTAAGGAAAACAACACTGAAGGAAATTAAAAGTCTCATCAATACAGTGAGCAGTTGACTTCAGAAAACCGATAGTGAAGCACGCTTCTTTATGGACTATACCTGTATTGTCAAACATGGTCAGCTTGGTCAATGAACTGGTTCTTTTGCCTGGTTGTACTTTGTCACAAGGAAGGGCTCTAGGTGGAGAGGATTCTTTGGGAAAGGGCAGTGATGTAAGAAAGAAATAAGCATCACAAATATTTTTTTTCTTAAAGGAATGCTTATCTACTCTATAGGTTATCACAAAAAGTGAAGTGTTACTTGAAAGAATGAAACAAGTGCTTGAAGGAGGAAATAAAGAAAGAAATGGATATAAAGAGGGCGAGGGAAGGTTTCATTTGAGTCATAGATGACGAAGGGAGGAGAAAAGGACTGCTGAACATTTGAAGGTATAGAATAGCTATGAGGCTCTTCCTGCAGAGGGCAGACCTAGACCATCTCTGGATAGAGTAATTTTTTGCATTTCAAGTAAAGATGATGTGGATCTATAGATGAGAGCTCACCTAACCATGGCTGGGGAAAGAGGACTGGTGATGATTCTCTGTCATAGAGACTCTTCATGTGGGGAATCTGGACATATATTTCAGGACATGTACCTAGGGTTTGACGGCCCCCAAAGATCTGGCAAACTTGATGACTAATGTCCACTTCTGGTCATTCATAGAGAGACAAATTAAATCACCTGAAAGACTATAGAAAGACTTCTACGGACTATTAAGACATATATAAAAATTCAAAGACCTTGGGGGGTGGAAAGGGACACAGAGTATTTTTCAGCAATACTGCCAATTAAAGGTAAAGGATTCAAAACAGAAGCAAATTTAGGAAGCAGGCAGCTGACCAAGAAGATGATGATGCCTGAGATTGAGACTTAGATTTCTGTACTGTGACTTAAAATATAGGAACAGGGGACTCTTGAGCAAAGATAGAGCACCCCTAAAAAGATTTTTAAAAATTTGCTGGAAACTTAGAAAATCTAATCAAAAGAGATTGACACTGGAAAAAAGGAAGAGAAAAATTATCCCCCTAGGCTGGAGGCACAGGAATTAGCAGGCACAAACTGAGGAGGTCTAAGAAGAGCAGACCAGTGGGAGAAATATGTAAGAAGAGAGCCAGCAAGAAAATCCATGTCCTTAGGTGGCTACATACATGTGCACAAAATGGCACTATTAGGAGGATTAAGATCCTAATTCAAGGAGGCAAATTTGATTGCATAGATAACTACTGAGACTTAGTAAGATAGAATTTACAACTGGAAGACGACTACCTTATTCAAAAGGAAAGGTTTAGATTTAACTTTAGATAAGGGGAGGAGGTAGAATGGCATTGCATACTGAAGCCTTTCCATCTGGCTCCAAATTACTTTTCCTGTAAGGCAATGAGTAAGACATACAGGCCATGGGGTATAGAAATCGATCTACCCTACAAGAAAATAGAGGGGAAGGGGATAAGAGAAGGCACTGTGATAGAAGGGAGGGCAGACTGGAGGAAGGGGTAATCAGAATGCACACCATCTTGGGGTGGGAGAAAGGGAGAGAGGGGGAGAAAATTTGGACCTCAAAATCTTGTGGAAGGAAACTAAAAATAAATTAACAAATTACTTTTCCAGGCTTATTGTACATTTCTCTCTTTTACAGACTTCAGATTTCAGACAAATTGGCTAATTTGCTATTCACTGTATCTGAAATTCTATCTTCTGTCTCTATGATTTTGCAAGTGTTATTCTGAGATAAATTAATATAATACCATTATGTTAATAGCTAGTTGTTAATTTGTGATTTACCTTTTCCCTTTTATTTCTGTTAAAACCCAACTCCTGAAAAGGTCACTCACTCCCTGAGGGGCATAGCTGACAGAGGAGATTGCTCCTAGCCCTCAAGGTACACCCTTGCTAACTAGGTGGGCTAGACCCCCACCCTCCTGGGAGACCTAAATTCTGTTTGAGTATAAACAGAATCTAGTCTGGGTGAAGCTTTGCCTGGAGGAGGAACCCCTTGTCCTTGGTCCCCTCCATTAGAGTTCAGGGTAACTCAGATCATGAAGGAGCAAACGAGCTAGAGAAGTCCAGGTGGAGAAGGCTTTCCCTTGCTCAGATGCCTTGAGACTGCTGAGGCTTATGATCAAACTATATTCTCAGCCCAAGGAGCTGAAGACTTTTAGCCCATCTCTTCATTAAATGTTGACCAATCAGAATTGAGTTTCACTTGTCAAAGGAATTTCATTTCAAAAGGGATTTAAGGTGTTTCAGGGTCTCTTTGGCATCTTTGGTTACTGAAACCACTGACCATCAATTTATTGATTGATGGCTAGCCTAATTAATAAATTGATTATTAATTACCCAGAAACTCTGTCTCTTGGGGGGTTTTCTTTCCTCTAAGTTCTTTTATCTCAGTTCCCCATACCTCGAATGTATTAATTCCTCATTTCACTGTCTTAGAATCCTTAGCTTCCTTCAGGGTCCAATTCAAAAATCGCCCCCCAAAGGAGGACTCTCTCGATCCTTCTTATGTACTTTGTCCTCTCTTCTGAAAATTATTTTGTATTTCCTTTGTGTAATTTTTTTATTTTCTTATCAGCATACATATTGTTTTACCCAAATAGACTGTATGTTCTTTGAGCATAGGAACTTTTACTTTTTTTTTCTTTTCAGCCTCAGTGCCTACCTAGCACAGTGACATACATCCTAAGTACTGTATAAACCACTTATTGAGTGAATGTATAAAGATATACATATGAAAGGAAATTCAGGAAATGGAGTGGGGGGGGGATGGTGGAAGAGGAGGAGATAGGGGACAAGCCTTATGTAGAACATTTGAGTTTGGATCAGTGGAGGTCATTCTATCAAAGCCTTCTGCCCAAAGCAGAGCAGCTAAATTTTTGACTTTTTCATTTTCTAAAATTTTGAATTCTAAATTCTCCCTTCTCTCTCTTTGAGATGGTAAGCAATTTAATATAGGTTATACATGTCCAATCATGTAAAACTATTTCCACATTAGTCATATTGTAAAAGAAAACACAGACCCAAGGGGGAAAAATACAAAAAAAAATAAAGTGAGAAATCATATGCTGTGATCTGCATTCAGATTCCCATTAGTTCTTTCTCTGGAGAGGGATAGCATTTTTCATCATGAATTGTTTGGAATTGTCCTGGATTATCATATTGCTGAGAATAGCTAAATCACTGACAGTTGATCAACATACAACATTGCTGTTACTGTGTACAATGTTCTCTGGATTCTGCTCACTTCATTTTGGATCAGTTAATGAAAGTCTGTCCAGGTTTTTCTGAAATCATCCTACTTGTCATTTCTTAAAGCACAATAGTATTCTATCACAATTGTATACCACAACTTGCTCAACCATTCCCCAATTGATGGACATCACCTCAATTTCCAGTTCTTTGCCACCACAAAAAGATCTGCTATAAAGATATTTCTGCAAATAGGTCCTTTTCCCTTCTTCTTCTTTTTTTAAAATCTCTTTGTCATTCTATTTATTGGGCAGCTATATGACTCAGTGGATAGTGTGCCAGCTCTGAAGTCAGGAGGACATGAGTTCAAATCCTGCCTCAGACTCTTACTATCTGTGTGATCCTGGCCAAATCATTTAACCCTGTTTGCCTCAGTTCCTCATCTATAAAATGAGCTAGAGAACGAAATGGCAAACCACTTCAGTATCTTTGCCAAATGGGGTCACAGAGTCAGATACAACTAAAATGACTCAACAAAAACACTGTGTACTTTCTCTATTTCACTGATCCACCACTCCGTCTCTCTTTTTTAAAATATATAATTTATCTTTTTTTTCAATATTCAACATTCACTTCCGCAAGAATTTGAATTCCAAATTTTCTCCCTATCTCTCCCCACCAGGTCATCATGCACCCCATCCACCCCTTCCCTGAGTCTGTCCTCCCTTCTGTCACCTCCCCCTTCTCCCATCCTTCTCCTCTCTATTTTCCTGTAGGGCAAAATAGATTTCTATATCCCATTGCCTATATATCTTATTGCCGAGTTGCATGCAAAAACAATTTTTAACATTCATTTTAAAAGCATTGAGTTCCATATTCTCTCCCTTCCCCCCTACCCACCCACCTTCATTGAGAAAGAAAGCAATTCGATATAGATCACACATGTGTGTGAGCACTTCCATAACAGTCATGTTCCAAAAGACTAACCACATTTCCCTCTGTCCTGTCCTGCCCTCCATTTATTCCATTCTCTCCCTTGACCTGTCCCCCCACAATAGTGTTTGCTTCTGATTATCCCTTTCCCCACTTTACCATCCTTTTTATTATCTTCCCTCTTCTATTCCCTTCCCCCCACCTTCCTGCACGGTAAAATAGATTTCCACGCCTAATTGAGTGTGTTATTCCATTCTTAGGCCAAATCCCATGAGAGGAAGGCTGTTATTCCCTTTCACCTCCACCCTCTTCCCCTCCATTGTAAAAACTCTTTCTTGCCTCTTTTATGTGAGATGATTTTCTACATTCTATCTGTCCCTTTCTCCCAGTACATTCCTCTCAACAGTAAATTTTATTTTTTAGGTATTCTCCCTTCATATTCAGCTCACCCTGTGCCCTCTGCCTATATATACATACATACACACACACACACATATACATAACCATATATAATATGTACACACATACATATATACATATACACACACACATATATATGCATATATATGTATATGTGTGTGTATATGTATACACACACACACACACACACACACACACACATATATTTCCCTCTAACTACCCTAATACTGAAAAAGGTCTCATGAGTTACAAACATCATCTCTCCATGTAGGAATGTAAATAGTTCAACTTTAATGAGTTCCTTATGGCTTCTCTTTCCTGTTTACCTTTTCATGTTTCTCTTGATTCTTGTATTTGAAAGTCAAATTTTCTCTTCAACTCTAGTCTTTTCAACAAGAATGCTTGGAAGTCCTCTATTTCATTGAAATTCCATTTTTTCCCCCAGAAGTAGATGGGTAGGTGATTCTTGGTTTTAATCCTACCTCCTTTGACTTCTGGAATGTCATATTCCAAAACTTTTGATCCTTTAGTATAGAAACAGTTAACTTCTGTGTTATCCTGATTGTATTTCCACAATACATGAATTGTTTCTTTCTGGCTGCTTATAATATTATCTCCTTGACCTGGGAACTCTGAAATTTGACTACAATATTTCTAGGAGTTTTCCTTTTGGGATCTCTTTCCATTTGGTGATTGGTGATTTGGTGATTGGTGGATTCTTTCCATTTCTATTTTACCCTCTGGTTCTAGAATATCAGGGCAGTTTTCCTTGATAATTTCTTGAAAGATGATGTCTAGGCTCTTTTTGTGACCATGGTTTTCAGGCAGACCAATAATTTTTAAATGATCTCTCCTGGATCTATTTTCCAGGTCAGTTGTTTTTTCAGTGAGATATTTCATATCGTCTTCTATTTTTTTTCATTCTCGTTTTTTTTTTATAGTTTCTTGATTTCTCATAAAGTCATTAGCTTCCATTTGCTCCATTCTAATTTTTAAAGAACTATTTTCTTCAGTGAGCTTTTGGACCTCCTTTTCCATTTGGCCCTTTCTGCTTTTTAAGGCATTCTTCTCCTCATTGGCTTTTTGGACCCTTTTACCATTTGGATTGGTCTGATTTTAAAGGTATTATTTTCTTTAGCACCTTTTTGGATATCCTTTAACAAACTATTGACTCATTTTTCCTAATTTTCTTTCATTGCTCTCATTTCTCTTCCCAATTTTTCCTCCACTTCTCTTACTTGATTTTCAAAATCCTTTTTGAGCTCCTCCATGGCCTGAGATTATTTCATATTTTTTTTTGGAGGCTTTGGATGTAGGAGCCCTGACGTTGTTATCTTCCTCTGGTTATATGCTTTGGTCTTTCTCTGGTTTTATGCTTTGACCTTCTTCATCTAAAAGGATGGAAAATACCTTTTCACCACGAAAGTAACCTTCTATAGTCTTATTTTTTCCCCATTTTTTGAGCATTTCCCCAACCAATTACTTGACTTCTGAGCTGTTTGTTAAATGGAAGGTATACTACCCCAGGTTTCAGAGGTTTTGTGCAGCTGTTTTCAGAGATATCTCTAGGGATCTGCAAGTTCTCAGTTCCTCCAAAGTGTATATATTCAAGGTAGAAGTGTTTACTCCTCTCCTGGTCTGTGAGCAACCACCAAGCACTTTTTTCTGCAGTGGAACTGCGAGTAGCATTCCCTCTTCACAGCCACCACCAGCTCCACCATACCAGCGTTCCTCCTCACCCCAGCACCACTGCTCAGGACTGAGACCTAGATCAACCTCTTAATTCCTCCACAGTCTGTAGGCCGAGAGCTCCAGAAGCTGTCACTGCTGCAGCAGTGGCTGCAGCTGCCCTGGGGCTGGGGCTAGGGCCAGACCATGTTCCCTTCTCACCCAGGTGAGAGAGCTTTCTTGCTGACCTTTGAAGCTGTCTTTGGTGTTTGTGAGTTGAGAAATCTGAAAACCGCAGCAGTTGCTTTAAAGTCTGTTCCAGTCTGGTCTGTGCTGGTGTGGCCCAAGTGGTGTACTCCACTCTGAGCCTGGTGCAATAGACTCTTCCTGTCAGCCTTCCCGGTTATCTTGAGCTGGAAATCTGTTTCACTCTGTCATTCTGTGGCTTCTGCTGCTCTAGAATTTGTTTAGAATCATTTTTTATAGGTATTGTAAGGAGTTTGTGGGCAGAGCTTGAGCAGGTCCCTGCTTCTACTCTGCCATCTTGGCTCCACTCCTACCACTCCATCTCTTATCCAGGAATCAAATTGTTTTGATGACAATCACTTTAATATAGTTTGAGATCTAGTATGGCTAGGCCACCTTCACTTTTTTTTTCTAATTTTTTCACTAATTTTAAAATAAATTTTCTTGATATTCTTATCCTTCCAGATGAACATTGTTATTCTTTTTTCTAGTTCTATAAAATAATTTTTTTGGAGTTTGATTGGTTTGGCACCAAATAAATAAATTAATTTGGGTAGAATTGTCATTTTTATTATATTGGCTCAGCCTACCCATGAGCAATTGACATTTTTCTAATTGTTTAGATCTGAAATTATCTGAGTGAAAAGCATTTTATAATTGCATTTATACAGTTCTTGGGTTTGTCTTGGCAGGTAAACTCCCAAGTATTATATATTGTTTACAATTATTTTAAATGGAATTTCTCTATCTTTTGCTGCTAGACTTTGTTGGTAATACATAGAAAGGCTGATGATTTATGTAGGTTTATTTTAATATCCAACTACATTGCTCAAATTATTCCAACTGTTTTTTAGTTGATTCTCTAGAATTCTCTAAGTATACCATCATGTCATCTGCAAAAAGTAAGAGTTTTGTTTCCTCATTGTCTATTTCTTTTTCTCTTATTGTGATAGCTAACATTTCTAGCAAAATACTAAATAGTGGTGATAATGGGCATCTTTTTTTCACTCCTGATCTTATTGGGAAGGCTTCTGGCTTATCCCCATTACAGATAATACTTGCTGATGGTTTTAGATAGATACTAGTTATCATTTTAAGGGAAACACCATTTATTCCTATGGTTTCCAGTGTTTTTAATAGCAATGGGTGTTGCATTTTGTTGAAACCTTTTTCTACATCTATTGAGATAATAATATGATTTCCATTGGTTTTGTTACTGATAGGTCAATTACGCTGATAGTTTTCCTCGTACTGAATCAGCCCTGCATCTCTTTCATAAATCCCACCTCAATACAGTGTATGATCATTGTGATGTATCAATGTAATTGCCTTGCTAGTATTTTATTTAAAATTTTTGCATTAATATTCATTAAGGAAATTTATTTCTTTCTCGGTTTTAACTCTTTCTGGTTTGCCTATCAGCACCATATTTGTGTCATAAAAGAATTTGGTTGAACTCTTTCTTTGCTTATTTTTCTAAATAGTTTATATAGTATTGGACTTGTTCTTAAAAGGTTCATAGAATTCACTTGTGAGTACATATGACCCTGGGAATTTTTTCTTTTCTTTTTTTTTGAGGGGGGAGGCAAGGGCAGTTGGCGTTAAGTGACTTGTCCAAGGTCACACAGCTAGTAAGTGTCAAGTGTCTGAAACTGGATTTGAACACAAACCTGACTCCAGGGCCAGCGTGGTATACACTGTACCACCCCTCCCACCCCTAGATCTTTTTCTTAGGAAGTTCATTGATAGCTTGATCAATTTCTTTTTTCTAAGATGGGGCTATTTATTTGTAATGTTGAGGTAATTTGAAGATCTTCCCTGCCCCTTAATAGACCCATGTGACCTGCTTTGAGTTTTGGCCCAGCCCACAGCCTGAATCACATGAAGCCCCTGGTAGGAGGAGCTTGCTGAAGGGGTAGAGCAGGAAGACAGAGTGAGGTGGAGCCGAGAGAGAGAGGCAACAGGCCAAGCAGAGCAGAGCAGAGCAGGACAGAACAGCTAGCCTGGGTGAGAGAGGTACATTTTGCCTAAGGGAGTTTGTTCGTGGGGAGGCCTGATGGAGGAAAGACTTGGGGATGGCAATCCTCCCTCTATTGTTAATATGTACAAACTACCTTGGTGGAATTGGCTTTCAAGTATCTGAATAGATATTTTGCTTTCATCTTTGAGGAAGAGTTTATACTTGCAAATTTACCTGGAAATACACCTGCATATCCATAGTGGCTGCTGTGTATATCACACTGGCACTACAGTATTCTATTTCCTCTTCTGTTAATCTGAGCAATTTACATTTTTTGTAAATATTCATTTATTTCTCTTAGATTGTCAGATTTATTGGCATATAATTGGGCAAAATAGTTTCAAATAATTGCTTTAATTTCCTCTTCATTGGTGTGAATTCACCCTTTTTAGATGTGATACTGGTAATTTGGTTTTCTTTAAAAACAAAATCAAATTGAACAATAATCTATTTTACTTCCCCTTCCCCCTAGTTTTATTAGTTCAATGGTTTTCTTACTTTTGATTTTATTAATATCTCCTTTGTCAGGATTTCCAATTTGGTGTTTGAGTTTTAAAAATCTTTTCTAGTTTTTTTAGTTGCATGCCCAGTTCAATGATCTGTTCTCTATTTAACTGATGTATTTAGAGATGTAAATTTTACCCTAAGTACTGCTTTTGGCTGCATCCCATAAATTTTGGTATGTTGTCTCATTGTTGTCATTCTCTTTAATGAAATTGTATTTATGGTTTTTTCTTAGATGCGTTCATTCTTTAGGATTAGTTTCCAATTAATTTTTAATCTACCTTTCCATGGCCCTTTATTAAATTTTTATTACATCATGATCCAAAACAGATGCTTTAAATATAAGTGCTTTTCTGCATTTCGTTGTGAGGTTTTTATGTCCTAATACATGATCAGTTTTTGTGTAGGTGCCGTGTACTGCTGAGAAAAAACTACATTCCTTCCTATTCTCATTCAGTTTTCTCTGGAGGTCTAGCATATCTAACTTTTCTAAAATTCTATTTACCACCTTCTTGTTTATCTTTTGGTTAGATTTATCTAATTTTGAAAGAGGAAAGTTGAGGTCCCCAATTAGTATAGTTTTACTACTTCCTCCTGTAACTCAAAAGTCTATTTCCCTACAATTGCCATCCATTGGTCCTACTTCTGCCCATTAGACCCAAGACCACTTTGCTCTTTATTGTTGGAAATGCCAAAGATAACTTTGCTGAGTTCTGTGTCCGAATAGTGTTCTAGATATGATACTTCAAAAGAAATTATTTCATCAGTTTGGGCACTTGAGTAGCCAGTGGCTAAAAATTTAGTTACCTGGTAGAAAACCTTCTAGTCAAGGTTCTTCAAAATTTAGCTAGCCTGATCTGTGGATCACAATTGTACTTTTCAAATATTTATTAAGATGTTGTATTGTACAAAGTAAGATTACTGTGGAAGCCTCCTGAGCAAGATAAAAAGTTCATCTTGTATGGTACAGTGGTAAGAGTATTGAATTTGGAACTGGTAAATCTTAGCTCTGTTACTCATTGCTTCGAGTCCTCAAGCAAGTCACTTTATGTCTGAGTCTCATGGACACAATGAGGATTGGATGGGATGGAACTCTTAATTCCATAATATTAGAAAAGACATGGTCTCATGCCTTCCTAGCACTTATAGTCTGGTAACAGGCTGCAGGGAAATATTACATGGTTTGAAAAACTTCATTTATTAATATTGTTTTCCCAAAGATATTTATTTTTAACATTCTCCACCACTCACTAAGGCAAGCAATACATCAATTATATGTGTGAAATCATGTAAAACACTTCCATATTCACCATACTTTTTTTTTAAAGCAAGAAAGGTGAGAAAGTTATTCTTCAATTTGCAGTTTATCACTTCACTCTCTGTAGGTGAATAGTACTTTTTTCATTATGAGTTATTTGGAATTGTCTCAGATCATTGTATTTACATTATCCGTACCTAACTTGAAGTCGTTATAAATTGTCTAACCCAAAAGCATACTGTAGAGGTCAAGCTGATCTCAGAGATGCTCTCAGACAAACTGAACTGCTGCAGGGAATGCAATGATCCTATCCAGGTCTTGGGTCCACCCAGTGCTTGTTCTGGGTACCCCAAATTTGAATATTTGTGCTTACTGATATACATATCTGCACTCTCAACAAAATAACAAAATTTGCTTAACTTACCAAGTGAGGCTCCTATGCTGGTATTTTTCTCTGAAACCCTATATAATATAAACCTTGAAGAGACTGAACAGGGAGTCTTCTTTCTGCTTTTTTCCTCTACAAAGTACATTTTTTTTTTCTAAAACTATTTCAGATTTTGGGGTTCATTCTCATGCCTAATAGTGCCAGAGCATACCAATAAATTCTCTGGTTAAAAAAAGAGAGACAAAAATTTTTTTTCCACTGTATTACCATTTTGTTTATGCTTCTCTATGTATGTGAAGGTCAAGTCATGTCAGATTGTGAGTAAGGGAGGGCAACCATTGGAAGCTTCCTAGAAGTGTCCTTGAACTAAGCCTTAGAGGATGGGTAGGAATTCAACAAATAAAGGAGATATAGTCCCTAACTTGTACCTGAAGTCTTCCATTTCTCAGAGTCCTGCATCTAACATAGCCTTCAAGAACCCAAGGTCATATCCATGCTATGAAGAAGAATCAAAGTAGAACTTTAGTGGAAGTCTTGGTTTAAAAGCAGTATAAAACTAAGAGAAAACTTATGGTGATGCAGCCATGCCATCTGAAGTTTGAAACATTTAACAATAGCTGCTCTGCTTGGTTTTTACTTCATCATCAGCATGTCATGCCACTCCCCACTATAGCCCTTTCCCATCCCAAGATAAACTCAACACCAAAAAATTTAGCAACATGGAGATTGGTTCACAGTTTTGCTACTCCTCACCAGTACCCACAGTTGCTGCTTTCCACTCTAATTGGAGGGTAGAACAAAAAACCCCTCCTCCAACAGTTTCCCTTTATAGAGGACTCAAAATCCTAGTCATTTCTTCATTTACCACCAGCAGTTTTGCCTGGTTTCTGGTCCACCACTTAAATGCTCCCCTCTCCCCCAGCTTCCTTTTACATATTTCTCCATTAGATTGACTGTACTGTCTTTTTGTCCTTTGTATGCCCAGTGTTTAGCATAGTGCCTGGCACCTAGTAGCCCCTCAATAAATGTTTCCTGCATTTTACCACAGAAAGTCTTGGGTAAATTTCTCAAAATTATTTCTAAGACTTTTATCAAATGAGAATGTTCATCTCCTTTTTAAAATGCTGAGACAAATTCTGAACAAGCTCTAAGTTCTTTTGAATTCCCCTTGATTGTCCCATCTTTTAAATGATAAACCATGTTTGTAATATGGGCAAAGAAGCAAAAGAAACTACATTAAGATTCTATTTTTCAGATCCTTGAAAATGAGCAAGAGCATAAACCTAGCTCAGAATACCACACAATACCCTGTACTCTGAGTGCAAAGTATATTGGTTTTCACTTTATTTTTCTTGCTCCCCTCCCCCTTTTTTGGAAGCACAGGAAACATGGAAATGTTTTACATGACTTCATATGTATGATAGGCATCACTGCTTGTTTTCTCATGGTGTAGGAGAGGATGGAGAGAGGAGGAGAAATCGAAACTCAAAGAAAGAATTTGGAATTCAGAATTTTAAAAAATGAAATGCTGTAAGTAAATAAACAAAACAAAAAGAACTAAGTCAAAAATGGCCTGGTGAGAAGGAGCCCTTCATCTGACTCTTATACCCTTCTATTTCTCCTCTGATGTAATTCAGACTTGAGCTTTTGAATTTAAATAGGTTGCCAAGTCACTTCTCCCCTGCTCCCCACAGGCCAGACACTAGAGGACTAATAACTATATAGACTGAGCTGGATTGTTATCTCTAATTTAAAGGAGGTGGAAATAAATGAGGAACAAGGCAAATTAAAAAAATTTTTTTAAAGGAGCCAGCTTAATCTCAGAAACAACAAAATACCTTTTCCAATGAAATGGTTTTATTTGGTTAGTTTATTAAACACTTTTAAGACAATTCATTTTGGTCTGTACCCTTCTAAAAATATTTCAAGTTTTAAATGAACCTCCAATACACGAAAGAAAATTACCATACACAAATTTCAGATCAAAATACAACACTCTGATTTCTCACAATTATAAAATCCAGTCAGTACAAACTACATTAAAAAAGATAAAACACTTTCACTGATCCTTGGTACAATATTACAGGACAATGGCAATAAAGTCCCCAAAGCACAGTTCAAGTGCTTAACTAAGAGAACTTATCCCTTAGTTACCCAACTTTATACTGAACATGTAAACAAAATAAATGCTACATAATTCAAGAAAGTGAACATATCCTTTTTGCATCAGTGTTACTTGTAAACCATAAAGCAATTTGTTAAGAAAGATTATAGATTAAAAATGCTTCTGATTTTGAACAATTCTATACTAGTAAAGGAATAGACAATTATTCCATGAATAAAACTAATTTGGACCTCAGATGTGAAACATGGCATTTAATTAAAGCCCAGTAACACAATTGTTCCAACAACAGATTAGAAATTCTTAAGACAACTACCCTACTAAATTTGGAGACTGTCACTTGAACCATTACTTTTTATTTTTTAAGCTTTTAACTCTATATAGAAGTTTCAAAAAACTAACCTTACTATAATTATTTCTGCTGTAAATCAGTTTTCAGTAGGTCACAAAGTACCATTAGAATTGCACATTTCTTTAAATAATATTTTTATCATGCATAATGCAACTTCATCTGAAGACAGGCTTGACTATGCCTTATAACTTGGAATTCTGTTAGTTTATGAAAGCTGCAAATCTCTTTAGAAAGCCAATATTCACTCAGCTGTCCCATATCAGAAAATATCCACATTATGATTAAACTACGTAAGGCTTATTTGTGCTTGACAGAATGAAATCCGTTAGAAATTTACATTAGCAAATATCATCCTCATGGCATCATTACAAAGAAAAGTGTGGTTACAGAACAGAAAGAGAAATGACCAATTCTTGAAGAGTCAAACTGAATCGAGAACTGTTTTAGAAGACAAGAGCAGGTCATCTCATGTCAGCCATGGATAACAAGCCACTTTGTACATTTCAAGTCTCATATATGATTCTCATTCACATTCACAAACTGCAATAGTCTCCACAGGTCACAATTAATATACTGCAAGAAAGGAAGACTTTCTATCTGCCAAAGATGCTACAGTAACCAACTCCACCATAGGGATGGAACAGTGTTTGGGCAACATTATGACTTTCTCAAACACAATTCAAAACACTACATGAGTTTCTCAGCAACCAGTCTAATATTTCTGCTGTCAGTTCTATCGAGCTGCATGCATACTTGTACCACAACTCACAACTGCATGATTTTTAAAAACACTTAATGACTTTGTTGGCAACTAGAAACAAGGGTAAGGAAAGGGACAGACTGAATGATTTGCAATAAATAGGTTAAGTTGTAAAAAAAAAAAAAACAAAACCCCCCCCCAAAATGATAGACCCTATGGATTAAAAAACAAACAACAAAATCTACTAGCTGTATACTACATGCTTGTTGAGTAACTAAGCAATTACAATGTGCTCTTCTGTGCTCACCCCTACCAAAGGTCACTTATACACTTCCCAGTGTAACTAAATCTAAATATGAAGTTTCATTCTCTTATACTTTGATTCTTGTGGAATTTAATGGTCTAAAAGGTGGTATACACTTAACAGTTCGAGTTTAGCACACCTTGACCCCACATTCCCAAACTTAAACACTTCAAAAAGTGGCTGGGTATATATATGTGCTAGAATCAGAGCCTCCAAATGTTATTCTATAGTCTAGAAATGTTTTTAAAGCAAAAACAAACGAACAAAAAAACAACCCCCTCTTACTTTTATATATGTTGTAATGTAGTCTCTTATTGTTATAAAGAAGAGATTATAATTTCATACTCACTTCAAAGTTTGGATTCAGGTTTATTATTTAGAATTGAATGTGAATGATGAAACTGATTACTTAAGACAAATGTTAGTTAAAATAGAGATAAAAATCCATAAATCTCTTCTCTACCCTACAAGCAGTATTTCTTCAAAAGTAAATGCATACTACACAGTATCAGTTGTCAATACATATCAAGGGCAGTTTTCATGCATTAAGCAGGTGACAATCTAGTGTACCCAAAGAATATCAGCTCTTCCAGGGATCTAGCCACTTGGCTGCTTGCTGAGGTAGCTAGCCAATAGGCTGACAGGAAGAATGCTTATCTAATTAGAAGGTAGTAATGGGATCCTCTACTGTCCCATTCCCAAAAACAGCCCCAAAGGTTTCCCAGGTTATACCTGGTGTATGGGAACAGGACTGGGGAACAAGAGATCCTATTATAAACTCAAAAGGCCTAAGACATCTAGAAGATATCTGGGTAAATATCTTGGGTTTTCTAGGGGTTTCATCAAATTCTTGGACTGGTACCACCCTGCAGAGAACATGAGTGAGCTGTCAGCATAAGATACAGCCCCTCCAAGACTAGCTGACTATGGTCATTAAAAGTATTTCTCTAAGGAATTTATGTGCCACATCAGTCTTAAAAGAGTGTCTTTTTGATACATAACAAGCAATTAAGAGAGATGGATACAGAATTGGAGTACAGAGGCAAGGATTTGGGGAACAGATAAATCCGACATGAAAAATGGCTAAGAGAGTTCTTTTTCACCCTAAAAAAGCCCCTTAAATACTTTAAGGAAATAAAAAAAGGCACATCTCTTTTGAAGGAAGGGCTAATTCCCTCAAAGGGGACCACTCCAGAAACAGCTCTGGTTAATGAAACCCGAATAACAAACCCAGCAATACACCAAAGAAAAGATGTGTAGACAAATGAAAAATACACTAAATAAAAAGGCAGCTAAGCCCTAGTAAACTACCTCCAGATAAATGTGTATTTCAAAGTTAGTGAATTTACCATCTCCATGATCATGTTTAAGTTCTTTGCAAAGCCTGTCAAGGACAGTGGCTTAAGTAGAAAATTGTATACAGCTCCTTAATTATAAAATCTTAAAATTGAACAATGAGATTCATCATGAAAAATTAAAGACAAGGCACATGATCACAGAAACTATTCCAAAGATTCTAGAAAAACTATCAAAGGATGATATAATTTACAATCCATTTTTCAATCCCAATGACCCCAAAGAAATAAGTAGATTTGCAAATATTCAAATCTATGAGGCATTAGATCAAAAAAGATATAAGCATAAATTGCTATTCAAGGTGCCTTCAAAAACAAATTTCAAAACTATCATCCTTTTGTGGCTGTTAAGGAGTTCTGATAGGTCAATGTTAGGACCACTTGGCTGAGACCTGGAAAGGACCTTAGAGACCAACTAAGATGAATAAATTGAAGCACAGAGACTTGCCCAAGGTGACAAGACTTTGAGTATCACAACTATTTGAGATTAAGAATGTGGATCATCTTAAGTGGAGTGTTCTTAGACATTTGAAAGTCAGGAAGGAAGAACTGACAGAATTTGGCTGAAAAGCATGGTAGTTAGAGATAATATTTTGAGAATCACTTTTAAAGACTACTTGGCTTAGTAAAACTAGGAAGAAAAATTACACAGAGAATAATCCAAATTCTGAACAGCAAATGAAATTTATAATTAAAGCATTTTCCATCTCCTCCTCTCCCCTGAAGAATAATTTCCCTCAAAAAATGGTTTATGTTGGTTTTGTTGTTTTTCTTTTTCCTTTTTTTTCCTAAAAAATTCTTTGTTATAAGAGATAGCTCTCTGGAAAACAGGGGGAGTAACTCTAAGTGGTATAAAAACAAAAGATAATCAGTACAAATCTATTAAAAACACAAAAAGAGAATTGGTTATAGAAATCATTAAAATCTGACATGAAACCCAATGCAAAAATCCCTTCATTGAGAGTTTTTGGGATGGTGGGGAAGGGAAAGGAGGAGTTTATTACCTAAGAGGCTGACTAATGTGGACAATTTTGTTAGAAAAATCTTTATGTGGGTTGTAATCAGACTTCCATCTATATTTCCTTCAGATGATCCAGAATTTAAAAAATACTATTTTGTTTTTTCAACCTTCAAATCAATAACTTTTGAGTGAATCATTAACTTGGATCTGAATATAGAAAAATAGAAAAGGGATGGCTCCAGAAGATTTCTGACTTTCTTCTGTGGGGGAAGGAGGATGACAAATCAATTTATACCTTCTTGTAACATCTCCAATCCCCTCATTTTATAAACTAAGACCTAGGGAAGGTCATACATACAGTAAAATCTGAGATCTGAAACCTGGATCCCCTGATTTCAGAGCCATTGTTTCTTCTACTGTATTATACTGATTGAACATTTTGTCACATTTCTAAATCCTAATATTTTCCAGAAATTTAATAACTAGTTGTGTGGGCATGGATAACAAAAGAGGAAATCTAATTTTGTATATACAATGAGACCAATCATATGACCAAAACACTAGAGGCATCACAGATATGATGTTGTTCAGACACTCATAAACTCTCTTCTGAGGTAAATAATAATTTCTGAGCTAAATAATAATTGCTCAGTAAAAATTTCAGAAACTAGATATTTAATGTTCTAGTCTTCAAATCATTTTTTGAACATAATTCAGTCTCCTCTCCCCAGCAACAACAAAGTCACGTTTTAATTTGTAACCTTTAATCTCATGTGACTTCTATGCAAAAGGAAAAGCTAGCACTTCTGGTCAACAAAACTCTCTGAATTTGAAAGTATACTTAATATTTTTAGAGTATTAAACCAGGCATTTTTTTGTGTAAGCATTCAACCCACTCATTTTAAAGAGGAAGAAACTGAAGCCCACAGGTAGAAAACAGCAGTTAGGATCCAAATCCAGGTCCTCTGATACACTTATCTTTCCACTTGGATATTAATTTACTCTTGAACAGAAAGAACCAGAAGAAAATCTCACAGCTCTCACCTAAAAGCTGCCTACTTGTCCAAACACCTGTAAAATATGAAGAAAAGCTCACTGTTGACAAAACTAACACCACCATGTTCCAAAACTCATGCATTTTACTCCCAGGAAAACTGCTTACACAGAAACGATTTACTTTTTATGAGATGTTTAAAAGCATAGAAAAGGAATGAGGGTGACTAGTTGGAAACATAAAGACTGCACTGACAAGCCAGTGGAGAACAAAGGAGACAGAAAAATGCAGACACAATAGCTCAAAAAAGCTGAGTAGCCAGGAGGAATTTAGTGTAACGAATAGCCCTAAAAACTCCAAAAGAATCTGAAGGCATCATTATCCAGGGTCTATTACTGAGTAATTAAGAGCAGGTTAAATTATGTTCATGTTAACAGTTTTAAGAATAAAGGGACAGACCAGGTGGTGATATTTTCAGGCTGTAATCCCAGGTTTAGGGAGGCTGAGGCTAACCTCCAGAGTTTAGAAATTCTGAGCTGCAGTGGGCTAAAGGGACTGAGTATCCACATTATGTCTGGTATTAATATAGTGAGTGCCAAGAAAAGGTGGGGAGAGCCAAAAGGTTGCCTAACGATAGACAGGGCTTGTAAGTAGCCCTAGTCTTTACAAAAAAAAAAAAAAAAAGAGGGAAGTCTATAAAAGATGAGAAAATTTTCCATCAAAATGATTAAAACATTGGCAGCTAAAGGAAAAAAAATTTAGTTATTTAGAAACTTCATTTTATGTGGGGAGGAATTATGGTATAATGCTTTGGATTCACAGGACTTGGATATCAATCAGAACTCTGTACTACTGTGTGATTTTGAGATCAGATTTGTAAAGCACTGAGCACACTGCCTGGCACAAAATGGGCTTTTAATAAATATTTCTTCTTTTCCCCCTTTTCACTCTCAACCCTGTAGTCCTATAGCTCAACTCACTCTCTGTAACTGTCTATACCAAAGCCTCCTTCTTAAGCCAATATTCACTATTATCTGTTGTATTCCTTATAAAACACAAACAACTTGAATGCAGGAATTTTCACTTTTATATCTGTATCCTCAACACTTAGCCTAGGGTCTGGTACAAAGGAGGTGCTTAATAAGTGCTATTTGATTGGTAAGTACTTTTGGAGGGGAGAGAGTATTAACTCTTTTCAACCATTAAGGGATCCTAAACATTCCAAATAACTGGTCCAAGTTACATGAAAAGTTCCCCTAGTGGCCTAGAAAAATTAACAAACCTCCTTAAGCACCAAACTTAAGATAAATTGACAGACACCTTGCCTTGCCTTACCGTGTGCCAGGTGCTCAGTGTTAAGAACATAATTTTTAAAAGAAAGAGAAACTAGATAATTTAGCAGTATTCAGTATGAGATGTCTAAAACAGACAACCATCCAAATGCCTTGGAATCCACTTCCAACCTAATTCTGAATATTTTACTAGTTTCATTAAAAAACTCATGGCTATCTAAATAGGAAATATTTAGTAATCTAATATGATGTATCTATCAAAAGTAAAGAGGAATGAGAAAACATTTATTTAAAATGCTGAAAGCTACTAGCTTTTATGGACTGCTTTTCTCAAGTGAAAAGCACTTCAGAAGAAATAAAAAGAGAACACAAGAAAATAAGTCTTCAAGAAATAACACTCAAATCTGTTCACTGACTGGTTCTAGACTTCTGCTGAAGATGTTTAAGTTAACAGAATATCAAGTAAGATATAAAAAAAATGAGATACACAGGAACAGATTTTCCAATAAAGAAACAAGGGATTAAATACATCTAAGTCTCACCTAATATAACAGGAAAGATGATAAAGCATTTTTTCTCTCTCTCTCCATATATATCTATACATAGATATGTCTATATATAGCTCTAATTATTTAGGAAAATGAAGCTACTGGTATGACTTTAATAAATTTAACCCAAAGCTTTAAGTTCCATATCATTTGCATTTGATAGAAAAGACTAATGAAATACAAGATATTTTTTAAAGACCATTATGAGTACTGAAATATTTCAAAAATATTTTATTAAAGAAATAATGTTATGACACAAATCAGTCTTTTGAGGGGAAAGCATGCATTATCCTGAGTCATTTCTACTAATTCAATTAACTGCCTAGCTGCCAAATCTTCATTTTACTTTATGTCACAGGGATGGCTTTTATAGTCTATTTTCTCAACGTATCTGACATTCTGTGCCAATAAAAATGTATGGTCATAGGAAGTCTCAAAATCTACCAGACCATGAATGATTACTACCAATGAGTAAACTTAGAGGTCTAATTCTAGCTGGGCACTACATATTTTAGAAGAAACAAAAAAAGCAAAATTTCAACCTCAAAATAAACTTATAGAACACATGAAATGATTCTACAGTGAATTTTCATTTGTTGGCTTACCTATGATCTTATAATCAGAATATGTTTTTAAAAATTAGGTAATTTAGAAAATTTTAATTGTTGAGAAGACAACAATCCAGCTTTCAGTGTATTGTGCATGCTAGCTTTACAAATCGACAATCATGATGTACCAAAATAAAAAAAAACCCAACCCACCAAGAACCAAAACCTGTAACAAGAGGGGTACTTTAAAAAGAAATAATTTTAGAAAGTATATCCTCCTTAAACAAATAGAATGTAAATGCCTTGAATAGTTGAATTGCTAAAAAACTAAATCTGGTTATAAGTCCTATTTTGGTTGACTCTTTTATAGCATACAAAACACATCTATCTCCAGTTCAGTCTTCTTAAATATAACCTACTATTAACCATTCCTCACTAACAACACAAAACTAAGTAAAGTAAGTTATCATCACATTGTAATGGTTTAATCTTTGTGACTAATGTTTTTAAGGCATGCTCGAAAACATGCAAAATAATTCCCCTAACTGAAGAAAGAATTTTCTTTCCCTTATGGAGTATAGTAACTGGAGATGCTGCTCGTCCCCCACCCATCCCCTCAAAATACCTAAAAAAACATTACTGCTTTGTACATTCTAAAGTTTTCTAAAATTATAAAGACATCGTTTGTAAACGTCTGGGAAACTTGGCAATAGATATACTTGAGTAGCCAAACTCTTTACAATAGAAAGACCTAGTTTTTTCTCGTCTCGCACTCACTTCTTTTTTGTAATTTTTGGCAGGTCATTTCTTTAGGGCCTGAAAGACCTCTCAAATGTGCATACTGGTGATAATCTTATTCCCCCGGACACAATGAGGATATCTGTGATCAACACTCTTAGGTTTAATGTATTATCTATCTTAAATCCTATGTTACAGAATGGATGCCATTAAGTTGTGAAGGAGATACAACAGGCACTTCAAAATTTTTGTTTTATAGTATTTTTCCTCTATTTCCTACATTCCTGCAGTCCTTCCATACAGAAAACAAAACCACTTATCTAGTGCCCAGCAATATGAGCTACTCATTTGTAATAAACACATGTTTCTTTCAGGATACTCTAGGAACCCCCGATTAGACTTTAAGTTTCCTGTAGGCAAAAACTTAACTTTTATCTTTACATCCCTACAATTCCCAGAACAACACATGCAATAAGTGCTCAATAAGTGTTTAGTTGGCTGATTTAGTGTAGGAATGTCTGCTGACTTTGCCTTTTCTGGATGCTATGTGGACCTTTAGCTATCCACTTAATGACTGCCTATAGTGTTCAAAGGCAGCTAATTAAACAGAAAAGGACCTGCTTAGTCCTAGGGTCCTCACTTGACAGTGGTTTTCAAAGCATCCTATGGTTCTAATAGTGACAGCTATTTCAATAGTCAAAGGCCATGTGTCAGTTTATTTCTTTCAATCTAAAAGGGTATGAAAATTGGCCATAAGCAAGTTCCCATCCCTCTCAGACACCAACACACTAAAAGGAATTAATACAATTTTTTTTCAACATCCTCCTGAAAATGGTTTTAGGCTATGGATTTTATATGCTGCAGCAGAAATGTAAAAATATTCTAATGAAGAAAACAGAAATAATGGAATTCCTTAAGTGCCTGCACTACGGAATAGAGAGTCCTCTCTGTGTGTCACACATGACAAAGAAAGCTGATTTTGTTACTTCCAGATGGCTATTTTTTGCCCCTCCACCTCACTCAACACAGCATTTGTCCTTGGCAACGAGCTCAATTTATAAATTAAGATAATGATACTCTGAAGTTGAACACATCACCATTGCTAAGACTACAATGGAACATAGTGAAATACTTAAAAATGCTATTTAAAGTTCCCTTATTTTCAACACATTTTAGAAAATTTTTACCTTGTTGCAACCTAGAGAATAATATCTATTTCTAGTTACTAATTCTCCATGCCTGTTTGCCACTAAATTAAATATTACTCCTAGACATTTCCTAAATAGTATGTCTCTGTACAGCACAAAACATACCATCAACAGTTACTTGGTAAACAAAGCTTTTTAATTCACTAATGAAAACACAAAGTCCTAGAAAACTCATTAAAATCT
The DNA here is from genome assembly GCF_028372415.1 of Notamacropus eugenii. Lineage (NCBI taxonomy): Eukaryota > Metazoa > Chordata > Mammalia > Diprotodontia > Macropodidae > Notamacropus > Notamacropus eugenii. The sequence continues at coordinate 542,465,415 of NC_092872.1, read as the reverse complement.
ATCAGCATTCAATATTTATACTCAACATGGATTTTATTGCCCAATTATTCATTAACATAGCAGTTTAAAACTGAAGATCAGTAGGCTCTACAGTAAATCTGAAGCACCAAAAGTTGGTAACATATATAAACAAGAACTAAAATTTTAAAAAGCAAATATATATTAACATATATGCTAAAACACATACCAAACGATTCATAAGCATGCACACAACTACCTACAAACACACACATACATACACTCACTCTCTTCACAGCATCCTCAAAAACTAAAAAGTATCTTCATCCTAATTTTTAAATTTCCTTTGAAAATCCATTCTTGGAGAGAATCATTATTTTAGGTCATCTAGTCCAATCTATTTCCCTCACTACCATCACTAAAACATAAATATCCTCTAACTACCTCTTGCCCAGAGCATGTGTCCATAGGAAAAATTAAACTAATTCATGTTGTAGCCTAAGGGAGAGCTGTGTAGTACTTCCACTTGCTCTGACAACCTGAGATAACTCTCCTTCTATAGGTGAGATTATGAAAATGAATTGCACTTTTACCCGAAGGTGTTTATATTTAAAATTTTAAGACCTATTATCAGCTGCCAATCACTATATACATGACTGGGACAAGCGTCCTCATGAAAAAGGAGTTTGAAAAATGCATCCATCACAATATGTTTCAAGGCATAAGTGTAGTATTGAACACAAACCTGCATAAAACAAGTTAAAATTATTTTCCAATACTGAAGTAGCTCTAATTTTAAAACAAAAGACCCCCCCATTATTTATTTTAGAACATAACGAAATTAAACACATCCCTGTACTTCAACACAAGAATTTTTAGTACTTGTATATACAGTTAAAATAATAGTTTGGCACTTAGCAGCTTTTGTTGGTTATTGCATACTTGATCATGTAGCAAGTCTTTTCACAAACATTACATAATTTGGGTAGCTACATTGTAAACTGATTTTTAAAAAATCATTTTTATTAAGATTGATTTACCAAATTACATAGGTATAGAAATATTGCAAGTAGGAATTAACTAAAAAAAAAATCCTGTGAATTTTCTCCTTTGAAGGGATTCTTCCCCTTAATCATGAGCTGCTATTGTTATTCCTACCATTGTTTGGAGAACCATTACATTACAAAATCTTGAGAAAATTACACATATGCATAAAATAAAGAATTATAGTGGCTTTAACAAAGATATTAAAGTTTCCTTTCAAACAAATTATTTTTGAACTACTATTTTTAAACATCACAGCCAAACACTACATTTCTAGGTGAGAACACCTGGCACAAAATATTGCAGCCTGGAGATCATCTTTGGAGAATTTTTTCTTCTGTAACTAGTACCTAATTTTAAAAGTAACGTCTACTCTTTCACCGTGGCATCTTCTTGGCTTTACTTGAAATGTGTCTTCATTGTTGACTTGCTTTGATTAAAAGATAACATCATTATGAAAATTTGCACAGAACAACTGGTGTTGGGATACACCAAGAGGAAAAAAACGTAGTTTAATTTAAACAATTATCTAACATTAGTGTCAAGCAAAGCCAGACCAATGGCTTCAGTGCAGCATATAAATTTCCAGTGTGAAATAAAAAAATCTGGGAACTTCACACACAAACATCTCAGGGCCAGAAGGGAAAGATACTGTGCTATATGCAGCCTTCTTCAGGATTCTTTTGGCACAGTCTTTATAATAGTGCACACCTGGTCAGAAAGTACATATACTTGAATCCATTTCAGTAAACTGTGTTATCTTCCGACAGGCATGGGAGGAGGGGAAAAAAAGCACATCAATCACCTTTTACTTTTTGCGAGTTGGTAGACAAACATGATGGAAAAGTTTTTATACGCATGATGACAGCATATAAATTTTTCACACAAAAAGTTTCTACAAGAAACTCTTGCTTTTAATTTTATAACCAAAGTGTACCATTTATTAAATGTTGAGATAGATCCTGCTAATTAGGTCTGACACTAGCAGAATTTGCAACCATATACTAAGATAAATAAATGGTAAAAAAGTAATAAAAACCAAACATATCAAGCTGGTCAGAAAGTCTGATATTGCATAAAGGTCAGATTATGAAGCAATCATAAAGCCCCTGATTTCAAATGCAGGATGTCAGAGTTAAGAGTGGAAAACAGAACATATTAAAATAAAGGTTCTGCTAAACTGAAGGGTTTTGTTTGTTAGGGAAGAGGTAGGGTTTTTAGGGGGGAGAGGAGGAGAGAAAAGGGAGGAGGATTTGTTTTTTTCCCCAATCATGATATGTAAGCTCAGTTTGTTATATTATCGACAGAATAAAATTAAGTTGAGGTAGGTAATTTATTCTACCAGCCAATCTTTACTCACACCAATTTACTCACACCAAAGTCTCACTGGTGAACAATACTGGGAAGAGTCTTTTACTGCTTAGACAAAAATGCAATCTTAATAGTGTTCAAACCAAACAGTAGTAAACAAGACTTCATGTGCTTTAGAATAAAGATTTCCTTAAAAACATGGTTTTTAAACCCAAGATATGTTGCCTGGACCATTTCCTTTAGAACTTAGCAGCCTTAAATTTTGTTTTTCTGACAGCTTTTTTTGTCAATATTTTTCTTGCTTATTAAAATCCTCAGACCTATCAGACCAATAGGTTTTGGTCAACTGATGACAGAAGACGGGCATTTCCTAAGATCCTTCATGACTCCAAATATACTAACCCAGAAATAAAAATCACATGAAAGATGTTCATAATTTCAAGTCTTTGAGAGGAATCTGGGAAGATGGTGGAGTAGGTCAGAAAACTTTCAGCTTTCCAAATTTCCTCCACAAAATAGAACATCACCTCAGAGGGAATGTAGAGCAGCAGAAATAAAGTCAGGGTAGAATAGTTGTTCTCCTAAGACAATCTGAGAACACCCACAGGAAAGATGTGGCTTCCAGGGGAGGTCCAAGGGCACAGGTTCAGCCTGAGTGAAGTACAAACACCTCCAGGCAAACTCTGTGGCATCAACAAACAGCAAACCCTGTAGGCAGCTGAGGCTGGGAGGCAGCCATAGTCTTAGAAACTTTCATCTCACAGACTGTGGGGGTCCAACTGCTGACCAGGAGACTACTGAAGGACCCTTCACTGTTGAAGGACTCCAAACACAGCTGTACTGACCAGACACCTCCAGGGCCGGGCTGCTGCTGTGGGGGAAAAGGAGCTAGCACCCACCTGGTGAGTGCAAAAGGAGAGGGGTGGGGACTTGCTGGCTGTGGGCACTTTCAGGAGAGTAAAATCCCTGGTTTCAGTTCCAGGGGACAGAGGACAACTGTAGTTTGTAGCCACCAGAGGGACCGCAGGAAGCAAGATCATTTTCGGGACAGCATGGCTGGGGGCCCTAGTCGTAGTTTAGGAGTGGAGAGGACAGCCCAAGTTTGGGCCCTAAGACAAGACCTCAGAAAATAACACTAAGAAGGAGGGGAATCACTCCCCATACCTTGGGACTAGAACTTGATTACACTAATAGCTGCTAAAAACAAAGTAAAACAAAAATAAATAAATAAGCAAATAAGTAAGCAAAGGAGAAAGAACTCAACCATAGATAGCTGCTATGGGGATAGAGAAGATCTGGGTTCATATTCAGAGGAAGATAATGGAGCATAATTTCAAATCTTCTCTTGGCATAAGAGAGAAGTCAGCAGCTTCTTTAAATTCATGAGGGCTGCCTCCTGAATCATGTATATGCTGAATCTTTAGACTATTCAGATGGAGTGCTTAAAAAAGATAGAATTCTATTATTACCTTAGTTGTAACTGATCATAATATATTATATATATGTTTAAATATATATATATATTTATGTATATGTTTAGGTTCTCCTGACAGAGTACTAGTAACCAACAGACTTGGGTCCACATTCAACCTCTCAGGCATAAGCAAAGACCTTAAGTTGTAGGGCAGAGCTGGGCACGACTGCTGTAGAAAAGCATTCATTGTATGCTTAGACATTGGTTTACATACAGATTTTCTGTAATACCAAAGCCACCTACTTTAATATAGCAGATTTAGTAAAAAGAAGTTCCCTTTGGGGAAAGTGCACCTTAGTGTTTTAGTTTTAACGTTCTGTTAATCCCCATTTCCCTTCTGTTTACTGGTACTGATGATTCTCCATCAATCCACAAACTTCTGACTATAAAAGTTAATTCATTCACCTAAGGTTGTTTTGGAATAGTTACTTTCTCCCCCAACAAGAGCAAAAGCTCCAGCTTTTAAGCAATTCAAACCCCCAAGAGTTACCATACCAAATCACAGTGTAGAGTTAAGTTTTAGTTGCTCTCTCTGTTCTGCCTTATTGAAAGCTAGGTTCTGGTGCACTGCGTCAGGTTCTTGCTTCTATCGCATATCCAAGAGAGCCTTCAAGGAGAAGGGACACGGATGCGGAACAGTCCTTGCTGTAGCTGGAGTCGGAAAAGCTTGCAATTTGCAATTCGCAAGGCAGCACAGCCAGTGCGACGAAGGTCTGATGGAAAAAGTGGTTTTGTGTGGTGCCAAGTACCTGTGCTTCTTTTAAACTCACGAACATAGTCATAGTTGGTACCTAAATACAAATGAACAAATGTAAATAAATATTCTAAAAATCACTCAGATAGAGCTTCAACAAAATGCACGACAACATTCTAACCTGTATCAAGATCTCCAATTACATAAATACTGGCCCCGATAGGAACAGCTCCATAAACAAAGGAAGAACTTGCTGGGATGCATAAGTTTTGGTCAGTAAGATAAATCCATCTGAAAGAAAATGCATTTCTTTTTAGAAAAGTCAGAAGAAGAGGCATGACAACCAGACAGGTATTGGAAAAGTCTAAGCTTATGGAAGTCAATGTAGAAAACCTAAATTAAATTAATTAAAAAATGAAATAAAAAACTTCAAAACTCTACAACATATTTGTCATAATTCCACTCAAAATTTAAATGTCACTTCTTTACATTATAATAAATAAATCACTTAAGTTTATTTTCCATTTCCCAACCTGGCCTGTAATGTCCTGGCCCCTCTTCTTCTTGCCTAAATGCTATCCATCCTCCAAAGCCAAGCTCAAGTCCTACTTCTTCTGTGAATTCAATCTGCCAATCAATCAATATTTGTTTAGCACCTATGTGACAAGCATTATGCTAAGTACCTGGGGACACAAAGAAACATAAAAAAACAGTCCAAGCTCAGAGTCTAATGGGGCAGACAAGATGACGACAACTATGTATGAACCAGTTAGGTAGAGAATAAACTGGGAAAAATTAACAGAGGGAAGGCACTAGAATTAAGAGGGGCTAAGAAAGGCTTCCATGTAGAACATAGGATTTTAGCTGGAACTTGAAGTAGCCAGAGAGACTAAGAAGTATAGATAAAGAAGAGAATTCCATAGAGGGGGACAGACAAGGAAAATGCTCAAGAGTACACAGATGGAGTGACTTGTGGAAGACCAGCAAGAAAGCCAATGTCACTGGATAAAACAGTTTGCTGGAGAGTGAGGAGGGGTGTAAGGTGTTAAAAAAAGGAGAGGGGGGAAGAGATTATGAAGGGTTTTCAGTGCCAAGCAGATTTTTTCTTAGTTGATCTGGAGACGATAGAGAATTTAAGGAGTAGGGGGTGACACAGTCAAATCTGTACTTTTGGAAGACCATTCTGATAGCTGAGTAGAGGATGAACTGGAGTGGGTGACAGACTTGAGGCAGGAAGACCAACCAGCAGACTCCTGAAGTAGCCCAAGAGTGAGCTGATGAGGGTCTACAAAGAGGGATAACCTAGAAGTGGCAATGGGGATCAAGGAGCATTCCAACTCTCCCACCCTGCCAGTGAGTTGGGGGAAATGAGTTTAAATGTCCTCACTGCTGGAAAGAACAGCCAGAGAGGCTGTGTCATGAGGAGGGAGCCAGGTCTCAGTGAGACCTCAGAAGACAAAAGGGTGAGGAAAGGAAGCAATTTAAGATGAAAGCAAGTTTGTTGTCTATGAAGTACACATTCCAGAAAGTAGGGTGGAAAGGGTATGTAGAGTGGCATGTGGAGGGGATGGGAATAATGGATCAAACAGTGTGGAATGAGTGTAATCTCTTTTAGTAGTTTAGAGCATTTTTTTCATATTGCTGTTGATAGCTTGGATTTCTTCCTTTGAATATTGCTCTTCATTTCCTTTAACCATTTATCAAGTGGGGAATGGTTATTACTCCAATAAATTCAATTCCTTAGAAATGAAACATCTGGGAAATTTGCTGCCAAGATTTCCCCCCAATTAAATGTTTCCCTTCTAAATTTAGCTATACTGGTCAAAACTTTAAATAATTATGTAATCAAAACTATCCATTTTATCTTCTGTGCTTCTCTCCATCTGGGTCATGAACTCTTCCCTTATCCTTAGATCCAAAAGGAAATTTCTTCCTTGCTTCTCTGATTTGTTTATTAAATGACCTTTTATATCTTAAAAACCCCCAAATGTATTATTTTTAACGTACACTAAAATATATTTTTTAAAGTTATAGATTCTCTTTTTCCCTCCCACTCCTCTCCCATTTATCGAGAAGGTAAGCAATGTGATCTCAAGGTCTCTCTCAAGAACTCTGGATTTGACTGTGTGACTTGGGAGACACTGGCACAGGACCATTCAACATGGCACGCCCACATCAGAAAAGGTGCTCTGCTCTATGAGCAAAGCAGAACTGAGATAGCACAAAGGAAACACAGGATGTGCAAATTTGGGATGTCCACCCCAAATATTCACACGGACTATCTGTGCCCAACCTGTGGTAGAGAGCATTCCAACCTCATGTTAGTCTGATCAGCCACAGTCAGACACACTGAAATTCCACTTCATCATGGTGATGTCATTTTGGTCCTCTTTGAAACAACCAAGCAATGTGATAACAATTACACATGTGAAATCATGCAAAGCATATTGCAAAACAACAGTAAGAAAAATAAAGTGAAAAAATCTGCTTCACCCTGCAACATTTTATACCTAAATCATATATTGATTTGGAACTTATATAGTATATGGTGTCACAAAACCTAATTTCTTCCAGATTGTTTTCCAGTTTTCCCAGCAGTTTGGGGGAATGGTTGAACACATAAATATGAATGGAATGGAATCCTAATTGCTGTAAGAAAGATGTAAGAGATGATTTCAGAGAAACCTGGGGGAATAAGTTAAATCAAGTTAAGATGCAGTTAAGTCAGCAGAACAATTTATGCTTTAACAACAATGTAAAAACATACAACTATGAAATACTTAACAACTTTAATCAATGCAATAACCAACCATGATTTCAGAGGAATAATCATGAAGCATGCTATTGATATCTCTACCTCTAGAAAAAGGTGATGAACTCAAGAAACAGAAAGAGACATCCATTTTTTGAAATGGCTAATGTGACAAACATTTTTACTTTACTATGTGTCAACTTGAAAATTCTAGCTCTAATGGAAAAGCTCAATAAAAAGAAAGATGGCACAAAGCTACACCTTTTCTGACTGATGAATAAATAATGAAAAAAGTGGAATAAAAAGTGTAAAATGGAAACAATATGCTACATTTATATATCAAGATGCAGGAAAATGGCAAGGCACCTTCCAAGCTTCATCAGTAAAAGACCCATGCCTTATTTAATCTTTATATCTCCCCTAACTCCTAGCATGCTATTTATGGAACTAAACTATGAAATAAAGGTAAAAGATGAAAGTTTGGAAGGATGGTAGTTAAGAATAGTAATGAAAAGCATGTAATAAATGGCAGGATTAAGTATTTATAATACAGTTATTAATGAAACTGGTTAAATTAAAAATAAACCAGCACACAGTACTTTGAAGGACCAACCAGTCTATGCCATATATGACTGATTCTAAAAGCAAAGTGCTACAGAGGCAACCCTGTCATTTATGGATATGGATTACACATATAGCTATTATATGAATAATAGCCACTATCTCATTACTATTAGCAGAAATGTAAAATTCGAGTTCTTTTATATGAATATACCCTGCTGGCACTTAGGACACAAACTTTCTTTACATTATGCAAAAGGGGTCCAGAACACATTACAAATAGGAATAACATGACTAAGACATCCTGTTATTGTTAGAAGACAAGGCTATTACAATAAAAAACCATAATGGAGGAATACTGGGAGAGGCAAGGAGGAATTAACTGTGGGTGGTAGGAGCTGGTCAACAACAATATAAAAATATGATGAAACTCAATGTGTAAGAATGAGAAGCAATGACAAGAATTTGCTACAACATGTAGAACCTTTAAGAATCTAGGCAAGGAGGTCTTATTCTGGGCTCCATGAACTTGTTTTAAACAACACTTTTGTTACTGATTTTAATCTGACTGGTTTTCTTGGTAATCCTATAGATTTTATGTACTTAAAAATATTTTGAAGATTCCTAGGTGCCACCTGATTGCCAGAAGGGCCCATGACAGAAAAAAATTAAGAACCCTTGTTCTAGGTACATGCTGGTAATAGTATGGATATGTTATTGCAAGACCGTGTAGAAACTGCTATATCAGATATGTTATCTACTTAGTAGGGTGTGAAAACTTGATTTACCATTGTTTGTTATTGTAATTATCTTGGAATTATTCAGAAAATGATCCACGTATCACTTTTTAAATTTGGCTAGTAGTCATTATGCTCTGGGCCTAAGGCATACTAGACTTCAGTGACCTTTTCAAACTCCCTAAAACATGTATAAACCACTCTAAAATAGTAGCTTATTTCCTGTCCAACGTGACTTCACAGTCATGCTGGAGAAAAATGGTTTAAAACCATCAAAATGAAATCTCCCCCAAATCCATTTGGACCTTTGTACCGTTAATGAATGATTCTGAAAACAGCCACAATAACTTAGTTTTGTCCCCCTCCTAAGGACATGGAGTTCAACTTTGTGCTACAACACCCCCTTCTGGTAAACTCTGAGATCAAAGTCATAATTAAAATGTTTTTCAGTCATTTCAGTCAAGTCTGACTCTGTGACACCATTTAGAGTTTTCTTGGCAAAGATACTACAGTGATTTGCCATTTCCTTCTCCAGTTCATTATACAGATGAGGAACCAGGAGGCAGGCAAATGGGGTTAAGTGACTTGACCAGGTTCACACAGCTAGTAAGTGCCTGAGGTTAGAATTAACTGAGGAAGATCAATGTTCCTGACTCCAGGCCCAGCACTCTATTCACCATGCCACCTAGCTACCCCCTGAATATTAGTAGTCATTGATAGTTTAAGCAAACATACTATAAGTGCTCCACCTATCAGAGACCTGTCAAGTGCAAGTACAGGCACACACATTCTTTCAAAATAAAATATAAAAAGAAAGTCATTTATTAAAAAGTCACAGAATAATTAACATTCTAAGATTATAATCTGGGCAAATCCCTAGATTTTACACCTGGGCTCAGAGAAGTAAATGTTCTGTCTAGTATTACACAAATAATAACAAAGGTGTTCTTACAACTTCCAATGTAGTGCCACCCTTTAACGTTTTTAATGAAGGATTATAGTCTAATCATGAATACATCATTTACCTTTTGAATTCGTCATGGTAGAATTCTGACTTGCATGTAACCATTTCATTGTTTTGACTTTCATCACGAGTTCTGACTCCACCAAATACATAGAGTTCCAAGGCAACTCCACAAGCTACAGCCCCAAATCTAATAAGCCAAGAATAGTGTGTTAAATACATATTGGTTTGCACAGTTATCTTATTTTAAGCCTCCAGCTTGCTCTAATTCTGTAAAGCACTGTTTTCTAATGAACATGTAGTTTTCCTTTTTTTGTGAGCTTATGGAATTAATGAATACTATTCATATGGTTAGTATTATAGAAAAGCAAATTATCACCTTTCAAATGTAAAATATGAGCTAAAGTTTATGTGATGGACCAAAAGTATATGAAAACACTCAAGAGCTTAGTAAGAATTATTGTCTGAAGTGTTCAGAAAGTCAGAAATTACCCCTACTCTCCAACTAATTTGTTATTTATCAAATACCTCGTGTACAAAGTATTATACTAATAACATCACAGTTTCCATTACTTTGGTTAGCTGTAAGTTCCTTGAGACTCAGATGACATATAATTAACAATATAAAACAAGGGTTATCTAAATATATGAGGAATGTATAAGATAGTTAGCTCACCTTTGCATTTTAAAGTAAATCTGAGTAGGATCAAGTAAGATAATAACTCTTTAAGTACTAGCTGTTATTATTATTTGAGAGAACCAGAGTCACGATTAAAGCTTAACTTATGAAAAGGGTTGGAAGACATAGACTAGGAAGGGGGCAGGAGAATAAAGGCAATAATAACAAGGGAGTTTACCTAATTTTAAGTGAAACATAAAATGAGGTGAGAACAGGTTATCTAGTACTACTCATATTGTGTTGTAATATTATACAAGATTAGCAAAGACTTAAAGGTTATCTACCCCATACAGAACTTTATATAATTTAAGACATTACAAGCAATGGTCTTTCCTATACAGATACCTAATAAAGGACAATCTTATTAGTAACTTGCTTTAATAGCAATGAAACTCGGTTTTTTCTAACCTAATTTATGTTTTTAAAAACTTAAATTTTTTTTTCTAATTCTCTTCTCAGAGAATGTTGACAACTAACTGATCAGTTTTCTCCACATAAATCTTTTAAGAAATCAAGACCCTTAAAAACAATTAAGTCTACGCTATCATTTCCTTTTTTTTAACTTTTTGAAATTTTTTAATTTTTTTGTTTTTAATGTTCTACAATCACTACCATAAAACTTGGATTTTTCCCCACTACCTACCCCCCACAACTCCCCTCTCTCCCCAAGATGGCATACAATTCTATATAGGATCTATACATACTTTCCTATTGAATATGTTTTCACTATAATCATGCTGTGTAGACGAACTATAATAAATGGCAGAAATCATATAACAAATCAAAACATAATACGCACAACACACACACACACAAATGATCTGCTACATTATAGTTCTTTCTCTGAATGTGGATACACTGTCATTTCTCTCCAGATTCTTTCCCCTTTTAAAATGGTCTTGGAAGATACAGTAGTATCTTCTGTTCTTTCCACATTTCCTAACACGCACAAACTAAAATTAAATGTAATGTTATATTCAGAAACTTACTCGGTGATTACTTCACAATTCTCACATGTTAAATATGACTTTCATTAAAATAACCATGCAACAAAATAAATATTCACATCAGCCCCTTGTCTCTTCCCTGGGTACTTTACTTTCCCTTCCTTCTGCCATATGCACTTATTACATTCACTATCTTATAAATATGGTCTATAAAAATAATGAAGCAAGACATGGTTCCAAATTCTTATGTAATCAGTGGCATATTTTATTCTCTAGGAAATATCTTAATCCTATTTTTAAAAAGCAGAAACAAAAAAAATCTCTCTAGAGAAATGGATCATAAGCTAAACAAGCTAGTCTTAATACAAAAACATGCCATGAAGATAAGACTTGTTTTAAAATGACTAATGTAACATAAACTTGAGAGACCTAAATTTTATTTACAAATAAAGTTTTCAAGAAAAAACCAAACCATTTTGCTTACCTGCTTTCTTTTAATGGACAAATAGCAGTCCATTGCTGGGTCCTTGGATCATAACACTCCACAGATTCAAAAAGTTTTCCATAAGATCCTCCCCCCATTGCATAGATTTTCTTTTTCATAGCTGCATAGCAGCCAATCTTAAAAAAAAAAAAAAAAAGAAATTTCACCACCAAATTTAACACTTGCCGATTTAAAATGATCTATTAGCAAGAAGCCATTTCAGAAATGTAGCAATTTCAAAAAATAAAGCTATACTTTATACTCCATCATTAAAATTCAATGACTTGAAAATGTTTCAAGAAGTAATATGTATAATTTTGATCTTCAGAAAGAGAAGAGGTTATGACAAAAGCTTCAATGAATGTTTAGGACCATTTTGTGTGAATACTTACCTAAAACAGTATCATTTAACAGACAGACAGACAGACAGACAGACACACACAGAGCCATAATTATCTTGGAACAAAGCAGAAGTGAAGAAATACCAATGGATATACATTATCATATAAAAAAATCAAGGACTTTAGTGAGTCACTGAGTTTACTCAGAATATACTTGCTGCGTAATTGTGGCATTATAGATGTAAAAAACCAAATTTCTTTCAGCACTTTTCTCCCTAAGAAAACAACCATGTTCACATTCAGTTACTAAATGTATGTATAGAGAGTTTAATATCTTACTGGACTAAAACTCTGAAAGGAACAGTCTTCTATTTTGGTTTATACCTATTAAATGCTAGGGCTGGGTTCCGATAGGAAAAGGCTTCCTCTACAAGCTATGTCAAAAGAATTATCTGGAGATGAAGAAATATGAATTTGTCACAAAAGCAGAGACTTTAGAGAAAATGTTTCAACAGTACTTAGTGCAAAGTACAGTTTTTACCTTTCTAACCATGGTCAAATCAGGCTGTCTTGTCCAGGTTTTAGAATATATATCATAACATTCCATGGAAATCAGCTCTTTCTCACCATCATCACCACCCAATACGTATAGCATTCCATCTATTTCCACAATTCCAAAATTTTGTCTTGCCTAAAAGGACACCAAAGAAATAATTTCACTTTCAAAATAAGTCATATAATTGTGAACTATATACTCAGAGAAGCATTACAGTGTAATAGAACACAGACTGGCCTTGATGTAAAAAAAAAACTGGGTTTGAAACCCATCTCTAAATACTTACTAGCTATATGATCATGGGCAAAAACCACAACCTTTCTGAAACCTCATATGTAAAATGGGCAAAAAAAAAAAGAATATACCTGTAGAACTTTCCTCAGAGTTATGACCTGGAAAAATGATGTGTGTGTGTGTATACATATATATATATATATATATATATATATATATATATATATATATATACACACATATATATATATATGCATGTGTATACACACACACACATACTTATACATATATAAAAATCACTGTATAAAGATCATCTGATATTGTTAGAAACTCAGAAAACAGTTGATGAAAGTTAATCACAATACTGAATGTAATATTTTAAAATTTAATTTAATTTGTCACAGTGAGGGAGTATTTATATTCCACTACTATTCATTTCTATAGAATCCTCTACACTATTTCCAATTCCTTTGAATCTAAGGATCCATTTTATTGAAAAGGAATACATTACAGAAGCAGACAATCCCAGGGAAGGAAAGAGCCTCCCAGTTCATCTAATTCAACCTGTATTTAAATAGAAATCTTCTCTACAAATTCCAATAAGAAGTCATTTCATTTCTGTCAGAAAACCTCCAGTGATGGGAAACCCACCACAACCATGACCAAGGGTAGCTCATTCCATTTCTGGACAGCTCCTCTTTTATCTGAAACTTTTCTTTATATCCAACATAAATCTGCCTCTCTTAAGGTTACAGATTAAGAGGTGGTGGTACAGCACTACGCATACGTACATATATCTCAAGAGTGTGCTGCTATTTGCAGTTAATTAGTCAAATGGTCAAACTATTTCTGGAATATGGTATATAGCTCTGGGCACCACATTTCAGGAAGCCCTTAACAAATGGAAACTGTCCACAAGGAGTCAACTAGGATGGTGAAGGGAATCAAACTCTGCCATGTAAGAACTGATTAAAAGCTCTGGAAATGTTTAGTATGAAGAGAAGACTTTGGGGAATGGTGATGTTATTGTTATATTATGTATTAAATATCTTGCTATATTAAAACATCTGCAGGTCTAAGAGGTATTAAATTTGCTTGCTTGGTTTTAACTCTGCTACTGAAGGAGAAATTAAGAGAGTAAATTTTCATTTCAATATAAAGAAAAGAACTTTTAACAACTAGAGCTGGTCTTTCAGGAATGCAATTTTGACATTCCTCAAAACTAACTAAACTATTCAAGTCATTTGACCCAGCTATATCACTACTACCAAAAAAAAAAGGGAAAGGATATATATGTACAAAAATATTTATAGCAGTTCTTTTTGTGGTAGCAAAGAATTGAAAACTAAGAGATTGCCCATCAATTTAGGAATGGTTGAACAAATTATGGTATAAGAATGTAACAGAATGCTATTGTGTTATAAGAAATGATGAAAGGTGTAGTCTCAGAGAAACCTGGGAAGACCTGTGTGAAGAGTGAAATGAACAGAACCAGGAGAACAATTTATACTATAGTAACAACATCATGAAGACAAACAACTTAAATACTTATGAACTCTAATCAGTGCAATAATCAATCACAATTCCAGAAAAATGATGAAGCATGTTACTTATCTCCAGAGGGTAATGGACTTAAGATGTAGAAAGAAACATATAATTTTAGACATGGCCAATGTGACAATTTGTTTTGCTTGGCTATACATGGTTGATCTTTTTTCTTTTTCAATTGAGATGAGGGAGAAAAAAGATTTTTATTTGAAAAAATAAAATTAAAAAAATTAGAGCTGTTCAAAAGTGGAATGACTTATCAATGGATGGTGTGGACGTTGAATCATCACTCTTTAGGGATGTTGCAGAAGAGATCAACACTTCACGTATGTGTTGCAAGTTATGGTCCCTTTTCAGTTCTATGATTTTATGATCTATTATAGACAGATGGGGACTCAACTGCAATGGTTTCTCAAGAGGACACAATTAAGTATTAATCTTGGGTCAATTCACTAGCTGAGGCAGAAGGCAAATAGGATTACAGCTAGAAAGAGTTTTGACATTATTACTACCAACCAACTTAGTAAAGAAAACTTTGAAGGCTGATTTGTTAGGTTGTTAAGAGCTAAGTTCATAGAGGTTCAATCCCACTCTCTTGACACTTAGTATGTAACTATAAGTAAGTCATTTAACCCTTCTTTACTCAGTTTCCTCATTTGTAAAATGGAGATAATACCTATAGTACCTACCCAACAGAGTTGTTATGAGGCTCAAAAGAAATAGCATATAAAGAGTAGCTTGCTAAAGACTAAGTGTTAAATAAATGTCACCTGTTATTTCCCATTGAATCTGACAGGAAATTAATTGGTGGCAGCATGATCCCAGAGGTTTTGTTGGCTGGGCTTTTGTTTGCTTATTACTGTTGTAGAGTAATTCACCAGAAAGGCATTATAAATTCAACCAAGGGAAAGAAAAAGATATAGGAAAAATTCATAGAGAAACAGTAATTTATTTTTTACCTCATTCATTGGTGTTAATGCACTCCATGAATTAGAATCTGGATCATATTTTTCCCCTGAGCTCAGGATCTTCCCATTTTCATCTTGGCCCCCAAATACAAACAAAAATCCTTCTGTAAAACCAAAACAGAAGTCTCAAAATGAAGATGTTTGATAAAAATCTGCAATCTAAATCTTCCAATAACATCTTTTGATTTTACTCCTAGTTGACATAACTTTAACACAAACTATGTATTTCTCATGTGGACAATTATATACCCCCATACTTGTATTGTTGAATGAAGCTGGAGAAAAATCACAAAACTGGGATCAACTGAGTCGACTGTCATGTAACTCCATTGGGCTCCCACTATGGCAAGGCAATCCTTTTATACTTCTCTAATTAACTCACTATCCCATTCACCACAGCAGCTTTTCCCAATCTTCTTATTCCTCCTCAAACCTCTCAAGGACTCCCCTACCCTCACCCTTTCAGCTGAGGACCCTGCTTCATATTTTACTGAAAAAATTGAGGCCACCATTTGTTGACATCTCCCTTTTACTCACCTTACATCACTCTTCATTTCTGCTTCCTAGCTTCCTTTAAGTAGCAGCTAAAATCTCACCTTTCACAGGAAACCTTTTCTAATCTCCCTTAATTCTACTGTCTTTCCTTTTGATTATCTCCAATCTATCCTGCATATAACTTGCTTGCACATAGTTTTTTGCATGTTATCTCCCCCACTAGACTTGACAGTAGGAACTGTCTGAAGTTACCTTTCATATGCCTAGAATTCAGCACAGTACCTGACACCTAACAGATGCTTAACAAATGCTTACTGACTGACAGTCAAAAATGTTCCACACCCTGGCTCCTTGACTAAGTCTTTAACATTATTTCTTTCCAAATGTTGGTCATTTCAGTAGCAATCAAAGCCCAGAGATGCAGACCAAGATTCAAATGCACACCACTAAGCCACTCAAGAGCAGTGGTTCTCAAATTTTTGTTTCAGGACTCTTAAAAAATTATTCAGCCAGTCAGAGCTTTTGTTCATATGGCCTGTATCTATCAATATTTACCATATTAGAAATTAAAATGTCTTAGTGTTATTATGAAAATCGTTTTGACTTCACAGATCTCTTGAAAGAGTCTCCTTGGACTGTACTTTTGAGAATTACTGCTCTAGAGAATATTATTTCATTTGTATCTTCCCATGATCTCTCTTCATGGTGCTAAATTCCTTTCATGCATATTTGTTTCATTTTTTCCAAGTTATAAACATTATATTCTTATCTTTAAAAATTATAACCTATGCCTTGTCCTAATTTGCTCTGTTCTCTCCCTTTTCATCTGTCGGACAGCTCCTACAAAACCTCCAGGAAATTGTCTCTAATTTATAGAAGAATGATGTCAGGGACCTCTGTCAGGACAAAAAGACAGCTTTATGGATATAAACTTAAGGGAGAAAGCACCATTATGATCCTTCTATTTTGAATCAATAAGTATTTGTTAAATGAAATTAGGTTAGTGTGGAGAAAACAACCAAGGAAATAAGTTTCTATTGGCTATGGTTACTCTGAAGTTTCCAACTTTGCCTTCAATATTGGATTTCAACATAATTCAACTTAAGGAGCTTGTATTTGAAATAAAGACTTTGCAATCATGAAAACATATTTACTTATATATAAAGTTTTGGTAACTATAGCTAAATATAACTGGATTCCATTGAAATAGTATATATTTTGTTTTATGTATTCAAAATCATTATTCTGAGGAGTCCATAAGCTTCACCAGACTGCCATAGAGTTGACAACCAGCTGGGCTGTGGTAGCATCAACTTTTCCTATTAGTACATATAAGAAAGTGCTGGATACTATGTACAGTAGGACCAATTTCATATATGCATGCGCCAAGTAATAGATACTATATGTGTTCTAACACTTTAACATTTAGTTGCTATTAGTTTTGGAATCTCTTTCAAAGAAAACTATTTAAAATGTCTTCCATTTAAAGGATATTTATTTCTCAAATACTTTCACACTTTCCCTCCCAAAAACTTAATAAGTTGTTGTAGGGTTTCAGATAAAGATACCGAGAGGCAGCATGGTAAAGTGGATAAACAGCTGTCCTCAATGTCAGGAAGACCTGGATCCAAGTCCCATCTCTAGCACATACAGGCCAAATTAAGTCCTAGTCTCTCAGTGTCTCTTGAAATTCTGTAAGTCTATATACCTTATGAAAAAGGCATTAACCTGCATTAGTGGAACAAATTCCTCCCAGGAAACTCCTTACAATAGGAGGTAGTGTGATACAGTGCAAGGAGTAATAGGTTTGGAACCTAAACCCCAGCTCTGTCATTTACTTAGCTATGTGACCTGTGATCTTGGCTAGACCTAAAATCTCTGGGTTTCACTTTCCTCATTTATATACAACCACCAAGGTTCTTTCTGGCCCTAAATCTATGATCCTAAAGTTTTATGACTTACATATTATTATACAGATAGTGATGAAAATACCCAATTATAAGTGAAAAATCTAGTATCAGCAATATGATAAAAAGGATTCTTTCAGATCAAAAAGACATACCCTTCCCTCCTCAGCTTTATCTACAATACTTAATGAGTACTGGGTCCTTATTTCCTCATCCTCATTTTAAAAGCTAGTATTATATACTTAGATATAGTATAACCAAGTCTCCCCTATTCTTTTTTTTCCTTCTTTACATGTCTATATTCTTTATTAACAGTCTATATTCTTTATTAAAATTACAGGAAAGGGATTTTTTCTTTAAATTATTATTATTTGATTAAATATTTCCCAATTACATGTTAAAAAAATTTTAACACTCATTTTTAAAAATTCTGAATTCCAAATTATCTCCCTCCCCTTTCGAGAAGACAAGCAATCTGATATCAATTATACATGTGAAGTCCCCCATTTTTAAAAAACTTTTACTTGACTCTATCATCCCCTCAATCTGTAGTCCTTATCTTTCTTCTCTTTCTCCATCTTGTTCCTAGAAAAAAGTCATTTGTACTTCTTGCCTCTACTTCCTCTCTTCTCACTCGTTTCTCAAACCTTTGCAACCTGGCTTTCTATCTCATTACACAACTGAACTGTTCTATCCACAGTTACCAATAATCTTTTAAATTGATAAATCTGATAATCCTTTCTCAGTCCTTATCCTCCTCAATCTAACTGCTGCATTTGACACTGCCCATCCTCTTCTCTTTTGGATATTTTCAATTATGTGCCAAGTCTCCTTGCTTGGCTCATCAGCCATACCACAGTCTCTCACTGTAGATATTCCCCAAGGCTCTAACCATGGTCCTCTTCTCTGTTTTTTGGTGATCTCATCAACTATTTCCCATCAGTTCGTTATCATTTCTATGCAGAGGGCTCACTGATCCATATATTCAGTGCCAGTTCTTTTCTCTAAGCTTCAGTTCAAAAATCATCTTCAAAAGGGATATCCTGAAATTTCAAACTCAAAATGTTTAAAATGTCCTTTCAAATGTTCCCTCCTTCCAAGCTTCCTATTTCTATTGAAGGCACCACTATTTTTCCAGTATGGCAGTTTTGTAATCTTAGTGTTTATCTACTGACTCTCCACTTTTCCTAATCCCATATAGCCAATCAATTATCAACCTTGCCATTTCTGACTTTACAACGGCTCTTGATCTGACCCCTTCCTCTGTATTCATTTAGAGATCACCCTCGGTAAGGTCTTCATCACCTCTTGTTTATCTTATCACAACCCCACTGGGTCCATCCTCCACAAAGCTGCCAAAACGATCCTTGAGTACAGATATGGTCATGTCACTACCCTAATTCAATCAACTTTAGTAGCTTCTGATTGCCTCAAGGGACAAGTAAAAAGTCTTCTGTTTAAGCTTCAATGCCCTTTAGAACTCTTTCCAACCTCAATGGACATCATTCTCCCTCACTGATCTAGCCAAACTTACTTTTTCTCTGATCCTCACCCACAACACTCCATTTTCCATCTTTGTGCCTTTGCAATGGCCATTTCTGTGCCTAGACCATACTTCTTCATCTCCAAACTTTTCTTTTATGATGAAGCTTAAGCATCATCTTCTGCCTGAAACCTTTCATAATCCATCTGCCTGTGCCCTTCATCCCAAACCCCCCTGTATTAACTACTTTATAGTTACATGTAGTAATTCTCTTTATCTTAATTTTGCATGCTTAATATTTATTTATTTAATTTTTTTTTTATTTTGTAATATGCTTAATATTTATTTGTTATTTCCCCCTATAGAATGTCAGCTCCTTAAGAATAAGGATTGTTTCATTCATTCTATTTGTATCCTCAGTGCTTAGCATAGTGCATATAATAGACACTTAGTACTTACTGAGTAATATTACATTTTAGAATGTTGCACCATACTAAACAATTCAGGCACAACTGAACACCATTTTATCTTGTGTCAAAGTAACGTTTAATGGAATTTAGATACCTGCTGAGAGTACTCCATGGTTAAGTCTTGGAACACTTAATGGGGCCAGTTCAATCCAGAGCTGTCTATTAGGGTCATAAAGAGGGCACATACAACGCATCACTGCTGTTGGTTTCCTTGAGCTAAATAACATATACAGAAATTAATTCATTTGCATTTATTTTTTCCTTTAGACCACAGTATTATAACAAAATTTCATATCTTCAAAAAGTATTATTAAAAAACTTAAGTACTACATATTTTAGAGACTCAAACTGAAAAATAAACATTTTGCATTCTATTTCCAGGCAACTGATACCAATTACTTACACTCTTTCTTCACCACCAACAGTTACTATGCATTCAGAATAACCCCTGGGTTTGAAAGATGCTAGCATTGCTTCTCCTTGTTGTGGTTGGCTGAGTGGTATATTGCTACATTCTTTGACGATCTCCCGTACTAATGGTTCACTCAACATCTGTTCCCGTAAATAACTGGAGTCTAACCCTGAAACCCATAGAGCTGACATAACATCCTTCATGTGGACCTGAAGAACAAGAATATGAGATTGGGGAGAATGTAGGTGGGAGAAAAGGAGGGAAAAAGTAAGTAAATATTTTTAAAAATACATAATTTTCCTATAATTCACTACCTCAAATGCCCCAAAATCTTAAAATGTACTCACAGTTATGACAGATTATTAGTAAGTATTTACTAAGGCCCAATACTGTATTCTTAGACACATATTCCCAAAAGTTATTGAACTACAATCATAGATATGCTTTTTCCCATCCTGCTAATTGTACTCTTACTATTAGTGCATTCTGCAACACATCTACTCCTCATTATGTTTCTTGTCATCCTTTGCTCTGTTTTCAACTGATTTCCACCATCACTTCAGAAATGGAAAGGGGGCCAAATAAATTCTGTATTTCAGCTTTTCCAAGGGTCATTATGGCCAAAGACTTCATCATATAATGATTAGATTAACTTGATGGTGATGAGTCTCAGGTTAGTCCTTAGACAGCAGGCAATGTCTGTTACTGGGAAGGCACCTGAAGCTTCTCCAGCCCTGCAGAATATACTAAAGCTTGCACTCTAGGATCATCTTCCCCCCTCCACCCCTATCCTCACCCCATGATGTACCAAAATAGAACACAGGATTTTGGATTTGGAAGACTTTTTACAAATCATCAAGTCCAATCCTTTTGTTTTATAGATAGGGAAATGAAGGCCAAGAAGAGCTCAAGGTCATATACAGTGACAATCAGAGCTGGGTTCAAAACCTAGTCTTACCACAACTCCGTTCAGAGGAGAATCTTGTTATATATACTATGACCTATATTTCATATATGTGGACATACAAGAGGTTAACTGATGTAAATTATCACGAACACATCCTTCCTCCCCAAGAAAAAAAATTAAATGCACAATAGCTTAATACAGCATATCTGGCCTAGAAAATGGTATCAGCTCCATCTTTTTAACATCAACCTTATAACAAAACATAGGGAATTAAAAGTTCAAAGACATCCTCAGAATACTATGAAGCTTTTGGTTTACCCTTAATACAGTACTATTTACCTAAAAATAAGTAATATACAAATATGTAAATAGTTATTTTTCAATGATTTACATTGCTAATTTTGAACTAAATCACTTTTAATTGAATTTAAGACCTAATTTTTTTTTTTTTTAACATTTTCATAGTTCACTAACTGGCATATTCTGTGGCTTATCCTTGAATTTATACAGCCTATTTCAAAATCTTTTTTTATCCTGAAAAAATAAATATTAGAACTATTTATAAGCATTATAGTTTAACAGGCAGCACAGTACTGTAGAGAGCTGTCCTCACAGTCAGGAAATCCCACCTCTAACACATCCCGCTGAGTGACTTTCGGTTAGTCATTTAACTTCTCAACTAGCCCAGGCAATTCTCTAAGACTCTAAATTACAGAGAAGGTACTGATCAGCAAAGACAGAGTTTCCTCATCACAGAGTTCCCTTTAGTCTAAGGAAATACAATTCCAGGCGTTAGCCCTATGTTACAGATTAATAATAAAGAAATACAAAGCTGTCTTCAGTATCCTCCACATCCAGTCAACCTCAGGAACAAAGATAAAGTAAAAGGGAGTCAGAGCATTCTAGTCATGGGGAATAGTCAGTGAAAAGGCAGAGGTGGATGATGGAACATCAGGTTCAAGGATTAGCTGGACTATAGAGTGTTTGGAGGACAGTAAAATGTCAGGAGGCTAGAAAAATAAGAATGAGCCAGGTTATGAAGGGCTTTAAAATCTAAACAGCATGTTGTATCTGATGCTGGAAGTAATATGGAGTCATTGGAGTCTGGTGAGTAGGGAGAGAATAACATGTTCAAATCTGTACTTTAGGAAAATCACTTTGGCAGCTGATTGGAGGATAGATTAGACTGAATGAGACCAGAATGAGAGAGACTTTAGACAGGGAGACTAATTAGATGGCTACTGTAAAAAGTGCAGGTGAAAAGTGCTTATTGCCTGTTCAAAGGTAGTGGCTTTATGAGAGAAGAGAACATATATGAGATAATATGAAGGTAAAAACAATGAGATCTGACGCTGGAATGAATATGTGACGTGAGTGTGAGAAGCAGAGGATGACACTGAGGGTGACCGAGATGATACTGTCCTCTGCAGAAGTAGAGACGTTTGGAAAAGAGATAGGTATGGGGGAAAATTTAATGAGTTCTGTTTTAAACATTCTGAGTTTCATCCCCAGGACATCCAGTTAGAGATGTCCAATAGGCAAGTGGTGATGTGAATATGGAGATCAGGAGGGATGTTATCAAGGGTGGGGAACCTGTGGCCTCAAGGCCATATGTGGCCCTCTAGGTCCTCAAGTGTGGTCCTTTGAATGACTCCTAGCTTCATAACCTGGCATGTAAAACCTATCTGTCTCATGGCTTCCTGTTCTGCCTTTTCAAAGCTCACCAGATTATAACTGTCTCCAATAGTGTTTAATCTAAAGGCATTAAAGAGATACACATCAAAGATAGAAAGCAGCAGTTGGACTCATGGGTACAATAAGAGTAGAGGGAGTATATGACAGAAGTAATCCAAAGTTGGGGCTTGATAATACATGACTACAGATAGGATGAGGAGGAAAGAGTAGAGTTGAACTGGTTCACCAAGGGATCAAGATAGGGAAGAAGAGTGTAGCTTCCACAGTAGTAATTGTTTGGGAAAGAATTAGAGGGTAAAAGGTTTCTGTATAAATAAAACTAATGCAACCCAGATTAGAAGCAGGGAGCTGGGAAAAATTTTTTTACACCAAGTGTCTGATAAAGTGTCTCATTTCTCAACTACATAGAGAAATGAGTCAAATTCATAAGAATATGAATCATTCCCCAATTAGAAAGTGGTCAAAGGATATGAACAGGCAGTTTTCAGATGAAGAAATGAAAGCTATCTGTAGTCATATGAAAAAATGGTCTAATTCACTACTGATCAGAGAAATGCAAATTAAAACAACTCTGAGGTACCATCTATCAGATTGGCTAATATGACAGAAAAGGAAATGGTATATGTTGGAGGGGATATGGAAAAATCAAAACACTGGTGCGATGTGGTGGAGTTGTGAACTGATCCAATCATTCTGGAGAACAATTTGGAACTATATCCAAAGGCCTATAAAAGTGTAGCACTACTAGGTCTGTATCCCAGAGATTTTTTTTAAAAATTGGAGAAAAGGACCTATATGTACAAAAATATTTATAGCACTTCTTTTGGTGGTGGCAAAGAACTGGAAATTGAGGGGATGCCCATCAGTTGGGGAATGGCTGAACAACCTGTGGTCCATGATTGTGATGGAATACTATTGTTCTATAAGAAATGACGAGCAGGATGATTTCAGAAGAACCTGGAAAGACTTACATGAGTAATACAAAGTGAAGTGAGTAGAATCAGGAGAACACTGTATACAATAACAGCATGTATGATGATCAACTGTGAATGACTTAGCTATTGTCAGCAATACAATGATCCTAGACAATTCCAAGGACTCATGATAAAAAATGCTATACCCCTCCAGAGAAAGAACTGATGGAGTCTGAATGCAGATCAAAGAATACCATTTTTTACTTTCTTTCATGTGTTTTTTTGATCTGTTTCTTTCACAACATGACTAATATGGAAATATGTTTTACATGACTGCACATATAAAGAAATCAAAGTGCCTATCATCTAAGAAAGGGGTAAGGATAGAGAGAGAATTTGGAACTCAATATTGTAAAAAATGAATGTTAAAAGTTGTTTTTACACGTACTGGGAAAAATATTTTTTTATAGCTTTATTTATTTTTAGATTTCAACATTCATTTCCACAAAATTTTGAGTTCCAATTTTCCTCCCCATCTCTCCCCTTCCTCCACCCCATAACATTTTGCATTCTTATTACCCCTTCCCTCAATGTGCCCTCCCTTCTATCACACCCCACCCTTCCCTTATCCCCATCTTCTCTCTTTTCTTGAAGAGCAAGATAGATTTCTATACCCCATTACCTGTACTTCTTATTTCCCAGTACATGCAATAACAATTCTCAACATTCGTTTCTAATACTTTGAATTCCAACTTCTCTCCCTTCCTCCCTCCCCACCCATCCCCACTGAGAAGGCAAGCAATTCAATGCAGGCTACATTTGTGTCATTTTGCACAAGACTTCCATAATAGCCATGTTGTGTAAGGCTAACTATATTTCCCTCCATCTTACCCTGTCCCCCATTTATTCTATTCTCTCATTTGACCTTGTCCCTTCCTCAAAGTGTTTATTTCTAATTACTCCCTTCTCCCATTTGCCCTCACCCCACTTGTCCATAAAAATATTTTTTTTTAAAAAAGTAGAGGGTGAAAAACAAAAGGGTTAAAAGGTAGAGGGAATAATAAAAGATTTATGATCTTATAAAGGAACTTCAGAGTTCATAAACACTAAAGTGGAACACTTGCAGATGATAACTAGATCAATACTTGTTAACTAAGGTGGGATGGAGGAGTAGGTCATTAGAATTGAACAGCTTGATGAACTGGGAAGTTACAGAGATTTTCTGCCCTTCAATTTATTATTTATTTATAAGCATTTTTTTTTTTCCTTTTAGTTAGGGAGTTTTGAAGGAGTTTCAATAGTTTTGTTGAAAGGCACTAGTATGAGGACAGACAGACGACAATCAGACACTAAATTCATCAAGAAAGGGAGTATCTTAGGGGTCAGTAGATAATAACTATGAGAATCCTGACTAGATGATAAATTTGCATCAAATAAACCTCAGAGTAGAGTAAGTGATGGTGGAACAATGATTATTTACTCTTCCACCATGGACATCTGGTTCTCACATCCATGAAAGTAACCCTCTCTTTCACGTAATTAATCTAAGTATAAAGGAAAAGTTAACTATATTAAAACATGTGTTTATAATTTACCCAAGAGGGTTTACTATATTTCATTATCAATCAATGTAAAGACAAGTATTTTAAATGCATATGTACATGAAGAAAAATTAGCACCACAATCCTAAAATGTACTAAAAGAAATTAGCAAATTTGATAGCTAAAATTCAAAATAACATAAGTAGAGTCTTATTCCTAATGAGAACATCTGACTTAGAAAATTTCCATAAGGGAACAGCCACTGAAGGGTCACTCTTCTCCTGCCTCTCCATCAAATACCTTGAGCCCCTTTTCTCCAGATTACACTCATCATTATTCTCACTGGACCCAGAATTGTGTGACTGTCTCTGCGTGCTTCAGTTTCATCATACGTAACATGAGGGTGTTGGACTAGATTAAGGATTCTTAACCCAGGGTATACAACGTTGTTTTATTTTTAATTCTGATAACTGCATTTCAATGTAATTGACTTCCTTTGTACTTTACGTATTTTATGCATTTAAAAACACTACTACGAGAAAGTGTTCATAGGCTTTATTAGACTTCCAAGGGGTCAAAAATAAACAAAAGAAGGTTAAGATGCTATGGACTAGATGATACCTAAAGTTATTTTCATCTTAGACACTCTATGGTTCTATATTGTTGAATAAGATTTTTTTTTTTTAATTTAGCTTCCCCCTAATAAATTATTATTTTTAACATTCATTTTACAAATAAATATGAGTTCCAGATTCTTTTTCCTCCCTTCTCCTACTCATTAAGGCAAGCAATATGATATGCAAAACTCACTTCTAGATTAGTCATGTTGCAAAAAAGAAAAACAAAAAAAAAGAAAAAGCTAAAAATTATGCTTCAACCTGTATTTAGACTCCATTAGTTCTTTCTCCAGAGGCAGAAAGCATTTTCAACAAGAATCTTTTGGAATTGTCTTGGGATCACTGTATTGATAAGAGCAGCTAAATCTTTCATAGTTAATCACTGTCACAACATTGCTGTTACTGTGTACAACTAAACTAGATTTCTTAAACACTCTCCTGACTTTGCCACTGCACCATAAAGAAGCATCCTAACCAAAATCCTCCTAACCAAAAATCTCTTCCCCCAAAGCAAACAAAGAAAATAAACCTACAGACTTCTGGTCAGAGCTTTAACAGGAACTTTTAAAGTCCCTATTTCTTGCTATGTAATCAACCTTTTCCTTCTCTGCCTATGAGTTCTGGAGTTCTATTCTACTCCCTCCCACCCTTATCTGAGGACTTCAGCAGAAGCTAGATGAAACAAGAGGGAAGCCTCAAATGGTTGGAGTAGGTGTGTTACTGGTAGCCCACTGGAAATTTATAATTTGTGTTCTCTTAAGTACAAAGTACCAAAGAATGGTTGGACTTGAGGACAATAATAGTTTGGTTCTTTTCTGGAGTGGCATGGGAATTTATTCACATTTTATATAGCACTATTTCTATGGGGAAAAGAGTTCAGAGTTGTAAACAATCAACTTACTAAGAAGCTGCATTCCAAAAACTGATCAACTATAAAACAGAAATAATATCTCTAACACCTACTACAGATGGGTTGCTATGAGGCTCAAATGAAGTAACGTATATCAAGTCTTTGTAAACCTCAAAGCACCACATTCGTGCCATGTTGTTATTCTTAATCTAAGCAATGCTTGAGTTACTTTTTCCAACAGGATGAAAGCTTCTTGAGGGCACAGATTGTTTCATTTTCTCTTTGTACCTCAGTGCTTCTTAGCTTGTTGAATTAAATTCAATTTGTAAGTTGCTTCTTACAATAGGATAAAGCAAAACAGGAAAATAACTAAAATATTCAGAAAGACAAATTAGAAGCATTACCAATTTCAAATGCCTCTACAGTACCTTTCTAATTTCTGAATCATGGGATATCCATCGAATAACTGCTTCAAATACGTATCTTTCATTGCCAACATTTAACTTCTCAAGAGAAATCACTTCTTTCAGCTTTTGAGGATTTAGTTCTAAGAATTCTTCAGTGCTGCTGACATCTCGGAAATGAGTCTCCAGGTATTCCGTAGCAAGATAATGTACATGATGCAAACAATAATGCAGTGCAAAGTCTCGAATGCCAATGCAGTTCTCAGCAGCAATACAACCTTCCAAAAATTCGCAGCAGAGAGCTTTCAGATCTGTTAACAGCAACAAGTCTGCTGCTTGAACAACATCTTGGATTGTATCTTCATTTAGCCTGATCTGTAAGAATTTTACATACATATTTTATATTCAAAACTAAATTTTAAACACTTGAAACCAAAAGTACTGACAACTTTTTTTTTTCAAGCAAAAGCCAAAGGCACCCTGAGCATGAAAAGTGGGAAAAGAAGAACGGATAACATATGCCCTTTGTGGATAGATTCTTTCAACATTCAACTCAAACGTAACTTTCTGTTGGGGGCTTTTCCTGGTTGAAAAAGCTTCTAACACTTTCCTTTCTACAATTCCCTTGTAGCTACACTATATATATCCTCACTATACCACTATATGAAGTTTCCTCCACTCAAATATATGCTTATTGAGGTAAGAAATTGTCTTTAATTCTTTGAGAATGCCATGTCCTAGTTAACTGAAATCTCTGGTTAGCAGATTATCCCTTGAAATATCACCAGTATTACTGGTGAAAATTTTGTCTGTTTTCTTGTTTTAGTAAAGCCAGAATATTGAAAAAATTTTAAGTCAAGATCTTGAAATACTTCAGTCATTATTTTGAATATCAAGCAACATCTAATACTTTTGATCTACAAAGATCAAAGAATGAGATTTGAATTTGTACTAATCTTTAGAACAACTCTCAAAAAGTTGTTTCTCAGAAAGAAACGTTTTTTATCTCCTTTCCTTGTACTTTCACCCAACTGGCTTCCAAATTCTAGCCTCAGGGCCCCTACAACCTCTCCATTTTTTTCTGCCACAGTGTCCTAAGTCACTGTTGAAAGGCCTCTGTAATCTCTCTAGAATCTACACTATTAAGAACATCCTAAAGCATTAGTAAGTACCTAACCTTCAATTAGAAATGAAAGCAAATAATTCCACAGTACAGTCAAAGCAATTTTTAGTTTGCTTCTCACAGTATAATCAAAACATAACTGTAACAATTTTAGACAAATGGAGCCCAAAGCTGTTGGACTTGTCTGTCATGAAAGGGACTGGAATATTGCTCAAGCCATGTCAGTATTCCTTTCTCATGAAATATACTTGAAAAAGCAAAAATGTATTGCACTGAAAAAAACTCTTGTCAGGACCTTTTGTATGCATATCATATTACAGTTACAACTTTAAATTAAATGGGAGCATAAAACAGAGGTTTAAAACAACAAGGATTTAAAATTTAACCTGGAATCCTAACATGTTGTTTATGGACTTTATTCAAAACAAGCTATATATGTTAAACTAACTTCCAATCGTGGCTCTGAAACATCCTGGAATATCTTTGATTATTTCACAGAAAAGCATAAAATTGTGCTTTCATGGAAAAACAAAACAAAATTAACTTAAATTCAGAAGGAAAGTCAGGAAACCAGATCTAAAGTTCATAATGCTTAGTGCTCATTCTTTGACTATGAGCAGGATGCTAACTTGTAACTGAAAGAATGTACAGGGAGAAAAGGCAAAAAGGAAGGGAACCAAAGAGAAAAGAATGGTAAAATAAATGGAGAAAGGATAGAGATGAAAAGACTACTACTATCTGTAGTTGGATCAAATCTATTCCAGCATAACCAAAGTAGGAAACTCCCTAGCTGAATGTGATTTCTCCTTTGAACCCACAGCATGTTAGTTGTAAATCCCTTATGTTCCTAATATTCCACTTTGTATTAGTTGTGTATGGTTTGTCTGCTTTCCTAGATTATAAGACCTTAGAATGTCTTATTGTTACACCTTTCCTAGTGTGTAACCTAACCCAAGACCCTGTATATATAATAGGACCTTAACATTTATTGAATGAAAATATACTAACCTATACTGTTTGAGAAAAATGTGTCCTCATATTATCTTTCAAATGACATTTTGGAGTAGGGAAAATAAAAATAAAAAAAATAGGTTCCCAATTACTTTTTTCTCTCTTACTCCAGAGATTTAGGAGACATAGGGGAAGGGAGTTAGATATAGAGTAAAATTAGAAAAAAATAAAGGTAAGAAAAAGTTGCTCCCATGAGAGTGGTCTTAAGTTATTATCAGTGAGATAGGTGTAAGGTGTGTATGTGTACATATACATGATATAGATATTCATATATCTAAATATAGATAATGTAGATATATGTATACTCATATATCTAAATATATATAATATAGATATTCGTATATCTAAAATTTAGATGGCTATTTCTGATTCACTTTGCCCACTGTATATACTAGCCACAGTTTGGGGAAAATGGTCACAAAGAACTAGTTCTACAAAATTATTTCTAAAATCCAAGATTCTGGCTTTTAAATATAGGGGGTTGAAGGAATAAAAGAAAAAGAAAAGAAAACCTGGAGGCAAAAGGTATCCTTTTCCTTATATTCCTGGAAATATGCTGGGAGCAGGAAACAGAATATCAAATTGAAAAGTCACAACTTCCCTAGACCTCAATTTCTGCATCTATAAAATGAAGTGTTTGGACAAGATGGCTCTGTCTGTTTACAACACCATTGCTGTGGTCCACATAGCTAGAGGGATTTTAGACTGAATAGAGCTCTGGAAGGATATATCTGGAGTGCTGTCAGCCAGCAAATGATGCCTCCTGTCAGTCATATATACAACTTAAAAACAGAGATTACAGCAGCTGTGGATCTTTGTTATATAAGAGATGAAAGGAAACCCTCCCCCCCCTCAGCTTGAGAAATATTTAGATCTTTTTTCCCTTCTGTTGTTCATCATACCTGTCCACTGAAGATGTAATCCAGGATCTCTCTCATAACCATAACTGATATTCCTTCAAGTTCAATTTTATAAGTTGACCCATCATCTTTGGGAGGATTATAATTTAATTTTGTTCTAGGAAAGGGAATAAAAAATGCTGTTAAAGAGGTATCTAAAAGTTAAAATACATCAGTGAATAAATTTTTATGTACAAAATACTCAAGATTATAGCAACTTTTTCATCACTAAAGCTATCACCTTTTTAAAAAACCAATTTAACAACTTTAGGTTTGTAAAACTTTTATAAAGCTTCCAATTTTTTATTATTAAACTTTTTTGGTTTTAGAATTTATATACTATATGTAATGCAATATATAGAAAATCAGTCTCAAGTCAGGAAGATCCATCTGGGTTCAAGCCATGACTCTAAAACATATTGATTATGTGACCCTGGAAAGGTAATCTAACATTTCAGTGCCCCAGGCAATTGTGGAGAAGGTGATCTAAATTGGTGGAGGTCCCTTACCAAATCTACTTAATCTTATGAATGAAATAATAGATGCAGTCACAAACTAACTAGGTTTTCCCAGAGAACCTAAGATTCACATATCTAAAACTTAGATTGCTATTTCTGATCCACTTTGCCCACTGTACCCATTATACGCTCAATTCTAAGAGCCTCTTGAACATTTTGCCAAAATAAATTTAAATTCCACGAACAGCACACTACAGATGCTGCCCAAGAATCATTCTTTCAAAAAAAAAAAAAAGGAAGTATTTTCTAGCAGGTTTAATAAAGCCACTGTTTACATGTCTTAGCTTTGAAACATCTTGTGCACTGCAGTTCTTAAATCCCAACAAAACTACCCAAATTTAAGAGCTATTAGCCTCTTAACAGGCCACTCTTTGTATTTTAAAGGATCAAATGAGAATAACTGTAAAGCATTTAGCATAGTGTCTGGCATATAACAGATACTATATATTTATTCCCTCTTTTTCCTTCTCCTACTCCCCCTCAAATTATACAATTTCAGTTGTCAAGGAAAAGACTGATGTGAAGACAGTATCTCTCTGACTATGTAGTTACAAAGACACCTCCGGTTTGTAAGCACAGTTATCATTTTCAGCACTTACTTGTAAAGTTATCATATAGGCTTTGAGTTATATGCCAGGTATCTCAAAAATTAACACTTTTATTAAGTGGGATGAATTGACAGTCAACTCTCATTAAAAAGTAGAAAAGTATTACTGGAAGCATGCATAATCAGTCATTTGTAATTGGCTTTAAAAGATACAGTATAATTTTTGGGAACAGACTGTCTTTTTAATAGTATTTCAAACTCAGACCAATATTAAAAATTAGTTTGTATCTTCTGGGCACATAGTACCTGAATGAGAGGCAACCCAAACATACAGCTGAATGAATTAAATCAGGAACTGACTACCCAGAAAAAAAATTTTAATGTAAAGAATTATTTTATATTTAATTCTTACCAGTAGATGGTAAGAAAGGAATCATGATGGGGTATTAGAAATCTATCTTGCCCTTCAAGAAACGAGAGAAGATGGGGATAAGGAAAGGGTGGGGTGTGAAAGAAGGGAGGGCACATTAAGGGAAGGGGTAATAAGAATGCAAGGTGTTATGGGGTGGGGGGAGGGGAGAGATGAGGAGAAAAATTGGAACTCAAAATTTTGTAGAAATGAATGTCGAAATCTAAAAATAAACAAATAAAACTATAAAAATAAAATAAAAAAAGAAAGAAATCATGGATGAAATGGTAGAAAAGGGACAGTTCACAACTGTAAAATTCACCAATTTATGTCACAGTAAAACCTCAGTTATCTGAACTCTCAATTAGACACTCTGGAAATTGAAGCTTCTAATTTAATAGGAATTAAAGGTCTTAACTTTAAATTGTTTTGTAAACTAATAATGGCTAGTATTTACATAATGCTTCATGGTTGTAAAGTGCTTTTACAAACATCTCATTTTATTCTCACAACAACCCGGTAAGGTAGGTGCTATTATCATTCTCATTTCACAGATAAGAGGCAATCAGAGGTTAAGTGACTTGTTCAGGGTTGAACAGCTACGAAGTGTGTGAGGCTGGATTTGAACTCAAGTCTTTCTGACTCCAAGACCACTTTCTGACTCCAAGTCCAGCACTCTATCCATAATACCACTTAGCTACAAAATTAAAAAACAAACAAATCCTATATATTATACACTTCCCTCTATTAAGTTATTATATTATGCTGTAAATGTAAATGTAATACATGACACCAGACGGTATCAGGTTGACCCTCTCCAATAAATTATACTTGTCATACTTCGGCTTCACCTTTTCATACCATCCAACTATCCTATTTACTAGCTGTTGCTGCCCTGCTCCCCAACAGGACAGACCTCTATATCTTGGACTTCCAGAATTCATGCCCCACAGAAAAAGGTAATCCTTTTATCTTTGCATTGAGGACCCCCAGATTTCTTCATTGGTGATTAAATACAAACCATCCCACTAAATATAGCTCGAAGCAGATCATTCTTTAATTTCCCAGCAAATTTGACTATTTCAATCCCTCTTGACCCCTCACCTCCAACAATCATTGCTTATGGAAAAGGTGTGTCAGCTGACAGCCTTAAATATCAACCCACAATCCTAGTGACTTCCCAGACCCAAATCTCCCTTTCCTGGCCACCACTCTCCTATATTTAATTTGTCTTTCCATATGAAAGTGTCTGAAAGGGGCTGAATATGTATTCCTAGCACTTAGCAGAAAGCCAGGTACATACACAGTGAGTGCTTAATAAATGCTTAGTCACTCATATAACTGATACTGTGAAGCTTATTACATGTGATTGGTTCAAGAACCTGTCAGTGAAGATACACACAAAGGTGTTTCCTAAATCTATGACTTCAAAAGGCATAGTACTAAGGAAGAGCAGGCTCAATTAGTAACTGTACTGAAAGAATTCTGATTAATATTAAGTAGGATGGAAGTCTGCCATAGAACCTGTTCA
The DNA here is from genome assembly GCF_028372415.1 of Notamacropus eugenii. Taxonomy (NCBI): domain Eukaryota; kingdom Metazoa; phylum Chordata; class Mammalia; order Diprotodontia; family Macropodidae; genus Notamacropus; species Notamacropus eugenii. The sequence continues at coordinate 542,432,430 of NC_092872.1, read as the reverse complement.
TGTCCTGTTCATCTGTTATATAAATTTGGATGAAGATAAAAGGCATTTATCACATTCATGAATAATAGTACTAAGAAAGAGCTGAAGCTGGAAGACAGATTTGAAGTAAAAAAAACCAAAACCCCAACATATTAGAAAAATGTATGGACAGACTTCAAAACTAAAACTAAATTTAGGTAGGAAAAAAAGCAATTTGTTGGCCCTTAGGGCCAAAAATTAATTTTAAGCGGATGGAACCTAGTTTAACACACATTCACATGAAAAAGATCTTAGCTGACTAGAAGTTCAACATGTGCCAGTGTAACTGCAAAAAAAAACCCCAACAGCAGCAACAAAACCCTCACTGGGTTTTAAAGCCTAGCCTCTTTTATGGCAAGAAACAGGATTTTAGAATAGTAAGTAAATTTAAAGCTGGAAAGGACCTCAGTGACTAAATCCAACATACTCCTTATATTGATAAGATAGAAACTAGGACAGAGAGAAATTAAATGACTGTCAATGCCCTATCACAGAAGGAAGGCATATAAAATACGTAAATACATTCATAAATATATATAAATATGTGTATGTGTCTTTATACACACATATATGTATTCCTACACATATCCTCTCTCTACCACCCATCATGTTCCATTAAGCTCTCTCTTGTTCTATTGGGAAAAGAAAAACTGCAGTCAGAACCATACTGGCCAAAATGGACAGCAATGTAGTACTGCTACCTTTAAAAAGTTAAAGCACTCATACTTCAATTTTAAGGATCAGTGAATCCATTAATATGTGTACTTCCCTTGCCAATTCAAATAGCAACCTCTTCTCCATGCCTTAGTAGACAGCTTTTATGAATGCATGTGCATTAAAAAAAAAAATCACCATGACCAAGCTTCTGATAAGGAACCTCTCTGAATTTAGTTAGGCTGAACCTTGATTTGACACCAGGACTGTACAAAAAAAGCCTTTTCATGGCCCCTCACATTCCCCCTCTTCTTTTGGTGACAACTTACGTGTTTTGGGGTTTTATTAGGAGAGACATGGTACTTGGAAGGAAAGAGACAAGAAGGGAACACTGCTGTACTATGTCCTGGTTGGCCCACATCTTTAATGTGCTCAGTTCTGAGCACCACATTTTATTCAGGCCACTGACAAATTGGAGAGTATCCACAGAAAGGTGAAAGAATGGTGAGGGGATTATGTATACTGACATATGAGGACTGGGTGAAGCAACCAGTCATATTTAGCCAAAAGACTTTCGGGTAGTCTAATAATTCTTAAATTATCTCTCCTAGATCTATTTTCCAAGTCACTTGTTTTCCTGATGATATATATCACAGTTTCTTCTATTTTTTTATTCTTTTGACTTTGCTTTGTTTCTTGATGTCTCATGGAGTCATTAGTTTCCAATTATCCGATTTTAATTTTTAAGGAATTATTTTCTTCAGTGAATTACTTCTCCCTCCCCTCCAATTTAGCTAATTCTGCTTTTTTAAGGAGTTCATTTCTTCAGCAAATTTTTGTAACTCCTCTTCCATTTGGCCTATTTTTTAAGGTGTTATTTTCTTCATTTTTTTTGTTCCTCTTTTAATGGGGCAGCTAGGTGGTGCAGTGGATAAAGCACCAGTGCAGGAGCCAGGAGGACCTGAGTCCAAATCTCATCTCAGACACTTGAAACTCACTAGCTGTGTGACCTTTGGCAAGTCACTTAACCCCAATTACCCATCCTGGATCATCTCCAGTCATCCTGATGAATATCTGGTCACTGGATTCAGATGGCTCTGGAGAAGTGAGGCTGGTGACCTGCACAGTCCTCCCTCACTCAAAATAAAGTCAAGTGCAAGTCATGTCATCATTTCTTTGATGGCATGATCTTCTTTGGCAATGAAGGACGAACACACATGCTCCTTTTACCAAGCTGTTAATTCTCTTTTCATAATCTGCTTGCATCACTCTCACTTCTTTTTCCAATTTTTCCTCCCCCACTCATCTCTTTCTTTAAATTCTTGATGGACTTGTGTTTAAGTTGCAATTTTTCTTTTGAGGTTTTGCTTATAGCTTCACACATTGTTTTCTTCTTCTGAATTTGTAGGTTGGTCTTCCCTGCCACCAAAGTAGCTTTTTATAGTCAAATTCTTTTCTGTTGTTTGCTGATTTTTTTCCAGCCTATTTTTTGGCTTTGAACTTCATGTTAAATTTTGGCTCTGCTCACCTTGGAGTGGAAAGGCCATGTCCCAAGCTTCAAGCTTTTTCATTCTGTTGTTTTAAGTTCTGGGGAGTATGCAAATTTTCAGTACTTCCTAGGTGATGTGATATAGGTAGAGGTGTGATTGCTGCTCTCCTGGTCCGTGCTCTGATTTTCATCCAGGGAGGACTCCAGCTCCCTTGCAGTGCATGTTCTAGTGCCCCTCTTGGCTCTGAAACTGTGACCACAACCCCTTCTACCTTGTGACTGACCACAAATGCTCCTCTCTATCTTGGAACTGCTACCCAGAACTGCATATGAGCAATACAGTTGCCAAATAGAGCAAGCAAAGTATTTCCTGTAATCTCTTTCTGACTAGCTGTCTAATCCCTTACCATCTCTGGTCTGAGAGCTCTGAACCACTGTTGCTGCTCTGCCACCTCCTTCTGGGCTGGTCCTCACCCCGGTATCACAGACTTTTCTTACCAACATCCTTAGTTGTCTTATTTTGGAATATTGACTCTGACTAGACCACTCCAGAATTTGATTTCAGGTGCTATTTTAAAGTTGTTAGAAGGGAGATGTTGAAAGAGTTTGGCTGAGTTGCTGCCTTTACTCTATCTTGGCTTCCACCTTCCCCCATTTCTTTTAGAGAAGCAACATGGTTACATAAAAAACACTGAACCATAAAATCAGAAAACTAGGCTTTCCCAAGTATACCACTAATTTCTGTGAACTCAGGCAAGCGAATTTCTTCATGTCAAAATGAGAATGACTTACAAAACCTAAAGTCCCTTCCAGTTACAAAAATTCTATTCCCCTTCTGAAACAGTCTCGGAAAATGTAGCACCTGTATTGGTGGAAATATAATTTCAGAGACACAGCCTTGAGTAGCCCTAGATCATAAACTCCAGAAAAAAATTACCTGGGATCTGAAAATATCCATGTATAGATTATGAAGTACATCTTTTCTTGTCACTTGCATACTTTTTATTTGCTTATTACCAACTACATGTGAGGGTGTACAACTTCAACAACTAGAAGGCTTAGGAATTAACTAAAATTTTACATTCATGTTGTTTTAGTTTTCCATTATCACATTATACATATATCACACTATATAGAGCCAGCTGGATGGCAGAATGGATAGAATACTAGACTTTGAGTCAGGAAGATGCCAGTTCAAATATAGCCTCAAATGCATATTAATTGTGTGATCCTGGAAAATTCACTTGTCTGTCAGTTTCCTTATCTGTAAAATGGAGATAATAAAAGCACCTACCTTAAAGAGTTGCAATAAGGATAAAATGAGACACTTTGCAATCCTTAAAGTGCTACAGAAATGCTAGCTATTATACTGATACTTCAGTGGATCTTTGGTCCTTCTACCAGTATCAACAGCTTTACCATGCTTCTCATTCTGTGTTGATTTTTGTCCATAATCGTATATAAATCTTCCCTTGAGGATAGTAATTATGATACTTAGCATTTATAGTGCTTTTTGGTTTGTAAGTACTTTACAAATATTATCATATTTTATCCACAACAACCCTATGATTATTCTATTTTGTAGATGAGCAAAATGGGGCAGACAAAGGTTAAATGACTTGCCCAAGGTCACACAGCTAGCTATCTGAGATAGGTTTTGACCTCAGGTCTTCTTTACTTCAAGTCCAGGGCTCAATTCACTGTGTGCCACTAAGCTGCTTCATATTCTAATCAACTCACTGGAGATCTACCTTCCTGCCAGTCTTCTAACATTTTGTGGATATGAGTGAAACACTTTAACTGATTGTTCTTTCTCAATCATGACAGATGCCTACTCTTAAAGGAGTAAGCTCTTTTCATTTTAAAGGATACTTTGTCAATAGCCATTTCCTAATATAACTCTCTCCAAGGAATCTTTCCTTGAAATTACATAAAACAGTACCCTGTACTGTAACTAGAAATGGCAGGGTCTGCAGCATTCTGAGTCTGTAGTTTCCTGCTCTATACCAAGAAAAAGGAAATTTGTTTCAACCTAGTCTCTGGACCTAAGAATACTTTGCAATTAATTGCAATTAATCAGAGTTCTACTTTTAACATTATGTTAATTTATACTATGGCTGTCACTACATACCTATTTTTTTTCCACAGATACAAAAAAAAAAAAGCTCCCCAAAAGGAGTAAAACTGTACAACAACTGCAAGCAAAGACTCAAAACAAAAAATTGATTTCTACAAGCATTATATGAATATCTAGAAGAAATAAAGCAAGAGGTTTTAAAAAAATGAAATAAAAGCTCTGAAAGGAAAGAACTGGAAAGAGAATAAATAGCTCGGCAGAGAAAATGGTAAACCAATTAACAAAGTCTTTAAAACTAGAAGAGAATCTAGATTAGATTTGATTCTAGAATCTAATGATTCAATGAAAACAGCAAGAAATATTAGAATAAAAATGGAAAGATTTACAAAATAGAAGACAATAAAGGCTATCCAAAATAAAAAACATCTGGAAAGCAGGTGAAGACAATTTAATTAAAACTATACTTCTTACAAAATGGCTTTGAAACTATGTTTCAAAATATATGAAAATTTTCCAAACCTATTAGAATCAGAGTAGGATGGAGGTAAAATGAAGATAGAAATAATCCACTAATCACCTCCTGAAAGAAACTTCAAAGGGAGAAATCTCTAGAATATCACTATAAAAATCCAAAACAAAAAGCTATAAGCAGTCAAAAAGAAGGCATTCAAATACCAAGGAATCATAGTCAGAATCACTTAAGACCTAGAAGGTTTTAAGTAAGAGATCTCAGAATCCAATTTTCCCAAAGGTAAGAAGATACTGGTCTACAATAAAAAATAAATTATGATGTGAAACTGAGTATAATTCTACAGGAACCTTTAATAGAACAGAGGATTCTAAAGCATTCCTGTTGAAAAGATCAGAGAAGATGAAGAACTTTGAAATGCAAACACAGGAGTCCAATGAAACCTAGAAAGGTCAATTTATTTGAGCAACTGGAAGAGGTTATATAACAACTATCCCATCAGAATCTTGTCAAAGCAATGACCAACTAACTAACATGTTACGCACTTCCTGAAAGACAGCTGATGGAGTCAAGATGCAGAGACACAGATTTTTGGACCTGGCCACTGTGGGGTTCATTTTGCTTCATATGTTTATTTGTTACAATATTTGTATTTTTTTCTTTTCTGTTCTGTTTTTACTTTGGAGGTGGTGGTGAGATTGCTGTTGTTGTTTGGTGTCACAAAAATCGAAACCTTTAAGAAATGTACCAACAACAGAAGGAAGTTCCAAAGAAAGCTCAGATAAGCAGGAGAGTTTTTTATTATACTTTTCTACATACACATACACACACATACACACGGTATAAAATGGAGATTCAAGGTTGCTTATACAATCCTCTTTTTGTGTTCTGCCATTCTTTACATGAGAATGCTGTTGGAGGGAGGAGAAAGTGAAAGGAATAGAGTAATGAACAAACACTAAAGTGTTGCCAAAACAAAGTAAATGATGCTACGTTGACCTGAAAACAGCTGTTATAGATCAAAAGAGTGACAGAGGGAAAGAAAAATCATCATGATAGAGAATCAAAGTCAAGGATCAGTGGAGGCAATGAAATCAGGCAGCAGCATTGTACTGAGCTAAGACAAGATGAAGCAAACCATGACCTGAGTCCTATGGCCTGTGCGGGTACATTTTAGATTAGAGACAGAATGATACTCTTGATGGTTATTTCCTTGTCTGCAGAGGACTCAGATTACAGCACAGATTTGGGAGCAATCTATACAGAGATGTTAATTCAAACAAAACGAGCAGATAAAGATAATCAAGGAAAAGAAGGCAGAGAATCAAAACAAAAAAAGCCAAGGAAAAGTTTTTCAACGTAAAAGAAAACACACCTTATGAAGCTGGGAGAAAAAAAGCAAAGAATTAAAGGCTATTTGTCCAGGAGTCTTCGAGATAGCAATGTCACAAAAGTCAAAGGAAAACATAAGTATCCATGAGAAAAAGCATACCAGGACTAAAGCCCACCTCTGTAGACTACAAATCAAACTGTTTATTAATTTTTTTTTTGTGGACTCTGATCAAGTATAATGAGACTATAATTTTTCCTTTTAAAACTCATTTCAGAAATAATTTTGTAGAAATGAAAATGAGGACATTTCTGAAGATAATTTAAATGTGTCTAATCATATCAATGATTTTTTAAATGATCAATAAAAAGATCAATAAAAGGCTATTACTTCTTTTAAGAAAAAGTTAAGGACATTTAGGAAAGTGAATAGACGTGTGATTTCATTGATATAGGGAACCTCAAATAACGAAGCACCCTCTCTCAGTGCAGACCAGAACCTTATCTGTAATTCACAGCTTTAGAGACTTGTTTAGAGTACTGAGAAGTTAAGTGGCTTGCCCATAGTCCTATAGCTGTGTCAGAGGTGGAGCTAGAAGAGTTTTCTTGTTTCTGTTTCTTACACTGTGTCATTCTGTCTTTAAAGAGCATTTACAGAAGAAAGCAGAGCCAAAATAGCAGAGTAAAGGTGGGGACTCACCTGAGTTCTCCCAAATTCCCCTCAAAACAACTTTAACACCTCAATTGAGTTCTGGGGTGGCAAAAACAACAAAAAGTTGGGATGAAATAATTTTCCAGACCCCTCCCAAAACTTAGGAAAGGTCTGTCTCAACACAGTGACAGTCAGATCTGGAGTTCAGCACAGACCTCACAGTGCAGGTCATGCCAGGGAGGCCTAGAAGCAGTTCACTAGCAGCTGCAGCAACTTCAGGAGCTCTCAAACCACAGATACGAAGGGGGTGAGACAAATGGTCAGAGGAAATTACAGGGGACCATTTGCTGGCATTGGGTGCAAGACTCTGCCATATTGCCCATATGTTGTTCTGCGATGCAGTCCTAGAGCTAAGAGAACCAGATCACTGGTGCTTGTTGTCACAGGAATGCAGGGACCCTAGTCACAATGCCAGGGTGGAGAACTGTGCTTGTGGTCACTCAAAGACCAGAGCACAGGCCAGGAAAGCAGTGACCACACCCCTCTCCTTCGATCATACCACCTTGGAAGAACCAAAACCTTCCTGACCCTCAGAGTTAGCTCTGAAGGCAGTAGGAAGAAAGGCCTGAAGCTTGGGACAGTAGCTCCTCTATGCTGGGAGCAGAACCCAATTGAAGCATAAATAAGCTGGAAAAATAAGCAAACAAGAAAGAAACTGACTACAGAAAGTTACTATGGTGACAGGAAAGATTAAGACATAAACTCAGAAGATAATGAAGTTGAAAGAGCTACATTCAAAGAAAAATGTGAGTCTTTCCAGGTTTTTATGAAATCTCCCTGCTCATCATTTCTTAAGGTGCGATAGTATTCCACTATATTTATACACCACAATTTGTCTGATAGGCATCCCTCAATTTCCAATTCTTTGCCACCACCAAAAGAGCTCCTATAAATATTTTTTGTACATGCAGGTCCTTTCCCCTTTTTTATGACCTTTTCGGGATACAAAATTAGTAGTGGTACTGCTGGATATAGAAGACTTTCAAACATTCCTGATTAAAAGATGAAAGCTGGATAAAAAATTACTTTCAAATACATGAGTCAAAAGAAGCACAAAAAGGTAAACAAGAAAGAAAAAGCATAAATGATTGAATAAGATCAAACTGCTGTATATGATTGTGATGGACAAGTAGGATGGTCTCAGAAAAACCTGGTAAGATTTACATGAACTAATGCAAAGTGAAAGGAACAGTACCAGGGAAACACTGTACACAGTAATAACAATACTGTATGATGATCTACTGTGAATAACTTAGCTATTCTCAAAAATACAATAATCTAAGACAGTTTCAAAGAATTTATGGTGAAAGGTATTGCCCATCTTCAGAGAAAAAATTGGTGGAGCTTGAAAGCAGATGGAAGACAACTTTTTCTTTACTTTCTTTTCTTTGTGTTTTCTTTTAGAGTATGACTTACATGGAAATTTGTCTGTATGACTACACATGTATAACCTGTGTCAAATTGCTTTCTCAGTGAAGGGGAGGAGAAGGAGGGAGAGAAATTGGAACTCAAATTTTGAAAAAAAGAACGTTAAAATTGTTTTTACATGTAATTGTGAAAAATATTAAATAAAAAAGCCATTCAACTAATAAATAAAACTAGGAGCAGATTTTATGAAAAAAAAAAACAGAGAAATCATTAGTTAATTTGATTTTAAAAGAAAAACAAATTACAAGTACCAAAAATGAAAAGGGTGAATTCACCACCAATGAAGAGGAAATTAAAGTAATCATTAGGAGTTATTTTGGCCAACTATATGCCAGTAAATCTGACAATCTAAGAGAAATAGACGAATATTTACAAAAATATAGCAGAAGATTAACAGAAGAGGAACTAGAATACATAAATAACTATCTTAGAAAAAAAAAATGAATAAGCCATCAATGAATTCCCTAAGGAAAAAATTCCCAGGGCCAGATACATCCAGAAGTGAATTCTACCAAACATTAAAGAACAATTAATTCTAATCTACATAAATTATACGGAAAAACAGGCAAAGAAGGAGTATAACACAAATATCGTGCTGACATACCTAAATCAAGAAGAGTTAAAACAGAGAAAGAAAACTATAGACCAATTTCTCTAATGAATATGGATGCAAAAATTTTAAATAAAATACTATCAATGAGATTACATCAACATATCACTAGGGTCATACACTATGATCAGTGGGCATTTATGCCAGGAATGCAGGACTGGTTCAATATTAGGAAAACAATAAGCATAAATGACCATATCAATAAAAGCAACAAAAATCACGATCAATAGATACAGAAAAAAGGCTTTTGACAAAGTGCAACATTCATTCCTATTAAAAATACTGGAAATCACAGGAATAAATGGAGCTTTCTTTAAAAGGACAAGTAGCACCTATCTAAAACCATCAGAAAGCATTTTCTGTAATGGGAATAAGCCAGAAGCCTTGCCATTAACATCAGGGTTCTGTGAAGTAAGGATGCCCATTATCACCACAATTATTCAATATTGTACTAGGAATGTTAGCTATAGCATTAAGAGAAGAAAAAAGAATGGAAGGAATTAGAATAAGCAATGAGGAAACAAAACTATCACTCTTTGCAGATGATATAATGGTATACTTAAATGCTCCTAGAGAATTAACTAAAAATCTAGTTGAAATATTTATTAACTTCAACACAGTTTCAGGATATAAAATAAGCCCAGCATTTCTACACATTACTAACAAAATCCAGCTTAAAAAATAAAAAACAAAACAGTTTAAAAATAACAAAATTCACCTGAAAGAATACCAGGTCAAGAATACCAGGGAAATCAATGGAAAAAAAAATGTGAAGGAAGGTGGCTTAGCAGAACCATTTCACAAACTGTATTAAAAAGTGGTAATCATCAAAACTATCTGGTACAGACCAAGAATGGTGGACCAATGGAACAGATTAGGTACACAATACACAGTAGTAAATGATCATACTAATCTAGTGTTTGATAATGCAAAAATCCAAACTTTTGGGACAAGAATTCAGTATTTTGACAAAAATTGCTGGAAAAATCAGAAAGCAGTTTGTCAGAAACTAGGTACAGACCAACATCTGACACTGCATACCAAGATGAGATCAAAATGGGTACAAGATACACATAAAAGGTAATATCATAACAAATTAGAGGAGCAAAGAAGAGTTTACCCGTCAGATTTATGAAGGGAAGAATTTAAAACCAAACAAGAAACAGAAAGCATTATGAGAAGCAAAATGTTTAATTTTGATTACATTAAAGTTTCTGCATAAACATATCCAATGCAGCCAGGAGATTAGAAGGAAAGTAGAAATCTGGGGGGAAATTTTCACAGCAAATTTCTCTGAAAAAAGTATCATTTCTCAAATATGTAGAGAATTAAGTCAAATTTATAAGAATACAAGTTATTCTCCAATTGATAAATAACTAAAGGATACGCAGTTTTCAGAAGCAATCAAAGCTATCTATAGTCATATGAAAAATGCTTTCACTCACTACTGAGAAATACAGATTAAAACAGCATTGAGGTACCACCTCACCCCTATCAGATTTACTAACATGAGGGAAAAGGGAAATGACATATGTTGGAGGGGGATGTAGAAAAGTTGGGACATTGATGTGTTGTTAGTAGAGTTGGGAACTGATTCAATCATTCTGGAGAGCATTTTAATAGCCCAAAGGCCTATTAAAATATGCTTATCTTTTGATCCTGCCATATTATTACTAGGTCTATATTTCCAAGAAATTTTTTAAAAAAGGAAAAGAATCTACATTTACAAAAAATATTTACAGCGGTTCTTTTTGTGGTGGCTAAGAACTGGAAAATGCCTGAACAAGTTGTGGTTTATGACTGTGAGAGAATACTATTTTGGTATAAGGAATAGAAAAATCTGGAAAGACTTAAATGAACTGATACAAAGTGAAGTGAGTAGAACCAGGAGAACAAGGTACACAGTAACAGCAACACTGTATAATGATCAACTGTGAGTGACTTAGTTATTCTCAGCAATACAATGATTCAAGACAATTCCAAAGGACTTGTGATAAAAAATGCTATCTTCCTCCACAGAAGGAATTGATGGAATCTGAATGCAGATTGTGACATACTTCTTTAAACTTTCTTTTTTTGGGGGGTGGGCTGAGGATCTGTTTTCTCTTTCACAACATAGCTAATATGGAAATGTTTCACAAGACTGCACATGTATCATCTTTATCAAATTTCTTGCCTTCTCAAGGAGGGGGGAATGGAAAGAATTTGGAATTCAAAATTTTTTAAAAGGAATGTTAAAAACTGTTTTTACAAGTAATTGAAAAAATCTTTAAAAAAAAGATGGGAATTTTTTTCATTATGCAATTTCTGAAACAAAAAGATATAAGTATAGATAAGATGTTTGGTAAATAAGGAATGTAGACTTTAATTAGGGTGATTCAATGATGCTATATCCTTAATAAGCACATGGTTGTTTGCCAAAGCATAAGGTTTGTTTTTGTTTTTTAGTCAAAGGCTGATATTTAAAGGAAAAGCACAGCTTATCAAGACAACTGATAGCTGAAGTTAAGCAAGGAACACTTAACTAGTTCCAAATATAAGATTCTTTTTTACTTCCAAGATATTTAAAAGCTTCTTTATAACTTTTTAAATAATTGACAGTTATTTCAAAAGATAAAGATCTGCAAGTAATTTTCCCCCATCTGCACTTCTTTCAAATTCTTTTTTTTAAATTTATATTTTCAGTTTTCACATTCACTTCCACAAAATTTTGAATTTCAAATTTTCTTCCCATCTCCCCCCTCCTCCCACCCCAGGATAGCATGTATTCTGTTTGCTGTTTCCTCCAATCAGCCCTCCCTTCTATCATCCCCCTCCCCCTTATCCTCTTCCCTTCTATTTTTCTGTAGGGCAAGATAGATTTCTATATCCCACTGCTTATATATCTTATTTCCTAGTTGCATGTAAAAACAATTTTTAACATTCATTTTTAAAGCTTTGAGTTCCACATTCTCTAACGTCCCCCCTCACCACCCACCCTCATTGAGAAGACAAGTAATTTGATATAGGTTATAAATGTGTAATCATGCAAAACACTTCCATAACTGTCATGCTGTGAAAGACTAACTATATTTCCCTCTATCCTGTCCTACCCTCCATTTATTCTATTCTCTGTTAACCTGTCCCTCTACCAAAGTGCTTGCTTCCAATTACCCCTTTCTCCAATCTACCATCCCTTCTATTATTCCCCCCCCCCTTATTCCCCTTTCCCCCACTTTCCTGTCGGATAAGATAAACTTCTATACCCAATTGAGCGTGTATATTATTCACCCTGAAGCCAAATCTGATGAAAGTTAAGGCTTACTTATTCCCTCTCACCTTCCTCTTCTTCCCCTCCATTGTAAGAGCTTTCTTGCCTCTTTTTTGTTAAATGATTTACTACATTATAACTCTCTCTCTTTCTCCTAGTATATTCCTTTCAACACAATTTTCTTTTTTAGATATCATCCCTTCACAGTCAGCTCTCTCTCTCTCTCTCTCCACACACACACACACACTTCCTCCGACCATTCTAATACTGAGAAAGGTTTCACGAGTTACAAATATCATTTTTCTATGTAGGAATGTAAACAGTTCAACTTCAACAAGTCCCTCATGGTTTCTCTTTCCTGTTTACCTTTTCATATTTCTCTTGATTCTTGTATTTGAAAGTCAAATTTTCTATTCAGCTCTGGTCTTTTCAATAAGAATGTTTGGAAGTCTTCTATTTCATTGAAGTTCCATTTTTTTCCCCTAAAGCATTATACTCAGTTTTGCTGGGTAGATGATTCTTGGTTTTAATCCTTAATTTAAAACCAAATCCTTGGTTTAAATCCATATTCCAAGCCCTTTAATTCCTTAGTGTAGAAGCTGCTAAATCTCGTGTTATCCTGATTGTGTTTCTACAACACCTGAATTGTATCTTTCTGGCTCCTTGCAATATTTTCTCCTTAACCTGGAAATTCTGAAATCTGGCTACAATATTCCAAGAGTTTTCCTTTTGGGATCTCAATTCAAGAGGTGGTGGGTAATTTCTTTCCATTTTTTTTTTTTTAATCCTCTGGTTCTAGAATATTAGGGCAGTTTTCTTGATCGTTTCTTGAAAGATGATGTCTAGGCTCTTTTTTTGATCATGGCTTTCAGGTAGTCCCATAATTTTTAAATTGTCTCTCCTGGATATATTTTCCAGGTCAGTTGTTTTTTCAATGAAATATTTCAGTCTTCTTTTTTTTCATTCTTTTGATTTTATTTTATAATTTCTTGATTTCTCATAAAGTCATTATTTCAATTTGCTCCATTCTAATTTTTAAGAAATTATTTTCTTCAGTGAGCATTTGGACCTCTTTTCCCATCTGGCTCATTCTGCCTTTTAAAGCATTCTTCTCCCTCAATGGCTTTTTGGATCTCTTTTGGTATTTGGGTTGGTCTAATTTAAAGGTGTTATTTTCTTCAGCATTTTTGGAGGTTTCCTTTAGCAAGCTGTTGGGTCTTTTTTCATGATTTTCTTGCATCGTTCTCATTTCTCTTCCCAATTTTTCCTCCACTTCTCTTACTTTCCAAAATTTTTTTTTAGCTCTTCCATGGCCTGAGACCATTCCATGTTTTTCTTGGAGGCTTTGTATGCAGGAACTTTGGCTTTGTTGTCTTCTTCTAGTTCTACATTTTGATCTTCCTCATCACCAATGATGCAAGAAGATACCTCTTTACCAAGAAAGTAAGAATGTATAGTCTGTTTCTTTTCCCCCCATTTGTTCATTTCCCCAGCTAATTACTTGACTTTTGAGCTCTTTGTTAAGGGGAAGGCTCCAGAAGCAACTTCCACTTCAGCAGTTGCTGCTGTTGCCCTGGGGCTAGGTGTTCTATAATCCCCTCTCAGCCAGGTGAGAGACCCTTCCCATTGACCTTCACAGCTGTCTTTGGCATTTGTGGTATAAGAAGTCTGGAAATCACAGCAGCTGCCAGCAATTCATTCCTCTAAAGACTGCTCCAGCTCCATCTGTGGGGCACAGCCTACACAGTACTGTACCCTACTCCCAGCCTGGTGTGATACACCCTTCCTGCTGACTTTCTAGATTGTTTTGGGCTGGAAATGTGCTTCAGTCTGGATTTTGTGGCTTCTGCTGCTCTAGAATTTGTTTAGTCATTTTTACAGGTTTTTTGAGGGGTTTGTGGGGAGAGCTCTGCTTCCACTCCACCATCTTGGCTCTGCCCCCCAAAATCTATGTTCAGATTCTAAGACAAGATTCTCTGCCCAACTATTCAATAAAAGTTTCCATAGCTATTCAAAAACTCCAAAGGCAGAGTACATGTAATATCAGTTCTGTTGTAAACTGGCTTTACCAAGGGGAATGTTTTCATTGAAGAGAAGCTGTTCTCATCTGCCACCAAGTTGAGCTCAACAGTTTACCATAAAGTAGGCTGTAAGATATTAATATTATTGATTTTTCTAACTAATGTTTTCATCACTTGTGAGTTGGTCAGAGAATTAATAAACAGACAGAAGTCAGTGTTGAAAAAAAGTCATGACAATTCTGAGTATTTCAGATAGAAAGCTATTATCATGGATTATCAGCCTAAATGAAACTAGCTCCTAAAAATTTTGGAATCTAAAAGCTAAGAATTGAAATAATATATCTTGGGTATATAACATTTTAGATAATTTTAACAAATTATTTTAAAAGCTTAAGACTTTTACTTTTGATGTGCAAAATTCACCATTTGCTCTTCTGTTCTTAAGTTATTCTAAGGTATATAGTCTGGTACACTAAATTATAAATAATTTCACCTGCTGATTCCATCATGCTTTCTCATTCACTATGATGTCAAAAATTACCAAGCATTCCACTTGCCTGTTTAAAAAGGCAGGGAATAAGTTCAGATAGAAATTTTGAATGAACTCTTGAGAATATTCTTAGAGAAAATACTCACAATACTGAGAATAGAGTGAGGGGAAAGTAAAAAGAGGACTTATTCCCCTAGAAGTCACTCAGAATTCACTTAACTGTCATTGAGTCTGGAATCTTAACTTCTCTGCCTCTTTAAAGGTTAAACACATTAGTTAATACTTAAAAGTGTACAATATTTATAGGATGGTTTCATTTTTAAGAAATCTTAGTTAAAAAACTTTATTAAGTGTGATTTAATACTTGAGCCAATGTATTCTCAGCTTTTTCAAGTTTCATGAGTTTAAGGATTAAAATTATTGTGCTGTAAACAAATACAAATTTTGTTTTTTAAAACAAAGGAAGTGGAGTGGTAGGGTCAGAAGCTAAATTTCAAGGGTAAGAAGGGAATAAGCTGAGAAAAAGTGGAGGCAACATGTACAGATGGGGATATATAAAAGATTCTTTCTAATAGTTTATCAGTGAAGGAGAAGTCAAAGAAACATCATTTGAGGACAAAGTTGAGGGAAGTTTTTTCCTAGTTTTAGCAGGTGACAGAAAAAGATTAACTTAAATTAATGTTGACATAATAGCTCCAGTTAAATTACAGCAGAAAATGTATGGGACAAAACTACAATACACAAATATAAAAAAATCATACAATAACCAGGAAAGAACTAGAAGGTCTTAGAATCATACAGTCCAACACCTTTCATTTTACATGACGATTATGTAGTTAAGAGATTTATCAGCACTTCAAACGATCTGTGCTTTCATCACCAACACAGATCCCATAAAAGAATTTAATAAATTGCCTATAATAAATAAATAAATAAACCATCTGATGACCAAACTTCTTTTGGTGAGTTTCTCTTAACTCTGTTAGGTTGGTCTTTGGACTATAGCCTTTTGTGGAGTTTATACTGAAATTTCCAAATGAGTAGGACCCAAGAGAGCTTGTACTCTGTTGAAACAGTCTTCAAAGGCCCAGGGTCATCTTTATGTCATGATGAGGCACTTAATAGGGCTTTAAAGAAGTTTTTAATATAAAACATAAAAAAAAAAACTCTAGGTTTTGGGATCGTGTGGGGAGCTATTTTTGTCTGATGGTGAGGTGAATGAACCTGTTATTTCATTAAGACAAGGAAGTGTGAACACTTCTTCAGTCTTAGAGATGCCTGGAAAAGTTTAAGTGACTTGTCCACGGTCACATAGTATGTGACAGGTCTTCTTAATTCAAGGGTAACCCCCTCCATCCACTATGCCATGCTGCCTCTTAGTTCTTTTTTTCTATAAGTTACTCTTTTGACATTCAATATAGAGCATTACGCAATAAAATACAATATAAACAACTGGATCTCTGAGTCTATAATGGACAGGATTTTAAAATTCGAACTAAATTTTAGGATATAAAAGACAGGATCAAAGCCACAAAATCATGATGCAGCAGTTTATGAACCTTAGAATTCTAGTGTAAAAACAAGTTTGATTCCTTCTGGTTACACCCTGGCCTTCTGGAAATATACATGAAAGTTACGCATTCATGCTACAACCTGCATACAGTTCCAGCTTGTCCACCTATGGAGATGCTTCTTAGGTGCTTTTAAATGAGGTTACCTGCACAATCTTGGAACCTCAGACAGAGGCTCTAACAAATCATAAGAGCAAGCAATTTTTATTTTTGGCACTGTCAAAAGTTTTTTCTTACTTTAATTAAAAACTGGTTGATCAAGTTCTTAACTATTATAGAAAACAATTGTTTCAGTAGACAAGCAGGACCAAAATATTATCATATCGCCCATGCGTTTTCCAGCTACGGTTATGGAAATTTAATTCAACAACCCCTTTTATTTACATATCTAGACCTTGAAAGTTCATAGGATCACAGGCTTTAGAGTTGGGAAGAACCTTACAGATCATCTAGTCTACCCTCCTCATTTTACAGATTGGGGAACTGGAGCCCAGATGGGTAAAGTGACTTGCCCAAAGACACACAGGCAGACACAAGTTCTTTTAAACTAAAACCCAGTTCTTTTAAACTAAAAATCTAGTCTTTCCACTAATTATATCATATGGTGTTTACAAAGATATCCAATTTATGGTTTTACGGTTTACAAAGGAGAGAGTGCCCTACTTACAACAACTTTTTGGAGTAGGTAATTCAAACATCATTTTTCTGATGAGGAAGCTGAAGTTCAACCAAGTGAAATGACTTGTTCATGGTCACGGGTGGTTTCAGGGCTCTATGTATTGTATCATGCTGCCTCAATGGCTTAAGTCTCTACTATGTATGTCATACTATTGTAAGCAGTTTTTACCCTCAAGGAGCTGATAATATAACCTATTCCCCACCCTTTCTCTTTTCTAACCCAAAGAGATAAAGAACTCTATTAAAACTTTCCAAAGACAGATTACTAGGCCCACTGAATCATATCTAAAGGAAGATTTTAAAGTGATGTATTTAAAGCTTTCAGAAATTTTGTTTTAAATGTTACCTTTTTGATTCATACCCTAACTTTTTCTACTAAAATATTAAACTAGAAGAATTTTAGAAGAAGAAAATAAAGGGGTAGGAGAAAAGCTTCCTCATAAATAAAATTCTGACCCCCCTGTAACAAAGAGGAGTTTTCTCTAGAATAAACTTTTCATTTCAGCTTCAATTAACCTCAATGCCATACTGCCTTTTAAAAAGCTCTTGGCACTGCCTATGTTTAAAATCTGTTGTGACTTTTCCAAACAAATGCAAGCTGAAAAGTCTTTCACAATGTTGCCAAGATTCAGTACTTCACAATTAGTGTTCTAGTCATGCTGGTACAGAAACTTCCTACCATGTACTACAATTCTTAAGACAAAAGATCTGGCCCCTTGTGCCTGGTGTCTTTGTACCAAAAAATAAGCTGATACAATTGCTTCCCTTATCCATTAGTATAGTAGAGAAGCTAAGAAATGTATGTGAAAAACTATAGCGCAAAGTATAATGCAATTACATTAAAGTTCTCTTCACTATGCAGTGGTAACCAATGTTTCTCAAACATGTACGCCAGTGAAGCAAAAATATGACTACTAGCATTTATATAGCACTTTACAAACACTATTTCATTTTATCTTCACAACAATCCCAAAAGACAGGTGCTACTATTATTCTCATTTTACAGTAGAGGGAACTGAGGATGACAGAGATTAAGTGACTTGCCAGGGTCACATAACTATTAAATGTCTGAAGTCATATTTGGACTCATCTTCCTGACTCTGTCAATTGGGCAAACTAGCCTAAAGTTTTAAGTTCAGAGAAGCCCATCATCAGGCAGGCCACTATGTGATTTTTTTTTTCTCCAAGCAATTCATTAATAGTAAGATACTACCTAAGTACTCACATAACATAATAACACATTTTTTTGAAGTTCTGAAGTAGGTCCAAATACAAAGGTACAACATACAACAGAAGTTAAAACTGTCAGAGATTACTTAGTAGGGATGGAGAAAAAAGATCAAGGCAGGCAAAGCAAGAAGGTTTGACTGAGGTATGATTTAGGAGGAGAAGATTCCAGACAGTAAGAATAGTGAAACAGAAAACACAAGATGGGTTAATTTAGGATCCTTTAGGGGGAAAAAAGAAGGCAGTAGTTCTAGCTGAGCAGAGCACTGGGAAACTCAAGGTAGTAGTAAGATAAGATGAGAGGTAGGTTGGGGCTAAACCATGAAGGGCTTTGAGTGTCTGGCCTAAGAATCAGTATTTTATTACCTGCTTATGTCTCTCTTAAAAAACAAAACCCACCAAACAAAAAACACCCTCACTTATTAGTTTATGCTTTCTCCACCAAACTGGTATAGAAGTATATAAAATATATCTACTATATAAAGAAGACTGGAGGGCCTGAATAATCAACCCAAAGAATTGTCAAAGAATTGGATATACAAGTTCCCAATTATTACGAATCGTGCACCATGGGGAAAAAAAGCACCTTTTATAGTTACAACCTTTTAGACCACACCAAATATTGCATTATAGTTCATGCAAGTCACTGTAAATAAAACTTCGCAGAGCAAAGGGTTGCTTCAACACAGCTGTATTTCTAATACAGACAGCAACTTCTGAGTGGTATTGCAAGAATACTGTCACATAGTACCTACCCTTATCTATAAAGCAAGCTGCCAGTAAGGGGTGGTAGGCAGCCACTAGTAGAAGCAATGCTAAATGATTTCACTCGTCTTTCAGTCAACATTAGGGATCATGATCGTGGGCAGCAAGGATGAGTGAAAAGACAAGATTCTAAGGCAACATAAGAAAGATCTCTGATATTCAAGTGAAACATTCCTCAAATTTGCTTTATAGCAGGGGAGGAAAAAAGCTAAAAAACAAGTAGTCTTTATTTCCTACTAAAGAATTCTAAGGTCTACAAATAAGTCTGTTAACAACCAATCCTAAAATAAAGTAGAATGCTATCCTGAACTTGGCCAAGTTTTATCTAGGAGCAAAAAAAAGAGTCAACTTTCCTTTGAAAATTTTTAAGTCTAAAAATGAATGAATGCTATAATTATTTATTCACACCCGTTCTCCTCAAACTAATTTGCTTCTAGTCATTTACCTGTACAGTGATAAGTTTTATTTCTGAAACTACTACCATTATGATTCCTAGGAAATGCATATTAGACTAGTTATTATCCCAAAAGAAAAGACTCAAACCCAAGTAAACAAAAGCAAGAATTCTAACTTATGTGAATTAAATATATTTACCATTTTGAAAGTGAAAATTCATATTTTAAAACGTGCATTTAATTAATTTAAAATAAGCCCATTACATGTTAACATTAGTAACATTTTAAAATAAAAAATAACTATTTTTCTAAAAAAGTGAAAAGAGTTGCATTGTTTTATATATATTTTTGCAGTCTCTTTAATGTCTGGCTTAATACACAACAGCTGGATTCTTATATCTGCTTCTGTTGTGATGTTATTTTTACTGAAGTATATAAACAAAATCCAGCCTCACACATTAATGTTGTTGGAAAAGGGAGGGTTAATTTAATAGGTAAATAATGGGTTGTTGTTTTTTTTTTACTATTATTAAAATAGTTTTAACATCACAGATCTCCTCAAAGAGTCTTAGGGACCCCCAGGATGCCTCAGATCACACTTTGAGAATTGCTAATGTAGATAATAGGAATCCAAGGGTAAAAGCTAAACGAGACAAAGACATGGACTCATTTCCCAAGGAAGAAAAAAAATGGTTCCCAACAAACCAAGGGAAGTAATATCAAAGCAGGTATAGCCTGCCAACTGGGCCAACAGCAAGTATAAAGGAATTCCAGATCCAAATGACTCTCCAAATCTTCCTAGAAGTGGGGCATATAACATGTGGTTGTTCTGAAATAAGTTTCATAACAAGGTAATGAAGAGTTAATTGCATAGCTCACTCCATTTTTTGCAGAGGGATAGGGACTATAGTTATGGAATGTGGCATATAAAACAAACTCCAATGATGTGTTGGTTAGTTACCAAACCACTCCCTCCTTTTCTTTTTTTTTTTTTGTTACAAGAGATGACCGAGTGTAGAAGAAGGGGGAGGATTCTATTTGGAAATGAAGGCAATGTAACAACAAAAGGCATCAACATCGTTTTTTTAAAAGTGAGTTGTATAACAAAATTATTTAAATAGTTCTGAAGAATTTCTATTATCCAATCATGTTAGTAAATCATATATAGCATCATGTACATAAAATGTGATTAGTTTTAACTATTTTGGTTACAAAGTAACTAAAAGGCAGTATTATTTTAGGAGTTGAGAAAATCCAGTTATAAAAGTCTATGCCTAATGCAAACTGTCACAATATATCCAAAATCACTTAAAAACTTTTTTTCACTACACTACTTTCTATATCTAACAGACCAAGAAAAGAATTATTTGAGATATCGTTTTCTCAATTCCACAAGCATTTATTAAGCTTCTACATTCAAGGCACTGGGCTTACAACGACAAAAAGGAACAGTCCTTTAATCTCCAAGGACTGAAGTCTAAACAGGGATAAGTAAACAGATATGTAAAAACAAGGTTAACTGAGCAGGAAGAAATATGCAATAAGTGGGAGAATATGGGAAGGCTTCCCAGGTTAACACCTTAGCTAAGTCTGGAAAAAAGGATAGAGATGTAGGGTCTGGCAGTCTTCAGTCCCCAAACATCTTTTTTACAAGCTTTACTAACTTTAAGATGATGTTTTAATTAGGCTCTGCCTCCTTTCTGTCCCATTTAAGGCATGTAATTTATACTTCAGGCTTTTAAAAAATGTATTTCACTGGTCTGGGGAAGAAGTTCATAAATGGGTATAAATATCATTCTGCATTTACACAGCATTTATCATGAAATGTTATTGCCAAAACAGGCTTGCCTTTAGAGTCTGCCTTTAGACACTAAGAGGTCCATTAGTTATATAACTTTTATAAAGCAAACCTGCTTGTTAGAGATAAAGTCAGCATCTGGTCCACAGTAGTCACTCAATAAGTATTTGTTGGAAGGATACTATCTTTATACAAAAAATGCTAATATAAATCTTAAGCCTGTAGTTCATACCCAAGCTGACCGTTCTTTTGTATAAGCAGTTTTTATGAACCAATCTTAGATCAAGGGTTGGGCATATGGGCCATACTTGCTGACCCCTGTCCTAAAACATCTTCTACCGAGTCAGTTTACTTCAATTGTAATATAAAGATTTCAACATGACAAAATTTGTGAATTTCCAAAAATTCACAAATATTAAAACCCCACCTCTACTCTGAAATAAGCTAAAGCAAATTAAATACTTTGCATTAAATCTGAAATGGCTGGTTTGTACGAGTCATTTTGATGGTAGTTTTCATAGAAGTACAGATTCCATACGCTTTTATTTTTGAAATACACTTTTAGTACCACTAAAAAAATTAATCTTTCAGGAGTAGTTTCTGAATTCAAATTAAAATATGCAACTCTGCAAAAAAAGTCATAATTGATTTTATAAATGATTGAAGATAATTTCAACCACTGAAAAAGTGATGATACATTCTGAAGCATCTGAATACAGGAAAATTGAAGTAGGTTTTATATTGAAATAAACAGCTTCATCTATATCCACAGAAAGAACTGACGGGACTCTGAATGTAGATTGAAGCATACTATTTGCGCTTTATTTTTTTCCTTTTCGTCTGTTTCTTCTTTCACAACTATGACTAATATGGAAATACGTTTTACACGATTGCACATATATAATCTTTATCAAATTGCTTACCATTTTAGGAAGAGGGGAGGGGAGAGAGGGAACGAGAGGGAAAAATTAGAAACTCAAAATTTTGTAAAAATGAATATTAAAAATTGTCTTTATATATAATTGGAAAAAAACAAAATACCATTATAAAGGAAGAAAGGAAGGAAGAACTTCCACAGGTGCCTATATTAGGAGAAAGCCAAACTGGGCCAGGTTCTGTTAGAGGCCATTTGGGTCCAACCCACTCCCTTGTACACAAAAGAGTGAAATAAAGTAACTATAAAATCTCTTTTTATGCAGTCTGAACAACAGACCTAGAACCAGAGGGGTAAAATATTCACTGGTTCTCTGGCGACCTTTCAACCCAACAGGCTATCAGCATTATTAAAAGTCCTAACTTAAGACAATTACTCAGGAGTAGCTAGCTAAGAGCTAATGACTGAAATGGGCAGCTAGATGGCTCAGTGGATAAAGCACTGGGCCTGCAGTAAGGAAGACCTGAGTTCAAATCTGAACTAGGACACTTACTAGCTGTGTGACCCTGGGCAAGTCACTTAACCTGTTTGCCTAAATCCACTGTAGAAGGAAGAAAACCCCATGGAAGTACTATGGTCCAAGGAATCACAAAGAGTCAGATGTGACTGAGCAACAATGACTGAATCTTCAAAGAATACACTAAAGACATGAAAAAAGGCTCTTCAGAGTGAATAAAATGCTATGAACTGAAGTCAGTTTGGCCTAGGGAAAACTTTTAAAAGCAATACAGAATTGAAAGTCACTGACTCCTACCTATATACCATCACGTTAACTAAGTCCCAAAAATAAATGACAAGACTTTCTGGATTTGGTTTGATCTTACTTGTACATACTTGGCAGTATTATGCACAAACAAATACTAATTAATGACAGTGCAAAGATCAAATATAAAAGTCACTTAGGGATAAATGAAATATTACTCTACATAGCTGAATTTGAACCCATTCTAGAAATCTGTTTCCAGAAATAACTTTGAGCCAAACATTAGAATGATAAAATGGGCTTGTTGGTATGAATGACAGCTAACATTTACATACTGCTTTAAGATTTATAAAACAGGAGGCCTTGGGATATAATCAATTTAGCAGCCTTAAATACTTTCTATGTACATCAGGATTTTTTTTTTTTAAACAGCTATTTAAAGATAGTTACCAGGTAACTATAAACAGCCTGGGCAAAAGACATACTTTAAATGTCAAACTACAACATAAGTATGAGAAACAGCAACAGATCTGGAGCAGTGAAAAAAGAATGCTAAGAAATGAATGGACATTAGTCACGGAATTTGAGAGTTGGAAAGAACTTCAATCCAGTCAGCTCAACCCATCCACAAAATGGATCCCCACTATCATTACCCAGCGAGACCTCCACGGAGGCTGAACTCAGCCTTTGCATTTTTGAAAAGTTCTAATTGTTAGGAAGTTGCTCTTGGAATCAAGCTTAAATTGGACTCTTTGCAACTTCCACAAACTGCTCCTGATTCTGTCTTCCATTAAGAACAGCTAACATTTGCACAGTACTCTTTATGAAATACTTTATAGGTGTTATTTGATTCTTAAAAACAACAAAAAACAAACCAAAAGCCCTTAGGTAGGTGTTTGCCCAGGGTCACAAAGCATGTGTCCTAAACCAACATTTGAACTCAGGTCTTCCCTGCTCCAGATCCAGCACTCTAGAACACCTACTTGCCTTTAGCTTGTCAAGATACTTCTGGATGCCAACTCTGTTACTCCCAGCTTTGTGTCACCTGCAAATTTGATGAGCATAAATCAACCCTTTATCCAACTGATCCACTGATAAAAATGTTAAAACAGCACAGACTCTTGTGGCACTCCTTTGGTGAGCTTCTTCCAGGTTGACAAGGAAGCATTAAGAATTACTCTAGATATCTATAGTCATATGAAAAAATGCTCTAAATCACTAATGATTAGAGAAATGCAAATTAAAACAACTCTGAAGTACCACACCATACCTAACAGATTGGATAACATGACAAAATAGAAAAATGGTAAATATAAGAGAAGATGTGGGAAAATTGGAATACTAATGCATGGTTAACGAAGTTGTGAACTGATCCAAACATTCTGGAAAGAAATTTGGAACTATGCCCAAAAGGTTAATAAAACTGTACATACCCTTTGACCCAGCAACACCACTTCTAGGTCTGTATTCAAAGAGATCATAAAAATAGGAAAAGGACACATGTGTACAAAAATATTTATAGCAGCTCTTTTTGTGGTAGTCAAGAATTGGAAACTGAAGGGATGCCCATCAATTGGGGAATGGCTGAACAAGTTGTGGTATAGGAATGTAATGGAATACTGTTGTTCCATAAGAAATGATGCAGCAGGTGGACTTCAGAAAAACCTGGAAAGACTTCTATGAACTGATGAAGTGAAGTGAGCAGAACCAGAGCATTTTACATAGTAACAGTAATATTGTGCAATGACTAATCTTTATAGACTTAGCTCTTCTCAGCAGTGCAAGGATCTAAGACAATTCCAAAACACTCATGACAGAAAATGCCATCCACATCCAGAGAAAGAACTATGGAGTCTGAATGTAGATAGAAGAAAATTATTCTCTTTTTCTTTCTTTCTTCTTTCTCATGGTTTTTCCCTTTGGTTCTAATTCTTCTTTACAACATAACTAATGTGGAAATATGTCTAATATGATTGTACATGTATAGTCCATATTAAACTGCACACTCTCTTAGTGAGAGAAAATTTAGAACTCAAAATCTTATGGAAGTGAATGTTGAAAAACTAAAAACAAATAGATAAAATTTTTAAAAAGAATTATTCTTTCAGTCAAACCATTCAACCAATTGTGGATCCAGCTGATTGTATTACTGTCTAATCCTCCTATCTTTCCATCTTCTCTACAAGAAATACAAGAGATTCTTTATCAAAAGTTCTGCTAAAACTTAGGTAAACTATACCCACAGCATTTCCCTCATTTACTAGTTTAGCAATCCTATGAAAAAAGGAAATGAGCTTACTCTGGCATTTCCCTGACAACATGTTAGATCTTTGTAATCACTATTTCCCTTTCTAGGAGTTCATTAACTATCTCTTTAATGATTTATTCTAGAATTTTCCCAGGAATCTAAGTCAAGTTCTCTAGCCAAACTTATAGGTCCTCTTCATTTTGTAAAAAATATCAAAGTATTTGTTCTTTACCAATAATGTCTATACTCCATGATCTTTCAAATACCACAATGGCTCACTAATCACATCTGCCCGCTCTTCAGAAACTGAGAATACAGCTCAACAAGTCTAGGTGGCCTGAATTCAACACGGGCAGGTAAGTGAGGTACATTAATATCTTCTTATGTATATGGGATATACACCAACTTTGCTGATCAATTCTGTGCTATTATTTTCACAAATCATTTAGTCACAGAATTGAGTTGGAAGAAACATTAAATACTACGTAGTCCAACCTTTTTTAGTATAAATCACTTTATATCACATACAAGTGATTGATTATCCAGCTTGTAGATGGGAGAAGGTAGGCAAAGACAAACTCATTCAATTTCAGAGCTTCAACTGCCACCACAGCACTATGAAGACTAATAAACCTTATCTTTAGTTCTTACTTTTGAGCTTCAAATATGTATATCCTCCTACATATAAAGGTTTGTAATCCAATGCCTGTGAACTCTGTGTATATATACATATAGACACATGTATAAAATTGTATTTCAATATAGTTGTTTACTTTGTAATCCATATAGCTTATTTTATGCACTTAAAGACATTCTGAAAAGAAGTCCATAGGCTGTAGCAGACTGCTAAAGGGGTTCATGACACACAAAAAGGTTAAGAATCTCCAAGCCAAGCTAAACTTTCCCCTTGAGTTGACTATAACGCCCATGTTTTTGCCTGTGGCACCAGTCTTCTCATGCATGTAATCTCCAGGTAAACTTTGATCTCTGTTCCCAGTTTGCCTTGGTTGGTGAAGTCCTATTAATTTCACTTCTAATGACTCAAATTTCTATAGCCTCCTTGTTATTCCCATGCATTCAAACCAGTATAGGTCTTCTGTCTCCTACTCCAATCTGTCCCTTATACTTGCAGAAAAATCTTTCTCATGGAGAGATCTCTGATCAAAAATCTTTAGTGCCTCCTTTGGCTGTAGAAGTCCAAATTCCTTTGCATATCATTCAAGGCACTCTACCTTTCCAAGTACTCATTACCTTTCTAGTTTTATCCCAAATTATTCTGGTTTACCACGTGACTCATCCAAATCAGACTATTTCTGCTATTCTGTCTTTACTCACGTCATTTCTTATACCTATTCCATGAAGACTTTTCTGGTCCCTGGGTCTGATCTGTCCCCTTCAACCTCATCTAGTACTGTTTGCCATCCTTCTAATACACTTACGTATTATTTATCTGTGTGTTTTATGCCAAAAATATACTGTATAAGCTCCAGGACTGCATGCACAGGTGTACTGTATTATCTTAATTTTCTTATTTTCTCTAGCACATAGAAGCGTGCTCTGCATACAGAAGGTGCTAAAATTTGCTGATAAATGAATGAATTTAGGACAGTGAAAAACTCTTTTAGTGTAGTCATGCTTACAATGACTCAGTAAAGCCCTCTTCTGACCTGATGGGAAAGGAAAAATATCTTATCATTTAGGGAGATAATATTGTGGTCTATTCAATCTATGGCAATTTTACAATTAATTTAAAATGCCAGCTATGCTTTATTATGAAAATGTAAGGTTAAAGCCCTCTTGGAGCTCAAAGACAAACACTATGAAAAATGAAAATCTTTATTACCATTCATCATCTTGAGAGAAAAAGCATCCTTCTCCACACACACACCCACAGACTTTGAAAGTAGTATGGTATATTTTCTGAGAATGCATAATGTTAAATTGCAAAACAGTCCACTGCCTTCTTGCATTTTATATTTTAAGACTTTATGACATGTACTAGCCTAAACTATGCAAGCAGAAATGCCACAGAAATGTATACTAAACACTTTTTAGAGTTAAATTTAGTCCTTCTGGGTTTTTCATTTCTCTGTTTACTTTTCTTCCATGACAGATTTGAAGATATCATGAGGAAAGATAAAATGCTACAAGAAAATTTTGATATAATAGTAAAGAATAACTAACATTTATATAGTGCCTGTTATGTGTCAGGCACTGTACTGAGTGCTTTACAATTAGCTCATTTGATTCTTGCAACAACCCTGGGAGATAGGTGTTATTATCATCCTCATTTTTTTACAGATGAAGAAACAGAGGCAAACAGAGGTGCAGTGATTTGTCCAGGGTCACTGAGATTAGATTTGAACTCATGTCTTCCTGACTACAGGCTAGCGGTGTGTCTGATGTCACCAAACTGCCTCATTTTCACCATTCTAGTCCTGCTAGCTTTTTTGTATGAAGGTTAAAAAAAAAAAAAGCATTCTGGTATAAGAAGTCAGGGAAAGACCACCTGGAGTGGGATCAGCAGTCCAAGGTTTAAATCAGGATTCTGCAATTTACTATGTGACCTTGGGCGAGTCACATAACCTGTTTGGGCTTCAGTTTCTTCACTTGCAAAATGACAAAGCTGGACTAGTTGGCCCCTGAGGTCCCTTCTGCCTCTGTGATGTTGTAAAAACTTGTGTAATTAGACTATCTCTAAGGTACCTTCCAGCTTTAAATCTATAATCCTAAATTGTCTTGTATGGGAGCTTAGCCTACAGCACTGTTAATCGGTTCCATCAGACACTATGAGAAACTGACACGTATAGGAAATGTTGTATAGCAGGGGTACTAAGTTGCTTTTGTCAGTAAGAAGTCTGGATTGTTTGTGACAGTTATGAAAAGTAGCTCAAGCTGAAATGTGAAGTTATGTTCTTCATAGATCTCTGAAAAAAACAAGACACTCCAATCCTTATTCAAGAAAAAAAAAAAACATAAAACAGCTATACCAATTTCCAGGACATGAATAACACTAACTACAGGGCATTTCACATTTGTTTTGAAAAGCTTAAAACGTTCTTCAATTTTTAAATTAAGATATTTACTTTCTTAGAATCATAAGAATGTTCAAGAAGTACTATATTTTGTTATTTAAGGTGCCTGATAACATAATGCTTTAAGTACAGTGTCAGTAGTTTTGAATTATGATTTGAAAAAATATATCAAGGATATCTGAACATTCTACCACTGAGACAAAGTTGATACTGAAAAGATGTTTCATTATAGACCTAAAAGTACTAATCATATAGGGGTTCAAAACAAACAAAAAACAAACTATCAAGTGAATGCTTTAAGTATTAATTAGGACAGCAACATGAGAGTGTTGAAGGAAACCTGGTTTTGGAATCACCAAATGAGTATTAATTCAGATTCTATTTCTTTGGCTCTTAGTGAATTTCATCTCTGTAAAATGAGGGTCTGGACTATATAGTGTTCAAGGTCCCTTCTGCTGCTAAATTAATGATGTCATTAATATAGATGATTTAGTTAAAAAGTTGTTTGTTCACCAAATTAGAAGATAACCTCTATACATGAAGAATACTTCACATCAACTGGATAGATTACTTTGCTACATTCTAAGCTTAAGAGTAAAGTAATACCAGCCCCAGGAGTTGTGCTAAGTAATTCCAGACCTTATTTAGTTCTTTCTAGTGTAAAGAGATAAATATATCTTTCACCGCTTAGTGAAAGACAATAATGCATCAAAAATACACTTGGTTAATACCTTACTATCAGGGAATAACAGATATCAAGTTAAATGAGTCTTAACCACTGAAATCTAAAATGTGTATTTCAGGCCTCTTAACTATCCATCCTCAGGAAGCTTTCATATCAGCAAAATCAAGTCTCCTGGCACTCAAGGTCGTACACATCTATTGTTGTCCTACCTTTCCAATCCTGTGTCATGCTATTCACCTATCCTTGGCCTACAAACTCTCAAGTCAAACAGTTAAGTGAAGTTCCAATAAGTTAACATTAGTCACATACCTTGATTCCAGCCAACAAAAAAAACTCTCTACTTTCAAGATTATAAAAATAATATTATCTATAGGGGTATGACAGTGCAATAAAGACAGGACATGATCTTGCTTTCCTGCTTTGTCATTATACAATGAAAATTTCCATCTATTAGCCAATATTTAATTGGCTTACTGGAGAATTTATTTTCCTAAATGCTGCTTTTAGCATTTTACTTTGTCAAAACAACCGAGTAAGGATAGGAAAGTTGATGCAAGAAAAGATAACGGGGGGGGGGGGGGGGGGGGGAAGGAAAGGAGATGGTGGTATAAGCTTGTGTCAACAGTTATATCTATCATTAATTAGCCAGTTTTGTAGAGCTGGTAAATCAGGTTAAGCTTTGTTTTAAGGAAGAGTTTTAAGATGTTCTTTTAGTCACCAGCGCGTAATGGCTCCTGGGGACTGTAACTATATACAGAAACAAGTCTATTCTACTTTATTAGCTCTTACTTCTAGAATTTCTCCGTAATACAAACACTAGAAAATCTGAGTATCTCATAAAGGGGATGGGAACAACAGCATTGCTGGGTCAACGGTTTATCTACACAGCAACACAACCAGCCCGAACAGCTCAAAGGTGCAGTTCCTCTCACTGTCCCGAAGTAGTTTGTCTGTGGAGTCTAAGTCGGGGAACCCGCCCTCCTTTACTCTCCCCCGCCCTGCAAGCCCCGGGGAGGGGAGGCACCCCTAGCAAGTGGCCCCTAAGGCCGAGAAGGGGTGGCCCGTGGGGAAAGGATGGTGCTGTGCGAGAGCAGCTTCCAAGGAGGCAGCCCAGGTCTGCCTCGGGACGCCTCGGCCCCTCCTGGGCTGCGCCCCACCCAGGCCCCGGCCCGGCAGGAGGACGACGGAGGAGAGGCTCGGACGGACCGTGGCGGGCTCACCGGATGTAGGGCGAGGCAGCCGCCAGGATGTTCTTCTGCACCGGGATCTCCTCCCCCTCCAGCACCAGGTGCGCGTCGCAGAAGCGGGCCTCCTCCCGGAACGAGCTCAGAGCGCGGAGAAGCCGGGCGGCGTGCTGAGGGTCCGACACGGCGCTGCCCTCCGCCATCCTGCCGCCCGCGCTTACTACCCCTTCTCTACCCCTTCTCCGAGGGTCCGCAGCCTCAGTGTCCCCCCAAAGCGTCCTGCACCGACGTTGGGCCGTCACTTCGCGCGCGCTCCTCCGTTCGCTCGTTCACGGGCAGGAAAACAACGGAAGGAGCGCGAGGCGAAATAGGCAGCACCTCGACTGCGCCATTAGTAATACGTTGAGGAGGTAAGGTGGGGGCCGGCCCCCCTCAGGCCCTTTTAACGGGTCGAGAGAAGGGCGTCATCATTCCGCGACTGCCCCGCCTTCCGCGTGCGCCCGACAGCGAATCACAGGCTTTCTCCAAAACTCCTCCCCTTTCTCTCTGGAATAGAGACTGAGCGGGGTATCCCGAACTAGTAGTAGGAGGGAGCGAAGCGGGCCGGGGTGGTCAAAGGGGTGTCCGCCCAAGCCCTTCATACCCCTGGGAGAGGGCGGAGCTCGGGCAGGTCCACCTCTTTCGCGGAAGGGGGGAGGTGCCGCCCTACTCACTTTGAGAAGTGGGCGGAGCTTGGGCCGGCCTACCTCGTTATCGGGAGGGGGGGGGGTCTCAGTATTGCTCACTCGCACCGTGGAGGGCGGAGCTTGCGCTTGAACCTCAAGGGAGCTCGGGAGGTCTCCCCTCGTTTTTGAGAAGGGCGCCCCTCCTTCCCTGGGGATGAGCGGGGCTGAGGATGGACGCCGACCGGGGGGCCTCGTTAACGGGAAGGAACCTCATTTCTAATTTGCGGGAGGGGAGCTCCTCTTTAGAAGGACCAGCCCATCTCGTTAGAGGTAGGGGGCAGAGTCCAGCATTGGAAGGCAGGCTTTCCTCATTCCTGAGCAGCACTCCTGTAGTAAGTTCCTTGTTTACAGGGGGCTGTTTGTGTTATCTTGTAGTGGTTTTTGACAAGCATTAGTCATCTTCCCCGAATGAGCCATAAATGGCTTGAAGGTTAGACTCCTGTCTTACACTTCCTTCTATTGCCATCGGTCCTGAGCGTGTAGTAGACGCTCAATAAGTGCTTATTTATGTGGTAGGAATGATCCCTCTGTACCAAAAGCTACCAGAAAGCTAAAGCTCAAACAACAGAAACGCTAACATAGATTCACTTCCTTGATGAAAAAAGACAACGAATCATACCAAGGGGCAGCTAGTGTGGAATGAGGGATGCTTCTTTGTGAAGGTCGGTCGTGGGCATTGCTTTAAAGGAGCTGGGGAAGGAAATATGTTTGGATAGAAAAGAGAAAATATCTAGGGAGGTGGGTAATAGAGGAGAACTCATGAGAGAAATGGCCAGTTTTCTTGACCCAAGTCTTTGACAAGTCACTTAGGATCATAATGGCATGAAATCATAGATTTTGAACTGAAAGGACCCTAAGAGATTTTGAGTGGTCCAAAGTATCACAAGTAGTGAGTGGAAGGCCTGGGTTTCCATTTAGATCTAACTTCAAATCTGTCGCTCTTTTGCCTGTATCACAATGCTTCCTTCCCATTCCTGCACCTCATTTTAATACTCTGTAAAATGAGGGGCTGAATCAGGTGAGGTCAGAGGTGCTTTATATCTCTGACATAAAATTCTGCCCATTTTGTCTTTGTGTGGCAGGAATGCATTGGATCTCAGGAGGAGTTAGGGAATATTTGAAGCTGGCAATTTAGGTAAAACAAAGTCCAGTGGTTCAGGACATTCAGGCCTGTGATTAGAAACTTAAGTATATTTCTAAAAGTTTTTGAGAACCATTGTAAGCTTTTGAGAAGGCATCAACAAGTACAATGACATAATTCTTGTATTTGAACTGCATTAAAAATTGCTGCTGGTGAAGGAATTCAATTTAAAAAAGCAACATTACATATTTACTATATGTAGTCCATTATTATAGATGCTGGAGATACAAAAATGAAAAACAGTATGGTCATTAGCCTGAAGAAGTTTATAGCCTGATAGTGGGGATAAGACGTAGACAAATATCAACAACTAGAAAGAATGTGATGAAAAGAACGGATCAGAGATACAGATAAAAAGAAATCTGAAGTTGACGAAAGTAGTTTTTAGCTGAGAGATCAGTTGCAGGTTGTATGAAAGGGGCCTTGAAGAAGAGACTTTCAGTGCATGGAAATATAGAAGGAGTATGTTCCCAGTTATTGAGCATACTTTGCTTGAATGCTGAAGAGGGCAGACCAAGAACTAGAAACAATTAGTAGTACAATTTGGCTAGAATTGAGTGCATAGACAGGAGCAGAATGAAATAAAATTAAAAAGGAAGCCATAAAAGGGATGTTGGAAGGGACCTCAAAGATCATTAGTTTAACCCCCTCCAGGGCCTGGCACAGATGAGGAAACTAAATTCTAGGGAGGTTGAGAGATTTGCTCCAAACTATACAAGTAGTTAGAGATATTGGGATTCAAACTCTGGCCTTTTGATTCTCAATCCAGAATTTTTTTTCTCTGTGCCATATACCGTTTATCTCTTTGGGAGCCTGATTGTAAAGGGCGTCAAATACCAAGCT
Source organism: Notamacropus eugenii (assembly GCF_028372415.1). Lineage (NCBI taxonomy): Eukaryota > Metazoa > Chordata > Mammalia > Diprotodontia > Macropodidae > Notamacropus > Notamacropus eugenii. Next base: position 542,399,951 of record NC_092872.1, on the reverse strand, counting down.
AAGAAGTTTTTATTTTATATAGACATTGGGGAGCCACTAAAGTTTTCTGAACTGAAAAGACTACAGACCAAGTATGACAGAGAAGATATGTGTGACAGCAGTCCTTTCTGTCTTATATCTGTGTATATAAAAACTACCTTTCAGTTTATTGATGATGCAGCAGTAGTACATTGGACTTGGAGTGGGAAGGTCCAGGTTTGAGTTTCATTTCTACTTACTAGTTTTGTGATCTTAAGCAAACCTTAGTTACCTCATCTGTAAAATGGGGACAATAATACTAATGTTACATAACTCATAGTATTGTTGTGAAGATCAAGTGATAGAATGTAAATGAAACTGCTTCAGATTCCCAAATTACAATGCAAATGAGAACTCCTAAGCTCATTAGAAGAAGGGTTTACGTGAGATATACTATCTTCTTGGATATCAGGCTTAAACTATTGCCAATAAGGATATTTTAAAATAGTCATTTCCCATAGAAGTTCTGAATGTTAAAAATGAGTGTTGAGGGAGATTCTAGGGGACTTAGAGAGGCAGGGCCATTGTACAGGCAGGATCTACACTGAATTCAGATCCACCAGAGGAATTTGTCAGAAAGGAATGGGTAACCTGTGATCAGTTTAATTTTTAAACTTGCAATTGCCTAGGTAGGGTTACAGGAAGGACTGAAACCCACCTGTCATATAATAGCATGGCTATGTTTTTATCTTTCCCTCTTGCTCAGAACAGTAAACAATGACAGTTTCAACATCAGTAATTTGTAGGTTGAGAATATAAGGTGTGCTCTGTAATTGATACAATGCAATCTTTCCAGAGGAACAGGTTGTCACTTTTTTAAAAAATTGTCTCTTTTTATGAGTTCCTTGAGGGCAGGGACCATGTTTTGTATATTCTGGGTTCTCTCATAGTATGTAGCACAGAACTTGTTACATAGTAGATCCTCATACATTAATGAATGACTATACATTTTAGCAGTATTTCACATAATCTGAATTAGAAGGAACCTTTGTTACTATTTAGTCTTATCCAAAGTTGATCAAGCATCCTTTCTTGTCTCCCTAACTCTGCATGGGAAGCATCTAGGAGTCCTCTGGCTCAGCCTGTGCTCTCCACACAAGGACCACTGAGGTCATTGAGATGGTCCAGGGGACATCTGTTTTCACTAGAAAGACTTCTGATCAGTAGTGTTTAGTTCCCTCCTTGATCTAACCCTAGTGTAAACTTTCAGAAACTATAACTTAGGTCAGAATCTGAGTTTCTCAATCATTTCTTCAAAGGTTTCGTTGTCCTATATTTAATTAACCTATTTATAGAAAATCTGAAATTGGATAAGTTATTGAATTATATGGAGTGGAGTTATTTTAAGGAACAATCTGGTTATCTAGTAAGAGTAAATTTTTCTAGTGACCCTTAGCTTATTTTGGGAACTTGAGCCCAACACAGATTTAAGCCAACAGATCCATTATTGTTTATTTTTTAAAACTTGAAACATTTAGCACAGGGTATCATGAATTCCTACAAAAACAGTAGTGGAAACAAAGTAAAGGTCATTGTAACAGAAGAAAACTTCAGTTAGAGGTCATTTGCCCTCATGATACTTTTAATTTTAAAAGATTCATCCTCAGGTTACTTTTAGAGACCAAGGAATTCATTGTGAAGGAATGTTCACTTACTCAGGCTCAGCTCTCCAGAGAAGCCTCAAGAATAGTCTGTTAAACACCTACCCCATCTATTAGTGGGTTCTCTGGCTATTTGCATGGCCTTAACACTTATTTGATATTCCATTGTCAGCTTTAGTTAGGCAGACAACAAACTCCACCCCTCCTCCACTCCCACTCTGTTCAATTTCATTCATAGATGTACAAAACGGATAGACCCTATTGCACCCAGGGATTCTGCCCTCTAAGAGTACACACACTTCTTACATTCTGCCCTATAGTCCATACTTATTGGCGTATGCTCTCAGAGAAACAGAGAATTCACCACAATGGTTGGATACAAAAGAAATTCCAAGATAGCTGGCATTAATGCAAATTTCCTGGGTTCACAGCTCTTAGTGACCAACATTTAGTTGCAAAATGCTTAGCAGTTGCACATAATAATACCCCAGACCCATCTGCAGGTCAAGGGGAATAATCCAAAGTAATTGACAGGTAAAGAGTAAAGATCTGTACCTTTTTCTGACTTTTAATCCCTGACTTTTAGTTAATTTGCCCAGGGGAGGGAGTAGAAGTAAGAGCGGCTATACCATGGGAAGGGCGTTACTGGGGCTATTCATACAGCATCTCCTTTCCCCTAATGACAGTATTGGCCACCTAGTTGTGTGTGGAAGTATATCTGGTTATGACCTTATTAATGTCTTCCCCTGTTAAACAATGTGCAGGGATGCTGTTTATGATATTTGTTTACCTACCTGTGTTTCATGAGCCTTAATCAGAATGGGAATAGTAATACTCTATACTTTGTAGAGACCAAAATTACCAATGTGGATGTAGGCTGATAGAGTGGGGTGGGGTTCAGTATATGATTAACTTAACCATCTGAAATCCTTTCTTTCTAATGAAGGGAGAAATATATACCAGAGCAAGAAGGATGATCAAACCAGATTTTAAAAACCACATGCATTGCATTGAAATCTTTGTATAGTAAGTACCAGAATTACTATGAAAATATTAACTGTGACACCTCTGAAAAGGAGGTTGGGGGCTGGTTAAGTGACAGTAGAAGATTAATGACATCATATTGTGCACCTTCTGCCATGAGCCCTTCTAGCCCTTCATGGTCCCCTAGAGTTGGTAATGATCTTCTGTGTGGACCTCACATAGCAAAATTTTTGCACTTTTTAAATGTACTAACCAGCAGAATTATATATTAGAATTATTTGTGTTTTTACCTCATCTCCTTAGCAGATAATGAGGTCCTGAAGTTCAGGTATCATATTATGATCAAATATATTTTCCCCAGTCTCTAGCTGGGTCTTGAAAAGGCAGAGAGGAAAAGAGAAAAGGGAACAAGGACACTAATAATAAAGATAGCTTATTTTTATAGAGAACCTTCACAACAGCCTTGTGAAATAAGTACAAGTATTATTACCTCTGTTTTATAGATGAGGAAACTGAGGTTCAGGAGGTTAAGTACTTGCCCATGAGGACACCTTTATCTAGTAAGTATTAGAGGTGGAATTGAAACTCAAGTCTTTTAACTTCAGACTTATGAACAGTATGGGCAAAGGCAGGTGTTAACTGACTAAGCAACCAGGAATATAGACCAATAGATGAGGAAGCTATAGACTGACATACAAACCAGGATTGATACATGAAGATCAGATGAATAGAATAGGACAGGACAAAAAAAGGTAGGGGAATAAACGTTGAGAAGAAATGGGAACTGTGAGCCAACTCCTCTCCCCAGTGGGAAATGTTTTGTTTTTGTTTTTTTTAAAGTACAGCAGAAGAAAATTGGAGCTACTTAGTTGACACTTCATCGGATTAAGAGCTGGAAGAGATTTTAGACTCTAGTCCAATGCCCTAAGTTTACAGCAAAGGTAATAGGCCCAGACAGAGGAAGTTCTCAATGTCATAGAGGGAGTGGTATTAAAACCTAAGTTTTCTGATTCCAGAGCCAGTATTCTATTATACCACAACTATGACCACGCCTGGAACCTCTAGATAACTCAAAACAAGTGATGTATTGAAGACAGAACAAAATATCAGGACAGCCATCACATTATAAGAAGACTTATACACATCCAAAACTCACCCATGTATTTGTACCACCGCGTTGACTCTGTTAAGAGGTATTGTTGATAAAACTTGGAAAAGATCAGCTATAAAATTAATGGGACAACCCAAGGTAATAAACAGCATTGATTCAAACAAAGAACACCAAGAAGAAAACCGAAAGAAAACACCAGTGTCATGACTGAAAGTAGATGAAAAAGACAACTGAATTAGACATTTAACCATTTTTGTTTCCTTGTTATTAGATTAAGATTTTAACTCCCCACAAAAGTGCTGAGAATTGTTGTGCCCTATGGTCTTCTTCCAAGTAAAAGAAGACAGCTAGAAGTCTCTTAAGAAGTCATGGAAGATGAAATCCTAATCTACAGAGCTTGATCAGTAAGTCAATGAATGACTATCACAAATATATAGTCAATACCACTAATCATGAATGTATCATTTGTTTTTGTTTGTTGAAATTTGTGCTGAGCTTTGTCTCTACCACATGTCTTGGTCCTGGGTTTCCAGAATCTATTTCAGTAGGGAATCAATTCATCTCCCACCCCCACCCCCCAATTTCCTCATTTGCTTTCCTTTCCCTCCATGCCACTGACCAACCCCATTTATCTTTCCAAGCAAGTTTATCTAACTCTTTTACTCAATCAACTCATTCCCACTTCCAGATGCTCTTCTAAGGAACACCTTCTCCTTGGCATAGCCTCCCCCTGCTTTGCCAAATTCATTTCCTTTCATCACTGAAATATTATCTCTTCCACTTTGCCTTTCCAGATTAACCAGAAGAGAGGTACTTTCCTTTCCCACCCAACCTAAGCATGTAACTCCCACAACTATTTTCATTCACTATTCTGCTAAACATATTTTGTTCTTTTGCTAGGACATAATTTCACTGTCCTATGCCTGTACTTTTAAAATTGGATTATATGTAGTATGGCTATCATATGTTTGCGTAAGTCAGTGCCACCTGTACTGGAATATAATGTGGAAGACAGTGAAGGTCTCCATTTAATTTTTGACAGCGCTGAAAATAGTATATGGCTGTGTGTGTGTGTGTGTGTGTGTGTGTGTGTGTGTGTGTGTGTGTGTATAGGGGAGGATGATGATAGTGATGATAATAGAAATAAAGACTGAACCTATCATTTCATTGCAGGGAACTCCCAAATGAGGAAATTGCCTCTCCTAATGTAGGTTAGTACCTTCTCTGCAACTTACAGTCTCAGCCTCTTGGAGAAGAACACTAAGAGGTTAAATGATTTGTTCAGGGTCACACATCCATTGTATGTCAGAGGCAGGACTTGAGTCCAGGTCTTACTGGCTCTGAAACTGTCTTTGCTGCGCTATACTGACATTTCTGTAGCACTTGAAGAGTTGTAAAATGCGCATTATCTACTATATCATTGGTGATGACTTCCAGTTTGAACATTATACTTATTGAAGACAGAGAATATGTTTAGTACCAGTTTTTAAATTGTCAAAAACCATCTTCTAAACAGGCTTATGGTCTACTATTGTGGATAATAGTCTACGATGGAGATGTTCACCAGTAACATGGAATAGTAAGTTGCCTGAACAACTGAACATGTAGTGATTTTGCAGTTAGTTTATGGCTTGCTACACAAGAACTCTTCTAAATTTCCTGAATTCAAAGAAAAGCCTCCAAAAGAGATTAAACTTGTGAAGAACTTGGGCATAAAGCTAGACCTTGTGAAATATAGGTGCCTTTATTACCAAAGCAGTAAGCATAAAGACTGAATTATTATTCTGTATGACTTCATTGTCACATATTGAACCTACATGGTATGATAGCAAAGTAGGTTTGAAGGAAGCCACCTATGTTCTTTAGAAGATAAGACTGCTATTATAATAAAAATTTCCGATTCTATAATGCTTTAATATTTACAAGGTATTTTTCACAAACCACCCTATGTAAAATAGGGAAAATAGTACTTCTGTTGTTTTATAGATGAGCAAATGGAGGGTCAGAAACATATAGTGATTTGTCTAGATCACATAGTTTATAAATGTCAGAAATAGGCTTCAATTTCATATCTTTCTTGGTTCCAAGTTTAGGATCATTTGTCCTAACCCCCCTCCTACTGCTGTACAATGTTTATGGCTCCTTGAATAAAAGCATATTTCCCTTAATTACTAACTTTATTTCATCTCAGATCCTGTAAAGAAATGAATAAAAAACTGAACATGAACCAAGGAGTACGCTGTTCTTGAAGAAGCCACATATACATTGTGGTATTCCTTCTCTTTGGTTCCTATTCAGTTTAGCACTTATGATGTGAAATGTAATCAGTGGTTAAGGTAAAGTTAATCTCAATAGCCCTGGCTCTCTAGAATAATGTTTAACTACCAGATCTGGTGGCCCATAGGTATACTATTTGCTATGTAACCTTAAACAGAGCAAATCAACTCCAAACATGTTTGTTTGTTTTTCTGAACAATTCTTAGCCTTTTCAGACCTCCTAAGCAAGAACAGTAACAACTGAATAAGTTTAGGGATTGGAGAAGAAGTTTTCATTTCTTTCCTTCCTCCGGAAACTTCTTCCTTCTTAAATCTGACAAGGGATTAGGAAAAGGAATGGTTATTGCTCAGTGTCCTCATTTCTTTTTCCACTGTCATTACCCTAGTATAGGCCCTCATTATCTCCTCCTTGGATTAGTGTGGGAGCCCCTGAACTGTAGTCTCTGCCTCTGTCCCTCTCAGTTTGTATCCATGTTGTTCAGAATCTTGTTCAGATGCTCCACACATCTGAACACTTTATTTGTCTTCTCAATACCCTTCAGTTATTTTTCAAGGCCTACTGAATAAAATTATAAATTCATATTCTGTCAAGATTAGAAGGAAAATTAGAGATTTCAGTCCCCTAATTTTGCAGACAATAACATAGAGGTCGAGAAAGTGGAAGTGATTTGGAGGTGACATGGTCATACACTTCATCAGTAGCAAAACTAAGATTCAAAAACCCTTGGATACTTCACTGTTTTTTCCCCACTGCACCACACTCCATCTACCCAGTCCAAACTCAGGCAGGCGGTTCCAGCCTACCTGTCTAGCCTGATCTCCCATTCCTTCCTGATACAAACCTTACATTCCAGCCACACTAGCTTCCTTATACTTCCCCAAATACGCGAGCACTCTTGCACTTTAGTCTTCTTGTCCATGCTGTTCCCTCCACCTGGAATGCCATTCCTTCCCCCTTTCTATTTATGGAACTCTCTCAGATCAAATACTGTCTTCCTACAAAGTTTTCACTGATCAACCCAGTTAGAAGTCCTCTTTTTCTCTCAATTCCTATAGCATTTTGTTTATGCCTCATCATATAATTTTTGTAGTTATGTCTGTACATAATAACTATAGTACCTACATCACAGGATTGGTGGGAGGTCAAGTGAAATAATGTATGTCATTTCATATTATAAAAGCACTAAACAAATGTCAGTTTTTAATCATTTTATGTACTACCTTATGGATTATAAACTCCTTAAGGACAGATACTATAACTCATTCATCTTTGTGCCCCCTACAAGGCTTACTACAGTCCCTTTTACATGCACACATTAAGGCCTCTTGAATGAATAAATGTTTAATACCTCCCTTTGGGGTAGCTAGGTGGTGCAGTGGATAGAGCACCAGTGCAGGAGTCAGGAGGACCTGAATTCAAATCTCACCTCAGACACTTGACACTCACTAGCTGTGTGACCTTGGGCAAGTCACTTAACCCCAATTGCTTCATCCTGGGTCATCTCTAGTCATCCTGATGAGCATCTGGTCACTGGATTCAGAGGGCTCTGAGAAGTGAGGCTGGTGACCTGCACAGCCCTCCCTCACTCAAAACAAAGTCAAGGGCAAGTCATGTCATCATTTCTCTGATGGCATGGTCTTCTTCAGCAACAAGGACAACACACACCTCCCTTTGAACAGTGTTATCGCAGAGACCTGGAGACCAGATCTTCATTCCATGTCTTTCCCAACCCTTGAAACCAAATTAATATGATTGTGAAGTACATTATAAGCAAAATGGAAGCATAAATTACGTATAAGTCCACAGCTGGTTGAAATATTTTGCTAGACCACAGAGTAAGTTAGAAGTTCCTAAATGTGATTACATCTTAGTGACAATATTTGGAAATAATTTATTTTCTTTTTTCAATCTTTGATTTTGTTTTCATGGTTTTTGGTTATCTCATAGAGTCATTAATTTCTGCTTGGTCCATTGTAATTTTCCAGGGATTCTATTTCTTGGGTAAAGTTTTGTACCTCTTGTGCTAAATTGTTAATTCTCTTTCCAAGTCTACTTCATGGTTGGCATTCCTTTCCCAATTCTTTCCTTTAGCACTCTTGTTTCATTTTACATATTTTAAACTTTTTTTTAAATCTAGCTTTACATCTTCTAGGAATTCTAATTGATTTTGTGAGGATTTACTTGTAGGTGTTTTGGAGTAGTTTTCCTCTTCTGGGTTTGAGTCTTGATCATCCTTGACATCATAATAGCTCTTCATCATTTTAAAATTTACTCATTCTTCTAGCCTTACTTCCCAGATTGGGACTTCATGTTAGGGTCATATTCTTTATACTTCTGATGGAATTGTCATGGCTGTGTATGGACCTAGCTTGTCTTATCTATGGCACTATACCATCTAAGAATTATATTCTATGTTCTTCAAGCAAAATGAGGTAGCTTAGGCCAGAGGGTTATAAAATTTCTGTGGACCCTGGTATTATTATTATTTCTTTAAGTTAATATAATTGCATACTGGGGTTTAGATGTGATTAGTATAAAATACCAAAGGTAATAAGATTAATGATTTTTCTATATAAGGTAATTTGGAAATGCATTTAGCTGAATTGATGTCATTTGACTGGTAATAAGTTTTGTTTCATGTTTTAAATGCATGATATTGTGAATATTATTGTAATTCTAAATTCTCTTATGAAATTAATGAAATTATGTCAGACATGTTATTAGAAAAAATGACTTTTTAAAAAGTATAGATGATGTCAGATTATGAATTGATCTGTTAAAAGTGTGATAAAAATGTTTAGATATTTTAAAACTGTTAAAAGTAATGGGGTATATTTTGTTTTAAAACATAATTTAACTATAATAAAGTGACTTCATCTGAAAATTCTTGGCTATCACTTGTAAAAATTATGAAAATATAAAGGATGGTTTAAAGATGTAACTTCATTAATATGAGTCAACTCTCAGATATTTGTTATATATCTGAAACCCCAGAATGTGGTTAGTTTTAATTTATAAGTAAAGGATAAATGAAATATAACTGTTAGGGAAATATGATGAAACTAATAATATTCAAGCCCTAAACTGTGGTTAGTGAAATTTTGTTATTTAAGGTAAAAACTCTTGGGGCTATAATTTTGTTTTGAGTTTTGATTACAAGAATGGTTGTCTCAATTGTTTTGAAGCCAGGAGTAAAAAATGGCATGTGGAACAGTCTGAGAACTGCTACAGATGGATATCTGTCTCTGGAAAAAGTTGAGGGGATAACCTTGGCACAATCTAAGGTAAAATCCTCTTATCTTAGTTTCCTCATGATGATATTTCCTTTCTGAACAGGAAATTTCCCCATCTGGTTAATCCTGAAACTTTAGATACCTTGTGACTGAATGGCTATCAGATATGACTCATGTCAGGAACCAAACAGAGCTAAAGGGTTTTTTTTCTCCCTGTTACAATACATGACATTATTATAAATATCTCCCTCCTTTTCTTTTCATAGCAAATTTCTATAATCAGGGCAGGTGAGAAGTAAAAGTTTTGTAAGTACAATGCTAAATCTATTAATTAATAGATTGATACTGGAACATCTCTGAGTTACTGTAATAGGATGCAAGTATAACTTACAATTTTAATCTGTATTTGTAGTCAACTTATACTATATGGATGATATCCTCCTAAAGGGGATTTCCAACATGGAAAATCAGCTTTGATTATGTTTTAGTAATAAATTCTCAAAATTAGATTAAGGATTTTACATATAAAATTGTATTGATAATTGTAAAGAAAGCAACATTATTTTCCTATTTTAATGTATCTAATAATTTTAAAAGATATTTACAAGTGTTAGACTCTCATGAATTTTTTTTTTTTAAGATTGTTACATCAGGTACAGGGTTTAGATAAAAAAAAGAAACAGCAAGTAAAATTCTCTGAAGTTTCAGGTTTGGAAATTCAAATTTAAAAGATTGTACTAAATTGTTTTAAGTCTTGTTACTGGTATATTTTAGCAGAATTATCTAGGAACCTCTACAAATGACTTGGAATCAGAAAAGCAAAACCTCTTTCACAGTTACCTTGAGAATGAAGTCTATTTCAGAATGTCCAAGAGAAGATATCCAGGGACCAGATGACTTATATAAAACATTAGGGATTCAAAATGTGCTGATTAAATGGACGTTGGGAGTGGGTTACTAGGATACAGAGAGATTTGATGTTAGTTAATATTGATGATCATTATTGCATCGCTTTGGCTTTTTTAAATGGTGTTTCTGTTTTTGCTGTTTTCTTGGTTAACTTAGTGACATGTAAATCTACCTTCTCAAAATTAGTTCATTGGGAGCCCTCTAAATAGTTTGATCTGTTACCTGACATGTAATTTTGATTATGAATATATGAAAAAACCTTATAGATTTGACTTAGAGCTAAGTGATCCATGGAGGGAATGGGCTTCTCGTTCTCCCATGAATCAAAAGGGGGAAATTGAGGGGATTGAGAGAGCAAGTGGCTAATTGTGGAAATTGAGTGAACCATACTGACTCCATTTTGTGATTCAATTCTGCAGCTAGCTTAGTTACCTTTCTATTCAATTATGGGTATAGTCCAATTTCTGTCTTATGAGAAAATTTTATTCATTTGTGGGAATTGAGAAAAAAATCTTATTTATTATTTTTATTTATTTATTATTTGAACCTAGCCCTGTATGGCTGGGAAGCTGGACCACCTCCACCTGCTATTTAGAGACCCTTAACTAAGGACCTGGGTTATGCTGACCAAAAACCTAATCAGATCCAAAGATTGATGTAAGAAGTTTTCTTACAATTATACATCTCAATGCAAACAGGGTGTATGGGGTGTTCAAAGAGGACTGGTGTTGTGTTCGTCCTTCATTGCTGAAGAAGACCATGCCATCAGAGAAATGATGTATGACTTGCACTTGACTTTGTTTTGAGTGAGGGAGGGTTGTGCAGGTCACCAGCCTCACTTCCCCTCCACAGCCATCTGAATCCAGTGACCAGATATTCATCAGAATGACTGGACATGACCCAGGATGCACTGGGAGACCTTGGGCCCTTTAAGCCAAGGTCTTTGCAGGTACTCATTTAAGGTGAGGTAACACCCGGTCATTGAATAGGCCTGTTTAAAAAGTAGCCAGGGCATGATGCCTTTAATGAGGCAAGGAAAAAGAAAGACATCAGTCTGGGAGGGAAACAGCAACAGTTACTATTGATAATCACTCCTGTGCTGTCCTGTTCTGTCCTGTCTTGTCTTGTCCCCTGCAGCCTACTACACTCTGAAGCTGGGATGCCAATGGGCCCCTGCCTAAGGGATCTTCTGGACCCTCCTAGCTTTAGAGTCATTATCAATAGGAGGACTGGTACCTCTGTTGTGAAGGCTTGCTGAGCCCTTTTCAGGGTTGCTTATCTATTTTTGGTATCTGCCTGTGGCTCTAAGAAAATGAGGGGAATAAAGCATGCGCCATACCAGTAAACCATCTTGGCACACGTGCTAAACCAGGTTGAGTGTAACTGACATTGGTAAGTTAGGAGGGTGTATACCCCAAGCATGTGAAGACTTCCCTGGCAGAATGGGCAGATGAGTACAATTTGTTCTAATGGTGATGAGGGCAGCTGAAGTAGGCACTAGTGAGCACTTAGTACTTGGTAAGCCATCAAAGACACAGTTCATTCATTGCATTCCTGGCTGCCACCAGTTGTCTTGACTTTTGTCTTACCACTGGACTTCAGTAACTCTGGAAGAGAGAATGAGGCTGATGATTTTGTGCATCTCTGCGTCACTTAAACCCAATTCATGCACTAGTTGAGACATCATTCCATGATGTCACTGGTCCTCTTCAAAAACGAAGGACGAGCAACAATATCTCAAGCAACCCATATGTTTTATCTGAAAACTGACTCCATGCTGATCAATTAGTTACTGTTTCAATGTTTCTTTGATTGAATACAGATGCTTTGGGGAGATTGGGTCACCTTTCCTGATTTCAGGAAGTTATACCTATTCATTCTTCCCTCTCAACTTGTGAAGTCCCTAATCTTTCCTCTAATTAGAAATTAGATCTTAATGATTTTCTTTTAATTAATTGGTCTTATTTGGTTCCTTGATTTTTAATGTATAAAAATCTATCTCCCTCATATATAGGGTCTACCCCTAAGTTGAGGAAGACAGCTGGTCCCAATTGTTTATGCAATTGGCTTGCGCTGCTTAATAAATTGATAACCTTGGAAGCTCCATTTCCTCAGTCATTTAATCTTTCACCCACCATAACCCTGTGTTGTCTGATTGAGGAAACAGTCTGATTTGCCTTCCTGGTCTTTCCAGGTTTTAGACCCTAATTTGGGTCTAGACAACACACCTGTAGAATTACCCCTAGATGGAGTTCCAGTAGAAAGTTGCTGTCCTAGCCCTGTCAACTATCTGGAGAGTTCTACAAGTTCAGAATGAAAGTGCTGCCTGGTTATCTTTATTCTGCATCCTGGCACTGAGTCTGAGATCTCTTCATAGAGGGATGGTACTTGTCCTTGTACTGGGGCTATTTACTCTCTCCACACTGGGAGTGAGGGATAACTTTACGGTCCAATTTTATACCTAGCCTCTAACTCCTCAATCCCTGCCCACATCTTTTCCACTGTTCTTATCCTTGTTGCTTGCCTGTACACTAATTGTGATCTGGAGGCAGCTGGGTGATGCAGTGGATAGCATACTGGATCTGAAGTCAGGAAGATCAGAGTTCAAATCTAGCCTCAGACACTTAGTAGCTATTGGATCCTGGGCAAGACACTTATCTTCTATCTGCTTCAGTTCCATCATCTATAAAATTAGGATAATAGTATCACCTACCTCCCAGGATTATTGTGAAGATCAAATGAGATATTCGTAAATCATTCCACAAATTTGAAAGCACTACACAAATGTTTATTATTATTAGAATTATCTTAGTGTGAAAGATGAACCACCATAGTTAACTACTCAGTCTGGTGCTCTTCTTGGATCTTGGTTGGAGTTGTAGGAGAAACGAGGTTATACTTCTTTTTCCTACTCTACTATCTGGGCTTGTCGCTTCTATTTCTTTTTTCTTCAATTATTTAAAATACTCTAACTTCTACATAGATGTTGAAACTGTATTTTCTAATAATTGGTGGGTAATAGAAAGTAATTACTTATACCTGTTTTGCATACTCAGTCAATCATCAAATATTTATCAAATGCTTACTATGTACCAGGCACTATCTTTCCCTCTAGGATGTCATATTCTAAGGCAGAGATAAAGTACAAACAGCTATCTGTGTACATGCAAGATATGTACTGAGTAAGTGGGAGATGTGTGTGTTCATCCTTCGTTGCCAAAGAAGACCATGCCATCTGAGAAATAATGACATGACTTGCACTTGACTTTGTTTGAGTGAGGGAGGGCTATGCAGGTCACCAGCCTCACTTCTCCTCCAGAGCCATCTGAATCCAGTGACCAGATATTCATCAGGATGACTGGAGATGACTCAGGATGAGGCAATTGGGGTTAAGTGACTTGTCCAAGGTCACACAGCTAGTGAATGTCAAAAGTGTCTGAGGTAAGATTTGAACTCAGGTCCTCCTGACTCCTGCACTGGTGCTCTATCCACTGCACCACCTAGCTGCCCAAGTAGGAGATAATATTTGAGGGAAGGCATTAGCAGTGAGGGCCTCTTGTGGAAGGTGGGATTTTAGCTGAATGCTCAAGAAAACCAAGAGACAAGATTGTAGAAAGCATTCCAGGCATAGAAAACAGTCAGTGAAAAGGCACAGAATCATAGAAGAACTTCAAGTAGGTCACTGTTTCTAGATGGTAGAATATGCAAAGGGGAATAAAGTATAAGACTAGTAGAAAGGGGCTAGGTTGAGAAAGTCTTTAAAGTCAAATAAAGGATTTTTTTATTTGATATCTCAGGCAATAAAGAGCCATTGAAGTTGATTGAGTAGGAGAGTGACTTGATCAGACCTCAACTTTAGCAACATTACTTTGGCAGCTAAGTAGAGGATAGACTGGTATGGGCAGAGATTGTAGCAAGGAGACCAACTAGATGGTTAGTCTAGGCATGAGGTAATGAAGGCCTGCACTAGGGTGGTGGCTATGTGAGTAGAGGAGTAGATATATATAAGTGACATTATTATGAAGGTAAAAAATGACAGTGGGGTGGCAAAGGTGGTACAGTGGACAAAGTACCAGGCTTGAGTTCAAATGCAGCCTCAGACACTTACTAGATATGTGACTCTGGACAAGTTACTTCACCATGTTTGCCTCAGTTTCTTCATCTGTAAAATGAGCTGGAGAAGGAAGTGGCAAACCACTCTAGTATCTTTGCCAGGAAAACCTCAAATGGGGTTATGAAGAGTCAGACACTATTGATTTTTTAAAATGACTGCTCCTGGCAACAGATTGGATACATGGAATAAGTACAAGGATGACGTGGAAGTATCTAGCCTAGGTGACTGATAGTGATGGTGTAATGGGACCTAGATGCCTAAAGACCCAGAATTTTCCCATACATTTCAGCAGCTCAGATCACTGGCCCACTCCAGACTACACCACTTCTTAATCCCATCCATATCCTTTCACTCTCCCTTTTGTATATAATCAATCTCATCCACATTAACTGCAGGTTTACTAGAAAACCTGCCTGCTCCTATTGGTGTTACAATAAAATTTGTCCCTTGGCTGGAAGATGATTTGAATATGTGAATTTATTCCAGGTAGAAGCCACACTGTACTCTCACATTTCAGGGGTTCCCAGCAATCCTAAACCACATCAATAGTATGTTGTTGTTCAATAATTTTAGTTGTGTTTGCCATTTCTCCAGCTTATTTTACAGATGAGGGACTGAAGCAAATAGGCTTAAGTGACTTGCCCCTAAAGTAAGGATCTGAGGCTGGATTTGAACTCACAAAGATGAGTATTCTTGACTCCAGGCCCAGCATTCTATATCCTCTGTGCCACCAAATGAATTCTGTTTTACATATATTGAGTTTGAGATGTCCAATAGGCCACTAGTGACATGAGAATGAAGGTGCAAGAACAAGCAAAGTGGGATTTTTGTTGTTTTCTTTTTGGAGTTCAATTTCCTAGGCTCAGGCTAAATTGAAAACATCTGAAGGGTAATTCCCAGCTGTTCTGTGATGCATTGTGGCTCTGAGCTTCTTAGTTGAAAACTCTATATACTGGGAGGTGGGCATTTTGCTTTGGGAGTTTTACTTATGAGAAGGACCTTTTGATTCCCTGGATGGGATTCTGAGTAGCCATTTGTTAAGAGCCCCCCAACTACTCAGATATTGGTGCTCCTCCATCCAGTGGTGTATGTAGGTGGTTATATTAGTTTGTCAGACAGTTAAGAGTCCTGTCTGTTGATCTTTGTGCTAATTTTTCCGCTTGAATTTCCTCCACATTCAGGGTGTTAACCTTTCCTCTGAACTAGTGAGTGACTTGTATATGTTAATTAAAGAAGGATTGTTAACCCCTTTGAAGCTGTCTTTCCTTTATAAAGCAGACCAAAGAACCTGCGCTAGCAGGCCATCCTGGTGTGCTAGGGTATTTTCTCTTACAGAAGGTCAGGAGAGATTAGGGCTAGAAGAAAAATAGATGGGAAACCATCTTCATAGAGATGGTAATTGAACCTTTAGGACTGATAAGATCACCAAATGAAATAGTGTAAAGGGAGAAGAGGATCTGGGACAGAAACTTGGGGAATATCCACAGTTAATGGGCATGAGCTGGAGGAAGATACAGTAAAGGAGACTTGAGAAGGAGCAGTCGGACAGGGAGGTAGAGGAAGAACCAGGAGGGAGCAGTGTCATGAAAATCTATAAAAGAGTGAATATCAAAGAGGAGAACAAGATTGACAGTATCAGAAACTGCAGAAAGTTCAAGAAGGATAAGGATTGAGAAAAGGCCACTGCATTTGACAGTTAAAAGATTTTTGGTGATTCTGGAGACAGCAATTTCAGTTGAGTGATGAGATCAAAAGCCAGATTGCAGAGAGATTAGAGACAAGTGAGAAAAGGGCAAGTAGAGGCACCTTGTACAAATAGATTTCTTTAAGGAGTTTGGCCAAGAAAGAGGTACCAAGGTACCATGGTTGGGGGCGAGAAATATAAGATGACATGTAGGTTTCTTTTTTAAGTATGGGGAAGGTGTGGGCATATTTGTAGGCATCAAAAAAGGAGTCAATAGATAAGCAGAGACTGAAGATTAGAGAGAGGTTAGGATGATAGTGGGAACAGTCTTCCAGAGAAGATGGGAGGGGATGGGGTCAAGGATGCATGTAGAAATGTTTGTCTTAGCAAGGAGAAGGGTTACCTATTCATGCAAGACAGAGGTAAAAGAGAAGATAGTGGGGGAAGATGTCTGAGTTATATGAGAAGAGGAAGAAAGGGAAAAGGACAGCTCTTGGTGAATAGGACCAGTTTTTTCATTGAAGTATGAGGTAAGATTCTCCCCTGAGAGACTCAGGGAGAGGATGGTATGGGAAGTCTGAGAAAGAAGGAAAAGGTTTGGAATAGATACTATGGTTAATGGAATACTGACTCAATTAGGGAAGTGTAAAAGGATTTCCTTGCTGTAGTGAGGGCCCATTTAAGATTATGTAACAAATTTGTGGTAGACCCAGTTATCACTTTAAAAAAATTTTCTTCACCTCTGTTCAGAAGCACATGCTTTGAAGCAAAGGCAGATGATAGTAGTAATTCAAGATTGGGGTTTGGCAAAGTATGGTTGATAAGATAAGGATAATGCATAATTATATACCTAAGTCAAATATAGGGCAAGTGATCATGAATAATTTTGTAAGAAGTATACCAGATTAACAAGGCTGTGATAAAGTGCTCATTGCAATTATATGCAAAGGGAAAATAATGGTCTTAGTTTGACATACTGCCTAAATGTTGGGAAAGCAGATTTCAAAAGGTTGAGGAAAAGGATAGATAAGATCCCATAGATGAAAATTAAATAGGGGAAGGCAACCTGGGAAGAATGGGAAAATCTTAAGGATTAAATTCTGAAGACACAAAAAGAAACAATTTCAGTGAGAAGAAACAAAAACAGTATTTGTCTGAAGGGGTTGATGAAGATACATAAGGAACACAAAATCAACTTAGATTTTTAACATACATACAGAAGATATATACAGGAGATGGAGTCAAGGACAGGCAGCAGAGGACAAATGTAAGAGTGTAGTCCTATAAAAACAATAACAAAAGTGCTAAAGCTCAGAATGACCTAAGGCTAAGGAAAGGAACTATCAGTCAATTAGTTAATATAAGTTTATTAAGCCCTACTTTATGTCCAAATTACCAATGGGAATGGAGACAAAAGTGAAACTGTCCCTCGAAGATTTTATGAGACAACATGCACATAGATAGCTATATATAAAACTTTCAAAGCAGATACACTGTAAGGAGATAGGATGTGCCAGCAGTTGGGGAAAGGTAGGGGAGAGTCTAGGAAAGGCCTCATGCAAAAGATGGGATTTTACCTAAATCTTAAAGAAAAGCAGGGATTCTGAGAGATGGAGATAAGGCAGAAGTACTTTCTAGGCACAGGTGATAGCCAATGTAAAGGCACAGAGAAAGGAGATGTGTGTGAGGGATCGTAAAAAGACCTGTTTGGCTAGACCAATTTGTAGAAGAAGAGATTAATATATAATATGACTGGAAAGGCAGATTGGAACCAGGTTTTGAGGAACACTAAATGCAGAAGACTTTCTTTTTGATCCTAGAGGTAATTGGGGGAGCTGTGCTTTAGGAAAACCATTTGGTGGCAATGTGGAGGAGGATAGATCAGTGTGAAGAGAGACCAGTTGGAATGTTACTGTAATAGTCCATGTGAGAGGATAATAAAGTTCCAGGTAAGTAGAAAGAAGATATATAAAAGGGATGTTGTAGAGAAAGAAATGACAAAATTGATAAACTGATTGGAGATATGGGTTGAGTAAAAATGAGGAGTCAAGGATAATGTAAGTTATGAAACTGACATGAAAGATGGTGGTGCCTATGGTAATAATAGGGTAGATTGGAAGAGGATTTAGTTTTGGGGGAATAAAGTTCTGTTTTGGACATATTGAGTTTAAGATTCCCACAGGATATCTGGTTTGAAATGGCAGTTGGAGATATGATACCAGAGCTCAGGAAAGTGGTTAAGACTGAACATATAGATCTAAAAATCATCTGAATAGCAGTGATAATTGAATCCATAGGAACTAAGATTAATAAGTGAGTATAGAGAAGTAAAAAGGAAAAAATTTCCAGAACAGTGTGGGAGTATAACAGTTAGGGGGAGTGACATAGTTGATGACCCAGCAAAGAAGAATGAGAAGTGGTCAGACAGGAAGGGGGAGAAACCAGGAGAGAGTGTCATGAAAATTTGGAGAGGAAACTGTATTCAGGAGTAGATGGTTGGTTAACAGGAATGATAACTGAGAAAAGGTCAGTTTAGAGTCAGCAACTGCGATCATTTGAGAGAGCAGTTTGACAGCTGAGGGCAGCTTTGAAGAGAACAGTTTCAAATGAGTTTAGAAGTCACATGAGAGCTAGTGTAGAAGTGAAGAGGAGAGGAAGTAGAGAAATTAACTGTAGACTGCTTTTTCAAGGAATTTGGCTGAAAAAATGGAGGAGAAATATAGTACAATAATCCCTAATGAAGATAGTAGGACCTAGTAAGGGTTTGTTTGTTTTTTGTTTTTATTTTTAGGATGAGGGAGATTTGGGTGTATTTATAGGTATCAGGGAAAGAGTCAGTATATAGGAAAAGAGCGAAGACTAGAGAGAGAGAGGGAATATAGGAGAAAATGTAATCAACTGGAGGGTTGGTCTTATTGAGCAGGAAGACCATTTCTTTAGCATTTTTTTTTTTTTTAGCTACTATGGGGGAAAAGGAAAATCAAAGAAAAGTCAGGACTGAGCTCAGGAAGGAAGAGATAATGATCAGTGACAACAGAGGTGAGACCTAGCTGTTCAGTTTTTATTTTGTTTTTGTTTTCCAAGGGGAATGACTCTCACACTAGAAATGACAAAACAAAAATGACTTACAATGAACTCACACCCAAGATAGATAAAGAGATAGTAATAATAAGAGAGCACCTAACTGACCTTAATGAATTCAAGTTACCTGGCCCAGATAAACAAAGTGCAAATATTGTCTAATCATCATGAAAGCAAATACAGTCAGCATATTATAGACAAGGAAGCTTGACCTCAATTTCTTGCAAAATTCCTTTTTAAAAAATATTGTTTATTTATAACTTTCTTTTTAAATTTTGAATTCCAAATTCTCTCCCTCTCTCCCCGTCCCCCACCCCCCACCTACTGGGAAGGCAAGCAATATGCTACCAATTATACTTGTGAAATAGCCATGTTTTTTAAAAGCAAGAAAAATAAACAAAGTTAGAAAATTAGACTTCATTTTGCTCTCAGAGTTCATCAGTTCTCTTTCTGGAGGTGTATAGCATTTTTCCATCATGAATGCTTTAGAATTGCCTTGGATCATTGTATTGATCAGGGTAGCCAATTCTTTCACAGTTGATCATCATTTAGAACATTGCTGTTGCTATGCACAATGATCACCCAGTTCTTCTCATTTCACTTTTCTTCAGTTCATATAGGTTTTTCTAAATGTTTTTCTAAAGCTACTCCCTCATTACTTATAGAGCAGTAGTACTCCAGCACAATCATATGCTACAGCTTGTTTAGCCATTCCTCAATTGATGAACAAGCCCTCAATTTTCAGGTCTTTACCACAAAAAGAGCTGCTATAAATATTTTTGTACATATAGGTCCTTTTTCTTTTTCTTTGATCTCTTTGGGATACAAACCTCATAGTGGTATTTCCTGCAAAATTTCTAAAATGAAGCATCTCAACTGAAATCCCATCTTCTATGGGAAGTAGTTTCCAGTCTCTCAATTCTACTGCCTTCCCTCTATTAATCATTTCCTATTTATCCTGTGTAACTTGTGTAAATATACGTATATGTACATACCTTTTGTGTGTGTGTGTGTGTGTGTGTGTGTGTATGTGTGTGTGCGTATGTGTGTGTGCATGCGCATTTGTATGTTGTCCCCATCTCCAATTAGATTATGAGTTCCTTAAGGACTGGACCGTCTTTTGTCTCTTTTTGTATCCTCAGAGCTCAGCATATTGTTTGTTACATAATAGGCACTTAATAAATGTTTAGTGATTGATAAACATTTAGAAAAGGAAATAGTTATTACAGAGAAACCAAGTTACTTCATCTAGAAAAGGTCATGACAAATTAATTTTATTTGCTTTGTTGACAAGATTACTAAACTAATAGTATAGGGAAATGTCTGCTGAGTTTTAAAACTAAGCATTTAATAAAATACTTCATACTATTCATGTGAAAAAGTTGGAGAAATATAGACTAGACGATAATGCAATGAGATGGATTCTGAACTGATTGACTGACAGAATGTAAAAACTTTTCGTTAATGGCTCCCTGTCAGCTTCTCAGGAGGTCTCTAGTAGAGTACCCCAAGAATCTGTTCTTTGCCCTGTGTTGTTTAATATTTTTAAACATTGCATTGTGTTGGACTGGACAAAGATATTGAAGGTATACATATTAAGTTTTCAGATGATGCAAAGCTGGCAGGAATAGCTAACACATCAGATAACCAAGGTAAAGTCCAAAGAGATTTTTGGAGGCTAGAATATTGGGCCAAATCTAATTAGGTAAAATTCAATAGAGATAAATGTAAAGTCTTACATTTGGGTTAAAAATTAATTTTAGAATTATAAGATACAGCAATTTGGAAAATACTTGGATTTATTAAATTCCAAGTTCAACATGAATTAGCAATATAAAGAAGCATTAAAAAAGGTAATTTGATCTTGGGCTATATTAATGAATAAGGAAATAATAGTCCTTTTGTACTCTTCTCTGGTCAAATCATCTGGAATATTATGTTCATATCTGCACGTTGATAAACTGGACATTCCAGAGAAAGGTAAACAGCATGGTGAAGAGTCTTGAGACCATATCACATGAAGTCAAAGTAACTGGACTTGTTTATCTTAGAGAAAATCAAGACAAGGGATGGGGGAGTAGTGGACATGATAGTTGTTTTCTGTTATTTGAAGGCGACTGTCACATGGAAGAGAAATTAGAATTGTTCTGCTTGATCCTACTAGCCAGAACCAGAAGCAGTGGGTGGAAGTTGTAAAGAGGCAAATTTAGACTTGAGTTAAAAAACAATTTTCTAACAATTATAGCTGTTCAGAAGTGGAATAGAATGTCTTGGAAGATAGCTCTTCTTTATTAGAGGTCTTCAAGCAGAGGTTGGATGACCACTTGTCCAGTGTGTTGTAGTGTGGATGCATTAGACTGGAAGATCAACATGTGGTCCCTTCTTGCTCCAAAATTCTTTGAGTCTACTATGAACTAAAGTTTTAAAGGTGAAAAATAAAAATTTTTCCAACTGCTAACCAGCTTCTCAATTAACCTTTAACTTTTAAAAGTAGCACATATTGAGGAACAACTGAACAAATTATGGCATATTATTTGGTGGAATACTGGTGGTGGTTGTCCTTTGTTCTTAAAGAGGACCAAAATGGCATCACTATGATAGAGTCAAATTACAGTGTGTCTGACTGGCTGATCAGACCAATACGAGCTCGGAATGCTGTACCACAGGTTGGGCACAAATAGTCCATGTGAACATTTGGGATAGATTTTCTAAATTTGCACAACTCATGTTTCTTTTGAGCTGCTTCATTTCTGCCTTGCACATAGAACACAGCACTTTCTCTGACAAGGGCATGTCATGTGGCAGTCCTGTACCAGTGTCTCCCATGTCACACAAGTCCAAAGTTTTTTAGAGAGAAAAAGAATGCTACTGTCGTAAGAAATGATGAAACGGCCAGATTCAGAGTAACCTAGGAAGACTTGTAGGAACAAATGTAGAATGAAGTAAGCAGAACCAGGAGAACAACATTCTAAAAACAACATTCTAAAGACAGCCTTTTAAAGACTTAAGAACTCTGATTAATGCAATGACCAATCATGACTCCAGAGCACTAATGGTGCATGCTACACACACTCTAACAAAGAGGTAATAGATTCCAGATGCAGACTGAAGTATGTTTTTTAAATAGCCTATATGGGGATTTGTCTTAATTATGCATATTTGTTACAAGAGGTTTTTTTTTCTTAATGTTTTCAGTGTGAGAGTGGGGGTGGAGTAGGTAGAAGGAAAGGAAACAAACTTGTTATTTGAAAAAATACAGAAGAAATCTTAAAGCCCATGTTTAAGTTTAATGCTTCCAATATAAAAATCATAGATCAAATACTTTTTTATTTTTGCTTTAGGTACTGTAAGACGATCCCGGGTCTAGTAATTTTTTTCTGTTTTCTGAGCCAATAAATTTGGCCTTATAGTGAAACTGAATGACGTTTCTATACAAACTTGATATGGTTATTGTTTCTATATAAATTTTAATTCAATTGAATGATATCATTACCCTGTGAAGTAATTTGACAAAGTTTTAAAAGCATTATATATTTCACAGTGGAGGACTTGGTTTATGGTTTAGTACCCTTTCAATGGGTGCTCATATTCATGATTTGGATCCCTACTACCCTCAGGTTCTGGGATAACCTATGTGTCTACAGTATTAAAACTATAGTTCATAGGTAAGGTGTGCTAGGCAATGTTTAACAACTGACTCAAAAAAATATACCCATGACATCCTTTTAAATTTAATTTGCAATATGAACATTTTCCTCATCACAGTCTTAAGATTAGAGAATCAACAGAACAATAAATCAAGCTGTGATTTTTAGTGTTTGCTGATTTTGATGTGTGAATACTCACAGTGAAATTTTAACAATCCTGAACTATTTTGAGCTGGCTCCAGCATACCCTTGTTCATAAACTTCTTATATCCTTAGCTTTAATAGTCAATCAGTAGACACAAGTAACTCAAAGTCAAGATTTTCACTAAAATGATATAGTTTATATAATAAGTAAAACATTTTCTTCCAGAAACCTGGGGTACGATGTCCCTCAAATACATCCATGTCTTTAAGAAGGGTAGGCACACATTTGGAGTATAATAGTTGTGGTTGTGTTCATCCTTCATTGCCAAAGAACACCATGCCATCAGAGAAATGATGACATGACTTGCGCTTGACTTTGTTTTGAGTGAGGGAGGGCTGTGTAGGTCACCAGCCTCACTACTCCTCCAGAGCCGTCTGAATCCAGTGAGGAGATATTCATCAGGATGACTGGAAACGACCCAGGATGCAAATGTAGGGAAGGTATGGGCCAAAACAACTCACATCTCAAGAGCTCAAAGTCCTCAAGGTCCCTTTACCTCACAGTGTCTCTGACGTTGGGTTGCTTAGCTGGGCTCCCATAGTTCAATTCTTTATTGCTACAGCTATCTCTCTCTTAAGTGTATAACCAGCTATCTTTGCTGTCAGAGGTCCCTCTCCTGAAAGCTATTTGAATACAGCCTTGCTGTTTCTGTGTCTGTCTGGAGAATATTATTTCCTACTGGTCACTACCTTCTGGTTCCTGCTTGAATTATGTCCAGGATTAAGACCAATTTTCATGCAGCCAATCCTAAACTTGCTGACTAATTTCACTAGAGAAAAATGTTCACACTTTTTAAAGGAATAACAAGGTGTTAATGAATTTATACTTCATTATCTGTGATTACATGCTATGGAGGAAATCAGTTGGTCAGGGACCAATTTCCCCTCTTACAATGAAAATACTAATATTTAAATAAGGAAAATTTTAGTTCTGTCATTTAATAGGTATTGGACTCTATGCAAATCACTTAATCTTTTTGGGCCTATATCTTAAAATGAGGATGTTGAACTAGTTTATTTTTAAGTTCCCACTTCAAAATTTTATGTTTCTGTATCTAAAGGAAAACATATTGACTTTAAATAAAAGATATTAAATATTTTTGTTGTGTCAAGTATAAAGTCCTATGCTTCAGGGCTGGGGACATAAAGATAAGTTACAGTTCGTGCCCACAAAGAGGGGATACATATGTATGAAGATAAGTGTAATACATGAGAAAAATGTGATAGGGACAAGAGAAGACCTAAGCAAACCATTCTTGGAAAATCTGAAGAGGAAGAAAAACACTTTCAATAGCTGTCCATTATTCTACCACAAAAGGCCATGAGTATCCCCTCACTTTCTCCAGGCCTCAAGATGAATGTGGAAGGTGCTGGCTTTTAGTAATTAACAAATTGTTTGGGTGTCAATACAAGTGTGATACAAACATCGAAACAGCTTTTAAAATGCAATCATAACTGAACAAACGGGACCACATTTATTATAAAACCATCATCAGCGTCTGGAGTTTGTGGGAACCCATTTACTGAAACTGAGGGCAGAAGGTCCCTGGAAAATGGACTAATGAAATTCTTAAGTGACAGTGCATCGGTATCCTAACTGTGTAGTTTTATAAAAGGAAACCTAAGTAAAAATGCCAGACCAGGATTTAGGAAGGAGAGAACCTCTATTTAGCCAAGTCCTTTAATAAATTAAAACATTTTCTTTCTGATAAATATTTGTATGTTCCTAATGGATAAACCCTTCCCTACAATAAGGAGCATTGTGGTATTGCTGTAATAGAGTATATCATTTATTTTAGTGAAATTTTTTGTGTAATCACACTCACAATAAAGATTTCTTTTTTCTTCAGTGCTAAGTATGTAGTATTTGCTCAATAAATATTTGTTTATTAATTTCAAACCAAGACAAAATAGAGGCAGTATGATATATTTGAAAGAGAATTTAATTGGATTGTATGTCAGGAGAGAGCTGCATTAAATCCTCTCTCTAATACCTACCATCTGTCTGACCATAGATAAGTCACTGAGTCTCTCTGAGACCTTAGTTTCCTCATCTGTAAAATAAGGATAATAATACTACCTACTTCTCAGAGTAGTTATAAAGATCAAATGGGATAATGTAGTGCTTAATAATTTACTATCTAAATATCAGCTATTAACATTACTTTATTTTTAACCAAACTTGTAATTTCATTGGTGTGTGAATTCCCTGCACCAGCGCAGATTAGCAATTCACTCATGAATTATAGCCTTATAGAGTTTCCCTGGGCATTAGAACTTAAATGTCTTGCTCATGGTTACTTAATCTCTGCATGTCAGAAACAGACCTTACAAGCCTTCTTGACTCCAAGGCTGATCCTCTGTACACTATACCATGCTGCCTCTAATTGTTATTATGATTTAAATGAAATTAAATAAAAGGCACTGAATGTACCATCCCAAGAATAAAAATCAAATAAAACTGTACCAGGTAAAGAAAAAATTCCAGGCTTATGGTTTTATAAGATCCCACTCAGTTTGTCTATTCTCAGCTATCAAAGTAGCAGCACAATAGGCCAGTCCACTAGATTAGTTCCTAAACACATTGTCCTGTGGCTCTTCAGGAGAACCCACAGAGGGAATGAATAGCCCATGCAGATCCAGGTGTATCTCTGTATCAACTGATGCCCGAGCCAATTCTGTAAATCGTTTTGCATCCAGTATGAGCAGAAAAGGTGATTTCTTGGGGTCAGTGGAAACAATCACTGATAATATAATACCTTTAAAAGAAAAAAAATGAACAAGTTTGGAAAATGGAGGGGAATTTTTTTGCTATTTCCAAGATAAAAAGAATTTTCATTGTTGCTGAAAATCTAAGCCTGAGAAAAATAAGGTGGTTTGGGTAACCAGGACTTAAATCCAAAGAAGAAAACTTGAAGGCAAAACTTAGATTTTTCTTTTTCTGATCTTCAACATTCAAAGCAGAAGAATGACATTTAGCTTGGGCCATCTTGGTGGTTGCCTCTTTAATACAAAGCAGGGACATAACAATACTATCTAGTGTAGCTTTGGAATACTTTTGGGAGATCTAATTGTGATTGGCTCAGAATAGCTGCAAATGTGACTTTCCTTGGGCCAGTATTGAAACCCCTATTGCTACTAGCATATATGCTTCTTCATTGTCTGCCCATTAAGAGAAAAACCCAAAACATCTAAGGCATTCCACACAAATGGTTAGACAATTAGGCCCACAGCTGAAGATCTATGCTTCAGACCCAACGGCCAAGACAGAGCCCCCTGGAGGAGGTTTCTAACTTCTGTTCTGGAAATACATTTGACTGGATTGAAGGAAGTTTGTGATGTGCCTCTACTCTTGTAAATGAGGAAGTTTTAGTATTGTATGCTAGACTTGGGGTCCAGAAGACCTGGGCTCAAATCCTGCCTCTGACCCTTACTAGTGTGTCATAAGAAAGTCCTTAATTACCAGGTACCTCAGTTTCCTCCTCTGTTATATTGGGATGGTAATATCTGTAGTGACTACCTCATAAGATAATTGTGAGGCTCAAATGAGATTAAAATAATATTAAAGGAACATATAAATGTATACTGATATTATTAATGCTGAAGTAAAGTTGAATCTGCGAAATAAGAATTAAGGGTTGTATGTTATGTGGGTCTGTGGACCAACCTGAGGGATTAGGAAGATGAACCATGGGAGATTTTGTGACTCACAATTTGTGGAATTCCTTTCTTAATGAAATAGGTTTCACTTTTTGAATCTTCATGTCATTTTTTTACGTTTTCTCCTTGCCAGTGTCATGTGATGGAAAGAACGTTGGATTTTGATTTAGAGGACCTGAATTTGAATCCTATCTGCTACTTCCTGCTGGAGCAAATATAACTGGTCCTCAATTTTGTTTGTTTTTGTGAAATGAGGGGGTTGGACTGACTGACCTCCAGCTGGTGGTAAGGCCAGTGACTGGACTGTTCAGATAAACATATAGGCATATTAGAGAAACAGCCTGAACCTTCAGGTTTCTTTCTGCACCCCTGTGAGGTTTTTACAATGCTTTCCTCACTCTGTGTAGTAGCTAGTAGGAACATTCTTATCCCTGTTTTACATGGAGGGAACTGAGGTCCAGAGCACTGAAGCTACTTGGCCAGTAAGTCTGTAAGTTGTAGCTCAACTTTGTATCTTGTAACCCTGAGACCAATGCTCTTCCCACAATCATGTTGCTATATGAACTGTATGAGAAGGTTCTGGGTAGCAAAGGAATTGAGGGAAACATCTCACAGGGTGCCCTGCCATTTTTTCCTATCTTGACTAAAACTGGATGGCTCCATCAAAAGTTGAAAGTGCTGTGAGATTAGTGCCTGCTACAAATGTGGGGTGTAGAATATGATTTTCTGGAATATCTGTTTCTCTTAGGTCTGTTTCGTGGCATGCATGTGTCAATTAATATGACCATTATTAACAGAGTTTTCTTTTATAGAGCAGAAAGGGCCCTTAGAGACTAGTCATGAATGAGGAAACTAGGACCCAATGCAGTTAAATGACTTACTCAAGGATACACAGTCACAGAAATGGACTAGAGCCCAGATCTCCTAACTTCTAGCCCTCTGATGTTTCAATATTACCCAAACGTTTTAAAACATTTTGAAGTTCCTTTCTTCCTTTCTGTAAATCCCCTATATCTTTATTGTGGGGTAAAAGGAATAGCTTCTTTAGGACTTCTTTAGGACTGAGGCAGCTCCTACTGCCGTCAGAATTTGCTTCCAATTGTAACTGCCTCCAACTCTCAATATTACACACCTTTAAGGAGTATGGAAAGAAGGGATCTGGTAGGACCAGAGGGACAGATGAACCACAGTAGAAAAGTGGAGAGAGTTCATGTGAAAATGATTCCATATTTACATAAGGAGAATTTGAAGACCTTCCTCCTCCCCACTCCCACCCCTAATGTCACCTTACCACCACACACATACATTTATCTAATAAGGAACTTCATCCCTATGGAAGGGTCATAACCGTGTCAACCAGGATCCACTTAGGGTTACATAGGCAGTAAATGTCAAAACTAGGTCTCAAACCCAGGCTTCTGGACTCTAAATCCAGAAAACTTCCCATTATAGTCTAAGGGTTCTTAACTGCGGTCTGTGAACTTTTTCATCTATCTATCTGTTTATATATCTATTTATCTGTCTGTCTATCTATCATCTATCTATCTATCTATCGCCGTATTTCAATATAATAGATCTCCTTTGTGATTCTACACATTTCTTTTTATTCATTTAGAAACTTCTGAAAAGTGATCTATAGGCCTCTCTAGACTGTCATAGGGGTTCATGACACAAAAAAAGTGAAGGACCCCTGCATCATGCTGCCTTTCATGGATTCCCTCTCTTTGCCTGCATGCTGTATGTACCCCTAGAGTATCTGTATACATGTTCTTTTCCCCTCTTCTACCCAACCCAGTAAAATGTAAGTTTCTCAAGGCCAGGGACAGTGTCAATTTTTAATCTTTGTGTTTATTCCTAGTGCCAAACACCTTGCTCATAGCTAAGTAAAAGCTTAGAGATAGGGACAGAACCTGTGATTAAATTGGTGTAGGAAACTCCTAGATGAGGATTCTCCTTCTACCAATGCAGTTTGGCACCTTCTCTGCCATTTACAATCTTACTGAATTGCCTAGAGAGTGAGAGCTGAAGTGGCATGCCTGGGGTCACACGACTAGTCTGTCAGAGGTGGAACTTCAGATCTTCCTGGTTTAAACCAGCTCTCTCTATCCAGTAGAATGCACTGCCTCTTAGTAAGTCAATGCTGAATTGAGTTGAATAGATTTGGCAGGGAAATAATTACATTTTCTGACCCTGCCAAATGAGTTGCTTTGGAAGCTGATTCCATGGCTTATTATGAAAGCAGACCGGAGTATTCACTAGGCCAAAAGCTCTTACCATCATCTTCATGTTGTGCATTAGGTGCAGGCACAAACACAGGCTCAGCAGGCCAACAGTGCTCCTCCCCCCATTTTAATGATGTCTTTGTCAGAATATCAAATTTCGTTATCTGTGTATTTAAAAGAAAGACAAATAGTGACTAAATTTTTGTGATATTGTGTTTTCTATATCTGGCATGCAATCAAACTTTCTAACTAACACATTGAAACCTGGGTATGTGGAGTAAACATTTATGGAAGTTTTGAGAATCTGTATAATGTTGACAGACAGGTCTGGTTTCTATTCCCTATGAGCTTTATAGTAGAAATCTGTCTCATAAGGAAAATAAAATCCTAAAGCCTGAAAAGGTTTTGCTTGCTTCTACAAGTAAAACTTGAAGTTACCTTTTTCAGATTCTATGTTAATTTACAGTTATGTCCATAGAGAAGCTAGTCCAGGAAACCAATTAGATTAACCCCACACCTGCAGAAGGCAGGTTCTCCATCATCATTGACAAGCTGACATATGGTCACTGTTGGCTTTGATGAGCCCTGGTGTTCCTCCATCTAGTTATGACTCAGTGTTTATTTCAGCTAAAAGGCTTTGTAATTAGATTGTTGTTCATTCATTTTTCATTTTCCCTTCTTCCATGAAACCAAGAAAGAGCCATTTTGCCTTCTTTTGCCCATTCCACCTCCATGTTAACTCTAGAGGATTAACTGTTTTTCTCTATATATGTTTATAATTCCTTTGCATAAAATCAGAAGAGTATTCTCTCCTTCATTTAATGTCTTCTTCACCTTATCATATCTGTCTTTATTGTGATCTTCTCAAGCTTCTCCCAAGTGTCATAGAAAAAGGTGTTACTTTTCTTTGAATTGAGTTGCTCCACAGGACCAAGAAGCAACCAATTTTGTAGCTGAGGCAAGAATATAAAATTATGTCACCTAACCTAAAAGTATGCCTTACTTGGGAGAGTAGATGCATATTTCATGTTTTATTCTCCTGTAAACTTCGTGTAGCCAAAGCAAATGCTTCTCTTGCCTCACTCTTGTTATGTCTCTGCCAAGAACCTATACCTTCTTGACTCAGAATCACAGGATCTCAGAGTTGAAAGTAACTTCAGAGGCCAACTACTCCATTTGATACCTGAATAAGAATCCCCTCATCAACATACAGCTTTTTCTTGAAGACTTGAAGTCCTAGCTCCAAGTGGCCTTGCTTCCTCATATAGCTTCTCTCTTTCATCTTCCATATCTCATTGACTCCTTCCCCTTTGCTTTGTAATATCCCTAGTTCTCTTCAACTTTGAAAAACCTCATTATTTTCTCTGTTCTTTAACTTGCACAAAAGAGAGACTTGAAGCGAACATAATAGCTCTCTAAAAGTATTTGAGACGCTGTTGTGGAAGAGGAATTAAACTTATTCTCCTTGGCCCCAGTGGTAGAATTAGGGATAATAGGTAGAGGCCTCAGAGAGACAGAGTTAGGCTTGGTATTAGTTGGAGGGGGGGAAGTGATGGAATAAAACCCTTCCTAACAATTAGAAGTGTTCAAAAGAATGGGCTGGTTCACAAGTTAGTAGGATACTTTGCAGTGGAGATCTACAGTTGATTAAATAATCCCTTGAAGGAAATTATGTAGAGATCTTTAGATCATGTACAGGTTGGAGTAGATGAGGTTCCTTCTAATTCTGTTTTTTTTTTATTTTATGATGACTACTGTAGATACTGACCTATTTTTCTCTTTCCTTTCATTGCTAAACTGTCTCCTGTGAGTGGTTTCTATGTACTGCCTTCATTTCTTCAAACAGGGATCTATTATTTTATCAGTTTGGATCTTTTCCCCTCCCGCATCTGATGCAGATCAAAACTTTTCTGGGTCTTTGTGAGTTCTAGTGGCAATTCATCATTTGTGACCAACTGGGTGATGAGTTTCTTCACAGAGTAGTAGCTGGGGGGTCTTTGGATGACAAATAATCTTATCCCTAACCAATCCTTCACTCAACACCTTTCCAGAGCTTGTGCTTTACTGGTATAGCCTTCAAAACGCCCAGAGTCAACTCCACACTGTGAGGAAGAATTAGAGTTAAGACTTTAGTAGATGATTCCTTACTGAAACCCCCTTAGCTTCTTCCCCTAACACTTCCCTGAAACTATTGTCTTAAAGTTCACCAATGACCTTATAATTGCCAAGTCAGAGAATCGTAGCATCTAGGATTAGAAGGCTCCTTAGTAACCATCTAGCCTAAACAACACCCAAAAGAAGTCAAGGAAAACCGACAGTGGCTTTCCATCCACTGTTGAAAGACCTTCAATGAGAGGGAATCTGCCACCTTCCAAGGCAGCCTGGTTCAGTTTATTATGACATCAAGCCTGAATTTGCCTCTGTAATTTGTATTCATTGTTTCTAATCCTGCCCTATGAAGCAAAGCAGAACAAGGTTTTATCCCTTTCCCACAACAGCTCTTCAAATATTTAAATAAAACTATAATGTTCTCCCTTAAGTCTTCTTTTCACTAGGCTAAACATACTGTTTCTTCCAACCAAGCCTTATATGACATCAAGGTTTGGAAGTCTTGGCTCCATTTATTTGTTTTGGTTCTTTCTGTATTTGTCTCCCTCCCCAATCCAACCTTTTCTCAAAGGACTCAAGCTCCTTCATTATCTTGGTTTTTCTCCATTGGATACTCTCCAGCTTATAGATGTCCTTTTTAAATTACAGTGCCTGTCTATATGTACAAAAATACTTATATTTTGTGGTGGCAAAGAATTGAAATTGAGGAGATCTCCATCAATTGAGGATGAATGGCTCCACAAGTTGTAGTCTCTGATTGTGAGGAAATACTATTGTGCTATAAGAAATGATGAACAGGTTATTTTCAGAAAAACCTGAAAGAAGATACATGAACTGATACAATGTAAAGTGAACAGAACCAGGATAACATTGTACACAGTGACAGCAATATTGTACAATAATCAACTGTGAATAACTTAGTTATCTTTAGATTCTGAAGGACCTATGATGAAAAATGTTATCTACCTCTTGAGAAAGAAATGATGGAATTTGAATGTAGATCAAAACATACTGTTTGTTTTTTAAATTTTCTTTATTTTTCATTTTTTGTTGTCTGCATTTTCTTTCACAACATGACTAATATGGAAATACGTTTTACATGTCTGCACATGTATAACCATTATAAAACTGCTTGCCTTTAGAAGGAGGGGGGATGTGAGGGAGAAGGAAAGAATTTGGAACTCAAAATTATTTTTATAAAAGAAGGCTAAAAATTATTTTTACGTATAATTACAAAACATAAAATATTTTTTAAAAGTTTAAAAAAAATAAAATTTGATGCCTAGAACTGAATACAATATTCTATCTCCAGATAGAGTCTGACTAGGACAGAATATGAAAAGATTATCACTTCTTTATTCCTGGAAGCTATATTTACCTTTCATGACTACCACATTATACTGCTAACTTCAATTGAGCTTATAGTCCACTGGAACCTGAAGATCTTCTCACATAAGATAATAACTATTCCTCCTCACTCCTACCTTGTGAAGTTTTTTTTTTTAGTCCAGTGAATACTTTATATTTATCTTAATTGAAATTCCTGTTAGATTCAGCTCAATGCATTAGCCTATCAAGATACTTTTGAATCCCAACTCTTTGATCCAGTCTGTTAACTAGTGCTCCCAGCCTTGTGTCGCCTGTAAATTTGAGAGCAGGTAATCTCTGCCTTTACCCAAATACTGATAAAAAAAAAATCTTAGAATAGGGCCAAGCACAGATCCCTTAGGATTCAGAAACTTTTTAAGTTAACATTGGATCATTAAATTACTACTTTTTGTGTTAAGCCATTCAATCAGTTATGAATCCATCCAATTGTTTTATCATCCTGTGTAGATCTCTGCTTTTGCAGGATAGTTTTGAACCTGCAGTTTGGAAAACCTGAATTCAAATACTGCCTCAAATCCTTAATGTATGTATGACCCTAGGCAAATCACTTAATTTCTTTCAGGCTCAGTTTCTTAATCTGTAAATTAGGAATAATAATATTATCTATATCAGGATTGATGTGAGGACCAAATGAAACTGCATACGTAAAGCACTTTGTAAACTGTATTCCATCCTATAAGTGGTAGCTATCATTATTATTATGACAAATACTTTGTAAAGTATATCGGCATTATGTCTCTATTGTATTAGTTTAGTAATTTTGTCAAAAAAGGAAATAAGGAAGTTCAATGACTTTTTCTCAGCCCTTGTACTCCTTGACATTTCTACCACATTTAATACTTCCTCTTTCTTGCGACTCTCTCTAATCTTAATGTGTGGCACTACAGGACTCTTGGGGACAGCTGGAATTCTGGGTCTGGAGTCAGGAAGACCAGAGTTCAAATCTGGCCTCAGACACTTACTAGCTGCGTCACCTTGGGCAAGTCACTTAACCCTATGAGCTGGAAAAGGAAATGGTAAACCATTCCAGTACCTTTGCCAAGAAAACCCCAAATAGGGTAACAGAGAGTCAGATATACGCTAAAATAAGTTAACAATAACAGTAACACAGTATTCTATTTCTTCTCCTGTCTTTCTGACTCTTCTGTCTCCTTCACTAGTTTCTCCTCTTCTTTATTATCCTTTCAATACGGATGTTTCTGAGGGCTTGGTATTGACCTGCTTCTCTTCCTTTTTAACACTGTCTCCCATTGAGAGTTCTACCATTTTCATGATTTTACCTATTGCCTATGTGCTACTGACTTGGAAATGATCTCTTCCTAAGCTTTAGTCAAGTACTCTACTAGATTTTTGGATATTCTGTCACCTTAAATTCAGCACATTCAAAACATCACTATCCTTTCCCCTTTGAATTGCTACCCTTTCCCAGCTTGCCTGTTTTTATTACTGGCACCAGCAGTCTTCCATGAAGTTGTGTGTGTCCCACTTAAAGGCAAATTGATTCATCATCACAGAAACCAGTGTGTGATATTTTAATGACCTTTAAATACGTTACCTTTGTTGGAATTGGAGTCCACTGCACTTCTGCTGCATAAATGTATCTGTATTTTTTCCCATTATGAGAATAATTAATACGAGGTAGCTCAATCCCTAAAAGAAAAATGGTTCATCAAATGAAGAATTAAAATAGATCATCAGAGAGACATCAAAAGGAAGAAGATCATTTACATCTTCATTGACAAATTGTCCAGCCTTGTCTCTATTAATAATAATAGCTCACATGTATGTGGGTCTTAATGGTTTTAAAAGGGTGCTTTATGCCCCTTACATCAAGAGATGCAAAAGGACACTAAGTGGAAAGGCTCTGGCATTGGAGTTCAAAGAACCATTCTGACTCCTGACCCTGCTCTTTATGTGCACTGTAACATTAGGCAGGTGACTTCTTTCTGGGCCCCGATTTCCTCATCTGTAAAACTATGGAGTTGGGTTAGAGAGCGCTAATGTGGTGTCCAACTTTGCAAATCTATGTTACTTTGAGCTTTATGACAATCCTGTAAAGTAGAGAGAGATTATTATCCCCATCAAAAATGAAAATGAAGATTAGAGAGATGGAACTGAATTTCCAAAGGTCAGTGGCAGAACTGAGACTCAAGACCAGATCTTCTGACTCCAATCCTAGGCAGCTGGTCAGAATAAACTCCAGAGAAAATGTAATTCATTTAAATATGATATCCAAAGGTAAACAAAACTTTCTGTTAATTAAGTTGACTACTGCAGACTATTTAATAAATTAGGAAAGATATATATATTTTTTAAGTGTGTAAAATTACACAAGACAAATCCAATATAGTTTAATGACTATGAAATCACAACTGTCTTCTTTTAGCCCTTTAGAAAAAAAAATTCAGATCCTTGTGATTATACACACATATACATTTTATGTACCTGTGTTTAAATATATTTTTATAAGTTAACAAATAAAATCAACATTAGGCATTAGAAC